>NC_090436.1:290143322-290768322 GCF_031143425.1 Pleurodeles waltl
GGTTATTTTATTGTTGATTAAGGGGAGTAAGGGTCTTTTATTAATTCATTTTTATAATAATATCCTGTGTGACCTTTTGAATGGAAGTTTTGAGGAGCTAATCGATTTACTTGACTCCTCTGAAAAGTTTCAGGACAATGAGGTAATTTTTATATGGGCAGGAGATTTTAATGTGCCATTATGTAACCAGGAAGCATCACATTTGTGTAATGCGACCATAGAGGGTAGAAAGCGGTCTACCCATTTTATTCACACAAACAAAGGTGACGTTTTAAATACTTTTATTTATAAATTTGATCTTGTATTCACGAGAGAGAAGGCTCCCACACCTGTTCAAGAAATACCTACATTCATGGGGAGTTCAAAAGGGATCATTCTTGATTTTATTTTAATCAGCTCTTCTGATTTTTACTTAATTCTGGATTTTAAGAAAATATTACACTGCACCAGCGATCATAATCCTCTATCTAATAATTTAGCTTACAACAGCAATTTGGTTTTAACGAATAGAGACCGCAGATGTAAATTTGCCTTCCATAAAAATTTTGGCCTACGTATGAAGTGGGATAGGGTAGATCCAAAGATTTTTAACCAGAAAATTATTGAACAAAACTTGGATTCCATTAATCTATGCCTGTCACAACAACCAATCCATGATTGTTTAGTATCGGAATTAGAACATTTAAGTTATGCTGTTTCTGAGGCATTGGCGAGTGGCAGGTCCCTCCAATGCCATACGGCCAGCCGTTGGTTCACTTCCGCATGTACAGGTGCCCACAAAGAACTAAAAACAGCTCTCAAAACTATTCCCTTTTCCCGTGATTTAGTTAGAGAGGCAAGAGGCCAATATAAGGCAGTCCTCGCAGAAAGGAAAATTGAAATTAGAACTAAAGCATGGGAGTAGCTTTTGGCAGCTGCAGAACAGAAGGATATCACACACTTTTGGAGGGTGGTTAATCATCCATATTTTATGGATCACGATAATAAAGAGGACGATTGTCTGATATCTGAAGCGGTCTGGGTGAAGCACTTCATGAGGGTCTTTTAGCCTGGAAATGATTTCCAATCTGATAGGAAAGATAGCTGTAATTCGAGTCTTGTAGAATACGACCTGCACATAACTGACTTATCCTTTGAGCTATATGAGGTAATCTCAGCCATTAATTGACTGAGACCTGGGAAAGCACCTGGTCCTGATGGGGTCCCTGTCAATCTTTGAAAATCTATGCCAGATCTTTGGGGCCCATTAGTCACAAATGTACTAAGATGTGTAATGAAAAGTAATATTCCCTCCCCATTTTCAAAAAGGGCTCTAGACATGATCCAACTTGTCATAGGCCAATCTCTCTCATAGATTCTACTGCTAAGATAATGGGGAGTGTGATTTTGACTCAGCTGGAGGATTGGGTGGGGGAGGCAAATATCCTTTCCCCAATCCAATACGACTTCAGACCTGGCCTGGGTACTGTTGATCAAGCGCTAAACCTGCACCTCATCCTTAGCAAATATGTTACTGCTAGGAGAGAATCTATGCATTTGGCTTTTATTGATCTATCAAGTGCCTTTGACCTGGTGAATCGAGGGAAGCTCTGGCAAATCATGGAATCATTGGGGGGTTGACTGAAACGTGCTGGAGCTAATTAAACGTTTATATACTGATCTTACGGTTTCAGTTCAGTACAGCGTGGCGAGAGGTCTTCCCCCTTTTCATCCACACGAGGAGTTAGACAGGGCTGTATCTTAGCATCGTTTTTATTCTTGTTATATATTAATGGACTTTATGGATTTTTAGTTAAACATGGAAAGGATTTCCCCCGGATGGGATCAAGACAACTCCTGGTACTTTTGTATTCTGATGACGCAGTTTTAATTGCCCGTACAGCCAATGGTCTCCAGGGTCTGATGGATCGCTTCTTAACCTTTATGCAGGATCTAGATTTGAAAGTTAATTTTAAGAAGATGTATGTTATGACCTGCGGACCCCGAAACACAAGATCTAAACATTTTACCATTGGTGGCAACATTATAAATACAGTAAAAGACTTTTGCTACTTAGGTTTGCATATAAGTTCTTCTATGTTATGGAATTTCCACCTCACTACTAAGACCCAACAAGTGGTGAGGAACTTGGAAGCGATTTTTCACTTCACATGTAAATTAGGCCATAGACCAGTCCACCAGATTGTAACGCTTTATAAATGCGTAATCTGGAATGTAAGTTCTGCCAAAATGTAGGAAACCCAATAGTGATTTGAGCTTTTAAATGGTATTTGGAGGTTGTAACTGCGTGCATTTTTCTAAGAATTGTGGCGCTAGGCTCTTTCCTTCACTTGATAATTGGTATCCCAGAAAAAGGACACCAAGGAAGGCTATTTTAGTTTTTTTTAAATTGAATTTACAGCCAAATTTGGCAAATCCCACAACAATGCGGGCTACCTGACTTAGATGTTGCAGTAATTCCTCATCCGTGAGATAGGTATCATCTATATAGGACAATGCTTCAGGGTCAATGTCGTGCAATATTAAAGTCACACGAGCGGCGAACAGTCATGGACTGTTTTTGTACACCTGAGGAAAACAAAATATTTTTTTCTGGGAACCTAGTGCCCTGAAACTTGTTAGGTATCTACTCTCAGGCGCTATATTTTGGCAGAAGAAACATTGGAAATATCCAGTGTTGTTTTGTATTTTTTACGCGCTATGTTGTTCATGAGTGCTGTGCTGTAAGAGTTTTGTATAGCATATGTGCGTGTATGACTGTTTAAATGTCTGTAATCTAAGACTATTCTGTACGAATGGTCTGGTTTAGCTACTGGGAATAAGGGATATTTCATTTGTGAGACACAGGGTTCAATTACGCCCTGGTACTCCAGTTGTGTGCGGATTTCCCTCACGAGTGCTTTAGCATCATGTTTTATTGGATACTGTGGTTGAGGTTGATTTTTTATTGGAATTACATGATAGAGGGAATCTTTTTCCCACCCTACATGGTTGCGATATAACACGAGAGCCTGCGCCAATGCCCAATTGATGGCATAGGATTCTGCAAGCTCATCGGGAACAAGGAGTAAGAAAGAAGGTTTGATAACATCTTCCCCATATGGGCAAGTCTGGACAAATTCAGGTGGCCAATCCCTTTCAGCCAGTAAAATATCATATATATTTTCGACGCAGTCCCAAAAAGATTGCATCTATTGTGTGTTCAATGCCTCCTAACTGTAAAGTTACTTTGCATACGCTTGTCCACAGTTTCAACTTGTAAGAAGTCATCAGTTGCTTTCACCTCCAGATGCTCTTGAAGATTCCGGCAAACTATTGTGACCTCTGCCACGCTGTCTAATACCAATAATGCCCACTTCTTGTTCTTAAATAGAGCCCTCTTCTTGAGTGGCATGACGAATCGTAACTGCTGCCACCTTTTTCTTTTCAAATTGGGGTTTTTGTTGGAAAGGTTTCTCTTTTGTTGTGATTCCTCTCTACGTTTCACATACTCAGTTCTTCGCTCTGACCGCCCACCTCTCTCACTGTGTTTTTCCGGTGAGTCCTGGAAGGAACGAGATTGACGTGTATCAGTATGTTGATATCTGTCAGGCATTTTAATATTATCTCTATTTCTGAGATTATATCTATTCTGTGGGGTCTTCGTATGCGGAGATTCTCCCCTTTCTTTTTTAGGTGTTTTTTTTTTATCCCAGCGTTTCTTAGAACCCTCAGGAGCTTGCTTGGCAGAATCTTCATTAGATTTACCTTGAACTGTGGTTTTGTAGGTCTGGCCCCCAGACTATCTCGACCAATATTAGAGTAGGTCTCTGCGATAATCATTGGCAGCTCACGTTCTTGAACCTGTGGAGGAACATCCCAGAGTTGCATGCGCACTGCTAGTGCAACTGCTTCCCCTTTAAGGTCACTTAATATAACGGAGGATACTGTGAAAAATGTGCCCATTAGTGCATCCCCAAGGCCGGGGCAGCCCCGAATTCATCTTGAATTTGTTTTAACACTTCAGGTAAATTGGCAAGTGTCAGTGTACAGTGTGGGGTAGTATAGAGTGTGATAAATACCATGCCCCAAGTATTGCAGTTGTCTACTGTGGGAACCATCCCAAATAGGAAGCACATAGTTAATATTCTATGCTTATCCTGAGTTCCTGTATGTGGAAATACCGCTTGCAGTGCATTTATTTTTTGAGCTAACCAGAATGGAATCTCTTCTCGTATGGCATGCACTTTACCCATAATCGAATGTTGCAGGATTAATGCCTAGCTTTACTGCATGTGGTTGCACTGGAGCAGCACGTGCTGGGTTTGTATTTAACGTTTGCATTACAAACTGTACTAATCGCCTGTATATTGCCGTAAGCTCAACATATAAGCGACAGACTTCAGCTACCGTTAAGTTCACTGCAGCAGGGTGAGGTGGATATGTAGCCAATAAAGGCCAGGTAGGACCATCATTAGTTAGAGGACTTAACCTAACATGCAGAATTGTATGGGGTAGGGCACCATCAAGCCAATTATTATGTTCCTGATAAGACAGAGGTATTCCTAGATATGCATATGACCTGTATTGTGCAGGTATGTTTGCAGGTGTGTAGTAATGAAATGTATTTGTGTTCCCATCAGCTGCTGTAAATGTGACCAAAGAATAAAAACATTCTGTTCTATAGGCTGGATGAGCCTCACAACAAATGTGATTGGACCCCCCTTAGCTGTTAGGCCATGTGCCAATAAACGTGCAGTAAAGGGTGGTCGCATATTATCTGAAATTGCTACCTGTTGCAGGTTTGCCATGATGAATGGTAAATTTTGTTCAGAGATAAGCACACCAAAAGGGGATTATCCTTTTAGGGTTCAAGCTTGAACAACCTACAGCGTTAGTTAGGTACTTACTACATAGCTGAGGAGGAAAATCCTCAATACCAAAGACGTCTCTGTATACAGTACTGAGGTCTCTTTGTATGTAGTGAGACAGATATACTCAGGAGGACCCGAAAATTAGAGCCTGACCAAACGTTGGTGGTGCCATGTTGCGTAGGCTTTCATTATCCTAATGAGTACTGGATTTGGGCAGCAGAATCACTTGCACTGTGGGGGACTGAGTCTGAACCCACTACACCTGTCGGCCTAATCCAGGTATTGCTCCGGTTAACTAGCAGTGCCTCATCTACACCCAAGAGTAGGGATGATTGGGCAACCGAGCGCATGACACATTTGACTCCTCAGGGAAATCGTGGTCTCTCATCTCTCGTCAGTTTCTCTCAGTTATATTAGTCTCAGGTATTCAAGGAAAGTAAGAGGCAGGCTAAAGTTAAATAAGATTTTATTGAAATAACTGCATCGTAGATAATAAAGTGTGTACTGCAATAACTAGGATGACAAAGCATGACAAGATTAAAATTGTGACAAGGAGAGTGAAACATAAAAATAACACTACCCTATTTTCACTAGAATCGTTAAAAATAACTCCTACCTAAGCTATGTTAGAGCACAGCATGTTAAGCTCTAATTCTGCACTTCATGTTCCTTGGGAAGACATCATCCTTCATACCTGAGTAAGAGGCCTGTAGTCTACATAAGCAGCTGCAGCAACGCACTCAGCAATCAGCATACAGTCGTGGTCATCTGGATGGAATCTCCCTCTAACGTACATGGGTCAAAGCAGTATTTTAATAATAGAGCAACTGATGTTCCAAGAAAGGATCCCCACGTAAGAGTGTGTATGATTCTATGAACACTAGAGAAAAGAGTACCATTTCTGCTGGCAACCTATCTTTACTGCAGCCTTGAGGAATGCACAGAGTGAAAAAAATGTATTGTTTAAGAATGCAGTGGTAGCCTAGGCAAAGAAAAGCTAGATAGAGAAAATAAAACAAGACCGCAAATGTGGCTTTTGTTAAATTAATAAAAAGGAGTCAACTAAAATATGTCTAGATTAAAGTACACAGCCACAGACCTAGTTTGCTAAAATAACTTGTATGAAGCTATAATTAAAAAGGCTACACAACACTATCATGAACACAACAAGATGCAAATGTAACTGTTCATAACTCTCCTGTGATGAAACCTAGAACAGAAACATCTAAGGGGCATATTTAAGAAAAGTGGCGCTGCACACAGTGCAGCACCACTTTTCTTGCACCCTTAGGGCCAGATTTACAGAAAAGTGGCGCAGTGCTGCACCAAAATTGGCAGTGCTGCGCTGTGTCACTTTAGAAACGCAGGGATGCACTGTATTTAAGGGAATATGAGGCACCCCTGAGTTTCCCTCTGTGCCGATGCTAAATTTAGCTGCCAGTGCCAGCACAGACACTTTTCTAGCACCCTTAGGGCCAGATTTACAGAAAAGTGGCGCAGCGTGGTGGTGCGCCAAAATTGGCAGTGCTGTGCTGTGTCACTTTAGAAACTCAGGGATGCTCTGTATTTAAGGGACTATGATGCACTCCTGTGTTTCTCCCTCCGCTGATGCTAAATTTAGCTGCCAGTGCCAATGCAGGCATCCTTGCACCATCGTGCAAGCATGTCTGTGTTGAGGAGTGTGATTGTGTGATTGTGAGGAAAGGTGTGAGGAAAGGTGTTCCTTCCTGCACATAAACAATCACTAATGGTGCTTTGCACTTCTGTGTGTGCTGCACAATACAGCACACACAGAAGTGCAAAAGCCTCATTTTCAAATGATCTTCCAGCACATAAACAATAATTTCTGGCATTTTGCTTTTTCAATGCGTGAGGCAGAATGCAGCATGCATAGAAAAAGCAAAAAACGAGGCAGAATAAAAGTATTCGTCCTCATTGCACCCTGCTAACACCACTGGCATTAGATTTTGGCGCTGCCTCAGGTAGGTGAGATTTCATAAATCTGAGACAGCGTCAAAATGCAATGGGTGTTGCTGTGGCACGCCCACAGCAACACCCATTCCACACCCCTTCCATGCACCTTCCACACAGAGTGCTGTGTGTGAAGGGGCCATTTTTACAAGGTGGCGTTAAGCCACAAAAAGTGGCTTAATGCCACCTTGTAAATATGGTGCTGACGCTCCCGTGATGCTAGAGGCCTATAAATACAGCCCTTAGTGCCTTGTTTCCCTATTTGTCATCATGTTCATTGCCCACTTGAACTATTTATGTCCGTAAGGAGCATATTTATACTTTTTGGTGCAAAACTGCACTAGTGCAGTTTTGCACCAAAAGGTTTAACACCGGCTTGAGCCATTCCTGAGCCCCAGCCTGGTGCCATATTTATGGAATGGCGCAAGCCGGTGCAAAGGGTGAGCTAGCGTAAAAAAATTACGTTAGCTGGGTGGGGCTAGCGAGAAGGGGGTTTTGCACCAAAAAATGACATTAGGCTGGTTAGAGTAAAAAAGATGACTCTAACCACCATCCCAATGGCCAGAACAGGAGACCTGTGTCCCCTGGGTATGGCCATTGCACCTGTGCCATGCAGGGGGCCCCAAGTTGGGCCCCCAATGGCACTTTAATAAAAAAAAGAAATGACTTACCTATACTTACCCTAGGTACCTGGGATGGGGTCCCCTATCCTCCAGTGTCCCTCTGGTGTGGGTGTTCCTGGAGCTTGAGGAGGGCACCTGTGGACCCATTCCATGGTGTTTAACCATGGAAATGGGTCCGCAGGTCCCTTAACTCCTGATCTGACCCAAGCGGTAAATAATGGTGCAAAGCTTGCTTTGCACCATTATTTAGCACCTTTTCCTACCTGTGTGTCATTTTAGCACGGGGGATAAATATGGGACTAAGGGGTTAGCACCACTTTTTAGATGGGAACGCCTATCTTGCATCTCATTGACACAAGATAGGTTCACACATCTAAAAAATTGTGCAAGCTCCAATATTTTGACATTAGACGGGTCTAACATCAAAATACAAATATGGAGTCAGTTGTGCACCAAATTTGGGCAAAGGAAATTTCGCGAATTTGGCGCAAATGGGGTATAAATATTCCCCTAAATTTTCCAGATTACAGAAAGGAATCCCTGATTATCTTCTACTGGATGCCTTCTCTTAACTCTTTTCTCAACCTGATGTCAAAGAGACTTTGGTGCTTTGATTATCTACTTCTGCAGTTCATCTCCATCTTCATTGAAGAGCTACAAAATTGGCAAGAAGGTATTTTGCCCATGTGGCTGTGTACTTTTAGTTGGGACACTAATCAGAAACATTACATCTTTCTAAATCCAGAAGGTGCAGCCTTTCTGAGGGTGCGGCCTCTCTTTGTGTGAATCCAAGGGAAGCGTGGCAGTCCTTCTTTGGTACTCTTACCAAATCCAAAATGATCTGAGGGACAGAGTGCCAGGAGTACCATATTTATCCCAGGAATGATCCCTGAAGTGACCACGCAGTCACTAGCCAATGGACTACTGAGTGTCCTCCTACCTAGTGAAGAAGTTCCTGTGAGGTGTGGCACCTGGCTATCCCAAAGTGCAACATTCTTGTCCCTTTCAAGATGGCACAACCCTTCCTCAGTCATCAGGAGCTTGGTATCAACCCTAGAGATGTGGCTACCAGAGGGCTACTCACTCACTATAAAACCGGTTTGGGGGTGAGTTTGACTGCAGGAACAAAAGGCATTCTGCTCAGGGGTGTTGGTGCTACCTCCCTCACAAAGGTGGCTTCCCCTTTGAAGCTTACGTTTGGGCTAACAGCCTGAGTGGCCATTCTGGGAGAGGAGGCAACACCTCACTCTGCCGCAACTGCCTTTGTTCTTAGGCCTGGGAGTGGTTCACATGACACCCCAGGAAGTCAGAAAGCTGTCCGTGTGCCAGGGCCTCTGTGAGGCCACTTGGCTAGCTGGAGTACAGAGTGGCAACTTTCTAAAAGTTGCAAAACTTTAATTGTGGTATTAAATTCAACTTGGTCATCAGGCCGGTTTTAATGCCATGATCAATTTGATACCTTACATGGCTCATTTAGATATTACCATTCAGGGGTTAGCTGGGTTGGGGTGCCAACCAGTAACCCTGTGTTAGCCAAAGGACCTATCAACTTGTCCACAGAAAAATGACAATTAGGAAGAATTCCTGTTAAGAAATATAAAAAAATGGTGTCCTACATACCAATACACAGCTCCCTGCCATAGGGCTCTAAACACCTTCCTTAGGGGAAACATATATTTTGTTAAGGGATAGGATTGCTTTGCCATTGGGGTGAATGTCACAGTCAAAGTGGCCATGTTAATAATGTCCTTTCAGTCTGCAATGGCAGGCTGGGAGCCATTTTGTGCTCTTTTACACACAGGGAACACAAACAGTGCCAGTGCCCTGGTTGGACACTCTGCCTTACATGCCCTGGGTAAACTGGGTACCATATACTAGGGACTTATAAGTAATTCAGTCCTTGTCAATTGGTGGTATCCAATTCAACATGCAATTTGTATAGGGCCAGAACATTGGCACTGAGGTTTGGTTGGCAGGCCACAGTGTATTCTCAGAGTCAAAAAACAGCAGCATTGGCCCACAAATTTGGGGATTAACATGCAAAAAGAGGCATTTCCTTCCATAGAGCTATCAGGTTCCTCAGTTGGTAGGGAACTGAACGCACTGAGAACTCAAAAAATATGCCACTTTGAGGAGGCTTTTGAAACAGATGTGAAGATATCACACTAATGGTCATATCTTCCTACTAAATAACAAGAAATCGTGTGAAGTGTTTAAAAAGGCCGGATCCTGTGCTCTGTGCAGGTTAGGTACAAACGTTGGGGGGTAATCTGTGCAAAGGCATCAGACATCTGGAACCAGTATGATATTCTGTTTGCATGATGCTTAGGGCCTCAGTAAGAGCCTCATTAAGAGGTTTTTATTAATCCAGATTGAGCCTGTAAAATAGAATTAGAAGATCCACAGGAAAAGGTGGATCTACATTTCATCACCGGACATTTTGTCTGCCGAACCATGAGAAATATATGTGTCAAACCCTGATGGACATGGAGAAAAATATGCCAAAATTGTCACAGAAATACCAAACCCTATATTTTATTATCCAAACGCTTATAATCAGTGTTAATTCTCCTCCATATCCCCCTTTAGATCACTGATGCACTTGGGTTAGGTAGTCAAGGGATGTAACACTCGTCTGATGTATGAACTGTTATTTATAACTATTTGCAATGCCACACTAGGATTGTGATATGTCATTATACCTGGGTGTGCCACAGAATGCAAGACTTTTTGATGTTCTTCTACATAAATTTAAGAAGGGTTACAGAGTGCCGAACAGAAGAGGAGCGATAGAAAGTATTAGCATTAATGTAGTGCGAACCTGACTGTGGAGCAAATAAGCACAGTGCATTGAAGAGAGGACGTGCATCTTTTTTTTAATACATTTTTTATTTGGTTTTGTAACTCATGATAAAAGGAGCACAAGCAAGTAATTAAGGAATAAATACTGACTTGACAGGCACAATAGATCAAAGAACGTGGGTCAGATGCTCTGGGCTGAGGGACAATCATTTGCATCATCCTGGAAATCCAACTCATAATAATTCATCTAGCTGCCCATATCTTGCAGAATTTGCATGGGCAAGTTCTGCTCTTGTATGTAACCATCTCTGCTGCTATGTAGAGGTTCAATCCCGTTTTCCATTCCTCCATGTTTGGTATCTCAGAGGCTCCCAATTGTTTGGCCAGGTCCCTCTTAGCTAGCACCAAGGCCAAATTACAGAATATTAATTTAATTTGTGGGAAATCACTGTCAGTGAGTACACCCAGGAGAAGATAGTTAGGGTTAATCTGCCATGGCACACACACAACACCACCATCAAACAACACTCCTATTGACACACACATCACACACACGCAAAGCACAATAGACCAACAATGTCCTGCATAATGCACACCGAGACAGTTCAACAAAAGACACAAAGTGCACCACCACAACAACACCTGCACAGCTGTGATGTGGGCAGCAGGACCGTACTTGGAAGGAGGCAGCATTGGGACACATATCTTGCTGAACAAGGCACCAAACAACATGTGCACAGCAGTTGCACACAAAGTAATATCAGGGGGAAGCAATACCAATACCAAATGTCATGCATAGTGACACAATAGGGGAAGGGCCGGCAACAAAGCACACACAGCTCACATGGGACATACCCCTACACTAACCAAATGCAAGACATCCACACCTAAATGGACACATATGCACTCAAATGCAAAGCAAACTACCACAACTCAACACACTGCAGGTCTGCACTGAGAAAACTCAAGAACACACACCAGAGGTAGACAATAGCCATATCATGGGATAAGGCATACGCCATACATGCCCACATTGCACAACACAAAAAATACACATACCACTACAAACAGAACACAAAACGATGACATCAACATTGATGCAACACACACATATTAATCACAAGACACACCTTTCCTTTGGGCGACAACAACAATGCCCACAAAGTAACATACTTAAAAAACACTACATGGAGCAGCAAGCAGGCCAAACATACACAACTACAGACACACAACCAATGTCACTCAGGAACAACAGAAAGCTAGGGAAGGAAATGCAGGACAAATGTGTTTTCAAAACTCCAATAACTGGTTGGGTTATTAAATAAACTGATATTCAGTCCAAGGCCCTTGTCCAGTCCAAACTGGTTTGCCCAAAAGGCACTGTTTTGGTCTCCTATTTGACTCATGACTTCTATGTAACTTCCACACATAGGGGCATCAAGGGGCAGGCAGGCACCCTAGGGATTAGAGGGGGAGGGGGAGGAGGGTTGGGGTCTGGGTTTAGGAGAGGGGAAACTTCATGGGAGGGATCGGCTTCTTCTTGGCAGGGGAGGGGCATGGGTGCTTGCGGGGGGCATGGGAGGCCTTGGAGGTAGAAGGGATGGCCTTGGGGAGGGAAACTGACCTTTTGGTGTGGTACAGGGGAGACGTACAGGGGTAAGGTCAAGACCACAGAGGAAAACTTTCTTAGGCACACAGGGACAGTCATTAGAAGGGGGTCAGGGTTTGGAGGTTGAGGGAGTGGTTGTCTGACTTGTTGGTGTGGATGTTTTGGGTGCATGTTTTGTGAGGTATGCTTGTGTGACGTGGTTGTCTGTTGGTGGGTGAATGAGGGTGTTTATGTATTTGCAGCTGAGGGGGGTGGAGGTGCTGTGGTATGCCATGGTGGGTGGGTGGCTGTCTGTTGGGGTGCTGACTGCAGGTATGGTGGATGTGCTGCATGTAGGTGTGTCTGTGATTGTGGTGTCTGCGGGTGTGGTGACTGGGGTAGATGTATGAAGGTCTGCTGGGGTGGTGTCTGTGGGGATGATGGGTGTGGTGGCTGGATCAGTGACTTGTGATGCGGTGTCTGTAGGTGTGCCAGATGTCATGTGTGTGATGCTGGGGTGGGGGTCAGGGGAAGTCGTGACTGTTGCTGTGTCTGCAGGTGGATGTTGTTTGTGTGTGTGCCAGTGGTGTGTCTTGTGGTGCTCATGTTTGTGTGATAGCCTTGACTGTTGAGGTGGAGAGGTGATTGCATGCAAGTCTGTGTGCTTTGGATGGGTCGTGATAGAGGGGATTTGGAATGGGAGCAGGAAGGTGGAGGGGGGAAGGAAGACAAGGGGTGACTGGCTGCCATCAGTGTAGAGGCCAGAGCCTGAAATGATCTTTGTAGGTCAGAGATTGCATCAGAAATACCCTCCATGAATGCATTGCTTAGCTGGATCTGGCATGGCAGTTCCTGGATGGAATTCAGAATGGCTGTCTGACCCACAGAGATCCACTTCAGGAGGTCAAGAGCCTCCTCATTGAGGGCAGCAGGTGTAACAGGGGGTGGGGCAGCCTATAGCAAAGGAGACACTCACCATCTTGGGTAAGCGGGCACGGCCAACTGGATGGGGAGCAACAGTGAGGGCAGTGATAGAATAAGGGGTGGCAGACAAAGATGGCACTGAGGAGGTCCCTCAATGGGTCCGCTACAACTAGGGATCAGATGATGTTGAGCCAGATCTGGTCCCCCTGTCCCGGCACTCCCCTCACCCCCCAGCCACTAGGTCTCTCACTGTTGGTGGTCTCGTGACCTGAGGTCCTGTTGCCAGATGCTTACTCACTTGGCTCTGCCCTGTCTCCTTCGCCTGCCGGTGCTGATGCTGCAAAACTGAAAGTGAATTAAGGTCATAATATGTACATGATGACACATCAATCCCAAATCTGAGAGACAAAACATATCCTCATGTCAAGTGGCTCACTGCATAAAGTGACAGCAAAGTGCCAGTGCAAAACCATGCATGCCATATGGAATCACTAAGGAAACACACAAGCATATATTGATCTCAAATAACTACAATAACAAGGATGAAGTCTAGCTACCACACTAACCATAACCCGAATAGCTGACTACTCTACAGCAAACTTGTGCCACATGTAGCCCACCACATGGAACTAGTAGCCAACAATTGGATACCATTGTAAGGTACCCTACCATTTACACTCACAAAAGCCTATGAACACATCTATCTTGCACCAACATGATGTCTCTACAATAAATGATGTTGGTAAGGAAAGGCAGTCAACACTGGTTCAAACATGCCATACTTGGATTACGTGACATGGAAACATTCCTATCACCTTACAGCAAAGTACAGCTCCACAAGTCACAAAATAAGTCAAGGAGGTAGTAGCAAGGTCACCCAGATGTGCACCACATGTGATCTTGCATGGAACAAAAATGAAGTCAGGTCCCAAACCTCACGGAGTGATCTCTCCAGAGTGCACACATGAAAGCCCTCTTAAGCCTTGGATATCCCTCAACAATGTCTCATACCCATCTCCATGTAGACTTCTGAGTGTGGTTGTTGTAGACAACTGTACTATGCAGGATAGAGGGACACAGACCTAGCAATCACTCTCAGGAGGATAGCAAACTGTTGTACAATGAGAATCAACATCACTACCCACATATCAGGCATTTGTTTTCCTCAACGTAAGGATTTTGCCCATGTGGAAGCAGAGTTCTATGGTTTGGCTCACATACCACATGTTGTTGGAGCCATTGATGGTACCCATGTAGCCTTGAGTTCCACTCCATGGCAGTGAACAGTTCTATCGGAACAGGAAGAATTTCCATTCCATCAATGTCTAAGTAGTGTGTTTGCCAGAGCTCTACATTTTTCAAGTCTGTGCCCGGTAACCGGGTTCACTCCATGATGCCTTCATCATGTGGAACAGCGCAGCTGATAACATGACCGTATCCAGAGAGGGCCTGGCTGGTTGGTAAGTAACATATGTCATGTGTGTATGTATGCTATGTCTGCTGCTAGTGAGATGTTGTGCTGGACTGATGCTTGCACGCATGTCACTTTTCCTTACAAGGGAATCTGCCTATCCAAACCGTCCCTGATTGTTGACACCAGTGAGGAACCCAAGTACGCCTGCGGAAGTCCCCATCAACGAGGCACATGGAAGAACACGCTGTGTCGTAGAGTGGGCTTTTGGCTTTCTGAAGAGAAAATTCCACAGCATAGACAAATCTGTGGAGCCCTCCTCTATTCACCCGCAAAGGTTTGTGAGATCATTGTGGCTTGCTGCATGCTCCGCAACCTTGCCCTGAGCTGACACATCCCATACATCCCTGATGAGGGGGAGTGGCCAGTGCCACCGGGTAAGCCTCCTGAAATGCCAAGGGAGGATGACAGTGATGAGGATGAAGGGGGAGACATGCTGGCAGATCTCATCAATCAGTACTTCACTTAAGTGTAAGTATGTGATGGCCTGTGATTACTGTGACTGTATGGGGTACTGTAGGGGTCAGGTTTGTGGCAAAGGGTATCTCTGTCAACATGAGACAGGGAAATTCATGCTATGCATCATACAGGCCAGGTCTGCTGGCTACATAAGGTTTGGAGCTTTGCCTCTCTTGAGGATCTCCTTTGTTTGGGGCAGTCACATTGTACTGTCAGGGTAACAACAGTACTTTGAAATGACTTTTCGGTCTCTAGTATGTCTTTGCCTGCCTAAACTCCTTGTATGGCACTTTTACCTTCCAGGTATCTTCACCATGCCATCTTCATGCGGGCTTTTTTCAGCTGTTTCATTGGTAGGTGGTTGTAGCTGGTCTGACATGTGAAGGGGACATGGAATTGATCCAGGTACTGCGTATCACAAATCTGGGTGGTGTGCGTTCCATGCCCAGGCTGCCTGAACAGTGGGAGGGCAGTTATCTGAGATGCAGATTAGACCTGTTTGTCCTGGTATGTTGGTCCTGTGGTTTCATGTGTGCTCATGTGGCCTTGTGACATAGCATCCTGTGCAATCCATCCATTCTCCCTTCACATTGTATTTATAATGCTCCTGTTTGCCCTGTATGTTATATGTAGTTGTGTTTCCTCATTGCAGGCCGTAGTGCCTGTGCCATAACACTGACATAGGTTTGTAACATGTCAGCAGATGCCTACAAATTGTAGCAGGATGGGCCTTGGGCTAGGGACTGTTGTACTGTCCTCTGTCTGTGTCATGTGGTATGCTAAGTTGGATAGACATGGTTTTAGTATGTGATAAGGCTCAAGCAGGTGACAACAACCACCAATCTGTTTGCCAATTTATGGAACAGTGTCTGACATAGCCCTTTCTTCTGTGGCCCGGGGGATGATACTTTGAGATGTGTAGCCAGAAGCAACTTTGGCAATGACAGTCCAGACATGTTTAAAGCATATTGGCTGTATAGTGTAAAATAAATGTTTGGTGTGAGTGACAACTTCTGTTGTTATGTTGCTGGTAATCTTCAGTCTGACCCTGCTTGTGACATGTCCCTCTCAACATTACCATCTTATGAGATGCTCATTTGCATCACATGAAATTCACACTAAACAAATCTTGACAAATCACTATTAGGCATTGCTTGTGTGCTAGTAGTGTTTATTCACATGTGCCCTGAACATTAAGGTGGAAAGTGATTGTTAAAAAAGAGACAAATAGTGAAGGGATCAATGATGGTCGATGTAATCATTGGAGTAGCTGCCACATCATTTGAAGTCCGAAGTCCAGTGTCCTACTAGCCTGCAAAATGGATAGTGTGTGAAAAACAGTCAACAGAGTGACTCTGTGGCACACAAAGGGGCTCCACAAGGAAGAGGTCACTTCCTGGTACTGGTTGAGTTCTTGCCATCTGCACCTCCTGGATGTTTGGGTGGACGTCCCCGCTTGCAGGAGGTTTTCTTCAGCTACAGAGGCAGGGGTGTCTGAGGCAGGTCCTTCCCCTGGCAGGGCCTCCCTGCCACAGGCTGCCACAGAGGCCGAAGGTGCTGATGTTACTACCCAATGGAAATGGTCTGGTATTGTTCTCGATCCCTGTTCAGAGTGATGTTGATGCCCCTCAGTACCCCTGTTAGGGAGGCCAAGGTGGTATTGTGGGCCTCCCACTGTTGCAAGATTTCATGGTGGTAATCCATCTGCAGTTTCTTGATCTCCCTGAGATCTGTGAGTACCTGGCCCATCACACATTGGGACTGTTGGTAGGCTCCCAAAACTTGGGTGATGTTGTCCTTGCCAGCCTCGTGCCGCTGGCCCACACCATCCCTCCCATGCACCCTGCCCCCACGTGTCTGCACCCTTGGCAAAGTTTTTGTCCCCTACAATTGGGTCTAGGACCATCATTGTCAGTGGTGTCTAGATGTGACTCAGGTACCTGGACTGGGGGGCACAAGATTGTCAATGCTGTCCTTGAGACACAGGTTTGGGGGGTACTAGTTGCCTGAGATGTTGATGCAACAGGGGTGGGAGGGGTCAAAGTGGTGAGGGTGAGGCTGGCAGGTGTCATCTGACCAGGTTCCCCAGATGGGCCAGCACCGTCCTCAACATCCACACGGCCAGGAGTGGTATCCTCAATGAGGGTTTAATCCATGGGCGAAGCGGCAGTCTCTTGATTGGTGTCTGTGTATCTAGTGGCAGGTAGACCTGTTGAAGTGAGAGACAGAATGTTACAGGTTGTATTGTGACATGTATCTCCAACAGTTTACAGTGACATTTGATTAGGGGCATGTACACATTGGCTTTATATTTTTTCCTTATGTGAGAGGCACACCGCCTATCAACTGTACAGTATAGACGTAACATTTGTGGAATAGACCAATTCCATTTCAAGTCACCTTGCTACAGGAGGTCAGAGAATCTTGGCACTTGGATGTCTGTTCAAAGAATCCCACCTTTCCAGCAGTGCAGTCAAACCACTGTCTGGGCCTGATGTGGCTTAAGTCATCTCAAGACCTAGTAGACTATTAGGCAGGCAGACCCAGATCCTTGTTGTTGTATATGTTAGTTGTCATCATGTGGTCAGTGCATTGTGAATATGTGTGCTTCCGCAAGCATGTAGATGATGAATCTTGGTACTTTTAAGTTGTCCTACATTCATTGGGCACACAGGTTGGGCTGTCCTTCCTGACAACATTATCTTCATCTTGGCTTATCTGCTCAAGCAGGATATTGTTGATTAGGCATGTCACAGAGTGTACCTTGATCTGTATGTTCTGTATCTGTAACAAGTAACCTGCATTCGTGAATTATCAGACAGCAGCACAATGAAATTGCCATTGGCTGCTGATTTCGGCATTGCTGTCTTTGCCTGCCCCGCCCACACACTGCACAGTTTATATCCTCTCCGGTGGGTACACTCCAATGTCGAGTTGACAAAGGTGGTGATTTGCATTGCGCTACACTGTTCTGGTATCAGTGATAGTGGAACAGTGCCTGCTGGGAGTTGTAGTGCTGTCAATCCCTGTACTACACCCACTTTTCAGAGATGTGGTTCCCCCAGGGGGGTGTGATTGGCATGTTCGAGGCCAGATAGGAGTTTATGGACTGGTGAACACTGGACTGTTGTATGGTGTGACGTAGGTGGGGAAAGATGATCATTAAGATACATCTCAATACATTTAGGTGGGCAATATCTGTTCATGTGACTTACCCGACTCAACTCCCCCAGGTATTCCTGATAAGCCCTCGAGATGCTGAATGGTCAAGACCTTCTCCTCCCATCTCCCATGATGTGAACTGTGGGGGAGAGCATGGGGGACCACCGCCAGTCTTGTGGATCGCCAACTGGTACCTGGATACCATGGAATGTACCTTCCCCCTGATGCTGTTCCACTTCTTCATGATGTTGTCACTTGTGTGCGCGTAGCTGCCTACAGAATTCACTCTGTTGATTATCCTTTGCAACATTTCCATTTTCCTAGCGATAGTAGTCTGCTGGACTTGGCTCCAAATATATGTGGCTCTACTCTAATGATTTTATCCTGATGACTCTTAACTCGTCATCTGTGAAACAGGGATGTTTTTGGGGTGACATGGTGGTGGTAAAGAAGTGATGAAGAAAATAATTTATAGATGCTGTGTGATGAAGGGGTGACGGAGTAAATATTGTGATAGCGTGCAAATATGTGTGTTGGGAGTGTTGTGAGGATGTGTGATATGTGCGCTATGAGAGATGGTGGGCTTCCTAATCTATGGTTGTGTTGCTCGAATGTTGCTCTGGCTTCTGTGTTTGGCATTTTAGATGCAAAAAGATTGTGGTGTGCTGATGGGTGTGTTTTATAGTGTGGTTGGTTGGTGTTTCGAGTGTATGTATGTGTGTCAGGTGTGTTGTTTTCAAATCTATCCAATGTGGTGCTGTGTATTACTGTGGGGACTGCCGACTGCTGCAAACACTGCAAAATGTGCATAGGAGAGCCAAAATGCATCCCAGATGCTTGCACAGACCTCAGGAAGATGACAACAGACCAAGAACCAGCCAGGAGGACCCACAGAAGACCCAGGACAGAGAGAAGAAGAAAAGAAAGTGTCTCTTCAGTGTAGAGGAGCAGGAAATTCTGGTTAAAGAGGTGACGGAACACTAGCACCAACTGTTTGTCACCTCAAAGTTGCCAATCAGTAGGAGAGAGGCAATATGGCAAAAAATTGTTGACAAGATCAACAGTGTGGCAGAAGTACGGAGAACAGTCATCGAGTGCAAGAAACGCTGGCATGACTGCAAGTGCAGGACCAAGGAAAAGATGGCCAGGAACAGGAAGGCAGCACTGCAGACTGGAGGTGGGAGTCCAGCACCACAGGAGGCCCTGGACCACATGGAGGAGATGGTCGCAGCCGTCATCCCTGAGGAGATTGCCCCAGGGATTCAAGGACAGGACAGCGCAGACTACCAGGAGACAACACACATGCAGGGTAAGCCACATGGGGAATTAAATTGTACAAATGTTAACTGTAAGCAGGGGGGTGGACATACCTACTACACAATGCATGTAAGTCATGATATTCAGGTAGTGGAATGGGTAAAGGGGCACGGCACCGGGGCATGGCCCGTTCTGAGGAAACCTGGGACACATTACTACACAACACCAACAACCTTTGCATGGGGGTATGCTGCCATGCCAAAGATGTTGCAAAGGTAAAGCCAGGCCAGGAGGGCAGGGTACAACGTGAAACTGGTAGCCCTTCACACGTCAACCAGTATTCTCCTTACAGCAACTAGGGTCCAATTAACAACCTCTGTCCATACCTGCAAGTGGAATGTAACATTGACAACAGTTGCCACTACTACCTCTGCTGTGTGTGCAGGTCAAGTAAGTAATGGCAGTAACGTCCCCATGGATCAAACACACCCAAATTAGAGGGTTCAGGATGACAACGTTATCAATCCCCTGAAATCAAAGCAAATGTTCCAATCCAGTCAAATGTGATTGTCCAAAGATGCTACAAACATCAGCCATTATCATTAACAGTAGGATGTACACAGCACTAATGCCATAGCCATGCTGCATATGTCAGGGTCCACACTGTGCCTGGGTCACAATAGCCCCAATGACACCATGCAACATCCAGAATATCATACTGCTCAGACAACAGCATTGAGGGGGAGGACACATGTAACTGGTTACAGAAATACACCTGCACAGTCAGAGGAGGAAATAGAACACTGCTGCGACTATCAGTGCAATCCAATGTACCACACATTCCCCAGCATCAGTAGTACACATTACCAATGCTGACATCCATATTGTGCCATAACAAAGCTATACATAGTATATGCTAAATCTCAACTACATATAGGTGGATGTGAAAGATCAGAGACTGGGGCAGGTCCAGATTGTTTAGTGTTGTGCTTGTGCCATCAGAGCACCCACAGCCAGTGAAAGGCCTCACCATGAGAATGGAAGTAGACAGAGGGTTGAGTAGGACAAGAAGATGGCAATTCACAATTTGGCCAGAACCAACACCTAGAGGATGTGATGCTGACAAGTCCACAAACTGACCACAATAGATGTGAAATGCAGGTGGGACATAGGCCTGGGAGAGTGCTAATATGAAAGATAGGAACAATGAACAGGAACCAAGATCACAATGTGAAAATAATCGGAAGGCAGGCATGTCACATTACAAAGCCCACAACACAGACACACTAATTGTACTGTATCTCATTGCAGAGGACGATGGCTCTCCTGCGGCTATGCCTGTCCAGGACTACCCTGATGACATGGATGATGAGCTAACAAACATCAGCCAGCAGACCCTCCAAGATATCCTTGGAACCCTCCAAACCCCACCTTCAGTCACAAGGAGGAGCACAGATACAGCAGCCATCACAGAGGGCCCACCCACCACCCCAATTGAATGACCTGCCAGCTCCAACTCAGCTGAGGACTCTGACAACCCTGGCACCAGCTTTGAGCGAACTGTAGTTGGAGTACAGCAGGAGCTGGCCAAGGAGGTGCGGGTGGGGATACAAATTATGGCAGCCAGCCTAGAGGGGGTGCTTTCATGCATGATGTAAACTGAAGAACAGGCAGCAACCATGCAAGGGCGAACAACAATCTTGCAGGAACTTGAAAAAAGGTTGAAGGAAATCAGCACAGCTGTAATAGAGTTGACCCAACACCTACAACAACAATCCTGTCAACGCGTTCACAAATGCAATATTGAACCCCTCAGGGCCGACCTGGCTGCCTACCACCGTGATGTGGCTGCTATTCTTAAGAACCAGCAGCTCCTCCTTGCTGCAGTACTGCCCTTAAAACCCCCACAGTTAGCAGGTACCGGGATGTTTGACTCCATGTCCCAAACAATGAGGTGTGTGTTGCCCCTTCACAACCACCACCACCAAGGGCAGAGAAGACTACACACACATCAGAAGATGAAGACGTGGAACAGATCACTTTCACCCGTAAGAGTACCCAGTAGAACTAGTCCCTGCCACATGGGCACCTATTACCAAGGTCCTGTGCTTTGTAACATGCCAGTCTTGCAACAACTGTACTCAAGCACTGTTCTTCTACCCACTGTTTATCTTGCCACCCTGCCCTGTGATTGTCTCTCACTAACTCATTGGCAAATCCTGTCCCTCTGCACTGTCTGACACTTCACCCCAGCATGTCCAATAAGATGTCCTTTTTCACTTGTGTAGGATCACAATGGAAGATGTCACACTAATGGACAATGTACATATAGCACTACAGCACTTTTAAATAAATAGCACTTACACAACAACTTTGTCTCTGTGTAATGTGACACATAAACCGTGATGGCCATCAGTGATGTTAACCTCAGGTCAATGATCATTGATTGTCTATACACCTGACCTGAACGAATCTTGGCTGATAACTATGCACAGTGGCCTGGATTGTATCATCATCTGCCCTCCCTGAGGGTTATTTCAGAGGAAAACATAAACTATACACCAAAATGCTGCGTTGTGCAGAATAACATCTCCTCAAGGGATGTCTAAGCCAGAAAATAGTGCCTTCATTTTTTACTGAAAGTCAAGACTTACATATGTGACATTTTCCCCAAATTTTACCTAACATACACCAAACAGCATAAAGGTATATGCATGAGTTTCCATACAAATAAGTAACCATGCTGAACATTGTAACACATGATATGTGTGAGTTATGTATATCATACTACATGAGAGCATGCTACTACTCACCTTATAAGGATTTGTTTGGACATCAGGCTCCAGGCAGACTTAACACAGTGTCCCCAATACCAAATCTGTTAGCAAAGTATGTGACATTGAAAACATACTTCACAAAATAACCACACTTTGGGATCCATAGTAACCGTGAGTGCTGAGTGGAATGGATGGCTGAATCTAAGCTAGGTAGCTTTGGTGTAGCTGCCAGTGTAACAGCTCAGTTGGGATATGGTTGCAGCATGGGACACAAAAGCTAATACAAAAGAGACACTGTTCACTCATGGCAAGGCCCTGATCTACAAGCATTTGACACATACTGTACAAGGTTACCTAGATATTTCTTAAACAGTAAAAACAGAACTAAAACCAGGGGAAACACTTTACCTAATCTAATCTACTCTAACTACACATTACCCACAACTGTCCCTAACTAACCTAAGCTAAACTTACATATCACATTTAATGAAACACTCTAAATATCAACACCCCTTATAAGACAGGACACATGGAGGACAACAGATACTAACCTAAACACATAGGGGCTGATTCTAACCCCGGCGGTCTTTGACCGCCGGGGCGAGGGTCGGCGGGAGCACCGCCGACAGGCCGGCGGTGCCCCGCAGGGTATTCTGACCGCGGCGCTTTGGCCGCGGTCAGAAAGGGTAAACCGGCGGTCTCCCGCCGGTTTACCGCTGCCCTCAGAATCCCCCATGGCGGCGCAGCTTGCTGCGCCGCCATGGGGGATTCTGACCCCCCCTACCGCCATCCTGTTCATGGCGGGAAAGCCGCCATGAACAGGATGGCGGTAGGGGGGGTCGCGGGGCCCCTGGGGGCCCCTGCCGTGCCCATGCCAATGGCATGGGCACGGCAGGGGCCCCCGTAAGAGGGCCCCGCAAGGTATTTCAGTGTCTGCCTTGCAGACACTGAAATACGCGACGGGTGCTACTGCACCCGTCGCACCTTCCCACTCCGCCGGCTCGATTACGAGCCGGCATCCTCGTGGGAAGGGAGTTTTTCCCTGGGCTGGCGGGCGGTCTTTTGGAGACCGCCCGCCAGCCCAGGGAAAAACTCATAATACCCTCCGCGGTCTTCTGACCGCGGAGCGGTATTATGGGGGCGGAATTCTGGCGGGCGGCCTCCGCCGCCCGCCAGAATTAGAATCACCCCCATAATATCTTATACTAAACAAATATATTTTCTTTGTATTTTTTTCTTTTTTTAAAACAACAAAACGCCAACATTGTCAACACAAAAATAATAAAAAACAGTTGAAAAAAGTATGAAACGCCCATCCCCCACCCCCTACTACTAACTAAGCTAACAGCCTAGACTAACCTAACACTAAGCCCCCTAAACCCACTAAGTTAAAGAACCATTAAAGAGGAGGGAGGGGAGGGAATCATGGCTGATTATAAGTCTACAAGTTGGCCCTCCTCAGGGTCTTTTTGATGGCACGCACCCTCCGGTTTACTTGTGCCACCTCCTGCTGCAGTCTGGTCATTTTATGTAGGACTTGGTCCAAGTTTCTTTGCATCTGGCTAAAAGCTGCAGGGTCTATGGCTGCAGCAGGGGTATGGGCCCTTGTCGGTGCGATGTCCGTAGGCTGAGGTGCAGGTGGTGCTGTGACAGGTCCTGGAGCTGTTGCTGTTGATGGTCCAGCAAAGGTCCCTGCTACTGTTGGTGCCACCCGGGTAGTAGTGGTGGTGCTGATGGTGGGGGCTGTGGTGGACACAGAAGGGCCCCCTTGGAAATGCAGACCATTGTCAACATCATTTCCTACCAGTAACCCATGACTTACAACAAACAGATGCAAGCACACCTCTGGCCATGAGCTGCATGCACACCTAGGCCATTGTACTCAAGTGCCTCATACTCATAGCACAGCTATGGTGAGTTGCACCAACCATAGAGATATGAACCAGTGTGCATACCTTTTGCCAGCCATCCCTAATTGAAATGTGGCACTACAAACTCAAAATATCAGTCTAAGATGTTACCTGAGGTAAGCTATAACTTGTTACGTATGTGTCAGAATCCAGTTCAGACATGTATCCGAAAACAATGGAGGGACACAATGGGGGTCATTACAACCCTGGCGGACGGTGTTAAAGCTGCGGTAATACCGCAAACAGTGCGGCGGATAAAAAAATGGAATTATGACCCTGGCGGAAACCGCCAAAAAAGACAGCCATTTTAACACACCGCCCGCCACGGCGGTACAGACAAGCAGCGCGGCGGTCACCGCCAACAAACAGGCGGAACCCAATGTACCGCCCATAGTATTACAACCCGCCAATCCGCCACCTTTTCCGGGGTGGATTCACTGTGGATAAAAACACGGCGGAAACAGTTTTTGCAATGGGAAAACGCTCACCTGAACACATCCCACGAGGAACAAGGACTCCATGGACCCGGAACTCCAAATACTCCGTGCCCTTGTGTTTCTGCTCCTCTACGACCAACATCTACGCAGGCGCCGAAGACAACGGTGAGTACTGCACCTACGACATGGGGGAGGCAAAAGTTAGGGGGACACCAACCAAACACCCCCACCCCCACCCCCAACCTCACATAATACAACATACACACCAATGCATTCACAAAATATCACAGTAACAACCCACAACCCCCCCCCCCCCCCGGAAGAATGAAAAGACAAAGCGAAATTCGGTCAAACATTGTAATGTGGCATAATACATGTCATACAAAAATATACAGAGATATATATGAAAATCAGTCATAAATATATACATTACGAGAAGTAGTGCAGATATGTACATTACAATGTCCGTGCACCAACAGTCCAAAAATGCATGGGCGAGGCCCACAAAGGATACCTGACCACAATCAGAGAGAACACTGCCGGGGCATCAGATAGAAATACTACAGGCACCTCAGGGGGAAGGGAAGGGGGGGCACCTCAGCCGGATGACTGCAAAGCCAGATCCACGACGGGGCTCCATGCCCATTGATGTATCCTGGGGAGTGCAAAGCCACAGTCTCTCAAGTCTATACAGTGGGTGGGGTGCCCACCGTGCCATCCTGGGGAGTGCAAAGCCACAGTCTCTCAAGTCTCTACAGTGGGTGGCTTGCCCACTGTGCCATCCTGGGGAGTGCAAAGCCACAGTCTTTCAAGTCTCTACAGTGAGTGGGGTGCCCACCGTGCCATCCTGGGGAGTGCAAAGCCACAGTCTCTCAAGTCTCTACAGTGGGTGGCTTGTCGACTGTGCCATCCTGGGGAGTGCAAAGCCACAGTCTCTCAAGTAGATGCAGGTCTCCACTGGTTCTAGAGGGGGACTGGTGCCCATACTGGATGAGTCTCCCCGTGAAAGTACCTGTCCTGTCACTGTCCCAGCCGCACATGGGATAAGGATGCCTGATGTGGCGGTCTATTCATTCCTACCCGGTGCTTGCCCTGTTCAGCGGTCTTCACCATGGCGGTCTTTGCCCTGTTCAGCGGTCTTCACCATGGCGGTCTTTGCCCTGTTCAGCGGTGCTTTGCCATGGCGGTTCTGGACTGTTCAGCGGTGCTTTGCCATGGCGGTCTTTGCCCTGTTCAGCGGTGCTTTGCCATGGCGGTCTTTGCCCTGTTCAGCGGTGCTTAGCCATGGCGGTCTTTGCCCTGTTCAGCGGTGCTTTGCCATGGCGGTCGTTGCCCTGTTCAGTGGTGCTTTGCCATGGCGGTTCTGGACTGTTCAGCAGTGCTTTGCCATGGCGGTCGTTGCCCTGTTCAGCGGTGCTTTGACATTGCGGTTCTGGACTGTTCAGCGGTGCTTTGCCATGGCGGTCATTGCCCTGTTCAGCGGTGCTTTGACATGGCGGTTCTGGTACGGACATTGGTGTGTGGCATGACGTTCCCTAGACTGGGCATTGGTGTGTTGCATGACGTTCCCTACACTGGGCATTGGTGTGTGGCATGACATTCCATCATAGCCCACCTGGGCTGTGGCAGCCGGGGCCCTCCTGGGCTGTGACTCCGGCTGTGGTCTCCTGACCAGTGACGATACTTGGGCCCTCCTGGGCTGTGACTCCGGCGGTGGTCTCCTGACCAGTGACGATACATGGGCCCTCCTGGGCTGTGACTCCGGCGGTGGTCTCCTGACAAGTGACGATATGTGTGCCCTCCTGGGCAGTGACTCCGGCGGTGGTCTCTGGACCAGTGACGATACTTGTGCCCTCCTGGGCAATGACTCCGGCGGTGGTCTCTGGAGCAGTAACGATACTTGGGCCCTCCTGGGCTTTGACTCTGGAGGTGGTCTCTGGACCAGTGATGATACTTGGGCCCTCCTGGGCTGTGACTCTGGCGGTGGTGCTGGCGGTTGTGTCTCGACCGCCGGAAATGATGGCGCACTTCTCCGCCGTGACACTCACAACAGGCTGGGCAGACTTCCTCTGGCCCTTCACCACCTTTGGGGGAGTCACAGCTGACTCTCCAATCCCCTTGGAACCCATGTGAGTTGTTTTCCCACCAGGAGTCTTCACGCGGTCCCGTCGTCCACTCTCCAATTTTAGAGCCTTTACAGGGGGTGGGCTGCCAGTGCCTTGGCTCCGGGTCATACTGCCTGCCCTGGTGGCCGGAGCACTCCACAAATCTTGAACAGGCACCACTGGTATTGGAGGCTTTTTGGCTGAGGCGCTACGACGGGACTGATGAATTGGAGGGGGGTGGGGGAAAAAAGATCAACTTTACAGAGGGACAGTTTCTGACAAACACTGGGATGGGTAGTTGGGGGGCCTGGGAGTGGAGGAAGAGGAGGTGGTTGTCGGAGGTGTTACTTTAGGTGTTTTGGGTGCAGGTGCAGGTACTGGAGGCTGAGGTGAGGTGGATGGATGTTGGGTGAGTGATTGCCGGCGTTTGTGTACTTTGGGAGGGGGCGTCACAGACACACTGGGAGAGGACACAAGGAACGTGTAAATGGCAGTGGAGGTGGTGAGTGCAGGTGAGCGGCTTGTGGTGCTGGGTGTCCTTGTGCGATTCATGGTGCCTGTAGATGTGGTGCATGCAGGTGTGTGTGTAGACGAGACTAGGAGGGAGGAGGGAGAAGAGGAGGAGGGGGACACAGTGGAGGCAGTGGATGTTGCTGTGTCTGTACGTGGGTGAGGCTTGCGTGAGTGCCTGTGGGTTGTGTGGTGCATATGTTTGCTTGAGCTACCTGTGTGTGCTGACTTGTGTGCATTCTGGTCTGTAGGTGTGCTTGGGATGGGCTGGGGTACAGGAGATTGGGTCTGGGTGGAGGAGGTTGGAGGGGGGAGGCTAGACACAGGGACAATGGCTGCCATCAGTGCTGAGGCCAGAGATTGCAGGGTTCGCTGAAAGACAGCCTGACCAGAATGAATGCCCTCCAGGAATGCATTACCGTGTTGCAACTCTCGTTCTGCACCCTGGATGACATTCACAATGGTAGACTGCCCAACAGTGAGTGACCTGAGGAGGTCAATGGCCTCCTCACTGAGGGTAGCAGGGGTGACTGGGGCAGGGCCTGAGGTGCCTGGGTGAAGGTGATGCCCACCCTCCTGGGTGAGCGGGCATGGGGCGAACGCTGAGGGGCTGCTGGGAGGGCGGTGCTGGTAGGGGAGGTGGCAGCTGTACCTGTAGAAGTGGGGCGCACAGATGGTGCCGCCACCACAAGGGAGCCCCCATCGGCGGACGAGTCTGTGTCGCTGCTTGGTGATCCGGTGGCCGACGTGAAGCTCCCCTCGCCCTCCGTCCCACTGGTGCATTCTGAGTCCGTGGTGTGGCCCTCCATGGCCAGGTGGGATGCAGCTCCCTCGTGCTCCGGTGCCACTGTACCACCGCCTGATGATGCTGATGTACAAAAGGACAGGGAGAGCAGAAAAAGGGGGGGAGACAGTAGAAAGAGAGTTTTAGTGCATGGCATGCCGCTACCGTTGGCGGACAAGACAGAAATAGCAGCCCCCTGCATTACGCCGTGCTCCTGCCCTCTGCACATGCAATTTCTGGGATATGGCCTACATGGCAATGGTGGACATCTGCGCACATGGATGCCACAAGGGCAACTATACCTCAACTTGGGACTCTGCTGAGGTGGGGTAGAGTGCCACATGGGCTACATCATGGAGGGGCCTTGCCTACCGAACTCGCCCTGGCCTAGGGAAACCCACAGCCCACCTCCCCCACCCAGACCCCTCTACTGCGCGCAAAATCCACAGAATGAGGTTGTACTCGCCCCTTGTGTCTGCTGTGATGCCCTCAAGCGCCCATCCAACTCCCGGTAGGCCACCGCCAGGATCCAGAACATCGGGGGGTCATGGTGCGACGGGCACCCCTCCCACGTTGAGGCCATCCCCAGCTGAGCCTCCGCCGTCTTCTTGCTGCAGCGGCGAATGTCCTCCCATCTCTTACGGCAGTGGGTGTCCCGTCTCTGGTGGACCCCCACGGTCCGGACCACCTTGGCAATGGCACGCCAAATGTCCCTCTTCTGGTGGGCGCTGACCTACATGACATGCACAAGGAAAGAGGAACAGTCATTACCAACTGCACCGTCGTTGTGAGTGGCCCCCTCCCTACTCTGGCCCTGTGGCCCATTCATTCCCATGCATTAATGTTCTATGAACTCTGCCCCCTTCCCTCTTCCAACCAGCCCTCTCCACCCAGGCCTAGCCCATCCAACGTGCTCCCTGTGCACTAACCTGTTGGTCTGGAGGACCGTAGAGTAGCGTGTACTGGGGGAGGACCCAGTCTACCAGTTTCTCCAACTCCTGTGCAGTGAAGGCAGGGGCCCTTTCCCCAGATGCAGCAGCCATTGTCTCTTCCAGACGGAGGTCATAGCAGCACTTGCAGTGTAGGTCCTCTCCTGTCGAAGGTCAGGTATCTAGTGATTCAACAGATAGAAAATGGCGGTGCCGTCTGCGGCGGTGATGTCCGCGGCGGTGCGCATCATCACCGCCGGCGCACCTGTTCATTGGCTCCTGGGACCCATAAGGTCCAATGTTAACCAATGCAGCATTGCGCCGCGGTCTACGACCGCCTACCGCGACGATGTGCAACGCCAGCGCAGTTACCCCTCAATCCCATTGTCCCAGTTTAGAGATCAGGCAGCCGCCATTTCAGGGGCCCACATGGCTTAATTTACCTCTGCGTCACACATAGCTAGGCCTACACTCAACACACATACAGGAAGGGTTTAGTGAGTGGTGTAGTCTTGTGTGTAACTGTGGGTACATACCTGGAGGAATTATGACTGATTCGTCGCTGTTGTCCTTTGTAGGCACCGTCAGCTGGGACAGTTGAGAAGATGGCGGAATCCTCCGGTGTACAGACCGCTGGTGGGCCTGTTGACAATGGAAGAGCAACATGTCATCGTCACCTACCGGTTTGACCGTGCCACAATCCAGGAACTATGTACCCAGTTGGAGCCAGACCTGATGTCACCAATCTGCCATCCGACTGGAATCCCCCCTGACGTGCAGGTGCTGTCAGTGCTCCATTTCCTTGCTAGTGGGTCTTTTCAGACAACAGAGGCCATGGCATCAGGGATGTCCCAGCCTATGTTTTCCAACGTGTTGTCCAGAGTGCTGTCTGCCCTGCTGAAACACGTAAGGAGATACATAATTTTCCCTGAGGTGGCAGATTTGCCTACAGTGAAAGGTGACTTCTATGCCCTTGGACATATCCCCAACGTCATAGGTGCCATTGATGGGACCCATGTAGCTCTGGTCCCCCCCCACAGGAGTGAACAGGTGTACAGGAACAGGAAGAGTTATCATTCAATGAATGTCCAGATGGTCTGTTTGGCAGACCAGTACATCTCCCAGGTAAATGCTATGTTCCCTGGCTCAGTGCATGATGCCTACATCCTGCGGAATAGCAGCATCCATGATATGATGGGTCAACTCCAGAGCCACCTTGTATAGCTATTAGGAGACTCTGGTTACCCCAACCTGTCCTGGCTATTGACCCCAGTGAGGAATCCCAGGACCAGGGCAGAGGAACGCTACAATGAGGCCCATGGGCGGACTAGAAGGGTGATCGAACGCACCTTCGGCCTCCTGAAGGCCAGGTTCAGGTGCCTCCATATGACAGGTGGATCCCTATTCTACATCATCATCGCCTGCTCGATGCTTCACAATCTTGCATTGCGACGCCAGGTGCCTTTTCTGCAGGAGGATGATCCAGATGACGGTATTGTAGCAGCTGTGGAGCCTGTGGACAGTGATGAGGAGGAAGCTGAGGAAGAAGACAACGACAACAGGGAGTCAGTCATACAGCAATATTTCCAGTGACACTCAGGTGAGAACATTTTCATGTTTGACATTACATTAAATTTCACAGGTCTACCTCTATCCTGTCTGTCGGTTTCAACCACTATTTGGTAACTGAGTTGTACCTTTCGATTAATGTTTCACAGGTGTGGTTACCAACGTGTCATCTGCTTGCATCCTTCAAGTACTTGTGATGTGTGACATAGGTATTTTAGCTTTACAATGGGAAATGCATTATAACACTGTCATTGATAATACACATTTTCAAAATCACAGACTGACTCCAGAATGTTTTGTGTTTCAAGGGTGTTTATTGAAGTGCTAATTACTGGTGGGGGTGGTAAAATGGTGATGGGTGATGGTGGAGGAATGTCCATGGCAGAGTCCAGTCTATTAGTCTCATAGGTGCACTGCCCATCTGGGCATAGGAAGTGGAGCTGGGGCTGTTTAAGTATGGACAGGGTAACAAGGTGGGACAGTGGGATGACAATCAGGGTGGTCTCATTTCCTGGCGGGGGTCTTGCCATCTTGTTCTGTCCTGTTCCTGGATCTCAGGGACCGCTTGCGTGGTGGTTGTCCTTTTGCAGGGGGTGGGGTGCTGGTGTGGTGGTCCTGTGGCGGGGCGACCTGTCCACTAGCGCCGGCGGAGGTGGTTGGCAGTTCATCGTCCTGGCTAGTGTCAGGGGCCCCTTGGAGTGCCACTGTGTCCCTCAAGGTCTGCTGTATGTCCTTCAGCACCCCTACGAAGGTGCCCAGGGTGAAGCTGATGGTCCTGAGCTCCTCCCTGAACCCCAAATACTGTTCCTCCTGCAGGCGCAGGGTCTCCTGCAACTTGTCCAGGACCGTCGCCATCGTGTCCTGGGAGTGGTGGTATGCTCCCATGATGGAGGAGAGGGCCTCGTGGAGAGTGGGTTCCCTTGGCCTGTCTGCCCCCTGTCGCACAGCAGCCCCCCCAGTTCCCTTGTGTTCCTGTGCCTCCGTCCCCTGGACCGTGTGCCCACTACCACTGCCCCCAGGTCCCTGTTGTTATTGGGGTGGTGGGTTATCCTGGGTTCCCTGTAGTGGTGGACACACCGCTGATTGACCTGTCCTGGGTAGGGAGGTTTGGGCCTGCTGGGTGGGTGCTGTGCTGGTGATACCAGAGGGTGGAAGGTCGGTGTTGGGCTGTGCCTGTGCAAGGGGAACCGACTGTCCCAAGGCCCACAATGGTCCGGGCTGGTCATCAGGATCCAGTAGGGCAGAGCTGCTATCGTCACTGTGGGCCTCTTCTGGGGGTGGAGTGGTGTTGTCTGGACTCTCTGGTGTGGTGACGGTCCTTCGGGTTCCTGCAGGGGCATAAGAGCATGATTATTGCATGTGTGTGTGTAATGGTGTGCAATGGGTGGGTGAGCGTGTACCCCAGTGCAAGCATTCCTGTGTGGGAGGTTGTGTGATGGTGGTTTAGGGGGCTGTATAGGTGTGTGCAGTGGGCATGCTTTAGTGCTGGGTGTCCATGCTTAGTTCTGTCATGCAGGACTTGGTGTTGGGATGTGTGATTTGTGTTATTAGTACATTAGTGAGGAGTTGGAGTGATAGGGGAGGGTGTGAGGGTGGGGGTGTGTGATAGCATGCAGGTAGGGTGGGGGATATGATAGTTAAGATTTGACTTACCAGTGTCCCATCCTCCACCGACTCCTGCAAGGCCCTCAGGATGCATGATGGTCAAGACTTGCTCCTCCCATGTTGTTAGTTGTGGAGGAGGAGGTGGGGGTCCGCCGCCAGTCCGCTGAACTGCAATGTTGTGCCTGGAGACCGTTGAACGCACCTTCCCCCGTAGGTCGTTCCACCTCTTCCTGATGTCCTCCCTATTTCTTGGGTGCTGTCCCACTGCGTTGACCCTGTCCACGATTCTTCGCCGTAGCACCATCTTCCTGGCTATTGATGTGTGCTGTACCTGTGAGCCAAATAGCTGTGGCTCTACCCGTACGATTTCCTCCCCCATGACCCTGAGCTCCTCCTCGGAGAAGCGGGGGTGTCTTTGGCGTGACATGGGGTGGTGTGTGTGTGATGTGTGGGGCAGTGTGAGTGTTGATGTGTGTGGTGATGTGTAGTGGTGTGTGGTGTTTTGTGCGTGGATGTTGTATGGGTGATGGTGTTGTGTGCCTCTGTATGGTGGTGTTGTCTTGGCTGTGCAGTCTCTCTGGCCTTTGTCTCTAATTTGTGGTCGTAGGGATTTGTGGGTGGTGTGGGTGTGTGTTTTATATTGTGTTGGGTGTGTGGGAGTGGTGTTTGTATGTGTGTCAGGTGTGTGTATTTTGAATTGTCCAATGTGGTGGTGTTTTGGAGATGTGTGTGTATTTTGAGCGCGGCGGTGTGTACCGCCAATGGAATACCGCGGTTGAAAGACCGCCGCATGGATTCGTGGTTCGTAATAGCATGGGCGTGTTTCTGTCGGCGTGGAGGTGGAGGTTTTGTTTTCGCCAGTTTATCACTGACCTTTGGTGTGGCGGACTTGTGTGGGTGTCTGAATTTCGGCGGATTCCGAGATGTGGGTCATAATAGCTGTGGCGGTATTCCGCGGCGGTGTATTGGCGGTCTTCTGCACGGCGGTAAGCACCTTTTACTTCCAATGTTGTAATGACCCCCAATATTTCTTGAACATTTCTGGAATTCCAAGATATGTTTCCTGATACACTTATCGACCACACATGAAAGATATGTTTGAGCCACATTGCCATCATCAAGTGACGTGAAGCCAGCACTAATTTTCAGGCTCCTGTTGTGTTAAGAAAGTTAGTCTAGCTGTTGCGTCAACAAATGACGGTAATGTGTAGGAAATTTGGATACCTCACAGGCAACTGTGGCCCATATCTATACATATTTTGCACCACATTTGTGCCGCTGTTTGACACAAAGGTGGCGCAAACTTACAAAATACAATTGTATTTTGTAAGTTTGCCCCGCTCTTGCTTCAAAACAGGTTGCAATTGCGGTGCCAACAAAGTAGAAATATGGCCCTGTATGTTTCACTAGCATTGCACATGTTCAAAAATATTGCTGGCAGAATATGAACAAATCAGCTACTGTCACTACAGAGCATTTAAACGTGCACATTACTCTGATTTGTACTCACCAACAAGGCCACCAATCACAATCCCCAGGTGGTCCACCAGGTCTTGCTCCCTGGCAACAAGGTCAGCCCAGCAGTGCTTCAGCTGGTGGTCATTTTGCGGCGTGTTGTATATTCTCTGCAGATGGTACAACACCTTTGCCCACCGGAGCCTCCTTGCCTCTGTGTGATAGCCTTGGATCACACGACCACCTACCTCTATCATTAAGGGTAGGTAGTGGCACACCAGCTAAATAAACCCACCCAGCTCCTCTTCTCCCATCCTGCCAGGACGAGGCCTTTCCAACATTATTGCACCAAAAATAAAGAGGGGATAAAAGGGTACAAAGGAGAATAGAGGGAAAGTAGGACAGGAAAATGCAAAATAACTAAGAACACAGCCCCTCTATACCCAAATTACCACTACCCACAACAGACTCCCAACACAACAAAGACAAATGTTGACAACACAAATGACCAAAACAATACTCAGACAGGGTACCACAGACAGTTGTTATACACAAAAAGACAATTTAAAGACCATACTGGAGACAAAATCACAAAGAGACAAGTCTAAACACAGCCACACAGCCTAGAAACATCCCACTGTACCAAATCTGTAAACAGGATATCCTGGAGTACACCCACTGTACCAAATCTGTAAACAGGATATCCTTTTACATCACTTCCTGCCTCAAATGCAGTGCGTTTTTCTAGTTATCCGTTAAAATATTATGACGCTTATAGTCTGTACGTCATTTTTTTGGACGCACATGATTAGAAATATACCTGCATCCATATTGTTAAATATGTTTCATACTTAACCAATTTCCGTGAGTACAGTGTGGGAATTACCGCTCAGGGCCAATGGACATTTCATGGCAATGTGCGTCATATTTAGACGCAGATGCATCTTTTTTTGACACTTATGCGTCAAAATTTCTGTCGTTAACTGGGTTTAGGTAATTTCTCATTTGTAATGGGACATGACAATTGTGAAAATACAGAGATAGGCTGAGTGCACCCACATTGGGCATTACAGTGTATGGGCACATGTGACAGATCATACTATTGAGGACCATGATCCTCTACTTGATGTACCGGATTTTCACTCTTTACTGACGCAATAGATGGCCAAACGTGTGGGATACAATTGTGTATTACCCAGTTTGGGCATGTTTTGCGTCAAGAGAGGATAGCAAGGCGACGCAACTCACTACAATGACTCAATGCCTATCGGCCAATGTGTGTGATTTGGCTACTACTATTGTTGTAGACCACTGTGTGAGCATCACAGGATCCATTTTTGCAAATCTGCTTGTATGCATGTGGAATCAATGTGTCCAACCCTCAAATGCAAGTCAGTGTGTTAGTCATACACATAGCAACAACTTCTGTGTGCACTTCCTAGGTTTTTTGGAACATAAACACCACCAATGACAAAGCATGCACTGGATAGATAGCAGACAGTTGTTCATGTCAATGTTCCAAAACTTAGCAATCACATGTCCTGGAATGTTGGGTACTACTTCCTAGGCACATGTATGTGCACCCACCATGAGTCAGACATGGGATCATACTATGTGGGTACCGTGTTTGTGACACAGAGTCCCAAATATAATACACAATTGTAATGTTATGCCACAGTTGGAGTCATATAACTGAGCCATGTCTCTCCTGTGGCAGTGGAGGACCAGCAGACCAAGCAGTACGAGTTCATATATTTCCAGTGGTAAAATGCACGGAGGTGTCTGGTTCATGTGTGTTGGCCAATGTTTAGCCTGTATAATTATTGGGGTCTATGTTGTCACAGTTACGTGCAGGTCTAGTCATGAGTATGTGGAGCCATTTCCTGTCTCTACAAAGTATTCTTCGCAGATCAATAGAAGGAAAGCCAATGAGGATTTGAGAACACACTTGGGGATGGTCCAACCCTGTCACTGCAGATGTGTTATGAGACTGTCAACAGGGCAACCTTGGTATGCTGACAAAGTTATTGTCTCAGGATTCTTATACCGGCAGGCGTCCTCACAACATTTGTACACAGGTTGGCCTCTAAAATTCCCACTGCATCTGGGAACATCAGTGCCTCTGTGCTGATTAATCTCACAGCTATTCACCACACAAGCCCCATCAATATGTTAGGAGCAATGTGAATCAGCGTGTGGACTGTCTGGGTCCTAACATGTGTAGACATTTCATGCACATTAGCTGACTTTGTGTGTTGTGCTGGAGGCACCATAACCAATCCATGCATCCAGCCATGGTACACTGTCACAAATTGTCACTCATGCATACATGATTCGGCTATTTGGAGACAAGTTCACCCCCATGGTACAATAAATAAACTGATTATGCTATACAAAGTATTTGAGTATGCATTGTAGACCCACCTGACACAATACCCCAGGAGAAATATGAGGGTTGGGAAAGCAATTATGATACAAATGTAGGCCCAAGGAACCTTTAGGGTAACACAAAGACAGGTGCCAGTCAGGCTAACAGGATGCAGGGTCAATCAGGATCCAAACATTTCACAAGGTGAATACACAGTGGTCAGACTGAGGCTGGTCAAAGGTGGAGCAAGACTGTGGAAACGGAAAACTGTGTTTGTCCTGTGTGTTGGAACGTAACACATTAACCCAAGGGCTGTGTTACACAGCTGATTTATACGGCAATGCATAACAGTGTTATAGATAAATTGGCTGCTTCTATGCTGTTCCAAGCAGCTGCAAGGGCAGTGCATGTTCAAATGGCTGGTCTCCATGGAGGTGCTCACAGGTGTGTGCAGCATCAGTCTCTCACAAATCCTGTAGGTGAGATTCAAGTTCAAAGGGCCAACAGTACCTTTCACATGGGAAGCAATGTACAGGTGATTACAGGTCTTACAGACTACAAGCCAGTGCATTATTTAACCTGACGTCCTTGCAGACAGAAGTACAATGACTATGGCATACCATACTAAAGAGGGAAGCACACTGAATTTACATTGTGAGTCTGGGAGTGTGTAGAGGATGGATTATCTGGGGACACATATTCCCATTCAAGGGACCTCTGAAGAAGGGTGGGCTGAAACAGGGAACATGGGTGTTGCTGGACTTAGGACATGGGCTGCCATGTGCAGGGGATGTCATGTGAGCAATGCTAGTCATACCTGGGGCACTCGTGCTTTGAATTTGCTGCTTACATGGAAATCTAGTCACACATAGTCCTTGCAAAGATAGGTGATGTAAATCTTACTGCTGTCAAGGGTTTGATCATACATTCCTGTTACCAATGCAATACCACATCCACTGCCTCGTGTATGAGGCATTTTTTTACCTTATTGACTGATGGTGTATTAGTTGTGTGCCATATGCTGCGATGAACCATGTTGCCAACATGTATGTGTGAAATAGGTGTGGTCCTATTGCCCTTCAAATGTGAAATGTACAGGATATATGTAATTTACAGTGTGAGTGAATGTGGCTGTACATTCATACGCAATAAACCAATTTAGGAATGTTCTGTGGCCTAATCAGTATTTCAGCAATGCTCCATGAGGCTACACTCTGATTCTGATAGGTAGAGATAATGATATGCTAAAATGATTATCCAGACGATGATATAGTGATTAGTATAGGTGTTTATTTACATATGGTAAGACAGTGGTGATGGATGAGTAGAGTTAAAATAAATTTGTAACAATATGTTGTCTCTGACGCAATCCTGCAGCTGTGTTTGGATGGTCCCCCTCATGTTGATGGACAGCATCCTCCTCTTCCTCCTCTTCAGGCATTTGTGGGTCAGGTTCATATAGGGGAATGTTCCTTCTTACACATATGTTGTGCAGGATGGCACAGGTCAAAATTATTTTGCACACCATTTCTGGTGAGTATAGGAGGCTGCCTCCGGTGATGTCGAGGCACCTGAATCTTGACTTCAGGATGCCAAATGTCCTCTCAACTATGGTGCGTGTCCTCCTCTGTGCCTCTTTATAGACACGCTCTGCTGCAGTGCTTAGGATTGCAAATTGGGTCATGATCCATGGCTGGATCCCATACCCCTGATCAGCTGAAAGAGAAAATGAGTGAGAACATGTTGATGTACCTTGCACCATAAATATCACTTTGCATGGGAGTTGTTCTTTTGTGTTGTCTGTGACTCATTGGTGTTTGTGTTATTGTGTGGAATCCTAGGCTTCTAGGATGTACCATCAGCATTGGGTTGTTTCCTTTTCTGAACGGATGTTTGGCTGTTGACCGGATGTCAGCAGTATTTTTGTAGAGTTGCAGTACAGTGTGTACTCCCTTGCATTGTGACTTGTGAAATAGGTGTCCCTATGTCTTAACTGGGGGTGAGATGATACTTCCATACACAGAATTAATTTGACAGTGGTGGTAACACGGTTGCATCTATATAACCTGGACATCCCATACAATTTCACATATGCAATAGAATTATTTAACCATCAGTGAGACCCTTAGATTTTGCAAGGTGACAATGTGCAAAACATCTCCGTACTTTGTGAGCACTGACATGTTAACAATTGACTATGCACTGATTTCACATGTGTGACAAGTTCACTGCAGACCTATTTCCCTGCCCTTGCCAAGTCGACTCAGGTTGTAACGTGTACCTATACTGCTGGGCATGTTCTAGTTCAGATGGCTAACTTGGTTGTGAGGTTGTCATTTAGAGTTTCAGAAGGTCCGTATGCCAGTACATCTGTTGTGTGTGTGTTAATTTGTTGCTATGCGTATGTGTAGGAATGTGCACTTTCAATATTGTACCATCAATATGTGTGCTTCACACAGGCCACTTGCTTCTTGGTAGTGGGCAATGTGAGAGCAGGAGTGATGTGAGATATTGGAACAGCCTCAATGATTGCATGTGACCTTCATTGGAGTCATAATCATGCTATGTGTGTCATGGCGTTTGACCTGCAGCAAAAAAAATTACACACCCCTTGCACAGTACGTATTGGTTTGAAGGGTGTTGGATTGAGTGTTATTGGTGTGATATTGAAAGATTAATCTTCCCAAATGTACTGCCAGTTGGGGCCATGTCTTTGTCATTGTGTTGTTTTAAATTTTTCCCTTGTGTCTGTGGAGTGGCATCTGTTGTTATTTGGAACTGTCATTTGTCCTTAGGTGTGTCTCCCATTGGGTGAGGATATCAAACATGCGTAGCGGTGTCACAACCTCAGTGTGTTCCTGTCCACGTTTCGATGTTGTGGTGTATGTGTTGTGTGTCCCAGAGGGTTGCTGTGCAGTGTGTATGTACCTGGGTTTCTGGACTTACAAATACGTAGGCCATTTCCATATCGTCCATCCTGGAAGTGTTGATTGATGGTGCAGTGACGGAAGATGAATGAATCATGTACATTCCCAGGATACTTTGCCACAATGTTGGTGATCAAATCCCGGTGATCGACAATGGCCTGCACATTGATAGAGTGTGTGTGCTTCCTGTTGCAGTATAGATGTTTGGTTGCAGCAGGTGGCACAATGCGTACATGTGTGCAGTCAATGGCACCAAGGACGTGTGGGAAGCCATTAATTTGGTAAAACCCTTGTTTTGTCTCCTTCTGCTTCTGCTGTGTGTTGGGGAAGCTGATGTGGCGGGGTGTGAGGGAGATGATGGGATCCAGTACCTTGGATAGGAAGGTGGAGAATGATGGCTGTGAGCTCCCAGCAACCAGGGCCCCAGTGGTTTGGAAGGAGCCACTTTCCAACATGTGTAGTACAGCTAGCAGCTTGGTTTCTGGTGGAATGGTGCGGGGTGTCTGCAAACTGGGTGCCAACTGTGGCTCAATGTTGCACAGCAGCTGCTGAATGGCTTGCCAGTTAACCCTGAACCTCTGAATGATGTCTTGTTGGCGGAGTCCCAGAAGGGTGTCCTGGTGCGGAATATCCTCTCCTGCCTTCTGCGTTGCCTTTGGGGTCCCTGCTGGTGTTGTGGAAGCTGCTGTTGTTGGTCCTGTGCTCTGCGTCTGCGTGCATGCTGGATGAAAAGCACCTCCATGTCTTCCTTTTTGAGCTCTGCTGTTGCTTCTGTGTGTTTTCATTAAGTATAGGTGTGTTTGCCCCATTTTAACGCCTGCCCTGACCCAGGCGTTATTTTTTATGCAAATCGGGCTGTGCATCATTTTCCGCCTCCGCCTCCCGGCCGTGCGTCATTTTTGCACTGTGGCATAAATAAGGCACACAGGCGTTTAAGTCATTTTTTGGACGGGAACGCCTACCTTGCATGTCATTAATGCAAGGCGGTTTCCCGCATTCAGAAAATGACGCACACAGCGGAATTTTGGCGTTCTCGGGCGTCAAAGTTTAAATATGGTGCACAGTTTGTGCTGAATGTGCGTCAAAATTTTTGACGCACATTCGGCGCAAACAGACTATAAATATGCCCCTAAATTTTTTGGGTGTGTTGGCCATATTATTACTGATGGTTTTATATACAAAAGAAACTGCCTTCTCCATTATTTACCCCATCAAGAGTCTACTTCCAGTTGCGCATATTCTTGATGGGCATGTCTGAGCTATAGATATTTGTGACTTTGCATCTCTTGTAGTTGGAACTCCATTTGGAGGAACGAAAGGGGCATTAGGGCACCCCCCTTCAATAGGTGTCCCATCTTGGAGTAACCAAAACTGTCCCAAGCGTTGAACCCTCTCAGCCTCCCAATTTCTTTAAAGCGTCTCCCTACCTAGAGCGGGGTTTCCTGAGTGATTTTCTGCACCCTGAAGACTTGCATCTTTGAGCTATTCCTCAAATACTTACAATTTAAAGTACAGGAGTTTAAATGATTTACCCAGAATCACACACGTTTCGGTCAAGGACAGGATTACTGAGATTACCTAGTCTGCAGTTTAGTCACATCCCATCCTGACTGAAGACATACACAATACAAGACCATTCTACTTAGTTTCTTTTTAAATGTGCTTCTTTTTTTCTTGTCGGTTAAGGTCTGGAATTTTTAAAGCTTCAACCACATACAGATTTTGCAGAAAGCAAAAATATTCTAAGACTCATTTTATTGCGTTTATGTTTTTGTGAACTAAAACAATAACAGTGGAAGAGATATAATTGTTTTCATGCCCGTTTTCAACTTTGGGTTTATGAGCACTTGTAAGTCTTGAAAACATAGGAAGGACGCACAGGGCGGCTGAAGAGGGAGGCCCGATAGGTTAGAAATGTGGGGTAAAAGAAAGACCCTGCAAGGACTGATCACAAGTAGCGTTGCTTTGGTGTGAGTGGCAGTGTGTGTGTGGTGTGAACCAGGGTTACAACTATCGATCGCATTCCATCTGTCTAAAAAGTGGCATGATGGAATCTAACCCCATACATCAAAGGACTATTTCGCATACTTCTTTAAACTGCAAAAGGCTTTTACAAAACAAAAGTGCTACATGCCATGGGCTAGATTGACAACAGCTAGAAAAGGATGTGCTTTGCTGGATTTTGAATGGACAAAAACAACCAAGGAATTTTGAAAGGAACAATGAGTGGTTCAGACACTTCCTCTAAGAAAGAGGAATTCCAGAATAATGGATAAGCTTCATTAAAAAACGATGCTTTAAGGTCCAGTTTCTGGTCATTCTCTCTTCCTGATGTGTGGCCAGCTTTGGAAAGAATAAGAAATCACAAAAGAAATGATACGACCCGTAATGTTATTTCCTATTTTTTATATAAATATATCTTAAAATTGGCCACAGATAAATGCCACTTCAATGAAAGTACTGCAGGCCAGTGAGTGTCCGCGTGCTGCAATTAATTATTGACTGAAAAAAACAATCTTGCAAGTGATTATAAGGTGAAGATCAAGCAACTCCGTGTGATGGAACATCGTGAGAAAGGATACACAGTAGGACAAAACATGTATTGGGAAAGGTTGAATAGAGAATAAAGTTACGACAGTATGCTTACGCATGTCTGGTATGTAAGGGTTCGAACAGCAGTGAGATTTTAAAACTGAACTCAGGAAGAAATATGATGTTCATTTCGAGCTCTGCGCAGAATCCCGCGGCAGTACAGCAGTTCAGTAACTGTGTTTTGTAGTGCGATATTACCAGAAAAACCAATGACCCTGTTTTTAAAGAAAAAAATCAAATTTGCAGCCGCAGATTAACTACCTTGTACTCGTGTATATTAATGAATTGTATGAGTATATAATCGTTTCAAAGACTACAAATATAAGCCTCAGACAGATTCAGAGTGCACCTTCACATGCCCTTTTTTCTGCAGTTTGTTCACTGGAGAGAAACATATTTTTCTGTGGAGAATGTCTTCCCCTATAAACCCACCAGTTTTGGGGGTGCAATTTGCCCATTCCCATGCTGGAAAGGCATTTATTTCTGCCCTTGGGAGAAATCATTTTGAACCATGAATGGAGGGTCTAAGGAAGGAGTTTGTGAACACCTATAAACAAGTGCATTTGTGGGTGTACAGACTTTCAGAGCATTCCAACCACGGAGGCACAACCCCTGCCCGTGGGAGTAGGATATTCATACACAAATCTTCATGTTTTTAGAGTATTTACGAGTCAAAAACGACCTTTTACGAACCAGAAGTAGTTTTACATTTGTACAAATGTTATTTGCTCAATAAGCTAAATTTAAATGCTTAAATGCAGCGATAGCTTTGTGATTCACACCATCAAAGCCCAAGTGTGATAAAATGTAGTGACGGGTTTGATAAAGTGAACATCTTACCTGATAGTCTTCGAGTTTCAACACACTTCTAATCTAAACCCACCCATTAATTGCTGATGGCAATTTTCATGATGCTACATTACTCAAAATCAGCTGGAAATTTCGAAATGTGTGGCAATTTGATTACCATACATTCCCTTATTTCTGGAGGAATCTATGTGAGCATGAATGTATCAAGTTGAAGGAAGGAACAAATAACCTACAGACAGCTGTAAAGAAGCCCGGTGATATTAACCCATTCACCCTCAGATGCAAGGCTTTTTGCTGTTTGGGGCAGTTTGAATTTAGGTCCTCAGAACATTTTGTCCACATAAGCAAACCCTGCCAAATTTGCGTCCTTTTTTTTCCAACATTCGCAGGATTCTAGAGGTACCCAGAGTTTGTGGGTTCCCCTGGAGCACACCAAGAAATTAGCCAAAATACAGCAAAAATTTCACATTTTAAAAAAACAATGGGAAAAAAGGGCTGCAGAACAAGGCTTGTGTTTTTTTTCCTCGAAAATGGCATCAACAAAGGGTTTGCGGTGCTAAAATCACCATCTTCCCAGCTTTCAGGAACAGGCAGAGTTGAATCAGAAAAACAAATTTTTCCACACAATTTTGGCATTTTACTGGGACATATCCCATTTTTACTATATTCTGTGCTGTTTGCCTCCTTCCAGTTAGTGACAGAAATGGGTATGAAACCAATGCTGGATCCCGGAAAGCTAAACAGTTCCTTAAAGTAGACAGCATTTTGAATTCAGCAAAGGGGCACTTGTGTAGCTCCTACAAGGTTTTCCTACAGAACATAACAGCTGAAATAAACAAATATTGAATTTGAGGTGAAAAAAAGAACAATTTTTCTCTACATTTTACTGTGTAACTTTTTCCTGCGATGTCAGATTTTAGAAAGCAATATACCGTTATGTCTGCTGGCCTCTTCTGGTTGCAGGAATATATAGGGCTTGCAGGTTCATCAAGAACCCTGGGTACCCAGAGCTGCACCTTGCAATGGGTTTTTATTGTATACCGGGTATACAGCAATTCATTTGCTGAAATATAAAGAGTGAAAAATAGGTATCAAGGAAACCTCTGTATTTCCAAAATGGGCACAAAATAAGGTGTTGAGAAGCAGTGCTTATTGGCACATCTCTGAATTCCCGGGGTCCCCATATTAGCATGTGAATTACAGTGCATTTCTCAAATAGACATCTTTTTTACACTCTGTCTTACATTTGGAAGGAAAACAAGGGGTAATAACACTTGTTCTTCTATTCTGTGTTCTCTCTAGTCTCCTGATAAAAATGGTACCTCACTTGTGTGGGTAGGCCTAGTGCCTGGGACAGGAAACGCAACATGGACACATCACATTTTTACATTAAAATCTGACGTGTTTTTTGCAAAGTGGCTAGATGTGGATTTTGGCCGCCAGCTGAGCTGGCACCTAGGGAAATGTTGGGTTCTTCTGTCGAGTCTAGTATGCGTTCTGTATTGCCATGGCGCGAGACTCGACAGAAGAGAACGGATGGGAGAAACGGCTGGGACGGCGACTGAGGTGGTTGCTGAGCTGTCCTGTCTTTGTGAATTACAAATAAACATACTTATTCAAGCCACGCTTCACTGGCGACAAGGGACAGCAGGACAGCTTGTGTCTCCATGTGTGTGCTCCGCCGGCCGTTGCGACATCGTGGCTGCCTTCCAGCAGGCAGTGGACTGGACAGATGTCTTCTGTGCTGTGTGCGGCTCTTCCTTCATTCTGCTGGCTATCCTGACACTTCTGCCATCTGCAGGCGTATTTCTGCCCGGTGGATTTGGGGGCAGAAGTGGCAAGGGTAAGTGCTGGAGGCGCGCGCTGAGTTGAAAAGGCGCATGCCTCGCACAGACATTATCTGAGTCGTGCCTCGCACACACGTATTGCCTTGCTCACGCGTGCATGCGTCATCAGAATCTTTCGTCAGAGATCTGTCTCCTAGATAACGGAGACGCCTTCACTGCGGCAACCACAGTGCTGTGACATCTAGGAGATTTATAATGTCCTTCTCCTAGACAAATGTAGACTCTTTCACCTCAGCATTTTAAATAGTTTTGGTCTTCAGATCTAAAGAAGACCATTTCAATGGTGATACGCACACCCTACTTTCAATTTTATCAACTTCTTACCAGGTCACAACGACAAGGAAGACATTCCAACAGTGATACACACCTTGTTAATAGCGTTTCTTACAATGGTGATACGCACACCTTGTTTAATAGTGTGTCATTCCGTTTTTATGACAGTACTTTAGGGTGATACGTGCTCAATAGATTCAACGCTATCACCTTATTTCTAAATGGTGGTACTCATACTTTGTTTTATACTTTGTACGTTGTACTTTGTACGTTGACCATGCAGCACTCCATCGTTCCTCCTCCGTTTTTTTTTCCTGATCCGGTCTCATCAGAAGCGGATTGGGATTTGTGGAAGAAAGGTTTTGAAGCCTATCTGGACGCCCTTGATGGTGACTCCTTTACTCATAAAAAAAAGTTTGCTGTTCTACGTCATTGTTTAGGACCAGAAGGCCGCAAAATTTTAAAGCACTTTCCCCAAGTTTGTGTTCCATTGGCTGAGGGAGAGGGGGATGGAGGAACTGACGAATTTGCTTCTGCTATTAAGTCACTTGATGTTATATTTAAGGCATGTAAAAATGTCATTATGAAAAGGCACAAATTTTACAAGAGAGTACAAGTTCCTGGTGAACCTGTTGCGAGCTTTGTAGGGTCGTTGAGTATGTTAGCTGTTTCATGTGATTATAAAGCGTGTGAGGATGAAATGATAAGGGATCAACTGGTTGAGAAAACTAACAATAAGAAGGTTCAAGAAACTCTCTTGTCTACCCCAAACTTAATGTTAGAGAAGGCAGTGGAAATAGCCACCAGGATTGAGGGTACTACTATGTTCATGGAACAGATTAACACAGCTAGTGATAAGGACTCATATCAGAGGGTATCTCTGATTAAACAGAAATTTAAACAAAACTCATATGAACGTCAGACCTGAAACCTTGGTTAGGAAGTAGATTTCTAAGAAGCTAGAATGTTTTAGATATGGTAGTTCTTCTCATTCAGGTAATGTGAATAGTTGTCCGGCAGTAGGAATAGAAATGTTTCAAGTGTTTCAAAATTGGGCATTTTGCAAGGGAGTATACGCTAACAGGACACGGTCTGATTCAAAGGATAAAGTTCTTGAACTGCATAATGACAACATTGGTGGTTTAGAACCATTTACTAACGAGGAGGATGAAATCCTTAATGTCACCAGTAGCGCTACAGTTAGCAATAGTAGCGGTGAGGGTGTATTTCTTAATAAATGTAAGAGGCCTACCTGCAAATTGTTACTCAATGGATGTGAAATAATTGTTGTGGCTGATTCAGGTTCACCCTATACTCTTTTCAGTGAGAGGATATGGAAGGAGTATTTTGACCATATTGAGCTTAGAAAGTCTTATATTAGGCCTGTAGGGTATGATGGTAAACCCGTGGAAGTCTTGGGTGAGTATGAGGTTGAGTTGGGTTTTCAAGGCAATTTGGCTAAAGGTGTGGTGTATGTAGCTAAGGATAATACCTGCCTGTTGGGTTGGGAGGATCAAAGGAATTTAGGAATTGTATTGCATCCTAATAACCCTGAACAGGTAATTTTAAGCAAAAATTATAACCATGTGTTGTCGGTAGGATCTATGTGGGTTGATGCTTTACCTGATGTTTTCAAGGATGGAATTGGTATGTTCAAGGGTTTTGCGCACAAGATTAAATTGAAAGATAATGCTGTTCCTAAGGTTCATAGGGTACATAGGGTACCTTTAGCGCTGAGAGCGGAATTGAAGAGAGAACTAGACAGATTGTGTGAACAGCACATAATTGAGAAGGTGGATGCGTCTGATTGGGTGGCTCCCATAGTGATTGCCCATAAGGCTAATGGTTTGATCTACATGTGTGTGGATTTGCGGGATCTCAATGCACAAATTTGGGTGGATTGCCATTCCTTGCCTAACATTGTTGAAATGTTGTCTACTCTAGGCAATGCTAGTAAATTCAGTTTGTTGGACATGACCTCAGCTTATCATCAAATTAATTTGCATGACGATTCAAGGCACTTAACAGCTTTTGTTACACCTGAAGGGTTGTTCCAATTTAGACGCATTCCAAAGGGTGGTGGACAGTTTATTCAGGAATATGGAAGGTGTTATTGCTTTCCAAGATGATATTTAAGTCTTTGGCAAGGATCAGAAGCAGCATGACGACAGAATGAAACAAGTATTGTCTGTGTTGAATGAGAAAGGGATTGTTCTCAGTGCAAACAAATGTAAGTTCAGAACATCATGCATTGATTACTTAGGTTATAAAATATCAGAACGAGGGGTGGAACCGAAGGAGAGTTTGAATAAGGCCATTGAGGATTTCCAGTCACCTTGTAATAAGGAACAAGTTAGATCTTTCATGGGTCTGATTGAGTTTTATGCCAGATTCATTCCCAGTGTTGCTAGTAAAACACATAATATCAGGTCTCTTTTAAAAAAAATGTTTAATGTGATTGGTGCCCCGAATGTGAGCAGGAGTTTGCAGCTATTAAAAAGGAAGTTGCATCGACCATTCCGTTGAAGGTACTCAACACTAAAGACGAAATTGTATTTATGACTGATGCCAGCCAACTTGGTCTGGGGGCTGTATTGCTGCAGCGGAGGAATGGTAAAGATGAAGTGATAGCTTTTGCCTCACAGAGTCTGAGAGGTGCTGAGGCAACTTACTTGACTATAGAAAGAGAAGCTCTTGCATGCTGGTAGGGAATTGTGCACTTCAAACCTTATCTGTGGGGTGTACATTTTACGGTCAGGATGGATCATAAAACTTTAGCGCAATTATTTTCTACTTCAGGTGCGCAACGCACTACTCCAAGAATAGCCAAGTGGCAGTATAGATTGCAGATGTATGACTTTCATGTGGGGTATTTGCCGGGTGCAAGGAATTTACTCACTGATTGCCTTTCCCGTCTTCCTCGCAGAGGTGTGCTTGGTGAGGAGGAGGCAGATGAGGATGATGTCATGGTATGCTCATTAGAGTGTAATTTTGAAGGTGCGGTGATGGAAGATGAATGGAGGGAAGCATGTGGAAGAGATGAACAAATGAAGGAGGTTATGGAGGGCATATTGCAAGGATGGTCTGCTTGCAAATCTGTACAGTGTGAAGCGTACAAACAAATCTTTGAAGAGTTGTCTGTAGCAAACAATATTTTAATGCGTGCTGGTGTACTGGTTGTGCCGGAGGGAATGAGATATAAAATATTGACCTCGAAACACGAAGGACACACTAGGATGCGGGCCCATGAAAAGGAGAATAAGAGAAAATATTTGGTGGCCGGGGTGCTATTAGTGACAAGCCTCAAGTCACCCTTACTTATCCTGTGGAGGCAAATAAAGTACCTAAGAAAGCTTGGAGTAAGATTGCTGTGGACTTGATTGGACTTGTTAACTTGTCGAATGGGCAGGTGGAATACGGTATAGTGTTAATTGACTTTTATAGTCATTGGCCTGAGTTTAAGTTGGTTAAAGTATCTAATTCTCATAAAGTCATTGAGTTTTTAGAATCCATTTTTGGAAGGTATCCCCGATGAAATACTTACAAATAATGGAAGTCAGTTCACATCTACTCAGTTTTCCAATTTTCTGATGCACATGGGAATTAGGCATGTTAAAACGTCACTATATCATCCTAGGAGTAATGGTCTGGTTGAACCTTTAAACAGGGTGATCCAGGAGAATATGAAACTGGCTAAGGCCGGAGGTTTGAATTGCAAGGAAGAGTTGAGAAAGTTGTTGTGGGCGGTGCGGACCACACCTAATGCAGATACTGGTGTGCCCCCTTTTGTGTTATTGAGAGGAAGAGTTCCTGCAACCAAGTTGACAAGAAAATGGATGGGTGAATTTGTGGTTGAGGAAGGTTTGAGTGAGAAGGTGAGTGAGAAAAGGGTATCTGCTCAGAATAAATATAAAGGGGGTCCAATGAAGACAATTTGTGTTAAGGTGGGTGATTATGTCAAGATTAAAAGTGCTCGCATTGTTCAGAAAGGAGAATCTAAATTTTTGTGTCCAAAAAGAGTCATAAAAATTTGTAAAAATGCTATTACATTGGAAGATAGCAATTTGTGGAATAAGGAGAGGTTATCCTTGGCTCGTGATGTAGAACTGTTGAGTAAGACATTGGATGAATCCACCAGGCTGGAGCGGGAGACGAAGGACCTTTTACAGAAGAATTCGCCTTGTGATATGAAGGTGTTGAGCAAGGAGTTGGAAAGATCAGCCAAGGAGGAGTGTGAGACAAAGGATATGATGCGGTAGACTTCGTCTAGGAACAGAATGCTTCCCAGCAAATATTGTGATTTTTTACTTTTTGTTTAAGAATTGGATTATTTTTTTGTTCCAGTGTTGATGTACATTTTCGTGCAATTTCCTTAATGTTGTTAAGGGGAAGGACGTGTTGGGCTCTTCTGTTGAGTCTCGTAAGCGTTCTGGAATGCCATGACGCAAGACTCTACAGAAGCGAACGGGTGGGAGAAACGGTTGGGATGGCGACCAAGGTGGTTGCGTTGTTGAGCTGTCTTGTCTTTGTGGATTACAAATAAACGTACTTATTCAAGCCATGCTTCAGCAAACCTACCAAACCTGTACATTTTTTTAAACTAGACACCTAAGGGAATCCAGGATGGGGTGATTTGTGGAGTTCTCAACAGGTTCTGTTACCCAGAATCTTTGGCAAACCTCAAAATTTGGCTAACAAAACACTTTTTCTTCACATTTCGGTGACAGAAAGTTCTGGAATCTGAGAGGAGTCACAAATTTCCTTCTATCCAGCACTCCCCCAAGTCTCTCAATAAAAATGGTACCTCACTTGTGTGGGTAGGCCTAGTGCCTGCGACAGGAAATTGCCCCAAAACGCAAAGTGGACACATCACATTTTTACATTGAAATCTGAATTGTTTTTTGGAAAGTGCCTAGCTGTGAATTTTGGTCTGTAGCTCAACCTCTGCATTTTTTTAAACTAGCACCTAGACGAACCCTGGATGGGATGCCTTATGGGGCTATAACCAGGTTCTGTTACCCAAAAACCTTTACAAATCTCAAACTTTGGCCAAAAAAACATTTTTTCATCACATTTCGGTGACAGAAACTTCTGGTATCTGAGAGGAGCCACAAATTTCCTTCTCTCCAGCATTCCCCCAAGTCTCCCAATAAAAATGGTACCTCACTTGTGTGGGCAGGCCTTGTGCCTATGACAGTAAATGCCCCAAAACTCAACATAGACACATCACATTTAGCCAAAGAAAACTGACCTGTTTTTTGCAAAGTGCCTAGCTATGGATTTTGGCCTCTAGCTCATCCGGGACCTAGGAAAAACTAGCAAAGTTGGAGTTTTGCAGGCGATTGTGGTTAAGAAAATGGTGCTGGGTGCATGTGAAGCACACCACCCTGGTCTCACCCAGATGTTAAGATTTCAGATGTGTCTAGGTCTCATATTTTTTTCTACATGGCAGCGTCCCAAAGTCCAAAAAAGGCAGCCCTCAAAATTTCATGTGGGATGATTTTGAGAGTTAGCCAAGCTCTCATGGCCCAAATGTAAAACCAAAATAATCAAATGTCCTCTTACTTGCTGTGGGAAGATGTTTTAGTGTGCGGGGAAGAGCTGAAAGACTGTTACCCCATTCAGTTGGGGTGGGGGCATAACCATTCCCATACTGGTTGGTAGCCACCACCCCACTATTTTTTTTTTTTATTCCCTGGCATCTAGTAGGATGTCAGCCCCCCGGGGAGAGTATTAAGGGTAGTTGCCCCATCTACCCACCGGTGGACAGAACACTTTTGGCCCCATTGATTTGGGGTGGGGGTATAGCCATACCCCCACCCCCACCCTCTTTATTTAAAAAAAATCTCCCCTTGTCTCTGGTAGGCTTTCTGCCTGCTTTGGGGGCAGATGGGCCTTACAAAAGCAGGGTGATCTGCCCCCATGGCTAACAGTAATATGCCCCCATGGGGAGCGACCCTTGCCCAAGAGGCTGCCCCCCCAAAAAAACACACACACCAATCCCTGGTGCCTAAGTGGTTTCTGCCCCCCGGGGGAAGATTGGTCTAAAAGAAATAGGCCGATCTTCCCCAAGGGAAGTAGAAATGGCCTAAAATAAATCTGCCCCCCAGGGGAGTGACCCTTGTCTAAAGGGTTGCTCCCCATCCGTACAAAATGAAAAAAAGTAAAACATCCCTGGTGTCTAGTTGTTTCTGCCCACAAAAAGGCCGGCTTAATTAAAATAGGTTGATCTGCTCCCAAAGGGTACAGAAATGGCCTAAAATAAATTTGCCCCTCCCTTGCATGAAATTGGCGTAAAACAAATCCCTTGTGTCTAGTGGTTTCTGCCCTCCCTGCGGGCATATTGTCCTAAGACAATTAGGCCGATCTGCACCTATGGGGGGCAGAAATGGCCTAAAATAAAATTGCCCCCAAGGGGAACGACCCTTGCCTGAGGGTCGCTCCCCTTAGTGAAATTGGCGCAAAAAAACTCCCTGGTGTTGAGTGGTTTTGGTCCCCCAAAGGGGGGCAGAAAGGCCTAAAATTAATTTGCCCTATGGGAGCGACCCTTCCCTAATTGACATTAAGGATGCGCCCCTTTATTGTTTATGTAAAAAAAAGACACAAAATCCCTGGTGTCTAGTGAGCATTTCTGCAGCCCGATTGCTTTACGATGGGGCTGCAGAAAAGCTCAAAAAGACATGAAAGGAAAGGAAATGCCTTTCCTTTCCATTCATGTCTCTCTGCCTGCCCACACCCTCCAATCGTAAAAGAAATGCAGGCATTTTTCTCTTTCGATCATGCTGGAAGCTGAGCTTCCCTTTCAATCCCTGGCCAGGGGAGACGGTTGGGAGGCCCACAGGTGGAGTGCTAGCGCTCCCCCCTTGGGCCAGGTCCAGGACGTAACGGTTATGTCATTGGCACCTGAGCGGTGCTGCAGAAGGCATAACCATTACATCCTTGGCGGGGTAGGGGTTAAGCGAATGCCCATGCCTTTTGTACCGTTTTGCACCATTTTGTCCTGTTTCAGGGCACATCAGAATCCTGTGTTGACAATGAAGACTTGTTACACATGTGAAACCCAGAGTGGGGCTCTGTGGCCTTGGAAGGGGTCACCAAGCCAACTCTTCTTAGTTGAGAATGACTGTTGTCTTCTCAAAGGACTAAGGGACTAAAAATACTGGCAGGGGTGGCAGAGATCATTCTAGGAGTGTTTGCAGACCGTTTTCCTGTTTCCTTAGTAGGGATGGTGGTCTACTGGCAGTCAAGGCTCGCGACCAGCAGAAGGAGCGGGCAGGGTGGAGCCGCATGCACGAGGGGGGGTCGGCAATAAAAATGAAATAATTAAATACAAAATAATTTTAAAAAACACTTACTGCCGCTGCTATTGCCGCTGCTGCTCATCCCGCTCCTCTGCAGGCACAGGCTCCCAGTCTGTACTGCGCAAATCCTGAGGCTGCTTAAAGCAGCCTCAGGATTGGCTGGGAGCACCCAGCAGAGAGAGCACACTGCTCATGTGTGTTTGGCCAGCCCGAGACTGCCGGACAAACACATATGCGCTCTGAGGGGAGTGCTCTGTGCAGTCCCCTCAAGTGCTCGTCACAGCCTGTGGCCCGCCCCTTTTCAAGAAAACAATAATAAACACTGTTTATTATCGTATTCTTGAAAAGGTTTGCAGCTTCTGCTGATGGTGGGGAGGCAATGCTCCTCTGCCCTCATGGAGGAGCCACCCCTGTCTACTGGCCTCTCCTGCTCAAAGAATGCATGAATCTTTGTACTGTGTTGTGGGAAGAATGAGCATAGAGGGTGTGTATATGTGTGACTGCACTGACCCAAGATCCACCTTGGATCTCCTGGGTAAGAATTTTCACATAATTGAGGATGGAAGGAGCCTGCCAGACTGAGGATATAGGTTAGAGGAAGTCAATCTCCCATTCCTGAAGTCCTATTCTTTGGATCAGCTATCTGCCAAAGGAAGAAAGTAGATGAGAGTCTCTGTGAAATGCAAGGGCACTCTCTGTTCCTTTTCTGCTCTACTCTTCCACAAAGGTATGCACAGATAGATTTTGTGTATCAGCCAGGTGAAGGATGCCCACCTCCTTTTGTGTCATTTGTCTTGCAAACTCTTGTCAGGAAACTCCTGGCTCAGCTCTCCAGTCTGCATTATTTACAGAACAATATTCTGTAGCTGTGTAGCTAGGTGGAACCTACCCTCAATAAAAATCACACACCCCACAACAGATGAGGTTGGGAAAATATACATTTCTAGTCAATTAGCGTATCAATATGAGGTGACATCTCCAGATCAGTGTTTCAGAATTTCTTGCTGACAAGTATCCAGTGTGTTCACAGCCTTGGACTGGAAAACCTTTCTCAGTTTCAGAGTTGGTTGTATGGGCAAACAACCTCCTCTCAAGTCAAGGCCAGTCCTGCTACCCTAGTGCCATCTTGACTGCAGTGCACAGAAAAGAGGCTGGAAGAAAGGCCCTTAACTGCTACACAGCAGATTTAGGACCTGACTTATATATTGGCGGAAAGGGTACTCCGTCACATCAACAATGGAGTTCATTCCCTGGTAATATAGTGGTCTGTCTGCTGCATTTAGATGTGGGTGGATCTTGAGGTTAATCACAATGGAGACTAATCTGTCTCCTTCTTGATGAATCCCCTCCAGTGGCTCTAGAGAGTAAGAGGCATCAGAATAATGATTACATGTCCACCCATGCAGTGTGTATTAGCAGACATGTAGTCATTTTTTACTGTTCCTAAACACCAAGTAAAACCTGTCAGTTAGGAACAGTAAAAACATTTTACGGTGGTTCCTGTCAATGGCTTTATAAATGACTGCCTGCTTGACGATCATTTATAATTCTGATGGGTAGAGTATTCATGGCCTGGAGGACGTTAGGTCCTCCACCAGGCCTATGGTGAATACACCCTCCGCCGGAATCTAAATCTGGCCATTAAACTGCAGAGTAGAGCTATCCAGAGCATATTTGGGCAGTCACTATGGTGATGCACCTTGCATTTTTGTCTCCTCACTATTTCCTGTTCTTGCTTTCTGAGAAAATGGAGGATGGCATGTACCCGTGAACTAGAAAATGGTATGTACCAGTTCAAGCTGCAGGCTGCCATCACTGATGCTGTCCTGTACTGTCCCTTGTTGCAGCTTTACCATTGGCTCTGGAATGTTGTAAAACTGTGTAAAATGTCATTGCATTTCCTTAATGTGGTCTGATATCTATGTTTCCATGGATATCAAATTGCATGGACAGTTCTCTTGCCTGAACAGCTGCCTGGGTGCAGCGTCTACCCCCACGCCTTTCCCCACAACCCCCATTGTTGTACTCCTTCTGTTCCAAGCACAGGTTCATAGTCTCGGTGGGCAAGGCACTCCATGGAGCTGGTGCCTGAGCCCTTTTTTATAGCCTATGGTTTTTACCTACAAGAGGCTACTCAGGGGTCATCCTAGGTCCCCTATTAATATCTTAGGTACCATAGCTGGCGGTTGCTTCTGGTTTGCTTCAGAGCTAACTTCATCTGCCATGGTTTGTGGATGTTGCTGGATTGTGGTGTCCCCACTCTATAGCAGAAGTAGGTTTGCAAGCTTCACTTTTAGTTGTATGTCATTTTAGACATTTACGTATAAGATTGTTACATGTTTATTATTAATAATGGGATGTTTCCTTCTTCTTTCCACGTTGATATTTCTTTCATTCTGTTTTCTTTCTGTTGTATGTTTCTTTAAAACCATTACATACTTAGAATCTACCATTTCATTACATTTTGTGCTTTGGCTAAAAGCGCTAAAGTACATTTTGATGAATAAAACAACACAATGGCAAACACCGCCAAACAAAGCCACAGCAGTGTCACCAAACCTAAGGGCCACATATCCAATCAACAACCCTGAAATGGATTGACCATGGGCTTGAAACAAAGAAGGTATACTCCATGCACAAAATGCATGGACAGGACATGCAACCTTGCATAGACACATACCCTCCTCCCACTTGGACATCATGCTGCAATGTACAGCCACTCCCATTCACATCTAGCAAGCCATAATTGCCACAAGCTAACAGGGCACACCTGTCATGTGATCCATCACACAAGAACAGAACCCATCCACCAAGCAAAAGTTAACATGACTGATTGACAACAACCTCTATGGAGCATGGTACACATATCACTATCCACTATCCACAAACAGTGCCTGCAGTGCTGCATCTGTCATTGCCATTGCTGGGAATCAAGTCAAGCCACTGTATGCATCAGACAAAGAGACAACCAATCACACATCCACCATTTAATAATAAATAAATTATAGCTTTATTCGGTCTTTAAGGCCATCAAAGCATAAAACATACATAAATAACAGAATTTAAAAAACATACAAAAAAAAGATGGAAACTAGCTTAATAACTTGATGTACATATACATAGGTTAAAACATAACAAAAAGGAGTACATTTCTGTTCTTCGTACCTTCTGATTTCTGCATCCTGAAGTAAATAATAACATAGAATAAAAGATTTATTTCAGTGAGCGATGTTGCATACGCCAAGCTGTTGCAAGGAGCTTGCTGACCGCATGGATAACATTTTTAGAAGTGTCACTCTTTAAAATCCTAATTGCTATAAAACATTGCCTCAGGCCCAGATCTTGGCAAGTTGCACGGATCCATTTTGACCTAGGAGTCGTAGAAGCAGGACAAAAGAACACAAAATGTTCAATGGTTTCAGTGGAATCAAGACAAGCTGGGCAAAGATCAGTAGATGAGGGCACGCCCCAATTTTTAGTTAAAGATAACAATGGGAGGCTTCCAAAGCATAAGCGTGCATAAAGACCCTTCCCCAGTAGGTCAGGAATAAAATCAAGATATTGTTCAAACTGCGGGTACCACTAGAAGTCGATAAAAAAGTTGGTCAGTCTGCCATGGGATGTACAACGGGCCAAATCACTCTTTATGTGGGACCAATATACTTCTTCAAGAGGGTCTTATCAGATCTCTCCAAGTTGTGTGGCTCTTCCCAAAACCTTCGTAGACCCAGAGTACAGAACCAGTTGGATACATGCATAACCCAGGGTATGGTGGCCGCTCCAGACCTCCTTAGAATGTCAAGTACTAAATCTCTGTATACAATAAGTTACGGAACAGTCAAAATCCTTACCCAGTATAACAAGGGTCTTAGGGCTATCAAGTCAACTATACGGTTAAAACCAAAGTCCAGAATGGGGATCAAAGGAGTACTCTGGGGACACGCAAGTAGGGCCTGGGCAAAGTTATTTTCTCCTACTGCTAGTCTTTTACTCTCAGAGAAACCCCATAATTCAGCGCCATAGGTGGCTGCACCCTGCGCCTTTGCCAAGTAGATTTTGATAGCTGGGATACAGCTTTAGATAAGGAATTCTTATAAAAGCATAGGATAGCAGCAGCTCTATGCTGAAGAAGCCCCACACTTTTGCCAATTTGTTCCTCCCAATGTAAGTTAATTGAGAGCCTCACGTCCAAGTAGTCAATGGTCTTAACTCGATTTAGTGGAGCCCATCCAAATTGATGGTGCACCTTCAGCTGGAGCCAGAGCTAAACACCATCAATTTTGTTTTGTTAACATTCAGTTCCAATCCATGATCATCACAGAAGGACTTGAATCTATCCACATGGATTTGGAGGCCTACAGGGGTCTTGGAGATAAGAAGAGAATCATCAGCAAACAACAGTATTGGGATCTTCTGCTCATTTAGGGTGGGAGCATCATTGGAGCATGAGGACAGGATTTGTACCACTTTATTAACAAATAGCGTAAATAATGTAGGAGCCAAAACACAGCCCTGGCGAACTCCCCTCCGTATAGGGATCTTATCAGTCAATTCTCCTTGGTCGCCCCACCTCACTTGTGCATATGTATTATCATGTAGCTGTTGTAATAGAAAAACTAAATTGGTGGGGATGCCCATCTGGAGTAGTGCTTCCCAAAGCTTTTCTCTGGAAACCAAATCAAAGGCAGATCTCAGGTCCACGAAAACAACATAAAGAGGTTGTGTAGCGAGGACTACATATTTCCAATACAGGAGAGTCAATCTAAAGACCTGATCTATCGTGCTAGTTTTAGAACGAATGCCCGCTTGCAGCATAGAAAGGGCCTGATGTTCTTGGACCCAACTAGTTAACCTCTCTAGCAGTTGTTTGGCAAAGATTTTCTGCAGATTATCAATCAAACTAATGGGTCTATAGTTGGCAGGGGAATTTGCATAACCCTTTTTAAAAATGGGGATTATCTTAGCACCCTTCCAAGTGCATGGAATTGGACCACCAGCAGCGATTCTGTTTGAAATCAAATTGATATACCAGGACCAGATAGTTATTTCTGATTTATATAAGTCACCTGGTATCTTGTCAGGTCCAGGCGCTTTTCCTGATTTTAATGAATTAATTGCAATTTTAGTTTCCTCTAAGGCGAAGACGAGTGGTTCAGAGCAGTCACCCCGGCTGCCCAGCCATGGGGTAATTGAATCATGTGCTGGGGGATATCCAACTAAAGGGTTTTGGGTGGCAGCATAGAGTTGGGTAAAATGATCTACCCAAATCTCAGGTTGAATATGGTTCCTTATGCGCCTCCTGCCCCCTGGACAATAGTTCCCAAAACATCACATTATTGTTGTTTTCCATGGCAAGAATCAAACCCTGCCAGATCGAATCTTCCCATAGCTTTTTTGCTAATATTTGAACCTTTTTATATGATCGCCTAGCTGATTGAATCTCTACAGGGGAGCCTGTCATAATAGCACCTTTTAATTCAGATTTGGCCCTACTGCAGTCCTCATTGAACCATCCTCTGTCCCCCTTGGAAAGAATATCACCCCCTTTGGCCCTAATTATTTTATAGAAGAACCTCTGCAATCCCTTAGGCATTTCTTGATGAATGTCTAGGATGGGGATGTTATCAATTTCATGTTCCTCATAGATTGCCAGCTCATCTAAAAACTATTTATAAATCCCAGCCATCGAATGAGAACTAGACAAAACCTTTGGCCAAGAGAGCTTAGTATAATTATCATTCAACAATGGAGAGGGAACCACTGTGCGTTGTATATTCGAGGTTCTCCTAAAAACATCCCCGTCCATAGATAATAACAAGGGGTTATGGTCACTTTCACATTGGAATTCTACCTTCATGTCCTTTAATAGAGGCCATAACGTAATATCAAGTAGGAAATAATCTATTACGCTTGAGGACTTCCCTCGTTTGAAGGTAGGTGCCAAATTTAAATCTGAGGGTGTACGTCCATTACAAGCCCTGAGACCATACTTTAAACATAACATAGCTAGCTGGAGGGCTACACGAGAACGAGTGCGCGAGTAGTTGTTCGTTAGCTGTGGGATTCCCCACATCTCGTCTTCCTCATCTGTTAAACCAGTGACCATATGGGAAGGTTCAAAAGTACAGTTTAGATCTCCTGCTATTATTAAATAAAAAGGGGGATTTAAGGAGTCAAGAAATTCTGTCAACTGTATCAGAGTTTGAGACTCAAGCCCCCTAGGAGCAGATCTCGCATATACATTAATAACAATAATTTTAAATTCCCAATGTAAAGTAAATTGAACTCCCATTAAATCCACAGAATCTATTTTTAACCAACAATGTTCACATTGCAAATCCTTGTTAATAAGCATTAGTAAGACGGCCTTGACCCTTCTCCGATAGCTGGGCAGGAGTATTATATGAAAAAAAACCATCAATAAAAATTTGCTCATCTGCCCAGGTCTCTTGAAACAAGCAAATGTGAGAATTATTAATAAAAGTAGCCCACTCCGAGTCCCCCAGCTTCTTACGAAGGCCAGCTACATTCCATGTTAAAATTAAAAGCTTGGGGTTGGCTAGGTCGTTGCCGTTAACGGGGCTGGATCCCTCTTCCATGAAATTGTCCCCAGTGATAACACCTGACCACATATCCCGATTGCTATTTAGTCAATCAATAGCGTCCAAAGAATGAAAGGAGTTGTGCTCCAAAGGGGGTTCACATTCCAGGGCCGGGGCTAGCTCACTAGTAATCCTTTCTATAGGAATGCAGGGTGGTTTCAAAGAAAGGTTAATGCCAACCCTTTTCATGACCCACAGATCACGTGTTCGGGCTATAAATTCCATGAGATGTTCCACCATAGCTTTTTTAATAAAGCAAACAGAGATATAATCATTATTTAGCCCTGGTTGACTATGTCTTCCTACCTCACGGATATCCGAACGAATAACAGAGAGACAGTCGCATCTAAAGTGCAACCAGTGGATAACCTTATTAGTCAAGGATTCATGATACCTGAGCCGATGGGGATCCCATGGGGGCCAGCTGCTCCACCTAACCCACAAGGTGTATCAGCCCCCTCAAGTGCGTCTTCCGCAGAGCACACCCCCCCGGGCGCCCCTGATATTTGAAGCTCCAGTACACTTCTGGCGTAACCTTACAGATTCAGACTTATTGCTCTCTGCATGGGGCGGGAGTGAATCTATTGGGAGGGGGTTCATCGCTACCCTACAGGGAGAAATAACTGATTTTAGTCCTAGCTTAGGTACAGTTTTTTCCACACCTATTCCCAATCCCACCTTCTTTTTTGTTATCTGGCACCTACAACCACATTTTGGCACCAAGTTCTCTCTCACCAACCCCAATAAAGATACAACCAAAGTCTTTACTTCTCTCTCATCAACCCCAATAAAGATACAACCAAAGCCTTTACTTCGTCCACCTTTCGTAAAACAAGGGCTAGATTAACATTCTCATGCGAAATTTGCACACCGTCAAAAGTGAGCGCATTATTTTACTGACTAATATTCTCAATGTCATCTCCATGCAGAATGTGTGTTACACTGGCAGGCAAATCTCCCTCTTCCTCCAATAGCCCAAATTGGTTAGTGCATGGGATATTAGGAATCACGATAATCTCTGGGCTTAGTGGGGGGGGAATAGCCATAGTACCCATGGAAGGAGAATCCGAGTGACTAAATGGAACATCCACAATACTGCAGGGAGTTGCTACTGTCATATGCGCAATTTCACCCCTAGGGGCAAGAGAAGCCTCAGTTGGAGAGGTCAAAACAGAAGAGTATGTTGTTCGTATCTTCTTCTTCCTAATGAAGATTTCTGGTATTTTCCCCATCCCCAGAGTTTCACTCTTTTTTGTAGATGGATGGGGATTACTTTTCAAAAGTTCATCAACCTCCTTAAATAACAAGTCAATTTGATCCAGGTGATTGAATCCCTTACTGTTTACTGAGTTTTTAGTGTGCTTTTAATTTTTTTTAGTGCCGTTCTGTCGAACATCCACGGCTTTACGTTTTCCCATTGCAGGGTACTAACAATATGCAAGTCACAAGTCCAGAAATAATAAAGATTGCCCAATGTACTTGTTCTTGTGTAAGGAGAGTAATGAGGTTTGTCGAGCCTCAAATGCTTAAAGGGGCCCCCTTGTGTGACATGCCTCAGTTCTCCTGATCGCGCTTCCCGCGGAGTGGGAGTACAGGAAGTTCTTTAAAGGGCCTCTCAGGCCCTGCCCCCTCTGTAATGTGCCTCCGTTCTCCTGATCGCACTTTCCCATTTAAATTTCTCTCACTCCATCCACAAGTACCCCTGCCACTGCCACCATGGAGAGGATACCAGAGACTGCCAGCCCTCATCAGGATGAGGATCCCAGTGAGGACATTACCGCTTGATGCCTGGACATTGACAACCTACCTGGCTCATCTGGTACACCTGGTCAGTATACCACTACCTACCTCACCCTGCCCACATTAAACACCCCCACCCTGTGGCACCAGCATCACAGTCAACCCTTTGTCCCCAAACCTGTGTCCAAAGGACTGTTCAATCAGTAGTGTGCCCCACAGTACAGGGACCTGAATCACCCCCTCCCACCGAAGACAATGAATGTCCTGGTGACACTGGGAGGGGACACACTGTGCCATGGGCATAGGCACATGGAGGTAGGGGGGATAGGAGGGAACCTGTGGGTCAGAGGAGGGGGCAGCCAAGGGAGTCACCTGACCAGGAGACCATCACCCAAGTCCTGGGAGCATACCATCAATCCCAGGCACTGGATGGGCCAGATCATTAACACGTTGGGGGGAAACCAAAGGCCGCCGAGGGAATACCACCAGGAGGTGCAGCAATGACAGGCTCACAATGTCACCATGTCCTCCATTGCAGGGGTGCTCAGGGGCATCAACACCATCCTGCGTGCTTCCTCCACCTACCAGCAGGCCCCTTCCACTAGCCACATCCCATTTGAGCCTTACACATCTGTGCCAGCTAGTAGAATGGAGGCCCTGCCAGGGAAACCAAAGCCTTCAGGCACCCCTTCCTCTGTAGCAGATAAACCCTCCCGCAAAAGTGGACGTCCACCCAGAAATCCGGTTGGAGTAGATGGCAAGACCAAATCCACTGCCAGGAAGTGACACTCTCCTGAATACTCACCCTTGTGTGCCACTGAGACACTCTGTTGACTGTTCAATGACATTACCCCATTTTTCCATGGCCCTTGGAGACTGGACCTGTGCTACCTACAGGTGTCCCACCTACTCCGATGATTTCAACTACCATGACCCCACTCATCACCTGTTAGTCACTGGATGCACTAAATGTGTTTTACTCACATTTCCCTTGTATGCACAATAAACACAATAGATCACGGCAACTGCATGTGTCTTTATTTTGACATTAACAGATGTATGGGAGTCACTAGGCTAGCCGCACACTAGAATAAATCCACTTATTCAACCTGCAAAAATACAATGATAGAGAATTCCATCAGGATAGAAGGCATGGTGCTACACAAACCACATTTGCAGTACATAGGTGTTGTGGCCAGTGTAGATTGGCAACTAAATTGGGTACAACAGATATTATTTCTACATCAGCAGTCTCAGGACATACATCAATAATCACTATAACTGGCATCTGTCATGTGCACAACTCAATTCTGGAAGCAGTTACCAAAGGCTAATGACCATGAATGCTACAAGCTATAGGTAGTAGAGGCAATGATCAACATTACATAGTCAGTCACTGGAATGACATCAGAACAGGAGAATACAGGATACATAGCACAATACAGGTATGTCCCTAGTAGTGGTGAATCTAGCAACCTGCTTTGGGTACACATGATGAAGATGAGACATTTTCACAAAGCACCTCACATGCAATCAGTCACTCCTCCCGACATACACATAGGGATTGGAACACATCACACCACCACTGATGATCCAAATCAGGAGGACCATTATCACCAATCATTGTGGAAATACAACACTTGCAATTACACACACACAGCTTACCTGTAAATTACTGTAAGTGCTAATTGATGAGCTCAATCCTGGAGTCAGCTGCACCTTCCTCATCTGCCTCCCATTACTTTCCATGTATGCATTACCAGCCACTGGTCCAGCTGCCTCCTCATCATTAGCTAGTAATCATATCTGACATCTCAGGCCAAGATTGTGGAGCATTCAGCAGGCAACTATGATCTGACATACCGTTTGGGGACTGTAGAGGAGGGTACCTCCAGAGACATCCAGGCACCTGAATCTGGCCTTCAGAAAGCCAAATGTCCTTTCAATTACACACCTTGTCCTACCGTGGGCCTCACTGAAACGGAGTTCCCTTTCCGTGGCAGGGTACCTCACTGGTATCAACAGCCAGGGAAGGTTTGGATAGCCAGAGTCACTTGTGTGCACAAAGGTAGTACCTATTACAATAGAGGTACAGCCACAGGAAGAATGTGAATGTGTGTAGTAATGCCAACATGTGAGAGCCATTGCTGTTCCTCAGAATGTAGGACTCATGCACTGGACCAGGAAACTTGGCTGTCACTTGTGAGATGTACTGGTCTGCTACACACACCACCTGCATATTTATGCAGTGGTAGTTCTTCCTGTTCCTATACACCTGTTCATTGGCACTGGGAGGGACCAGGGCTATAACGGTGCCATAAATGGCCCCTATCTTATGAGGGATGTGAGTCGTATCATGGAAGTCTGCCTTCAAATAGGCCAAATACGCACATTGGGGGAACCTGATGTAGCTGTCCAGGTGTTTCAATAAAGCACACAGTACATCTTTCACTACAAGACTAAACATGGGATGTGACATCCCTGCTGCCAAGCTCACTGTATTCTGAAAAGTGCCTCTGGCAAGAAGGTGTAGCACTGACAGGACTTGTACTGTGGGGGGGATGGCATAGGGGTTACATATGGCAGGCAATAGATCAGGCTCCAACTGGGTACATAGATGCTTGATGGTCTGACGATTCAGATGATAGGTCTGGATGATATGCCTCTCCTCCAGGGTTGCAAGGTCAACTAGCAGACAGTACACTGGTGCATGTATCAATCTCCTCATGACAGGGTATCTAGGATAGAGAGGGAAGAATGTACAAAGTGATAAGCACTTCACACATGGAAGCAGACCATGTCATAATCGCACACACCTAACACTGGACATGCATCACACTGCTGACACATACTATGATAGGCATACAGACGTGGCTGGACACCATCCTTGCTGCACATTGCTGCACCTGATACATCGTTTGTGACACACATCACATGTGTAATGTTCCATATGTGGTACACTGAGTTGTCCTGTCACTGATCATGCATATAGTCATGCTCTGTACCTATTTGGTTACATGGCCTATGTCCCTTCGAGTATCTGGACGTGCAGGTCATCTGACCTCCGACCATATCATGTCACTGTGTCATGCATGGCACATGTATAAGCCACACCATGATGGCACAACATAGGCCTACTCCGCAGTTTGGCCAAGAAAAGTGTATGGTGCACTTATTTTGGTGCAGCAAGGCATGATATTTGCATAAAATGGCAGCTGCCTGTCCTGCTGCACAGGACAGATGGAAGTGACCTAAGTCCACTGGCGTATGTCGTCATGGTGGTAGACAGTCGCAACTGCCGTGCAACTTCTCATTGGTTAACATTGCTGCCTATGGGGACTGGGGCCAATGGTGTAAACACTGCGGCCATGTCTGCCATTGTCTCCATCCTTGTTCACTTGACTCCTGACACTCCTGCAAGCATGACCTCCATGAGCTGAGCTGCTGTGTACGGTCTCTGGGAGCCATCATGCCAAGTCCTGCAGGTGAAAGGGCCCCAGACTTCACCCAAGAAGAGCTCAACAAGCTGGTGGAAGGGGTCTTACCCCTGTATGGACAGCTGTATGGGGCACCAGAGGAGCAGGTGAGCCCAATTCCATTGTCTTGTGTGATAGGGGTATGAGTGATGGTGAATAGGGTAAGTGTACCAGGGAGGGAGTACACGCATGTAGGGGGCATGATGTGTAGGCATGTGAACCGAGAGGATGGGCATCTGTGGGCACCAGGTGAGTCAGATGTTAATAGTCCACTGCTGTTGGTATGGTGCCAGTGCACAATACTTTCTCCTTCTGTTTGTGTCTCCCATGCAGGTCAACATCCATCAAAAGAAGGGGATATGGTGTGTCATTGCCAAGCAAGTGTGGACCATAGGGGTCCACAGCTGACGGAGCACCCATTGCAGAAAGTGGTAGGAGAGGCTGGGCCCGAAAGCCCGCAGAGGCCCAGCTCGGGATGTCCTCCTAACAAGGGAGGGGTGTCTGTCGGACCCTGACCCCCCCTAACGGTCCGCATTTTGATGGTGGCCTACCCTGAGGTGGATGGGCATTTGAGGGCAGCATTGCAGCCACAAGGGGTGAGTACTGACTGTATCCTGGCACTCGGCTGGCCTTAAATGTGAATAGGTTCCTCAATGCTGGTAATGTTACATTGTAGTAATAGAAACATGCATATCGACAGTAGCAAATGGCTATTGAGCACCCTGGCAGAGTATATTTTTGTAGATGTATTGCCATGCTTTACTATCAGTGGGTGTACATCTCCCATTTTGAGCCCTCTCTATGTCTGTAATATGGAGATGGTCTAATGACATAGGCACATGTGTGATTCCATCCTGCATATTCATTGGATGTGAGTATTTATATCACTGTAAGCATTGAGTATTACCTGCTCTATCCATCTGCATTGGTTACTCTGAGGTGTCAGAAAAGTCCCATCTGTAAAGCATACCTATATATGCTACTGTGTGACTCTTCTTTTATTACTGGGACTATGAACATCATGTACTGCTTATGGTATGGACTGATTGTGGGGCTGGCATTGCAGTCCCACCACAGAAAATGGCCTTCATGGGACAGGTGTATTGGCCTGATAGCTGAATAGGCATTTATAGGTGATCTGCTGACTGTAGGGTATGTGTAGGTAGGCAACTTGGGAGACTTAAACACGTAAAATTGATGAGGTCTGATTTCATACATAATGCATTCCTAGGAGTAATACTTGTGGGGATGTCACCTTCAGATCAATGGGGTGGTACTAGGGATGGTACTCTAGTACCATCTCTAGTACAGCTCTCTTATATGTCACCATGGTGTGTATATGGCATGTATCAATACCCTAGCAAATCCTATGCCACATTGCTGAGTTACTGCCCACATCATGTCATCATGGATAGGTGGGGGCACATGTGATGGGCTGGGACAATTTCAGCTTGCTTTGGCAAATATGTAGTGGCAGATTAGGAGTGGTTTGGGAATTGCATGAGACATGACATGTTGATGTAAATCATATTTTGCTATCAGTCTCCTCAGGATGCCTCATGTGGTGGTGGGATGTGTAATTGGTGTACAGGCAGTGGTATTTGCCCTTGTGTGCCCAATGCATACAATTCATTGCCTTCTGAGATGTGTGTTGTCTGGGCTATGTGGCAGGTCTTGCCATTTCAGGATTGATGTGTGTGAGGGTGGACTTGTAATGGTGCATAGTCCAGCTGGTGTATCTGCATGTGTGGTGGCATTGGAAGTGGTCCATAATGCAATCTGTGTGTCCCAGAAATACATCTGTTGTGACACTGCACTGAGTATGCGAAGTAGTGATAAATGTTTTTGGTGTCTGCTGATCTGGCTCTGTGATAGGGTCTGACTATTCACATGGCTATACCACAGATTCAAATTGGATACATCAGATGTTAACTGTTTGGGTGCCTGACTTGTGATGGCTAAACCAGTTGTTCTCTATTATTGCATCACTGTACAGAGTGGCCTTCCATGCAATGTGACATGCAGGTGCTTTGGGTCTGTAAGTGGAGTTGTCTTCACTGTAATTAATCTATTACTGAGGACATGGACTAATCACGTGTTGTTAGTGTTGAGGCCTGAAGTGTACTGTTCAGTCACCTGCACATCCAATGGGTGATAGGGGTATGGACTGGTATGATGTGTATTTAGACATTCAAATGATACTGCATCCAGAGCACATGCTGTGTCAGCTAAAAGGACTTTGGTTGGCATCATATGGATGACTCCAGTAGTGCTGTCCTACATAGATATTGTTATAGGTGTGAGGGTTGGCATACAGGTGTGGGTAGTAGTGACATGTAATGACATGATGTAGGTTATGTGGATTTGCAACTGCGATGGCCTAGCCATAATATATATATTCACTGATGTCTATGTTTCACTGTATGTATGAGAGGTATGTGTTAACCCATATTCACCCTATCTCTCTCTCCCTCCCTCTCTCTGTGTGTGTGTGCATCAGCATCATCGGGTGAAGGAGAAGGGGCACAGATGAGTGGGGAAGCTGCAGCCCACTGTACCCAGGAAGTTACTACGAGCGAGAGCGAGGGTCCCAGTGGGATGGAGGTCAAGGGGAATGCCACGGGGAGACCAGATCTACCAACTCTTCTTTGGAATCCTCCTCCTGTGGACACTCCCTGGCGGTGCGAACCCATCTGGGACTACCCCAGCACCATCTTTGTCCACCACCCCCTTACTAGCACCACCCTCCCTGTAGCTCCCCACCCAGTTGTCCATGCCCGCTCATCCAGGAGGGTGGGCATCTCCTTTACCGCAGGCCCTTCTGCCCCTGCCCCTGCCCCAGTCAGCCCTGCTGCCTTCAGTGAGGAGGCTATAGACGCCCTGAGGTCCATTTCTCTGGGTCAGTCCAACATCGTGAATGAGATCTATGGAATGGCAGCTCAAGTCCAACAGAGCAACACATTCCTGAAGGGCATTCATGGTGCCCTGGCTGGCCTCCAGAGATCCTTTGAGGCTCCGGCCTCCACACTGGTAGCAGCCAGTCTAACTGTGTCTACCACCCCCCAACTACGTCTTCCCAATCCCAAACCCCTCTCCCCAAACCTAGCCAAACCACATACACACGGGCATGCACCCAATGCAACAAACAAGCGTACCACTGACAAACACAAGTGCCACAAGACCCACCACTGGCATGCACACAAGCCACAACTACCTGCAGACACACCAACATCCACTCCCTGCAGTGACTCCCCAACCTCCCCTCCTTCACAGACACTACACCAGACACACCTGCAGCCACCACACTAATCCAGCCACAAGTCCTATCTTACCCACAGTCAGCACAATATCAGACCTGCAGACATCCACCCCAGTCACCACATCCACAGCTACCACAACCACCAACAGTCTCACATGCAGCACATGTACCATATCTGCAGACACCACCCCAACAGACAGTCATCCATCCAGCATGGCATCTCCCTGCATCTCCTCCTCCCCTCTCCTCCCCCCCAAGACACCTAAACACCCGCACTCACCCACCCAACAGACATTCAGCACCCACAAGCATTCCACACACGCACTTGCACCGAAGACATGCAGACTGACACATCTTACAACTACTCCCTCTCCCTCCATTCCGAAACCCTTTTGCCATGACCATGTCTAAGAAGCATCTTCTCTCTGAGTTTTCCTTGTTCCCTACTCCTTTCCCCTCCTTTGATACCCCCCAGCATTCTTTCTCCCTACCCAAGTCCAGCCCTTCCACCTCCAAGTCCTCCCCTGGCCCTGCTAGTGCCCATGCCCCTCCCGCTACCAAGAAGTCCACCCCTCCCAAGTTCAGGTCCAAGGAAGCCCCTCCCAATCCCAAACCCAAGGACCCCCCTCCCAAACCCAAGCCCAAACCCCACCACCTTTCCCCTAATCTCTGAGGTTCCTTCTTCCTCCCTTGATGCCCCTACCATGTGGAGGTCAATTTGCAGTCAGGAGTCGAGTTGGGGCACTCTAATGTGCCATTTGTGCCTTTGGCACTTTGGACTGGCCATTGGCCTTTTATTTCTACAAACATGTATATTTATCTGGCCCAACATGTTGCTGGATTCGATGTGGCCATACTTGTCCTGACTTTCTTTCAAAATGGCAGTTTGGCATTTGTGGGCTTTGGTTTGTGAGTGTGTGACATGTGTGTTGGTTGGTTGGTTGTGCCAGCTGTTGTGCCGGGGCTGTATGTGTGGGTGTGGCCCTGCCACTTGTCCCACTGACATTGCTGTGTGATGTGTGTAAGATATGTTTGTATTTGTTACTTGCATGCATGTGGCAAAATTGTGTATTGTTTGTGTAGAGATGTGCAATGGTGGTGTTGTGTGCGCCTGTGTGGTTGTTATGTGAGCGTCCGTGTATGTGGTGATGGCTATGTCATATGTATTGTGTGTGGTGTTGGCGTGTTTTGACTTATGCTTCATTGTATGGCAGTGTGATTGTGTTTATTGGTTGTCTGGTGTTGTTAAAGTTGTTGTTGGTATATGTTCTCATGTGGAGGTGTGCAATGAAATTACTTGGTGAAGTGTCTGTGTAGTTGTGGTTGTGTTGACGTTGTGTGTATCAGTGCTGTTCTGGATGATTGTGCTGGACAGTGCTGGTGCTGTGTCTGCGGGTTGGTATATGTATCGCACATGTGTGTCGGCTGTGGTGTGTGTAGTACGAGTGTACATGTGTGTAGTATGGGTGTGCGTGTCTGTGTATGTGCATACGGGTGTGAGGTTACCGTCCCAAGCTGTCCCGGATGTGTATGTTGTGTGTGTGTGTGTGTAGTATGGGTTTTCCCTCCAGTGTGAGAAAGGTGTGTGTACTCACATTTGATGTCTTCATCATCATTGCTGGTTCCGGAGTCGTTGTACGAGCAGGAGCAGTGGGAAAACTTTCAGTTCAGGTTCCATAGAGGCTCCAGTTAGGTATGTGTTCCAGAAGGTGGGTGTTTCCTTTTATAGTGTTGGTTTCTGCCAGGGTTTTTGTGGTGGTGTAACAGCAGCGGAAACCTTGGTGGTGTGCAGCTGTAATATGTCTGGCGGAGCATGAAGGTGCCTACTGCCATCCGCGGCGGCATGTCTGCATGGGCAGTGCAGGGGCCCCCAGGGGTGCCCCGGTGCACCCCTTCCGCCAGCCTTCCCCTGCTGGGAAAACCTTCCAGGGAAAGGCGGGAGGCTGAGGAATCATTATCCGAGGGGCAGCACCTCTGCCCTGTTGGATAATGATTCCGACTGCCGCCAGGCTGCCTGATGGCAACCCTCATGGTGTTCTTCATGCGGCGGTTTTTCCCGGCACCGCCGGCATGGGGGGCCACACCGCCAACTTCATAATGACCACCATAGTGTTGGGACGGAAACATCCTCTGCATGGTAGGAAAAGTGTACATCTGCCCTGAGTGCCCACCTGTACTGTTGCCTGCATCCTAATCCTGATTTTTTTTTACCATAGGTGAACACAGATCATGTGTGTGCACAGTGACTTAGGTCTGTCTCCTGGATTGTGGTCTTGTGGGACTGGGAGGGATGCCGAAAGCACTGCCTCATTGTGGTGAAAGGCTTCCACTTTCACTAGGAGTTGAGCAGCACAAGTGCAGTGGTGGCAGCATACGATATACTGATTAGTAGTTGTGAACTGGACCTTTTTACCCTGTGTTGCTAGAGGGAGGCCTAGTGGCTCACTCACCTTTTTAAATCAGCTGCTGTGTGCTTAACTCACCCCTAACATGCATCAGGTACATATAGAACTGAGTGGGTGGTGGGAAACTTGTTGAGTGCATGTGTGCTCACAAGAAGTGCACTACACAATAGGTGAAATGTGGTACAGTGCACACATGGGGAGTGTGTGTACAATGGCAGTGTGTGATTTTAAACTAACACACTCTAGTATAAAACATAAAGGCTGTAGTACTGGACAGTGTGTGAGACTGAATGCGTTTGTTGCACGTGGTTATGCTTGTGGTGGCATAATACTTGAGTATGAGTGCTATGCAGTAAGTGTGCTGTGGATGTACACTGAGCACAAGTGTGCCTGCATGGATACATTACAGGGAGGACCTTGGGTTCCATTTTGGGAACCCAAGGCCTCCCTGGTGGAAACCAGAAGGAGTATGCCCCCAGGCAGATTGATGTATTACTGCATTCCTGTATGCTGGAAGGGATGTGCACTGGAGGATGGGAGACCCATGCTCTCTCTGTGTATTTCAAAGGTCTCTTTGATTCAGTGATAGATCACAAGTATGGGGCCTAGACACAGCTGGGGAAGAGAGATGGGGCTGATAAAGTAATCATAAAGAGTAGAATTGGGAACCTAGGATTAACCTTTTGATGCACATATCACTGTGGCTAACATCCAGGTGTGAACTCTGGTCACGTCCATGAATCTTGTTGTGGGTTAATCAGCTTCAGAGTCCTGCCTGCAGTGACAGACATCCTTCAGGAGGAAGAAGAAAGGGGAAAGATTTCCATTTGAAAGAAGCAGAACCCCAACATAAAACGTCAAGGACTCAGGCACTAAATTACAGTTTGTTTCTGGAAAAAGACTATGGGCCTGATTCTGACTTTGGCGGGCGGCGGAGGCCGCCCGCCAAAGTCCCGCCGACAAATGACCGCACCGCGGTCAAAAGACCGCGGCGGCCATTCTTACATTTCCGCTGGGCCGGCGGGCGCTCTCCAAAAGAGCGGCCGCCGGCCCAGCGGAAATGCCCCTGCAACGAGGATGCCGGCTCCGAATGGAGCCGGCGGAGTTGCAGGGGTGCGACGGGTGCAGTGGCACCCGTCACGTATTTCAGTGTCTGCATTGCAGACACTGAAATACTTTGTGGGGCCCTCTTACGGGGGCCCCTGCAGTGCCCATGCCATTGGCATGGGCACCCCCTACCGCCATCCTGTTCCTGGCGGGAGACCCGCCAGGAACAGGATGGCGGTAGGCGGTGTCAGAATCCCCATGGCGGCGGAGCACGCTCCGCCGCCATGTAGGATTCTCCCGAGCAGCGGAAAGTCGGCGGGAGACCGCCGACTTTCCGTTTCTGACTGCGGCTGAACCGCCGCGGTCAGAATGCTCGACGGAGCACCGCCAGCCTGTTGGCGGTGCTCCCGTGGTCGGTGACCCTGGCGGTCACCGACCGCCAGGGTCAGAATGACCCCCTATATGTAGGTGAGTTTGAAACCCCAAACTTTGTCATCTGCTGAACAGCCATACCGGCTGTTTGAGGAGTAGAAGCTCTGCAAGACATCTGTCTGCGACCAGGACTGGGGCCCATGCCTGATAGTCTCCCAGCTGGGTGAGGGGGCATCATCCAGGGAATCCAAGACCACCTGCCCATTCCATTCATTTTTTGGTTTGTTTCCTTTTGTTGCCCTAAGTGCACCAGATATGCCCAGGCTTGGGTCCCGGGCTCACTATGCCACTGGATTCAAGCTAGCCTGATTGATGAGGGGTGATACCACAAACCGGTCCCATGATGCTTGTTTCCAGTCCAGGAAGCACATGGCCTGGCAGTTTGGGCTGGCCTGTTCCCATGGTGAACCAGGTCAAAACTGCATGTGACTGGGTCCAAACTGGGGTGTCGTGGTGAGAAAAATAATTGATGGATTAAACCCAGATTCTTGAGTGGGAGAGCATATCTGATTTGTTCTGCATTCCGTCCATCATTCGGTTTGTTTGCTGCAGCCTGCTCAACAAGACCAGTGTGCCATGTGAGGAAGAGGAGAACGTTAGAAAGAGCAAGGTCCAGGGGGGAGCCCTATTGTGAGGACTCGCTGTGCGAGGTGCCAGGAATTTGCTCTGAGGAGGCTATAGTCCATGAGCTGGATGGTTTTAGCAACCCCCTTGTTCCAGGTGTAGTCGCTGTGTACTGAGATGAGGAGCTCATTTACAAGACTTCGTTCATGTCAGTAACAAGATAAGGAACACAAAGCTTTCAGGATAAGTATATGGAGCACCAGGATATATACTGATGAACAAATGCAACATTGTAGAGTCAACATAGCATCTGAATGGTGAGGAGATGAAGGGATGTGGCGTTTGAGTGCTGTGGAGCAACAGCAAGCAGTAAGTGGCATGCAAAAGAGATTGTGCCGCAGGCCATGGCGCCTTAGAGGTCTGGTGTTTGGGTTCAAAAGCACTTGGTGGATTTTCTGGGTGGCTGCCCCAGGATATTGCAGTTGGAACAGCTTATAAAATGGTTAGAGCATGAGGGATTTTTCAGGGGGTAGCTCCTGCGGTACCCTTGACGTCTTGGAGGGAATTCTTCATGGAGCACCTATTGTGTCTATAGCGCATCCTGCGAATCTGCAGATCCAAGATCCCAGAGAGAACTTCTTATCACCAGAGAGACTTCTTCTCTGGCAAGTTTGTGGAAAGGGAGTGGAGGTTGTCAGGGCTTCAGGCTTTCCACACAGAGCTAGCTGGACAGTGTGTGCGAAAATTCTTACCCGTGCTAATATTAATTGTTTTAGTCACATTGATTAACTGCTCAGTCAGTGTTTTGATCTTTTATCTGTTTGTACTTTGCAGGATTGACAAACAGCAACATACAGCAATATGGCTGCCTCAAGGACGCTTGTATTGTTCAAAGCTAATTGACGTTTGGGGGCATTTTTGGCATTTCAACTACTCAGCCATGTTCAGTGCTGGTAGTCTTTCTGCAGTGTTGGCTAGACACCATCTTGTTCAGCACTCTAGTCTTTTCACCCTGCCAGGGCGTTTAATGGAGGCCCATGCACAGAGGCAGCAGCTAGTTGGACAGTGAGTGTGAAAACATTTACCCGTGTTAACTTTAATTGTTTCAGTTACATAAAAGAGTACAGTGCACCCCTGCATTTCGCCATGCGCTGGCAATAAATTAAGCAGCCTGTGACAACGCAGGTATCCCTGCACCATAGTGCACCATAGTGCACCATAGCTCATAGTGCATCCCTGCATCATAGTGCACCATAGACACCTTCCTACACATAAACAACCATTCATGTCCTTTTGCTCTTTCTATGTGTGCTGCAGAATGCAGCATATATGGAAAAAGCAAAAATCGAGGAGGAATAAATGTATTCCTCCTTGTTGTGCCATGCTTATGCCACCCATGAGGTGGTGTAATTTTTTGGTGCTGCCAAAGATTTACGTACTGGAGAAATCTGTGGGTAACTCTGATCATGTTCCCAATTTCCTTACCACAATTTAAAATTACTCGTCATCAAAAAGGTGGGGGCGTGATCATTGAAGAAAGAAGGCAAGACCCCTCATTGATAGTTCACCAGAGGGATAAAACCACTGGCGGCTAACAAGTACTTAGAGTGGAGGGGCAGGAAATGGATGGGAGTGGTGCATATATGCAAGGTGAGTGGCGACAGTAGATAAAAAAAGAATTAGCCACTTACCTTGCTTGCTGCATGACGCCCTCACTTCGGTCCGTGTTCTGCTGTGTCTCCTCCAGGCTCCAGCACATACCCTTAACTATTCCTGGCACTACTTTCATGCAGGTAGCCAGCATGAAAGTAGCACCAGGATTGGAGGGGGCAACCACTCTTAGACAGCTGGGTTAGAGAGGTTTAAAATGTGCATGTCTGGTTTGCTGTCGCAAAATGGCCAGCCAAAGAGACATGTGCACTTTAAATCAGTGCACATGCTGCCCACGACTCCTCTTTGTTGCTACTCAGCAGGCCCTGTCCCGTCATGACACTTGGTTCAGCACAGGTTGAGGAAACAAAATGGTAATGAATTAACTTCATTACCTTTTTATTTTTTGTTCCCGGTAGGGCATTTCAGTGGGGCGACGCTCCTCCGCTGTAATGGAGGAGCTGCCCCTGAAAACAATTGAAGAGCTAGTAATTAAATCAAAGTAAGATACTCTGATGAGATAGTAGTAGACTCATCTAACTCTTTGAGTGCCACTAGCAAAAAAGTGTTGGAAAATCCTGGAGGGATCAGATTTGCCAAAATGGGTACCCATTCAACGGGTTTGCCAGGGCACAGCAAGCGATAAAGCTAAAAATAAAAGCATATGGAGAAACCTCATGAGGTATATGCAGTGAAAAATGTATCTAGGGGCTAGAGGATGAAAATATAGATGAGACTGATAATTCTTTATTTCCTATTTTTTGCAAGAGGAAGATAATTTACCAGGAGATCTCGGCCCCTTTAAGTCCAGATGTTAAGGTGTACTAGAGAATTCAATTGGAGAAAAGCGAAAAAAGGGGCCTCCAGTAATGTAAAAAAAGGAAAAATTAATAACTTCTGCATCTGAAAACTTCTCTGAACCATCACTTATGTCTACAAATATATTTATAAGTAAATCAGTAAAAATGTGGATGGGTAAAAAAAAATATGAAAAAAGAAAACTCGTAGAAAAGGCACAAGAAAGATCCATTTTGACTCTGTAATGAAGTCAGAGTGAGACATCCTCTGCGTGAATGGAATAATTCACCATTAACTACTAGCCTGACTCTCCCAACACAGACTTGGACTTCAGCATCTGTAACAGCAAGTAAATTCATGGGATTAAACACCCAAGCACCGATGTCAGCTAACTTCACAGAATTTAAATTGGAAGAGATGAAGTAGAAATGTATTTGTTTTGAACCCATATGGAAGTTCTTTTACAGTAATTAGTTCAGATAACAGCCAATTAAAGTTCAGCCATATGAGAAACTGTCACCTGACAATATTGGTAGAAGATATTGAGTATAATAGTAGTTTGGGAAGGGAGGAGACAAAACATCATGATTGATAATAGATCTAGAATTTTAGATTTTATTAACATATTTGAGTACCAACCAGAACTGATCAATTGATAATTGTTATTGAATTGTTTTGCAGAAATTGAAACTCTTAATTTGTTGAAAACTAACAATATATTGCTTGTTGTGATTTTAAATGAGGTTGGAGCTGGGAGATCGATAGTATCCTTTCATTCATTTATCATTGCAAATCTTGTTTAAGCTAAGCGGGATTCTTACTTCCAGAGTTGTGTCAGAATAAATACATAAAGTATACCTGAGGTACAGCTGAACCAAGAGGAGTTACTCTATAAGGTACATTCTACTTTGGTGACTGTTGATCCTGCAGGTAGATCAATTTCAACACTACCACAGGAAACCGGGTCCCCAGCTGTGGCAAAGGATGATGATTTGACCAAGTGGTCCTATGTGGCAAGTGTGTTAAATGTTAACCATTCGTACATTTACCCAATACATCAGCATCTTGAACAATTCGCTAAAAATGATCTCTCAGAATATGGCAGGAAATACTCGGATTAATAAAAAGCAAGATTTACTCTAGTAATTGGAAGCTGCTATAATTTGTATTAAGGAAACCTGGGTGTTACAAATGGGGTCTCTAGGTGGCAGAGGTATACACCCTTGTCCAAATAGGGACAGTCAGGGTGAGTCACGCACAATCCAAATTATCCTGTGCCCATCCTCTGGTAGCTCGGCACTGAGCAGTCAGGCCTAACTTAGAAGGCAATGTGTAAAGTATTTGTGCAATAAATCACACAGTAACACGGTGAAAACACCACAAAAGCAGACCACACAGGCTTAGAAAAATAGATAATATTTATCTGAATAACATATGGTAAAAATGACAAAGATCCAATAAGCACAAGTTGAAATATCACTTTTAAAAGGTTAAAAGAGTCACAATCCTTAGAAATAAACAGTTGTCTCTTTGTTACACACAGTACCTGGTATGTTTAAAAACATATGACGGCGGCCGCACAGGAGGCGATACATGGAAAAATAAGGTGTGGCATCAGATTTTCTGATGCGGCACAGACAATGCGTTGTTTCTTTCAATGCTGCAAGGGGTTTGCATTGTTTTTCGGCATGCAGTCTTGGTTCCTCACTGCGATGCGGGAATATTTTGATGCCCAGGGATGATGCGTGAAAATCCTTGATGCTCTTGAAGAAGGCACAGGTGCTGCGCCGATCCAGTAGGTGGTGCATCAAATTTTTCTGTCGCAAGGTAGGCGCTGCATCAAATTTCCAGTCCGGAAATCGGGCTGCGTCATTCCGGTCAACTATGCAGTGATTTCTTGTTCGCAAGTCAGGCTTTGTATCTATATGCATCGATTTCGGCAGGCATTGATTTTTAATGGACAAGGAACGTCTTGAAGAGATGAAGTCTTTGTTGGTCCTGAGACTTCAGAAACAGAAGGCAAGCTCAATCCAAGCCCTCGGAGAGCACTTTTGGGGGAAGACAGAGGCCCTCATTATCACACTGGCGGTAAATGCCACTTACCGCCACGCTGATGGCCACCAACATATAGCCGCCGTGACGGATATCCGTTCTCCATATTATGACACACACACCAATCCGTCAGAATACAGGCACACACACAAACCTGCAAGCCCAATGGTCAGTGGTAAAGTGTCAGTACCAACACCCATACCGTTACGCCAACAAAACAACGCCCATCACATTATGACCCACGAGTCAGCAAGGCAGACATTCAATGGCGGTAAACCATTGGCGGTACATACCGCTACGATCAGAATAGACACCCACAAACAAAACAACACTACATTGGCCAATACTAAAAACACATACCTGACATTCATATACACACCACACCCACACCACTATAAAAAACACACCCACATTACCCTCAACTCTTTTCCGACAACAAAAGACTGCAAGAGCTAGCCATCAAAATCACAGAGACAACTACACACACACCTTACACCCATACATCCCTCACGCACACCACATCACACACCCCACCACATTACTCAACACACTCTCGCCAACACACAACATACAACACCCATGGCCCCGCAAAGGCACCCCCGTTTCACTGAGGAGTTAGGGGTCATGGTGGAGGAAATTGTCAGGTTACAGCCACAGCTGTTTGGAGCAGAGGTACAGCATATTTCCATTGCCCAGAAGATGGAGCTATGGCGGAGAATCGTGGACAGGGTGGACTCCATGGGACAGCACCCAAGAACAAGGATGGCATCAGGAAGAGGTGGAACGACCTACAGGGGAAGGTATGTTCCATAGCAGCAAGGCACCAGCTCACCATACAGAGGACTGGCCATGGACCCCCACTTACTCCCCCACGGGAGGGGCAAGTCTTGGTATTACTGCATCCTGGAGTAGCCGGAGGACTGGACACTGGTAAGTCAACATTTACTACCTATCACCCCCCCATACCTGCATGCCATCTCACACCCTCACTCCCATCACTCCACTCCATCCCATGCAGTGCACCTACACATATGACTAACACCAATGCCGAACCCCGGCATGCTATACCAATGCATGGAAAGCCCTCCCAGCCCTACATGGGCACCTATCACCAGAGTATGCATAGCATAGGGAAACTAAGAATCCCACAATACATAACCATACACATACAAAAGGTGGCAGGGCAACAGCAACCATAGAGGGGAAGCCAGGGATGTACAATATGTCATACACATGAAGCATAATACATCACTTACATCTCCACAGGTACCCCAGCCAATGTCAGTGGAGAGGAGGTGCCACCACTATCCAGTCCCCCAACAGAAGATGCCCCCCAGTGATGACAATAACTCTGGAATTCAGGATCTGGAGGACCTACCTGGCCCATCAGGGACCACTGGACAGTTTGTCACCCAAGCCCACTCACAGACCACCACAGAGCCTCCCCCATCAGGAACCAACACCACAGCACCCACCCAGCATCCTCACACCTCTGTCCCCAGCAAATGTCAATCAGCAGTGTACCCACCTGTACAGGGACCCCAGGCCACACCTCACCCACAAGACAATCAGGGACCTGGGGTCAGTGGCAGTGGGCACACCATTCAGGAGACAGAGGCACAGGCCAACAGGGACACTGGGAGGATTGCTGTGTGCCAGGGGGAGGACAGGAGCAGGGAACCAACTCTCCAGGAGGCACTCTCAGAGATCCTGGAAGCCTACCAACATTCGCAGGACACGATGGGCCACATCCTAGACAATATGTAGGAGAACAGGCGGCTGCAGGAGGGACAAAATCAGGGGATCAGGGAGGACTTGCAGGCCATTAACACCACCCTGATCTCCATAGCAGGGGTGCTGGCAGACATGACCAACATCATGAGGGAGGCAACAGCACAGCAGTGGGCCCCTACCACTAGCCAGTCCATCCACCAGCCCTCCAGTTCCGCTGCTGCTAGTGGGCAGGAGGCCATGCCACAGGACCCACAGGCCACCAGCACCCCACCCCCCTGCAGAAGGTGAACCACCCCACAAATGTTCCCTGCGACCCAGACAGAAGCCAGAGACACTTGCCAAGACCACCCCCAGGACATGCGACTCTCCTGAATGTGCCCCTTGTGTCCCACACTATCACCTGGTCCACTTTGAACTGCCATTGCTCCCATTCCTATGGCCCCTTGGCCCCATTGGACACTGGACCTGTGCTACAAACAGCCTGGAACAATACCCTGGACTTTCCTCCATCATCACCCCATTCCATTGCACTTTACCCTCAATTTCTTAGCACTACAATAAACACCCTTGGCCACAACTCGACTACTTATATGCCATGTGTATTCCTGGAAACAGTTTCATCCTTTGCAAATGTACTGTACATTGTGAGAGCATAGAAATAATGACCTGTGGCTGGCTGTAGTCAGCACATCAGTACACAGTTGTTATATCACCAACATCTGCAAAATGACAAACCATAGGTGACAGTAAGTAGAGGTAAAAAGAAGTGAATGCCATCATGCGACTGCCACACAGAATACACCAATAGTCATAGAAATGTTACGTTGTACTGTCTCACCTGTGTGTCATTGGAAGTACTGACGGATAACTGATGTTCTGTTGTCCTCATCCTCATCCTCAGCCTCTTCATCCTCACTGTCATCTGGGTCTACTGCTGCCAGAGGGCATCTCCAGTCTCCTCCTCCAGCAGAAAAGGTACATGGCATCTGAGGGCCAGGTTGTGCAACATGCAGCATGCACTATCTGGCAGACCTTCTCATGTGAGTAGCACAGGGATCCACCTGTCAGATGAGGCACCTGAAAATGGCCTTCAGGAAGCCGAAAGTCCTCTCGTGATCCGTTTGGTTCACCAATGTGCTTTATTATAATGTGCTTTATTATATTAGCAACAATAGGTTTGGGTAGCCAGAGTCACCTGCAAGTATTGAGGGACCACATTTAGCCTCACACAATCCTATGGGGTTAACACCAAAAGGCAAACACTAACATACAGTGGGTAGAGACCAAGGCTCACATATTAGCCACATCCTGTGCCTCTGTAGTTGGGCCAATACATTTGGGATGCTGCTATTCCTCAGAACAAAGACATCATGCATCGACCCAGGATACTTAGCATTGACGTGGGAGATGTACTGGTCCGCAAGGCACACAATTTGCACATTCATTGAGTGGAAACTCACAATTCCTGAACAGCTGTTCATTCTGGCAGGGGGCACAAACGCAATATGTGTCCCATCAATTACCCCAATAATAATGGGGATATGTCCCATTGTGTAGAATCCGGCCTTGACAGTGGCCAAATCTTCCACCTGGGGGAAAGCTATGTAGCTGCACATGTGTTTTACCAGGGCAGACAAAACTCTTGCCAGCACGATTAAAAACATTGGCTGTGACATTCGTGCTGCCAAGCCCACTGTCACTTGGAAAGAACCAGTTGCCAGGAAATGGAGCACTGCTAAAACTTGCACAAGAAGGGGAATCACAGTGGGATGACGGATAGCTGATATCAGGTCAGGCTCTAGCTGGGCACACAGCTCTGTGATTGTGGCCCTGTCCAGTATATAGGTGAGTATTATTGTCCTGTCCTCCAGTGTAGCCAAGTCCACCAGAGGTCTGTGCACGGGGTATGTCTCCACCTCATATTCATCCGCAGCAGTAGGTATCTGAAGGACACAAGAGTGGGTAAGGTGTCACAATTGGAACAACAAAACCACAACTGCAGTCCACATGGTGCACTTTTGTATTGGGACAGTGTAAACGACGAAGTATCTGCCAATCTAATCTGTGACGCAGTAATTGTTGATAGGCCTGTTTCCCCCCCTTAAATGGCGACTGCCGGTCCTGTGTGGAGGGACAGGTGGAAGTGAGGTAATTCTGCCGACGTTGGCCATCGTGGCACAAGGCGGTCTTGCACAGCCGTGCAATTACTAATTGGATATATGGGGCTCTATGGAGTACAGTGGCCAATGGGGATCTATGCCGGTGGTGACGGTGTACACCCCTGCGGACGTGACCCCCGTTTTCTCTCTGATTCCTCACTTGTTTCCTGACCTTAACCAGGAGAACAGCTACACTGCGTGTGATGCTGTGACCTGTGTCTGGAACCTACCATGGACCATGTGACTGGGGAGAGGGCCCCAGCCTTCCCTTTGGAGGAGTTGGAGCAAATGGTGGATGGGGTCCTTCCCCAGTACGGAAAGCTGTATGGGCCCTCCAGACCAACAGTTGAGTAAATTTTGGGCACGATGCATGTGGGAAGGATTCATGGAGATGTGTGTGCAAGCATCGTGTAAGGGGGGTGTGGGGGTTGGGGAATATCTAGTGGCAGTGTACATGGAGTGTGCTGAGTTATGTGTGTGCCATTGGTGATGGAAATGGGTATGGTGGGCCATTTGTGTGACAGGCTGGACTGTTTGTCTAACAGTGTTCTCCTGTCCATATTGCCTCTGCAGGTCAGGGCCCTTCAGAAGAAGGGAATATGGTGTGCCATTGCCAAGGACGTGCTGACCTTGGGGGTCTATGGCAGACGGAGCACCCACTGTCGGAAACGGTGGGAGGACCTGAGACGCTGGGCACGGAAGACCACAGAGGCCCAGCTGGGGATGGCCTTCCAACGAGGAAGATGTGCCCATCGGGCCCTGACCCCCCTAATGGCCCGCATACTGGCAGTGGCCTACCCTGAGCTAGATGGGCGCTTGAGGGAATCACAGCAGCCACAAGGGGGTGAGTACAGTTGGTGTCATTACATATTTTGGCTGGTGGGGTGGTATCCGGGTGGTAGATGTGTGTTAGTGGGTGCCCCTAAGGCCGGGCCAGACATTGCAGCATGGTCAAATGAGGGGTAATGGGCGTATGGTAAATACGGGTAACCTAGCTTGTTATCAATCCATTTCAGCCAGGGGATCGTGGGTCCCAGGAGTGCTGGAGTTGGCGGTATATGGTCCTCATCTTGCCTTAGTGACAAGCCATATCACTGGTAGTACAATGCATAGTACTTAGGCCTGTTACCTGTGTGTGACGGTGATGTGCATGCCAACTGATGTGTTGGTGTATCATTGACCCAGTGTATCCTTTGTCTCCCCCCTTTCTTGTTTTGTCATCCTGGCATTGTGTGCATTAGCATAAGCTGGCGGAGGAGCAGGGGCACTGGTGACAGAGGGAGCTGCATCCCACTGTACCTAGGAGGCAGAGTCCACTGATGCTGAGGGAACCCGTGGGACGCAGGGCGAGGGGAGCACCACGGCGGAGACTGGAGGAGACAACACAGCCTCAGATACCTCCTCCGATGGAAGCTCCCTGGTGGTGGCAGACACCTCTGTGACCACCCCAGCTGCAGGTACAGCCGCCACCCCCGTACCAGCATCGCCCTCCCAGTAGCCCCTGAGTAAGTTGCCCGTACCCACTCACCGAAGAGGGTGGGCATCTCCTTCATCCCAGATACCTGATGCCCTGCCCCAGTGAGCCCTGCTGCCCTGAGTAAGGAGGCTATTGACCTCCTAAGATCCATCTCTGTAGGGCAATCAACCATTGTGAATGCCATCCAGGGGTTGGCATCCCAGATGCACCAATTAAATGCACTCCTGGAGGGCATTCACGGTGGATTGCGGCCCAACGGAGATCGATTCAGGCTCTGGCCTCCTCTCTGATGGCAGTCATTTTCCCTGTTTCTACCACCCACCCCTCAAACTACCATTCTCCTCAACCCCAACCCATCCCAGGCACACATACTGACGAGCATGCACAGAAGACAACACACAAGAGTGGCACAGGCAGGCACAAGCACTACACTTCATCCCACAATGCTCACGCAAACACCAGACAGTTGCAGACACAACCACATCTACTACCTCCACTGCCTCCCCCTCCTCCACCTCCTCCACCTCCCTCCCAGTCACGTCCACACTCATACCTGCATGCACTGCCTCAACATCCACCACCAGCATCACCACACCAAGCAGCACACACACCTCACTAGCAGATACCTCCACAACATCCAACCACTTGTCCCCTGTGTCCCCTCTACCACATGTCTGTCCCCTCCTAAAGGACACAAACACAAGCACTCAGACACCCAACAGCCATCCAGCTCATACACGCACACTGCCCATGCACCTGCACCCAAGTCCAGCAGACGTACACCTCCAACAACCACTCCCTCAACCTCCACTCCCATTCCTCCTCCCTCCTACCGCCCCACCATCCCTAAGAAGCTTTTCTTTGCACAACTTGACCTCTTCCCTCCCCCTCCCCCATCCTGCCCATAGAACCAGGGTGCCAACCAGCCAGCCCAGCACCTCAGCCAAATAGTCCAGACGTTGGAGGCACCTTGTAGTCGTGGAGGCAGGACTGTGAGGGATTCCACTCCAACAGCCAGGAAGGGGAAAGCACACACAACACCTTCAGCCACAAAGGGGAAGGAGCCCAAAACACCTACAGCCAGGAAGGGGAAGGAACCCACAACACAAATAGAAAGGAAAGGGAAGGAGCCCACAACATCTACAGCCAGGAAGGGGAAGGAGCCCACAACACAAACAACCAGGAAAGGGAAGGACCCCACAACCCCTACAGCCAGGAAGGAGAAGGAACCCACAACACAAACAGCCAGGAAGGGGAAGGAGACCACAACACAAACAGCCAGGAAGGGGAAGGTGCCCGCACCCCCTGCCATGGAGGGAATGAAGCCCTCAACTCAATCAGAGGCTGGGAGGGTGAGACCACCACCACCACCTGTGGTCACGGAGTCCTCACCAACAGCAGAGGCAGGCCAGGAGGCACCATTACCTGTTGCCCCAGAGTGGCCCTCCCCACCAGCTGAGGCAGTGCAGCTATCCTCGGCAGCAGAGGCAGTGCAGCCATAACCACCAGCGGAGGACATGTAGGCCACCCTCCAGGGACTGCTGCACAAGGGGCCCCCTCCAGAACCAGTGGGCATGTTCCCCAGCTCAAAGACTGTGACCTTGCACTCCCCAGCAATGGGACATGAGCATAGAGCCCCCTCCAGAACTAGTGGGGAAGTTCCCATATTTGGCTGAGGTGCCCCCCACCCCCTGAGGTGCCTGCCCACTTGCAAAATTATTCCCCTGTAGTGTTCTCTCCAGATGAGGTCAGGATACAAGTTGGGCCTTGGACTGTGCCCTGTGGCCATGTGTGCACTTATGACTTTGGACTGGGCATTGGCCCTTTGTGAACATTTGTATATATTTTGTTTGTGTTGGGGGTTTTGCTATGCTAATACATTTTCTGTACACCCGTACTCTGGTCCTTGTGTTATTCTGCTGTGTCTCGTGTGCCATTGTTTTTCGTGTGCAGCTGGTTGTGTGTATGGTGTGTGTGTGTTGGGTGTGTGTCGTGTGTGTGTGTGTCACTCTTTTTCCTCCCTCCCTCCCTTGTGGGCTAAGTGGCTGTACTCACCATAGTCGTCTTCGTCAGCGTTGGTGTTCCAGGTGGAGCATAACGTAGAAGGTCATCGGGAAGACTTGCAGTTTGGGTTCCATAGCGACATTGTTCTTTCCTGTGTCTCCGATGGTGAGTCCTTTCTCTTCTGAGCTCTGTTTCCATTAGGCTTTAGATGGCATTGGTACCACCCTGGAAAAGGTGGCAGATTTGTGTGTCTTAATATGGTGGACGGTGCTTTGTCTTCCGCCTGTTGATGGCTACCGCATTGGTGAGTGTTGGTTCCGCCCTGACGGTTGGTGTGGTACATTGGCTGTCTATGGGAGTCATCACTGCCATGGTCATAATTTGGAGGTACTTACCGCCAGCCTGTTGGTGGTATTACCGCCACTTTATCACTCACCGCCAAGGTCATAATGAGGGCCAGAGTCCTTCCAGCAAAGTCAGAGGCCAGCAGGGCAGCAGGGCAGGAGTCCTTCTCAGCAAAGCATGCCAGAAAAGTCATTTGGCCAGCCTCTATGACAGGGTGCAGGTGTAGGTCCAATCTGTTAGGGTCCTAGTGGGGGATTATCAGTGTATTGTGTGAGGGCAGGCCACTGGACTTTGGAATGTAAGTGGGAGGCCCTCCACCGTTCCAGCCCAGGAAGACCCATTCAGTATGCAGATGTGACTAAGGTGCTCATTTCGACTTCAGCTGTCTTTCCGTAAGACCGCAAAAGCCATGGGTTACAAAAGACCACCTTATTACTACATCATGCAAATTTTTGCCCAATTTCGGGCAGAAATCCGACACCGTCGGAAAGAGGCGGTTTACACTGCCAGCACCACCACACCAACAGGACTCCACCTGCCGTATTATGATCCGTAATATGGCGCAGCAGTTTCCTGCACGGCTGTACGGTGCCGGCGGTAGAAAGCGAAGGGACCTTTCTCCTCCCAGATGGCCACCTCACTGAAGTAGGTAAGTCGATTGTCTGAAGGGGGGTGGGGGGCTTGAATGTGAGTGGTGTCTGCATGTGTGTATGAATGTGGAGGGAGGGGGTGTCGGTGTGTGTGTAAGTGCGTGTATGCCAAGGGGCGGAGGGGGTGTCTTTCAGTGTGTGTGAGTACGTGTATGTTTGTGTGAATGCGTGAGCAAATGGGGTGTATGTCTGAGTACGAGCATGCGAGTGGATGTGTATGTCTGAGTGCATGCATGTGAATGGATGTGTATGTCTGAGCGCGTGCATGCGAGTGGATGTGTATGTTCAAGTGATTGTGTGCGAGTGAATGGGTGTATCTGATGTGTGTGGGGGTGTTTGTAAGTGAGTGCGTGGATGAGTGGGGGTTTGTGAATGTAGGTGTGTGATCATGTGGGGGTGTGTCTGCATGGAGATTCCTGTTGCCATGTGCATGAATGCCAAAATTTTCGTGCCGGTTGCTGGTGGTCTGCTGAGTCGTAATGCCGATGGCGGTAGTGCAGCTAGCACTGGGCCGGAGGTGCTCACCTCCCGCCCGTCGGTCCCACCCTCCTGGCTGTATGGACGGCATTTCCGCAGTTTGGCTTTGGCCAAACCACCAAAGTTGTAATATAGCAGCCTTTACCGCCAGCCCGGCAGTGGTCAGACCGCCACCGCGAGTCTGGCGGTCCAAGGACTGCCAAACTCAAAATGAGGGCCTGAGTGTCTTGTGTTTGTGGTTGTCTGGGTGACATGCTCAAGGGAGCTGTCAACCAGCACAGACCAGATGTTGATTGGAGACAGGCTGTATGGCACAGATGGTTTTAAGTGCAGAGAAATATTCAATTTCTAAAGGTGTAATTTCTAAAATAGTAATATTAAATCCAACCTCCCCAAAAAGCAGGATTTTCTGTTACCATTCTGGCCATACTAAATATGACCTGGTTGCCCCTTCAGATCAGAATCTACCACTCAAAAAGTATATGAGGGCAACCCTAATGCTAGTCTACGAAAGGAGCAGGCCTTTCCGTAGTGGAAAATGAATTTAGGAGTTTTCCACTACCAGGACATATAAAACACACATGTACATGTCCGCCTTGTACCTACATAGCACGCTGCCCTAGGGGTTACCTAGGGCCTATATTAGGGGTGACTCATATGAAGAAAAAGGGGAGTTTAAGGCTTTTAAGTACTTTTAGATGCCAAGTCAAACTGGCAGTGAAACTGCACACACAGGCTTTGCAATGGCATGCCTGAGACATGGTTAAGGGGCTACTTATGTGGGTGGCACAATCAGTTCTGCAGGCTCACTTGTAGCATTCAATTTACAGGCCCTGGGCACATGCAGTGCACTTTACTAGGGACTTATAAGTAAATCAAATATGCTAATTGGGGATGAACCAATGTTACCATGTTTAAGGAAGCGAGCATATGCACTTTAGCACTGGTTAGCAGTGGTAAGATGTGTAGAGTCCTAAAACCAACAAAAACAGTATCAGAAAAGTGGAGGGAGGCAAGCAAAAAGCTGGAGGATGACCACCCTAAGGCTGTCAGGTCTAACACTGGAGTTTAGCCAATATTTTATATGGTACCTGTTTAATTGTCAGCAAGTATCACCAAAAGATGCCATTTGAATGGCAGGATTGCTATATTATTGAAATCAAATGTAACTTGGTAATTTCATAGTTTTAGACATCCCAGTGACCTATCTTTATGTATTAAGGTAAATCAGAACGGAACTTCAAATCCGGCCACTGAGACACTTCTGATATTCATTTTATACATAACTACAGGTATTAAGAATAACGTTTTGGTAAGATCTTTGTTTAGCTCTAGAGCCCAGACCACTGGACAGGAGAATTGTTACTCAGGTTTATTACTAAGGGGGTTATTACAACATTGGAGGAGGTGTTAATCCGTCCCAAAAGTGACAGTAAAGTGACGGATATACCACCAGCGGTATCACGAGTTCCATAGGATATAATGGACTCGTAATACGGCTGGTGGTATATCCGTCACTTTACCGTCACTTTTGGGACGGATTAACACCTCCTCCAAAGTTGTAATAACCCCCTAAGTGATTTAACTGCAAATATTTCATATCCTACAGTATATTTGTAAATGAAGAGACACATATTATTCCAGGTCTTGTTTTCCCAAACAATTGTAAAGTTGAGTCCCTTCGAAAACTTATTGCTAGAATGTTTGAAAGAAATAGACTCTACATTCCAGCCAAAGCTACATATTGGGTTCTTCAGCTGACCCATCCTTGACTATATAATTTATTATTATGATGTGTTGAGTCTCTTATCAGATCTCAACAGTATGACTTCCTTGATGAATGACCATGAGATATTGTCCTTCTCCATGGGGGTGTCCTTAATTAACTTTGGCACCTGGAGTCAAACCAAAAGATGTTTTATCCTTAAATAAATGCAATGGTGGCACCGTTTGGAGTGAGAGGAAAATACATGACTTAAGTACAGACCTAGAAAATGCAATAGAGATAAATGTTCCTAATATTAGCATTTGATTTTTTTTTGTGTGGATAGGATGGTAGAGAAGACTCCAACAGAGATGAAACTAGATAAGAAAAAAGACTAAGACGAAAAATTATTTTAATATGGATGGTAACTTGTGAAGCAAAATTGATGGTTTAATTAGGTGCCAATTTACATTTTACTCGGGGGAAAGGGGAAGGATTATTACCTTTTTGAAGAAATAAATAAGCAAGCAGAAGGCCATTGTAGGAAAGTCTTCCTTTTTGCCCTGGTCACCCCCAAACTTTTTGGACAGATACTGGTGGTTCCTAACTCTTGGCTGTGCCCTGGGTATTGTTTACCACTCCCAGGGCCAGTGCTCTGGGTAAAGTGGATATGCAAATTAGGCTCATTATAATTGGCAATATTAACCTACACATAAGTCTCTAGTATATGGTAAGGCATGTAGGTTTAGGGACCCCAGCATAGGTAGTGTACCCATAGGTGCACCGCTGAGGTGCCCAGTGTCATTTTAAAGGCATAAATTAAAATAACATGCAAATTCGACTTTGGAATTAAAAGAACTTCCAAAGTCTTAAACTACCTTAATTTATTACATATAAGTCACCCTTAAGGTGTGCCCTATGTGCTCCTAGGGCTGGGTGCCATGTAACTATAAGCGGGGACCTTATAAAAATAGTTTTATAAGCCCTGGTGAGGTAAAACAGCTAAATTAGTTTTTCCCTCATAGGCTAGAATGGGGAGACTTTATTTTAATTTATAAAGTCCCCTTAACTAAAAGGTTTCGTATCAAATTAATGGTTATAATAAATCCCACAACTTACAATTGTTGGATTTAATATAACTTGTTCAGGTAAAGAGTTTTAAACTTTACGTGAAAAATTGCCAACTTCAGCCCTGCAGTGGTTTACTGCTTTGCTCTGATTGGCCAGCCTCTGGCAGTCTGGCCAGGCTGCCTTGATGAGGTGTGAAGTGGCCTGGCTTAACACAAAGAGAAGTGCCTGGGGGAGGAGATCTTCCTTCAGCAGATGGGGGATGGGGAAGCAGGAAGAGGGGAGGGCTACCAAACTGGTCTTCAAAGGCAGGGAAGGACATTTGAAGCAAACCAGCACCTCCCTCACATCCTGCAAACCCAGACATTTAGGTTCCCCCTTGATTAGATTAGGAGAGGGCAGCAGAGGGGTGTGTTTAGGATTTTTAGCCACACCAGTGGGTGGGCTCAGCCAGATGCAATCTCCAAAAATAATTTTAAGCCATGATGGATTCTTGAGGAATGTTGCTCCCTGGGATTGTTTTTTTGCCACACTTCCCAGGAAGTGGTAATCACAGGGGGAAGGACCCTGTACCTGATTGGAGAACCAGGACCCCCCTGCTTTTCACCCAGGAGCAAGGATAAACCTGCACCCACACCTCCGATCCATACCAGGAAGAACTACAGGAGAAGATGGACTGCCCTGATGGACCCCTGACCTGCACCTGGATACTGCACTCTGGAGGACTGCACCAGCTGCACACTTGGGCTTCACCACAAGAAGGAATTTGCCTGGCTTAAGGAGGGACTCCATGTCTGCTATAGGTGAAAACTTGCTAAACTAGAGTTCCCTGTACCAACTCCTGAAGAAACTGACAAGATGACCACTGTCCAGTGGCCAAAAAGGAGTTTGCACCAGGTGCACTCTGGGAGTTGTTTTCTGCACCCTCAAGGAGCATCTCAGAGCTTCTAGAACCTTGGGTAGAGCTGTGTACCTCAAAGGAACCTTAAAAGAACACCTGGGAGAAGTTCCAGAAGTTTGTAGAAGTTTGTAGAACTTTTGGAAAAAAACTCCACAAAGAGACCGACCCGCCGCACCAACTCTAGCCGGCTTGCTTCAACCGCGAAACGGCCTGACTTGTAGGTTCGTCCCAGTGAAGAAAACCACCAAAATAGTGACAAAGTCCGAACGTAGGAAGTTGACCGGGACCTCCCAGGCAGTGTACCTGAAGAGGGCTCCAGGGACATCAGATCAAGATTCAGGTTTGCCCCGGTCGAAGGATTTCCATCTCGGAAAAACAACTAAGTCCGAAGGTAAAAATCCCCACTGAGGGCTCCCGCAATGTGTATCCAAGGAAGGGTGCCAGGAGGTCGGATTGGACTGGCGACTTGGTCCCGCTGAAGAAAATCTACAGAAAAACGACTAAGTCGTAAGGTAAACTTTTGACCGAGGCCTCCCGCGTGCTGTAGCCAAGCAGGGCTCCATTGCAGTCAACCTTAAACTTTGTCTTTACCCCGGTCGAGGTGCGACCAGATGACCAGATTGGCGCTATTGGTTTCTAAGCACTAAAAAGCATTCATTCTTTAAAAATTCATATCTCCGTTTTCCTTTATCCTATTTTATTCATTTTGGTGTCATTTTAAAGTTAAAAAATTTTCCTATGTTTATAAATTGGTTTAGGATTTTTAAACTATTTCCTGTGTTTTATTTAATTACTATTTTGAATGCTTTACGCTTTGTCTCTTAAGTTAAGCCTTGTTGCTCGTTGCCAAGCTAGCAAGGGTAGAGCAAGGTTTAATTTACTGAGACCTAAGTGGACCTAAGTGAAGGTTAGTGGCCTATTACTAAGTATAGGTACTTACCTGCCCTTACCAATAACCCATTTTCCAACAGCCATAAATATGAAGCTATTGACAAATCACAAATAGATGGCATTACCTGAGGCTTCTCAATTAAATGATAATAGAAGGTTCGGTAAATGAATTGCAGAAGCATCAGGACATAGACGAAAGCCTCTCTAGTTACTATTAGAGGAGTTTTATGGATAGAATACATCTCTGGGTCATCTGCCGTAAATGACAATATTGGTTACATCACGAATACTGAACTAGCTGCCAGTGGAAGACCTTGCGTGGCCCTGCGTGGCTTCATAAATCTCAAAGTAATGTAACAGTCCAAATAACTGCATTACATTACTCTGTGCCAGGAGGTTTCCATGGATGTTGCGTGAGTGTTCCCACACAACATCCATAGATTCTAATGCATTCCCAGATTTACAAGAAAATGTAAACCTGTGAATGCACCAAAAAGATATGCCTTCCCAGGAGAGGAGTAATGACAGAAATAGGTTTATTTATCCTTGTATTTTTCTCTTTCTATATGTGCTGCATTCCAAGACATATATAGAAAGAGGAAAAAGCTTTTCAAGATTGTTTTTGTGAAGGAGGATGTCTGTTACTGCACAAAAACAATCCTGCATGCAACGCAGGCAACCTTGCACCATTGCTGCCAAAAGGGCGCCAGCACAAGGTGAAAGGGGAGGAGTGTGTTGTATTGGACAAATACAGTGCATTCCTGCCTTTTCCATCTGACGCAGGGCAGGGCAGTACAGCAAGGTGACTTGGTGCAGTGCCCTGCACCACAAAACCCGTCAAAATGCCCCTTTGTTAATTAGGAATTCCACCTGTCATTTTACATTTAGTAATTGCCCTATACTCTTCAATCTGGTGTACGATCCATATAGGGGTGTTGCAAGTTACACCAAAAATAAATTCAAATAATGGATTAAAACAGGGATGCCTTTTGGCCCTGTTACTGTTTTCATTTTTTGTCCATGATTTACCAATGATATCAAAATTCTCAGGTGATCCACCTATAGTCAGTGGGCAAAAGTGACACTGTTTGCTTTACACCAATGATGCTGTAATGCTTGGCCTGATTTCAACTGGATTACAAAATGACTGAATATCTTGAACTTTTTTCTGATAATCACTTTTCAAAAAGTAATGCAGAGAAAAGCTATTTTTTTATTTTTAGGGGCCAAAACTATCTAGAAAAACACATTTTGGTTGAGTTGTGGGGACAGAATCACTGGAAATATAAAAAGAATACATATACCTGGGAAAGTTCTTTAAATTATCATTAGACAATAAAGCACAAATAGCAAATAATACCCAGAGAACAGTGAACCACGCAAATGGTCTTAGAAGATTTTAGAATGTACATGGCTTTTGGCATTTTTCCCCCCACCCTTATTAAATGCAGTTGAAACAATGATTATAAAGAATTTGTCCTCCATGGATACAGTGGAGGGAAATCCTTAGAAAGCTATGGGCCAGATTGACAAGGCTTTAGCGCCTCCTTGTCCATGCTAGTGTCATTTTATAACACTAATGTGGCTCAAGGAGACAATTTTCGCAGTGCCACCATTACAAAGCGACGCAATGCATGCATTGACCCACTTTGCAACCCCTTGTGCCACATTATGCCTACATCAGGCATAATGTATACAAGGGGGGGAATTCTGGCAAATGGCACAGTGAAATCATGAAGATTTCACTGCTCCATTTTTGGTATCATTTTTAATGCCTGCTCACGGAAGGTGTTAAAATGATTCACCCATATTAACCTATGGGCCTCCTTGCACTTTTCTCCACTAGCGTCAAAATGTTTGACGCTAGTGGAGCAAAGCACCACAATAGCGTCAAAATCTTATGACGCTATTATCTTAACAACTGCCTTTGTGTGCTGTATTATAAATACGGTGCACACATGGTGTTGTTAGGTGGGGCGAGGATGATGCAAGCAAACTGGCGCACCATTACTGTTGTGCCAGTTTCTTGTAAACCTGGCCCTTTGTTCTTTAAATCCATCTGGAGCAGTTAATATTATGAGGTTAGAACTTGGTCTGACCGCCGCTTATGTGCTGGGCATAGAAGCACTATTATCTTGGAGTCTTTAGCTTGTGTATTCTGAAAGAAACACTTTGAGAAAATTGTTGGCCATTAAAATTGTGAAGGCAAATGGCTTTTATTTCACACTCAGCAAAAGTTTATTATTTATCTTGGATCTGTTTAAATTAGGGAAAGAAGCATACAGGAAAGGTCAAGGACCTAGTTACAATTGTTTTTAAAAGCACTCCTCCTCAGATCTTACTAGTCAAATGGATATAACTAGTTGTCATAGTAAAAATAGGTTTGTTTATATTAGCGCCACAGTCAAGGAAATATTTGCACAGCCATATTTGGAGTGAAATTTAGACCCTGTGGTACGAAGAGTATTTTTTTTGTATTTCAAAATTTGATTTGTAATCTTTGCTCCCTAAGAGTTATAATGGGCTCATGGACGAGTAAAAAAAAGGGAAGATTGCATATGTGGGTTGTATAGACAAGATTTAGACCGTGTTATTTTAATTTGTACAACACTGTTAATTGCACAGAGATATTATTTGTATTCCTTTTGTAATGAATTTGATAAGGTTTTGCCTGATATAGTATGTTCATTCCTTTTTTGCCCTCAAAATGAAATGATATGTTTTAGAATGTGTACATTTTACAGACATTTTTTTAGATATATATTGGGGTTTAGATTTTATATGCAGGATTATAAATTCTACTTATGATCTGTACAGTATGGTTAATGGCATTGAGCTATTATCTGTTCTTCCTTTTTCATGTATTTGATACAGGTACTGGATGATGTCTGTTTTTCAAAAACAAAATGAAATTTAAAATGAAATAATATGTTTTAGGTGTTTTAGATATTTAATATGATAATGTTTAAGTGTATGTATATATACATTTTTATATGTTTTATATTTTTCTATTGTGATCTTGATATGGTTCTGTTTGATGTTGTATTATTTATACTATTTGGTACATTGTACCCGTGAACTGAGCCAGGCTCATACATGTGTAAGAAAACTTGAAACTTAAAGAGTTTATAATAGGATGATCAGTTACAGTAACTTTATTTGATGTGCTTTCAGTGTGATGATAGTGTATGGAAATTCTAAAAATAGCAATGTATTCTGACCTTAGCAATGTTATCAGGGTGTTAATTTGTGTTTTTTTCCTTACCCTAACATACTGACTGATATACAAGTAAATGACAAACGTTTTGATGCATTGCTATTTGTTTTACAATTTTTCATTATGTTGTGTTTATTGCAAATGTAGAGCATTTGTGGTTTTCTTCTTTTGGTTCCATCCTTCACTATTTCTTTTATCAACAGAGGGCAGAGATGTGTTGTGGTATTGATCTTCTTGCATCCTTAGTTTGCCACTATGTCATCTGATGGAATTTGATGAAATAGTTACATCCTTGGTAACAGGGGTAATATGGGGACTTGGAGTTCAGCCATTGGTGTGATTGCAAACTCAGCCTGCTTGCCTGCTTGCTTGTTTATGGACGAATAAAAGCATGAAAGTAAACTCTGCTCAAGTGTTTTTTTATTGACTTAACAGAAAGAGCTATCACTGAGAAGAAAGGGTACACAGGAGTTATCTCTATAGACAGAAAATGCTTTGAGTGATCTACAGTCAAATTACTCTAAGAGGGCACATAGCTGTGTGAGGACAGAAGAGCAAGTCATTGAGAGAGGCATGGAGGAAGCTGTGATGCCTGGATTTGTGGTGGGGTGAGTTATCACTCACCGCCCACGCCAGTGCACCATCGGACTATCTCTTGGTATGCTTGAGGTCTATCTGTGGTAGGTTATGCAGGGAGGAAAGATTTCCTCTGAAAGAGGTCATGCAGTAGTTCAGTGGATTCCAGTGCATGAAAGATTTTGAGGAGCACCTATGCTTGTGACAGTCCAGACAAGTAAGGTGGGACCTGAAAGTGATTAACTTGTCTGCTATGAACTTGTGCTCAAACCAAGTTGCAGTCTAGAAACGTGCCCCTATAGTGCAAAGTGGGGGAGGACTCTGCAATCCAGCTTCTGACCAAAAGGGTTTGGGCTCTCTGGATTTAATTTGGATGGGGAAATTGCACTGGGATGTCGCAATTCTCTAGTGATCCAGCACTGACCCCAACACAATGTGAGGACTCTGCAAACTGTAGCTACCATTTGTTCCAAACACCAGCAATGATGGTACAGTTGCTGCTGTCCATCGTAGACTATCAGGGAAAAGGTCATGGTTTGTTTACAGATGGACATGAGAGAGCATACAGTACCTCCAGCTGCCGTATGAGCATGCAAATGAGCACACAGGAAAACAAGGAAAGAAAACAGTTGAAAGACTGTTAACCAATACAAAACTGGTACTTAAGAATTAAAAGGGCTTGGGAGTAGTCTAACCTTCAGGGGAGGGGCATCATTACTGTTGCATTCAAACTGCCAAAGAAGCAGTGCAACAAGCTGCAGAGTCCATGAGGCATAGCTCTGCATGTGAGCCAGGAAAGACTGTGGGAACTGGCCTGTGAAATAGAAACAGAGACCTCAGTAAAGCATTGTGATTCAAAACCCTGAATTAATTGTGTAGATACCTACATTGGTGACTTTGAATGCCTAATATTGCATTGTAGTAAACTAGGGGCCTGATTTGGATTTCGGGGGATGGGTTAACCGTGTAATGCTATCTGTATTTAACCACTGACTCCATTTTGACCACTGACTCTATTTTGTGCTTAACTCAGCTTGAGATGCTGTCACATTGGTGGTACTGGTATTTTTCCACGACCAGCTTGTTTTCTACACAGAACGTGTTTATGGTCTTCTTCCTCGCACAAGGTTACACTGTGTTGAAACAAAACATGGGAGATGTGGAAGGTACATAATAAGAAAAGGCTTCAGCCTGGGAATGTTTCCATCAGGGAAAAGTACAGCTTCTCTGTCTCGGGAACGTGCATCGGGCAGGGCAGGATTCCTTTGCGTGTTTTCAATGCAGACCGAGCACAGCCAGCACTTGAATTTCAAACTTATGCGAAGGGAGGATAAGGTTGCCAGAACCTTCCTCTTGGGCTTGTTTAAGGTATATAAGGTGGGGAGTCTTGGTAATAAGTTAGAAGGACTTCTCCTGAATATAGACGTATGGTTCAGGACAAAATATCCCATGTTGGAAGGATCTCCTACTGCTTCAGCATTCCAGGGCTACTCGGCTTGATGTTGGCAAGGATGAAGAAGTCAATTCACATGGTGATGCATTTTAATTACCTAGCTTTGCTGTGCTCATACTGAAACATATATATATATATATATATATATATATATGTATATATATATATATATATATATATTCACTGCATACATATTAATTGTTGATGTATTGCACTTTTTCTGCTGATCATTGCTTAACTGCTGTGATTATTTTGATATCTACATGTGTTTCACTGCATTCAAGTTAAATACTCCTGTTCATATTTTTGTGTGTTTTTGTTTGAGGTCTGGGAAGCTCCTTAATAAATTTGTTACTCAAACTAAGAGTGCTGCATTCTTTGGCTTCGTTCCCTCTTAGTTTGAAGCTAAGCAGTACACTACGTGACAACAGTGATGGATACCCAGTCTGCCGAAATATAAATCCCATAGAAAATAATAGCCTTTATATTTTAGCACAAAGGATATCTGTCCCTGTTGTGACGGAGTAACCCAACCGCCAAAATATAAATCAGGCCCTAAATCACTTTCCTTTTTTAAGTTGGACATTGATCTATTGATCTATCGCGGTCCCTTCTCCTGCCAGAACTTCACCTTCACCAGACTCCATACCAATGACCCACCCACCAAGGCAGGACACAACCATCTCAGATGCATCTTACTCAACACCTGCTCCGTCCACAAACATGCCGTCAAACTTGGGAATCTACTTGACTCAGCTTCCCCAGACGTCGCCTTCCTGACCGAGACCTGGATGAACCACTCCTCAGCGCCTGACATTGCCATAGCCATCCCAGATGGCTACAGGGTCACTCACAGGGACCACTCCAACAAGCCATGAAGAGGCATCGCCATCGTCCACAAGAACACCCTCAGGATCACGACCAGCACTGAAGACACCCTCGGCACCACCGAACACCTGCACTTCCAGATCCACACCGACCCAAACACCACCCTCAGAGGAACCCTCATTTACAGACCCTCTAGCCCCCGACAGCAGTTCAGCAACTCCATCATCGACATTATCAGAGCGCAGGCTCTCGCATCCACAGACTACATACTCCTTGGGGATTTGAACTTCCACCTCGAGAACACCAACAACAACAACTCTACCACCCTGCTCGATAACCTCTCCAACCTCAATGTCAGACAGCTCATCACAACACCCACCCACTCTGCAGGACACATGCTTGACCCCATTTTCTCCACCAGCAAACACGTCTCCTTCAGCCACACCACCGAACTCCACTGGACGACCACGGCTGCATCCACTTCTCCTTCGAGAACCCCACAACACACCATCACCTGCAACGGATTCCTCATCGCAGATAGAAAAAGGTCACCGAAGACCAACTGATCACTACCTTCTACCGGAACCCACCTATTGACACCACCAACACTGACACAGCAGCCAGCAACCTTAGGCAATAGATCGACGACTGTGTCAACACTCTTGCACCGATCAAAAATCCTTCCAACAGACACACCGACAGAAAGACCTTCTGGTTCACCGCCGACCTCCAAGAATCTAAGCAAACCTGCCGAAGACTCAAAAAGAAGTGGCGCCAAGATCTGACACTGGACAGCCACACAGCCTTCAAAAACGCCATTAGCAGACCTACCAGCTCATCCGAACTGCCAAGAGAACCGCCTTCAAACAATGCATCGACAACAACACACACAGCCACAAGGAGCTCTTCAACATCGTGAAGAAGCTCTCCAACCCCGGTTACAACATCAATGACATCCCACCATCACAAGACCCCTGCGACTCCCTTCCCACCTTTTCCTACTGCAACATTGCAGACATCCATGACATCTTCAGTTCTCAGACCCCTCCGTCAACCAACGACACCACAGACTCACCACCCACCAGCCTCCTGCTCTCCTGGACCCACGTCAACGACAACGACACCATCAAAATCATAAAAACCATCTACTCCGGTTCACCAACTGACCCCTGCCCTCACCACATCTTCAACAAAGCAAGCTCCGTCATCGTACCCCAACTCCGGAAGATCATCAACAGTTCCTTCGAGTCTGCCACTTTCCTGGACAGCTGGAAACACGCTGAGATCAACACCCTTCTCAAGAAACCCAAGGCAGACCCAAAGGACCTCAAGAACTTCCGGCCCATCTCCCTGCTCCCCTTCCCGGCAAAAGTCATAGAGAAAATTGTCAACAAACAAATGGCCTGATTCCTTGAGTAGAACAACACTCTGGATCCATCCCAATCCAGATTCCGCAGCAACCACAGCACCAAACCCGCCCTCATCGCTGCCCCCGACGACATCAGAACCAAACTGGACAACAGCGAAGCCGCGGCCCTCATCCTCCTGGACCTCTCAGCTGCATTCAACACCATCTGCCACCACACCCTACACACACGCCTCAATGACACATGAATCTGCGACAGAGCCCTGGACTGGATCCCCTCCTTTCTCACCAGCATAACTCAGAGAGTCTGCCTCCCTCCATTCCGCTCTGAAGCCACCAAAATCATGTGCGGAATACCCTAGGGTTCGTCCCTCAGCTTGACCCTCTTCAACGTCTACATGGCTCCGCTCACTAACATCACCCGATCTCACAAGCTCAACATCATCTCATACGCTAATGACACCCAGCCGATCCTCTCCATCACCAATAACACCACCAAGACCAACCTTCACGAAGGAATAAAGTCCATTGCCGAATGGATGAAGAACAGCTGTCTGAAACTGAATTCTGACAAGACTGAGGTCCTCATCTTCGGCTCCACCCTCTCCGCATGGGATGACTCCTGGTGGCCTGCCACACTGGGAACCGCACCGACACCCACCGACCAACCACGCAACCTGGGATTCATCCTGGACTCTTCACTATCTATGACTGAGCAAGTCATCGCCATCTCCTCCTCCTGCTTCAACATCCTCCGCATGATTCTGAAGATCCCCACTGAAACCAGAAGAACAGTCACCCAAGGCCTTGTAAGCAGCAAACTGGACGACAGCAATGCCCTCTACACAGGACCACGGCCAAACTCTAGAAAAGACTGCAACGCATACAGAACAACTTTGCACGCCTCATCCTGGACATCCCCCGCCACTGCCACATCACAGCCCACCTGAGAGACCTACATTGGCTCCCCGTCAACAAGAGAATCACATTCAAACTCCTTACCCACGCTCACAACGCACTGCACAACACCGGACCAGAATACCTCAACAGAAGGCTCTCCTTCCATGCCCGACCCAACAGCTTTGCTCTGCTGACCCTGCCCTCGCCACCATCCCACGCATCCGCAGAACAACCACCAGCTGCAGATCGTTCTTGCACCTCATCACCAAGACGTGAAACACTCTTCCTACCCACCTGCGTCAGACCAAGGGCCTCCTTATCTTCAGAAGACATCTCAAGACATGGCTGTTCGAGCAGTAGCAGCCCCCACCCCTTTCAGCGCCTTGAGACTCTCACAGGTGAGTAGTGCACTTTACAAATTCCCTGATTGATTGATTGATGCTATTAGTGCTATTTTGAGTTGAGAATCTAACCCTGCCCCAACTTCCTTTACATACTGTGAGGGTCAAGTGATAAATGGGCTTGCTTGATATTCAGTGTGGCTTTAACAGTAGTTCAGACCCAGGATAGCAGTGGTAAATAAAGTGTAACTGACACACTCTGTCCCAAGTTACATCTGCGTGACCTGGGAACTCTGAACCAGTTCACACACTGTATGGCTAAAACAAACCAGAAACCAAGATGATCATCCCAGAGTCGTGAGTTCACAGTTGTATTGTGGTTGCATTTATCCAGCATTTCTTACCCCAGAGGAGGTATCAACGTGTATTAAGGATCAAGCTAAAACATGGGGGTGTGATTAGATGCAAGGGTGTTGGCTGCTATGTAGCTTGTGTGGAAGAGATTTGTGCCCATACTTAATATGTTCTTGCATTGTCCTTTTTTAACACAAGCCATTGCAGGCAATGCAAGCCCTTAACTATACTTGACAAAGCCACACAAAGTGTGATTTGCACCACCTTGTGTGACTTTGAATCAAAATGTAATACAACACAGCTGCATCAATACCGCACCAAGCCCCACTGAACTGGCATCAGTATTAATAATGATGTTATCCCTGGTGTGAAACGGCTTAAGAGCTGGAGCTGAGGCAATCTGTTTCTTCAACAAACAAAACTCCCTTTCACAACCATCACACCACACAAATTGCTCTCTCATGCATAACAACTTTCTCATGTGTTCAGTCTTGCCAGCGAACCTGGGAATGAACTTCGAGTAATACTCTGCCAGGCCCAAAAACAACCTCAATTGATCCTTGCTGTCTGGGGAAGGCGTGCTTTCTATTGCTTCCACTAAATTAGGTTTAGGAGTAATTCCATCCCTGTTTATGCAATGACGCAAATACTCCACCCCAGGCACGCTCAATTTACACTTTTCCAATTTAATTGTCAATCCATTCTCCCTCAAAACCTTCCTCATAGTATTATCATGCTCCATTTGATCCCCACCAAACACCAAAATATCATCCTGGAAATAAGTAACACAAGAGATATCTTTTAACAAATAATACATCGATCGTTGAAATACTGATGATGCTGATCCCAAACCGAAAGGCATGCGTTTGAATCTGTATGCCCCTTCTGGAGTAATGAAAGATGTCAACGCACGTGACTCAGGATGCAACTCTATTTGGTGATATGCAGATGATAAGTCTAAAGTGGAAAACACACTCGCCCCCTTCACCATATTACCAATATTAGGTAGAGGATGTCTATCCACCCATATTGCAGCATTCAGATCGCGAAGATCCACACACAAATGTATGTCCCCATTGGCCTTCTTGGCGATCACCACCGGCACCAACCATTCAGATGCCTCAATTTCCTCAATCACACCCTGCTCCGACAACCTAGATAATTCTTGCCGTAGCTGTTTCCTTATCTCTATAGGAATAGTACGAGGTTTATGCGCATTGGGTACAGCATTCTGCTTCAAAACAATTTCATGCATAAAACCTTTCAATTTTTCTAACTCCTTACTAAATACTTGAGGACATTTCTCTACAAAATTGGCCCTTTGAACCATGTGTACATTAGACCTAGACCCCAACACTTGATCAGGGTGATTAGGATCAAGAATTATGCCCAGATCTTTTTGTTGCGGCCAACCCAACAAGTTAGTACCCTCCTCCACAAAATACACCTTAGACATAATTGCTGCACCTTGAAACTCTAGTGAAGCCTCCATAAATCCCACCAGTTAAATAGGTTTGTTACCATAAGCTACCAATCGTACATCGGGTGGTCTGATATCATGCGTTGGAAAACTGGACATGTTTTCTTTTCCAATCAAAGTATATCTAGCTCCTGAGTCAGCCATCACCAGCATATCTACTCCATCAATTTTAACCACACAGTGCGGACCATTAGAACTCACACTACCTACATCTACCACTTGCAAAATAAATTTTTCTGTATCAATATCCTCACTATCACTTCCCACTGAATTGATTGTTCCTCTACTCTTCCTCATGCTCATTTGCCTTCCTTTGCATACTCTCGCGAAATGTCCTTTGGATCTACACTTTCTGCACACTTGCCCCATGGCAGGAGAGCACACATCAGTTGCAATGTGTCCCTTTCACCCATACTTGTAACAGATTACATCTTTTTTCCCATCCAACTTAAAAGAAGCTCCAATTTGGTCCATCTTTTTAAACCTAGAACCTTCTGTGTTGACCACACTCACAACTCCAGGCACGTTGGACAGCTCCTTCAAACCCTCATTAGTTATCTCAACTCTTTTAATAATGTCTATGGCTCTTTGTAGCGTCAAATCCTCAGTATTCAACAATTTCTCTTGAATTTTTTTATCATTTACTTTCAAAACCAGTTGGTCTCTTAGTATTTCATCCTGAAAATGTCCATAATTACATGTAGCTGCCAAAATCCTCAATCCTGCCACATAACTTTTGACAGACTCTTCTGGTAACTGGCTCCTTTTTAAGAATTTAAAACGCTCCACAACAACAATTTTTTTCCCCAAAATTGGTGTTCAACTGTTCCATGGCAATCTCGTATTCATCCACATCCTGATCTTCCTCCACATAGGGATATGGTAAATGTTTCAAAATGCGTCTTCCTTCTGCTCCCAAGCAATGTTTCAACATAGCCAATTTCCTGGATGCTGTAAATATATCTTTGCCCACAGCCAAAACATATGCTTCAAATCCTTCCTTCCAATCCTCCCAGGATATGATTGGTTCTCCAGGCGTGTTCAAGAAAAAACTAGGTGTTGTAAATCCTTCCATTTTTTTTTCAAATAAATTCACAACAACGAAAGTCAGAGAAGAAAAAAAAAAAAAAAAAAAATGTAACCAGGTAGCAACCGTGCCTGAGCCTGAATCCGACTACACACACACTTAAATCACTGCCAAAAGCCTCTCCAGTTGCTTAGCAACAGACACTGGCTCGACAACCTTCAAGCAGGAAGCATGTACTGTTGCTTGGCAACATACTCTGACTGGACGATCTTTGCCGTTGCTTGCCACAGTGTTGCTAACCTCGTAAATCAGTAAATCCAAGCCAAAAGCGTCTCCAGTTGCTTAGCAACAGACTCTGGCTCGACGACCTTCAGACAGGAAGCATCTACTGTTGCTTGGCAAAAGACTCTGACCACGATCTTTGCCATTGCTTGAACAGTGTTGCTAAGAAACAAGCTTAACACTGCGTACAAGGTTTACAGTGAAGTAATTACAGTGCAGGGCTCCTTAATTGAAGCTTTTGCTTCCCAGCGTCGTGTCGGGCCGACACTCTTAATGCGCTTCGCAGTATGGCGTCCTGCTGCAAACATCATCAGGAAAAAAAACACTGCCATCTCTCCTCCCGATCACCACTGCACCCTCGTTGCCAGTGAAATGAACCGGAGCCGGTGAAATGGTTTCAAAGGTAAAACGATAAAAGACTGGGAGGGAGACTTCACACAACCGCCACAGCCTCCTCCTGACTTCGTCCTCTCAGGTTCTGTCGCACGCGACCACAAGGCAGAATGCTGCGTTCCACAGCACGTGCAACAGAACCTTCATGAGTACATAACAGATATATATGGCTTGGGGTGGTGGGAGTTGTTGCAGTGTGTGTGGTAGGGTGATTGCGTAATTGTGCCCTTTCCTCCCATGTGTGCTAGGCTGCGGTACTTACCATCGTCGTCTTCGTCAGTGGTCCTGGAGAAATAGGGCAAGGAGAAGCACTGGCATTATTTTCAACTCTCGCTCCACTTCGGTGTCGGCGTGTTCTGTGTGCCTCCGGAGAGTGTTTCCCTCTATATGGATCGTTTCTACCAAGCTTTACGTCGCGGTCATTCCCACCTCGGGAACTGATGGCAGTGTGGTGTATCATTATATTGTGGTAGGGTTGGGCCTTTCAGCCGGGCTGAAGATGGCCTCCGCTGTCGTCGGCTGCGCTACCAAGATGGCTGTGAGTGAATGGGCCACTGCCTGTTTCTCCTATGCTTCTTTATTTGCCGATCTGCACCGCCAGCCTGTTATCGGTAGTTACCGCCACTGCCAGTAGTGCGGTCTTTCCCACCAGGTTCACAATGACTGCCTATGTAATGTTGTGCACTACTCTGCCAATATTTGCATCACAAGCTGGTCAGTGATGCTTCCTTGCCCCAACCCTCCACCAATGGTCATCAGTCCTGTGCTGCATCCCACCTTCATTAGGACAGCCAATGTCCAACAGCATTCCTAGTTTTTTAACATCTTTACCCTCTGGCTTGCTGACGTGTTGCTTCTACAACAAGGTGGTTTGCTGTTGTGACATTCCCAGTTCTTCAGTGTTACGCTTGTGAAACGGAGGAGCTTTGCAATACCTTGCCCCACCTTGATCAAGCAGGCAGCAATGCTTCTTTCTGCACCAACCCTCACTGACCAGTGGTGTGTCACCGCTTCATTATGAAAGGACCTTTATTTAAATTCTGCACAGCACATGACTTTGGGGGCAGTCAGAGTAGACTCTGGCATGATATTCTCAGACTACACCTCATGGCCCCATCTGGGCCAAACTCTGCTCTTTGCTGGTGAGTGCATGATCAGTATGGCTGTGGTGACTGGTGAGGGCGATGTCTGCATGGGGTGAACTCTGTCTTTTGTGAATCCAGTGTAAGTTGCCTGTCTGACTACAGGCTGAAAGGTGTGCACAGTGAAAACCATGCCTTTGTGATGCAGAGTGAGAAGTGCGCCTGTGTGCATGTCGGTTGTGCGTGATTGAATGCAAAGTAATCGATGTTCCTGTCTGAGAGCAGATTGAGGTCAGAAGTATTAACACGTGGATGGCCGTAACCTGTTATGCATTGATTGCAATAATTACCAGAGACATCAGCGCGTGTGCAAACAAAAGAAAGCTTGTAATCATCTCCGGTGCCACCTATCTAGGAAATGTAAGCTACTAGGTGTGAAGAAATAAAACCCACATCAATGCAAGTATGTCGTTTTTTCTGCTGGCTGTTCCTTGAAAAATACTGGTAAGAATATAATAGATTAAAAAACTAAGGAGCATATTTACAAAGAAGTGGTGGAGCTGTGCCAAAATTGGTAGCGCTGAGTCACTTCAGAAAGGCAGGGATTTGCAGGACACCTTCCTGCACATAGACAATCATTAATGGCCTTCTGCTCTTTCTATATCTGCTGCAGAGTGCAGCATACATAGAAAAAGCAAAAACAAGTATTTCTTTTTGTTGCCCGATGCTAATGCCACACCTGGGGTGGCATTGGTTTTAGGTGCTGCCTCAGATTGACATTTCCTTGTAAATCTGGGGCAGTGTAAAAAAGCAATGCGTGTTGTGTGGGTACACCCACATCAACACCAACTGCATGCCCCTCTGCTGCACAAAACTGCATCGGGATGCCCATATTTACAAGGCAGTGTTCAGACACAAAAAGTTGTTTAACGCTGCCTTCTAAATATGGAGCAGGGCACAGCGCCACCGGAGTGTCACAAAAAGTGACCCACCAGTGGCGCTAGGGGTTTGTAAATATGTAAATATGCCCCTACAACCGAAAAAACTGGTGCCCACTGCATTCTCATGATTGACTCCTGGTCCAGGTACAACGGCCACTCAAAGGGAAACAGCATAAACAGTACATCTAAAAGAATCCACCAATGAAAACATACAATAAATAACCATCTTTCAAAACGCTCTTCTCTATAATTTCAAACTTTGATTGCCCCTGTCGTTAAGACAGTGATACGCCTCCCATCCGTAGTTAGATCTCTCGTCAATCCACTGTACAAGAATTGTGTTTACTTCGTCTACAGACACCATTTCTATTGAAAGCTGTTGCAAGATTTCTGCTGTTTGCGACTTACCATATATAAATGTTTAAATATTTACCTTGTTTTAGCAAAGGACTCAAGTCTTCTCGTTCTAGTGGAAACAGCATCTTGTTCATAAACTGTGCATATTGGGTGCAACGAGTGTTTAGTTTTGAAAATGCATTATTTTCTCTTATTTTGTTCTTTTTCTTAATTTATGTCTGGTCGTTATTTTCTAAATAGATATAGGTATCTATTTTGAGGTAGCATTAAAATGTTGAACGTTTACACAAAACAAAATTGTCTGGAAATTGCATCTTTATTGCAACTGTACTTATTGTGTTATACTGTACTTCGGCTCAATCTATTACTACATACTTTGGGTTTTCCTTGGCTTCCCAGCCGAGCTCCCTGGATAGTTAAGCAAGCTTTGGGGACAACCTTCACTGAAATATCCAGTGTTATGGTTAGAAGGGAATACCTGCGATGTCCCCTTTGACATTACTAAGCTGTACCAAAGTCTGCACGGATGGGTGAACAAGTCTGCCAATAGATTTCTCATTACTCAACAACCGTCTCCACTGTCAGCACTCAATGCTACCTCTACACAGTCAATCTAGCCAACCCACACCTATCACTACTCTTCACGCAACAGAACAAATCTACCACCACTCAACACTATCTTTACTCTTACAATATCCCCAAACCAACTGTACTGATCTGTTTCTTCAACATTAGGGAGCCAGAATACCCTTAAGATATATTTAATTTCTTCCTTAGGCTAAATCTTTGACAGCCTTTAAGCCATCACTACTAAGACCATAAACCGGCACCCTTGCTGTAAAAGACAGGACACAACAGGGCTGTAAAGTGGGATTCACCTTGTTTCGCAGGACACTGTACCATGGACTGTTCACTCTTCAACATGAAGTGTGAGAACTCAGAGCATTATTTTGAGTTTGGCAGATGGGTACTCTGGTACAAAACATGAAGGACATCATGTCCGCCTTATTACAAGTGCATTAGGATATGCAACAAAATTCCAACAAAATCCTCTGCAATAAGCAACAGTTAGCAGAGAAGTCACAGAGACAAGGGGCTCAGGGGCAGCATATAGACCACATGAATCAAATGAACAATGGGATTAGGAATACTCAAATTCTGATGGAGGGAATGACTCCTGCTAGGGACAATATTTACAAGCCACAAGCACCTCCTTGTGTCACATAAGCGTAGATTTCCTAAGGCATTTTTGCCATGCCGTATTTACAAAGTGGCACAATGCATGCATTGTGCCACTTTGCACCCGCGCGCCACATTATATCTGCGTCAGACATCATGTATGCAAGGAGGCATTCTGGTGCTAGGAGGACAGCAAAAATGGCACAGTGACATGTATAACATTTCACTGCACCATTTTTGGCATCATTTTTAATGCATGCTCAAAGCAGATGTTAAAATGAGGCACCCATAGTAACCTATGGGCCTCCTTGCACTTTGCTGCTCTAGTGTCAAACCCTTTTCATGCTAGTGCAGCAAAGTGCCACAATAGCGTCAGAAATTCTGATGCTATTGTCCTAACGACCGCCACGGTGCGCAATATTGTAAATACAGCGCACCCAATGCGTTGTTAGTGCTGATGCACCAGTTTCTTGTAAATCTCTTCCTAAATGCCCGATAGCCTGAATGAAGAGAAACTCGAAGGGGTTTGTTAAGCGGTTGCTAGACTCATCTTCCAATAGGAGCACCATCCAACAAGAAAAACTACAATACATCACGCACCTCAAGGCACCCAAAGCAGCGACATGTAATAGAAATTACATATGCTGTACTGCTACATAAAATTGAAGATGAGGTGATTTAATATTTTCACCTAATTTACAAAAACCCAGATTTGAGCTTAATTGACACTTTTTATTTTCGAAACAAAAGTTGAAATCCAAATCTAGAGATTTAAGCCAAATTGCAACGCAGATAGCATGCAAAAGTTTCGGTCTTAACAACATCCCAGAGTTTGGCTCTGTGTTTATTTTGTGGGCAACACACCCTGAAAAGAGCCCAACCATGTCTAGAGAACAAAGAGAGGATTTATTCACAACACCAATCAAAATACTTTTTCTTAGTATTTATTTATTAGTAGGGTTCCTATACACGAGCGAGAAGCAGCTTCCTTTACAAAGGTTTGCAGAATTAAGCAGGGCAGAGGTTAAATGGAGGAAGTAGTCAGGACTGAAGTGCGAGACAACTGAAAGAAGCATGGAAGATTTTGAGTTCACCCACCGCACTAATCCACGTATTTCAAAGATTCACTCTGTCTCCTCGGCAGAGATTAATGGTATCTGACCTGCAGTGCATAAGCAGGAAGCACCGAGATATCTGCAAAGAGAAACTGAAAGAAAGTGAGGAGGCATGCACAATTACAATACAATGTCAAAGGAAGCGTTTTCATCCACAGTGATTTCACACACAGTGGGACGTCTTTCTTCCAGTGACAAGGAGTTCTCTGGAAGCCATTCTTGCAGTGTGCACACAGGCGGAATAGGGTCGCAGGCCCAGGTACCCTTTGATAGACTGGGCACAAGCAGATGAATTACGTATCAAAATGAGATATTGGACGTTCATTAAAAAATAACACATTTTACGCCTCAAAGAGTGCTGGGAGGCCGAGGGAAATCCTGCGTGTTGACACTTTTTTTTTTAAAAGGAAACCTTGTTAGTCTGAAAACAGGATATGAATTCAGCATTTTGTTTCGTGCACATTTTAGCTACTCTCTGTTTCACTAAAAGGGAATGTCTCTAAAAATCCCACAAACTTCAACTTTCTAAAACTGCAGTAATGGTCATTTGATGGGAATTTCCATGACTGTATGAGAGTGCATGGAGCTGAATTAATGTTCCATTGAATTACAACTGAGATACTGAAACATTACAAGCGTAGACAAAACATTTGGGTAACGTTACAGTCCATTGTGGGTTATCCTCGCTAAAAGGGGTCTTTGACAACACTTTAGCTATTTAAAATATTTAATCTCCGATGTCTCTATTATAGCGTCCGTGTCTCATTAGCTTGTGCCTTAATCTACCACCCAATGTCTCTGATTGATCTGCCATGACTAGTTCTTTAACTAACTCTGACCCAGATGCGGCTTTAGAACTGGCTGCACCCGGTGCGACGATCTTTGCTCATGCCCTCCCCCTCTAAATATGGGCCCCACTGACGCAGTTTTCTGTGTCAGAGGGGTGTGTAATGGGTGTTGCTGTGGGCGTTCCACTGCAACACTCACTGCTTTTTGACGCTGCCCCAGATTTATAAGAAATCATAAATCTGTGGCAGCACCAAAAATTAACACCACCTCAGGTGTGGCAATAGCATTGCAAAACGAGGAGGAATGCTTTTATTCCTCCTCATTTTTTGCTTTTTCCATGTGTGCCGCATTCTGCAGCACACATAGAAGAAGCAAAATGCCATGGATGATTGTTTATGTGTAGGAAGGTGTCCCTTCCTGCACATAAACAATCATTTCAAAATGACGCTTTAGTACTTCTATATGTGCTGCGTATTTTCAGCTCACATAGAAGTGCCAGATCACCATTAGAGATTGTTTACGTGCAGGAAGGGACACTTTCCTGCACATAAACAATCTATTCCCTCAACGTAGACACACTGGCACTATGGTGCATGGATGCCTGCGTTGGCGCAGGCAGCTTAATTCAGTGCCGGTGTAGGGGAAAACTAAAGGGTGCGCTATATCCCTGTAAATACGGCGCATCCCTGCAGTTCAAAAGTGGTGCAGCACTGCTATTTTTTGTGCAGCACCGTGCTGCACCACTTTTGCATAAATCTGGGCAATTGTTTTTGTAGGAAGCTGGCCTGGTGTGTGGTGGGTACCTAAGGTACTTACACCTTATACCAGGTCCAGATAACCCCTATTAGTGTAGTGTAGGCAGTGTCTAGAAGCCAGGCTCTCTACAGGTAGCTGTGGATGAGCAGCCAAGGCTCATCTAGGAGAAATGCAAAGCTCATGCAATACCACTTTGGTCACACAGCACTTACACACATGAAAGAAAACACTCAATGTTACAAAAATAAATGTTCTTTCTTACAGTAACACAGTACCAAAATACTAGATAGGAATACTCCAATAGGAGGTAAGTAAACACACCAAATATGTACAGTAGTAATCGATAATAGGCATAGGAAGTGATAGAAAACAGTGAAATAGCAGGTGGACAAAAGTGACCCTAGGGGGAGCTCAAACCATATGCTAAAAAAATGGAATGTGAATGCAAGACCCCCACCTAGGAAAGTGGAATGTGTAGAGTGGAGCTGGGGGAACTATAAAACCCCAAAGGTAAGTACCGCAGTGCCCCCAGCGACCACGAAGCAAGGAGTAAGTTAGTGGATTTTTCCCAAACCACCCAAAAGGACTAAAAATAACAGATTGCAACACCCAGACAAGACTGCAAGAAACCAGTGGTGGGTTCCTGAAGAGGAAGACCTGTGGAAGAAGGGGACCAAGTTCAGAAGTCGCAAGAGGGCAGGGGTGGCAGAAGCCCGTACCCATCCATCTGTGGTTGCATGAGTTGGTCGACGGTAGGATGAAGACGGTCAGGAATGCAGCCCAGGAGCTTGTGAAGAGTTCCTGGAGGATGCAGTTGATGTACCATGCTGGATGGAGGATTGCAGTCTGTCTGTGGCATGGAAAAGCCACCAACAAGCCTTGGCAAAGGCAAAAGTTGCGATGAAGCAAAACTGGAGCTGCTGGGGGCCAGCAAGGTCCAGGTTTACTCAATCAACGAGGGGAGTTCTGGGGGACCCTCAGCAAGGCAGAGTCCACAGAAGAAAAGGCAGCCCCCACAGGAGAGCCATTGGATGAGGAACCAGGAGTCACAGAGAAGCCCACAAAGTACAACTGAAGAAAGGTCCCAAGCCACAGCAGAAGCACCCAGAGGGCTGTGTCTCACAAGAAAAAGTGCTGGGAGCTGGGGCTACACAGAGCCTGAAGATACCTTAGAGGAGATGCCAACAAGCCTTGGTAGCTGCAAGAGTCATGGAACACGGGGGTACTGTCCTGCATTGGAAGGTAAGGACTTACCTTCACCAAAGTTGGACAGCTGGATGAAAGCACCGAGTGGACGACTCCAGACTCCAGACCTGTGAAGTAGGTTCCATGCAGCTCAGGATGAGATCCACGCAGCCAGTCATCATTGCAGTTAGTGCCTGCAGCTGCATGAGTGTGACTCCTTCACTCCAAGGGAGATTCCCTCTTCCTTCTCGTGGAGGCTGAAGACTTGCTGTCCTCAGGGGATGCACAGCTGGGGAAATGTTGTAGAAGCTGAAAGAAGCAGTGGAAACAATGTTGCAAGCAGAGTGAACACAAACACACTGACAACAGGCAAAAAGTGGGAGTAACTATGCCAGAAAGAGGGTACTTTCCTACAGTTCTTATAGTGCTACTCAAACCATTGTATAGTGTCAGAGCACTTTATGTCAGTCGCCCATTTTAAAGAGACAAGGAATCATATAAATGTGTAAATCATTGTATAGGAAATGCTACATAAGACAATGAGGAATGCAGGCTGTAAAGGTCAAGTGTCATCCATAGTGGTAGGCAGTATATTCTTAGAGTGCCTGGTCTGGAGAAACACAAACTCAGGATTTAAAATTTAGCAGTGCTTGGGGTTGTCAGTACTAATAAGGATGTATTTCTATCCAAACAAATTTTGCCAATGCAAGATTGTGGGAAAAAACATAAGGCTCTAACCTATGACTTGAAAGCCCGCAATGCTTTTTTGCTAGTAATATTTTTGTAAAGATATGCAATAGGCATTACAGTTTAGAAGGAATGATTTATACAAATGCAACAGTTTAAAGCTGGGTTGCATAATGTTTGAAATAAATAATAAGTAAAACATGACAATGGTAAAAAAATGCAATTTGAAAAAGTACATGAATATGCATATGCGATTAGGTGAAATGCTGTGACTCACACTGAACAGAACCAACTGATGTCCCGGAGTCCAGCCTCCTGTTGATTTGGAGCAACTGGGCCAAGTACCTCTTCTGTACTTGACTCTCAGGGTGAGTATGGAACGAGTAGTCCAAGGCTCCCTTGAAGGCAGGGAGGTGTGGATAGAGGGAAGTGAACACAGGACAACAACTCAGAATGAATGCTGCAGCAGAAATAAACCATTTTCCAGCTGAATACTTACTTTTATGGAAAAAGAGAAATCTTTTATTTGTACCGCTACCCACTGAAAGGAAAAATACAATATTCACAACTACACAATTCCTCTAAGGTGAGGGCTCTAGTATTTCCTTAAGGGTTACCTGTTCCATTTCCTTCTCGCTTTAGCAACAGTGGTTATTACCCTGTCACTATTGACAACATCCAGGGTATGTCCCACTAGAAGTAGGAGTTTCAAGAGTTTACTATGACTCTATTTTTAAAGTCAACATTGTTGCAGCACCAAAGCCTTAATTGACAGCAAGTTCCCCCAGGGCTGACTATCCCAAAATTAATCTTGAACAGACTGTGCAGGATCGGAGCGACTGAAGTTCCTGAGTGTGCCACTTCTATAGGTGCTAAAATGGCAGCAGTCGATTCAGGTGAGTTTGCTCCACGCAGCCCCAAGCAGCCTTTAGTCAGTGATCAGAAAGTCTGCACACAAGTGGTGCCTCCACAGCGGCTGAAGGTTTGTGATGCTTCTTCTTCATCAGGTAAGTCTCTAGTTCCTCCTTCAATGGGGGGGGGGTGATGTGGAGCTGCAGGTGAGAATTCCTTTGTTTCTGGACAGGGGCTGAGGGTCGACAGAGGCTTCATTCCTCTCAGTGACAACTCCAACCAGGTTACACTACTTGCTGGTCCTAGTGAACCCCTCTGGCATAATGGCTCACCATCTCTTCATAGTACACGGGCTCCAGCCTGATTGAAACAGCAAAGTCCGTGGTGACGGCCCCTCCTGGCATACAAGGTTGCAGTCCACTATCAGCCCTCACTAAATGACAGTTTTCTCATGGTGACCCCTCCTGGTACACAGGGTCACCACTTTACCACTACACAGGGCTCCAGCCCAGCCAGTGCAGCGATGCACATAGCTTAATTTATGTTTGGCATACATGGGTTGCTGACTTCATTCTGCACACTGGCAAAAACTCGATCAGTGCAGCAGCCACCTTCTCACACCTCGCAGAGGGAATCTACTTGGCAGTTCTCCCCCCAGACCTCACTCCCTCCAATGTTCTCCTCTTCCCCACAGGGCACACTGATCTTGGCAAGCAGGCAGGTGCTAGTGCTCCAGGCTCCAGGCTCCAGGGTGGTTTTGGACTCCCTGGGTGAGTCCCCCTCAACCAGCAAGGAGACTAGAAGGCCTCGGCTGTCACAAGCAAATGTTTTGCAGAGCTTCTCCTCTTCACACAGTCCATCAGCTTCTTTGAAAAACGTCAATTTTGGGGTCTCATGCTCCCCTTCTTAAAGTCCATTTCCAGACACCAAATGTAATTTAGAGTCTGAGTTTTGAAGTTTATGTTTGGGGTCTGCTTCTTTTGAAGTATCCACTCCTCTGCCCTATTCTTTCTCTTGTAAGCTGTCTGTCACAGCAGGAGGGACTTCAAAGTTGATAGTGTTACGACTCTGTTGTCCCATTTCTAGGGGGCTCTGTAAGAGGTCTCTTGGTAGCCTGGGAATCACCTTGAACACTTATCTAGAGTCCGTCGTTGCTGACTCCTGTTTGTTTCTCTTTTCACTATGGTATACTTGTGTAGTACAACATTTGCTTCCTGGGACTGCAAATCCCATAATGCACAGCCTGGTAGTCAGGAAAGCCTGGATTCTGTTTCCCATTGTTTTCTATGGGAGAAGTCCAGTTGCTCCTTTTCACCGGATCCTCTCCTCCAGGACTTGGAAGTGTCTGACATCAAACACACCTGAGACCTATTCTGTGCAGCCCAGTTTGGAACTGCTTATAAGCAGCCATTTCCTCAAAATCCCCGTGGTGCATTGGAGTTTGATTCCTTTGTGTTACAGACCCTTTATTGGATGGAGTTCCAGTTTTGTTCCTGTTCTGTTCCAGCTTGGTCCTGTTTCCTGTTTCTCTGCCCTGCTCCTGATTGTTCCAGCCAGAGTCTGCTTCCTATCTCTTAACCTTGTACCTGTTTGTTTATTCCAGAGCCTGCTCCCTGTTTCTCTGTTCTGCTCCTGCCTTGTTTCAGCCTGAACCTGCTCTCTGTTTCCGAGTCCTGTTTACTGCTTATTCCTAATCCCTGTATTCCAGCCCTGTCCTTGCTTGTTCCAGCCGGAGCCTGCTCTCTGTTTCCCAGTCCTGTCTCTGTTTGTTCCAGCCAGAAGTTTGTGCCCTGTTTTCCAGTCCTAGTCCTGCTTTTGCTTCAGCCTGAACCTGTTCCCAGTTCTTGCCTCTGCCTCTTTGATTGTTCCCTTCTGTTTCCGTTTCTTCTTGGGTATTTGTGTCTGGTAAGTGTTCTATCAGTCTTCACCAGTGTATAAGTGTCCTCCTTTGTACTGGGGTTGGTTCCTGGTTTCCAGGAGGCAATTCCAGCCCCCATCCTTGTCTAGTGTTATATGTTGTCTTTCGTGCCTAACAGTGACAGTGTGCTATTGCTGTTTTCTCAGGAATCGCCACTGTGTTTCCAGCTGGACCCAGAAGAGCGTGTCTTGTGTATGTAAGTACTATCCTTGTTTGTGCTCTAGGATCCAGAGACAGAATCACTTCTGCTGCCTCCTTTCTATGGGGCTGGCAGGGTGACTATCTGTAAGAGCAAACTGCACAGAGGCATTGACATTCCCCGTCACTGTGGGAGGTTCTGTGCCTTATTCTGTGTACAACCCTAGCGTGTTTGCCCATTAGTAATCTGTTTCCTGTTTGTTCACACAAGGGTTGCTCTGCTTTTACTTTCCTGTTTCCTGTGCCTGTCATAGCTGTCCTTTCCTTGTATGCCTTTAGCTGCTCATCTGCCCCAGTACACTACCTCTTTAGGATATTCGGTGACCTCAAGGGGTGTCCCAACCAGAGTCCTGATCAGATCCGCCCGAAACCATGACAGATAGCCACACAACGCAAGCCACAAGAATGATGAGCGTTCACACCTGGATGCCAGCCACAATGATATGTGTCTCAAACGGTTAGCCCAGGACCCCAGCCCTACTCTTTATGTTTCTCTTATCAGCCCCTTCTCATTCCTGAGATGTGCTGAAGCCTCTTCGTTATGACCGCTAAATAAATCACAGAGCAACCTCTGAAGGGTACAGGGGAAGGCTGGCACTCACCTCTCCAGTGTGTGTCCCTCCCAGTCTAAAGGAAATCTGTCTTGGGAGAATTCTCTACCTCCTCTCCATATTTCACCATAAAGGGCTAGGTCTCCCAAAATGGAACCCAGGGCCCTCTATGTATTTTACCGATCCAGATGCAATCATACAGCCAGTGCATGTACACAACCTACACACACCGTACAGCACTGTATCCTTCATTTACTGTACCACTCTTAGGCACACATACAACCAGCACATGCACTCACAATGCACATACTGCACAGCGCTACATCATCCATGAACTATACTGCTTGTAGGCACACCTACACCCAGCACATACACTCACCATGCATGCACTGCCCATGTTTTGTACCCATCCAGACACTCATACACCCAGTACAGATACACCACTTCTGTTCAGCACTTCAGAACAAACTGATGTAGGTTAAGGATGAGTTTAGCGCAGCAGAACTGGTGGATCTCCCACAGGTCAGAAAGAACTTGTTCACTCCTACTGATCACTACACAGATTTCTGGCACCACTGTAGTTGTGCTGCTAAACCTCTGGAGAAGGCAGTAGCTTTCTATCACTAACAGGGTAGTGGTATAGGCACCTCACCCTGTCCACCAAAACCTAAACCCGTGAGACAGGCCTATGTCATGGTGCACATGCATGGTCCGTGTTTGCCTATGAGATAAAAAAATCAGCATTAGGGATCTAGACATCAGTACAATTGGGCCTAAGGGCAGATGTGCACTTCCATTTACAGGCAGAGGACTTTTCCATCCCAACAATATGGATATACACATGTGTGTCTGTGTGTGTGCACATTCATGTGTGTGTGTTTTGTTATTGTAACTTTATTGGAGAACATGTGGCTGGCGAGACAGCAAATGCAGTCTCTAGTCAAACATAAAAAAATAAGACGGTAACCCTATTTACACAACAGTGAAATCATTTATATGCAGTACAATATACAAAGGAATCAATAGGAGGGTTAATTCAGCTAGCAGGGTAAGGAGCAAGAAGGTGTGAGCAATTACCAGAGGTTTGAATTGGGAACACTGTATTTTGCTCACAATTCCTAATGACAAAACTGCTGTATGTGTGGCAAATATAGTTCCATTAATTACCTCAGCTGCAAAGAAAAATCCAGGCCCAGGAACAAGCTTCTCTACCATTACCAGTACTATATTTTGACGTTGCAGCTTCTTCTAATTATGCTATGACTCTTTGAATTCCTTGGCTTAAAAGAAACAATCCGTATGTAAGTCTACTATCATGACAGTTTTGTCATCATTCTTGTTATGCTTCTAAATGATTATTGATTATCAACTGGGGAGATTAAAGATTCCAGGCCAACCTGTAATTTACTGATTGCTAATCTCTTCTGTGTTACCTTAGTACATACAGACAATTTCTACCAAGGCAAAGAATTGGTTACTTCTCCCTCATCTGGATTTTGAATGCACCATATTAATTAATCCTTTCACTATTGGGCCTTTAAGGTGGATCTGTTCTCTGTTGAAGCATGAGAAAGTGATAATTCATACACGTTTATAGTAGAAACTGGCTTGCCTGAAAGAGTAGCGAAGGCTATGTTTGTACAGTTGAAAGAAAGTAGTAGAAGAGAACGCCCTGTTCTTTTATCTTACTCATGTTTTGTAAGAAAATGACCAGAACAAATCAGCTCTTGAAAGCGATTTATTAGCCATGAAGACAGTTATTACGGAAGGGATCTATCAATCAACATCAGGGGATTTAAAATCCAAACAGATCATCAGAATGTAGAAAGACTATGGCATTTTCAATGTAGGATAGTCATCAAGTTAGAAAGACAAATTTAATTGCTCAGTATGAATTCACTTTAACGTATGCGCCTGGTACAAAGAATCTTTTGGCTGATGCACTGTCTTCTCAATATTCGAGATAGTTCATCAAAGTATGATCAGCATTCCTCCGCAGAGTGGGGTTAGAATAGTTCAGTCTTTCTTGGAAGGAGTTAAAGAGGCAAATGGGTCCAAGGGACTCAGAAGATCTTCAGCATTAACACCATTTGCATTAAGAAATGAAACGTATATCAGTCAGCAAGCCATTTTCAATCATTCTAATGATCTACAGGTTGATGCAATACGTTTGTGTCCTGATTCAGCCATTTCTGGTCATTGGTGAGTAGGCATCACATTCAGTGCAGCTCTATGAACTTTTTCAGCATGCAGTTCATTCTGATATTCAAGAATACATTTTTCTTGTCCCATTTGTGCTCAAATGAGTTGTGCCATTCCAACCCTTTTGGACATTTGCAGCAGTTACAAGTGGCTCCCGAACAATTGCACATAATCACTGCTGACTTCATAAAAGATCTGCACTCAGAGGGGTTTCAAGCCATGATGGTTACTTTTCATATATGGCTCATTTTCTCCTCTGCTTAAAATACCATCAGTAGACCAAATGGTTCAATAGTTTCTGACACATATTTTTCATCTACATGGACTACCAAATACAATAATTTCTGATAGAACAACTCAATGTGTTTCAATTTTTGAAAGATTCTTTGCAAGCCATTGAAAACTGAAAATCTCTTTCTTAAGGTAACCAATCTCATTCTAAAAGGCAAACAGAACAAACAAATCAAGGTCTGAAACTGTTCCTCAGATGTTACTGTAATGAGACTCAGGATTACTAGGCATTGATAAGTAGCTGATTTTTTCTTTATTACTGCCACTAACAGTGCTACTAATTTTTCACAATTTTGTTCTTGCAACTCTTGCATCCAACTTGTTTTCTTTTCTTCACCTGATGTTATTCCTTTGGCCCTAGCAGCTGCCAACTATATGGATGATTCACAGAAACAAAGACAACTGTTTTCAGAAGTCATTCTAAAATCAAGATGAGAGAACATGGGGACAAGTCAAGTTCACTTCCTCTTTTGCCCCTGATATTAAGGTTTGGTTAGACACTCACTTCCTTTGTGTTTATTCATTGCCAGTTATGTTTAATTTTCAACCATGATATTATGGCCCTTTTGTCATCAATCATCCGAGTGTTCGTGTACCCTTTGTTAGATCTGGCATCCTTGCCATGCACCCCCCTAACATTTCAGACCTCCTGTTTTTGCTGGCCTTAGGATTCTGCACATTTTACCACTGCTGACCAGTGTTAAAGTGCTTGTGTTCCTCCCCTAAAACATGGTAACATTGGCATAGACCTCGTACCCAATTGGCATTACAAAGTGCACTACATGTGCTCAGGGCCTGTGAATTAAATGCTACTACTGGGCCTACATGTCTCAGGCCTGCCACTGCAGACACTGTGTGTGCAGTTTTGAACTGCCATTTCAACATGGCAAAACAATTCTTTTGCCAGGCCCAAACCTTCCTTTTTAATACATATAGGTCACTCCTAGGGTATGCACTGGACAGCCCAGATGGAAGGGTGCAATGCATTTAAAAAGTAGCACATGTATGTCTAAGTGTTACATGGCCTGGTGTTGAAAAACCCTTAAATTCATTTTTCACCACTGCAGGGCCTATCTCTACCATAGTTCAACATTAGAATTGACTTATTGCACTTTATGAGCTGCTTTCCAAATGGGAAGAGATAACCCTTTCATGTTTGGTTTCTCTGGAATCACAATTTAAAATCCTAACTTACGGTGAAGTTGAATTTTCATTGCAATCCTGAAAATGCTACTTTAGAATGTTGGCATTTTCTTGCCTTGGCCATTTGGTGTGCGCAGACTGTCTCTGGTCACATGACCAGGTGTAGGTGGCAGTTGGACTTATTCCTCCTAGACAGTAATGCACAATGGCAGCTTAGGTGTGGGGAAGATGGGAGGGAGGAGCCGGACACAGCCTCACTTACACCTGAATAGGCTGTGTCCTTTTCCCACACAAAAGGCTGCATACCCCCTGCAGTCAGTCTGAAGACAGGACAGGGAGGGCAGGACATCTATGAACTTCAAAGGCATTTCTTTGATGTCTCCCCATATCAAAGGGACCACTGGGTATAAGAACTGGACCCCAGACAACAACACTTCAATATGATACAGGACCTGTGGATACTCTGCCAGACAGGACTGCTGTGCTTCGGAAGGACTGCCACTCTGCTGGACTGTACTCTGCCGGAATCCTGCTTTACTGTGTTGACCTGTGCTTACTGCCCTCTTGCCTGGGAGGGAAAAAGACTGTATCTCCATCTTTTCAACCAAGAACTCAGAGTGACTAAGGGCTAGTTGGCTGGCCTCTTAATCTGAAGTCTCAGGGAGACCCAAGACTACCAACCACCCTGCTTCTGCACCTGAACTCTGCCATCTGTGAGTATACCCTAAGAAGTATTATCACTCCAGTCCTGGACTCTTGGAGCTGGGCCTAAGGTACTTACCAGCAGAACCAACGCATCTCCTTGACTGAGCGCAGCATCATCAAGGAGAACTGACGCATCACCACTGCTGTGTGGATTGGAGCCAGTGCAAAAGACTTGCATCATCGCCACATCCCTGAACTTGAGTTTGACACATCACCTTTGGAGCCACTGCTGCGCAATGCTTCCCCAAAGCAGGTCCTCGCATCCCTCACTGACTGCAGCCTCGATGAAGATGCTGAAGCTCCACGTTGCAGCTTCACCGTTCATTAGAATTAGGCATCACCTCAACTGTGCAACGCATCCCTGACACCGACCTTTGTATCGGAAGCCCTGTAAGCGGGATTCTCAGTGTCGATGGACCAGGGCCTTGCACTGCAGCCTTGCTGCATCACGGAATGAACACATTGCCTTGGCTGGGCAACACATCTTTGACTCAGATCCACACAATGCTCCACAACCAGGATTTAAGGTTTTTTGTTCAGCAGGCCTAACTGTGTCCCTGTAGTCAGCCTGCTCTCCATGTGGTTGGTCTGAACTTGTGGCCCAGTCCAGCGTGACCAGATTTACCTAATAGTGGTTTGTGCTTCTAAAGCACTATTTTTACTTACATTTTAAAATTCTATATTTCTGGATCTACTAATTGGATTTTTGTTGTTTCGGTCTTGTTTTATCAATTAAAATCTACTCTATTGTTCTAACCTGGTGTGTGATCCTTTTTGTGTGGTGTCTGTACTGTTACGCTGTTTGAGATGTTGTACAAATACTTCACACTTTGCCTCTAAGTTAAGTCTGACTACTGTGTGCCTAGCTACCAGGGGGTTAAGCATAGGTAACTTTCGGATTTGCTTGTGCCTTACTCTCATTAGGATTTTGGTAGCTGCTTAACCAGGGCTCACACCCCAGTCAACCAGTAACCCAACTTCTCATGAGATCAACTTGCACTTGGAGAATTAATGGAGCCTTTCATTCTATACAACTGAAACCTTATGTTTCAGATGTTTGTCACTGATTATCTTCAGAACCACCCACACATATGCTGCAAGGACACCCAGAATATTAGGTTCCAGAAACATGATTCATTATTTTTTTTAAAGTTAGCTTCAAATTTTTTTCAGTGGAAAATCTATTTATCCAGGAAGTGCTTTTGGAAGCTTTGGCAGTTCATGCACATGTTAGTTTGTTATTTTGCCAGAAACCACCTAATATAAATTTAGCTTCAGGAAGATGGCATACTGGTAGATCAGGACGGTTGACTTACCGAAGGCAGCAATCTGGTAGCTGGACATCACATCCTGGGAACCGAATGCCGTGCATTTCTAGTCTTAGATATCTTACTCCATGCCAGTGCTGTAGGGTTGGAATCTCCACATTTGCTCAGAGAAATGATCCACAGCCTGCATAGAGTGTTGGCACAGTATTTATGGTGGGCAGGGCATGGAAGCATGAAGGAGAAGAAGTATGTTAAACAGGGTTTCTTCTTTGCATGATTGAAATAAATCATTCCTCATAAGAATCTGGTGTGGCTAATCTTTATTCCTTTCCAGGGAGGATGGTTGCTCTCCAGTTTTTGTTGTTTAAAGTTACCAAACCAAGATGGTGCTAACCTATTTCCTGTGATGTCATCTCCTGCGCTGACCATATATAAGGAGGCTTGGCCCCGAGATGTATGTGCCACATTGCATTCGTTCCACTATTTTATGCTACAGTCATTGCCCCTTTTTTGTCCCTGATTTTTGCTAGGCTTTCCATCTGGATGTCTACCAAGATTTCTAGTTCTGATAGACATACATTGTGCCTGATCCTGGGCAGTTTTGGTGCTATGCTTATCAGCTCCTTTAATGTCCATCATTGTCAATCAAGAAATATTGAAATTGCATAGTAGTATTATTCTGCCCTGTTGTGCTTTTTCCTTTTAACTGAGACTCTTTTAAAGAGACACTTGTCACCTTTTAAATTATATTAAGTGGAGGCTGGCACTGCAGCTACTTGGAGGAGTTGCCATTACCTCAAGCATGCAATAAGGGCTTTTACATCAAATTGACTCCTTAATTTGTAGAAGAATAAATATCAAGATGAACATTTGCTGGAACTGCCTGAGCTTCATAGTAACTATTTTTATTCAAAGACTTCAAAAACCTACTATGAACTCTAGTCATTCATTAATTGCCCATCTAATGACTTAGGGTCTGATTATGAGTTTGGCTTTGCCGACCGCTAGACCCGTGGTGAAGAGACCACCATCTAAGTGGTCGTCTCCCCATCAGCCCTATTCCAACTCTCCCACTGGGCTGATGGGTGGGAACCACTCATTTTAGAGCCGCCGGCAGTGCTGCCACATGCAGGGGGCTCCAACACCTTGAAATGCGCACTGTACACACAGCAGACAGTGTGCATTTTGAGGGTGCTGGGCTGGGGGGCTGTTCTCTGCCAGCCTTTTCATGACAGTTGAACCACCATGAAAAGGCTGGCAGAGAATCAGCAGGTTGGCACTGACTTCAGCGCTGCCCTGGCTGAGAACAACCTGCACCGCCATCATCCTGTCGGGATCGGAGATCCTGGGGGACCGGCGGTAGGTTACCGGGTCTGCCTGGCAACCTCATACTGTGGTGGTCAGACTGCAACAACCACAGTGGTCCGACCATCACTGTGTGTCTGGCGGTATGTTGACCGCCGGGCTCTTAATAAGGCCCTTAGATTCCCATTACACATGTGCTTGAGAAACAAATTACTAAAACCAAGGTTATTAATGATTTTGGAAAGTTTTCCCCTGAGGAGCACCTCAGAACTGGGGAATGAGGTAGAGCAACACCATTTCCGGCATTAAATCCCCATTTTTCTGTCACTCACTGTCTGGAAATGAGGAGATGATGAATTTCAGGAATGTGAGTGTTTCTGCATGCCTTGTAATTTCTGAATAGTCCAGAAAAGAGGGCTTCAGAATTTTACGAAGAACTTACAAACACTTTTCCTGGAGAAATACATTTTCGATTAGTAACAGAGTACTTGATAATTTGGTCCATTCTCCTTCAGTCAGTCTGACATCTCCTCTACAAGGGCATACATACCATGTTTTTGAATATAGAGAGTACCCAGGTAAGAGATAAGACTGGCAAGGATGAGTTAAAGATTTACATATCTGAGTTTGTAAAAAATAATATAGGCTCATCCAAGCTGTTGCTAGTGGGGATACTTTAAAATAATGTATGAATAGTGTGCCTAAGAAGCAGAACATCATATATGAATACCAGGACCTATGAATACTTATGAGGGAGCGGAATTCAACCGCTCGCCGTCCGTACCTTGCTGCATCAACTTTGAACAAAATCACAAGGCGAGGTGCCTCTAAGTAAGGGGGTGGGGGTTAGAAGGAAACATTGAGGAGTAGATCATGTTGAAGGTGAAGACTCATTATAGTGTGGTCTTTGGAACACGTTCTGGAATTAATTAGCATAATTTTTCCGACCTGATTGATGGACTTCAAAACCGACAGTGCAGAATGAACACTATTTTACTGTGTCTACACTCTGATCCAAGATGATGGTCAATGTTCCAAAAGGCAGGGCAAAGAATAACTAGGCTTCTGCAATGGGCTCGAAAGTACTGTAAAGCACATCATGGTCTAAGGCATGGAAGGTGGGGCAGAGTCCCAGTCCTTCCGACTGTCTCACTGACCATGGCATTTCACAAGGAGGAGTGGGAGGGCGCCCTGACAAAAAACTGGTATTTAGAAAAAACATTTGAGCTTGCAGAACACAAGCTGAGGGACCCTGAATTTAGGTTCAGTAAAGATCTTCGTAAGGAAGACGTAGATTTTATTCGCAAGAGTACATCCATTTGATCCAAAATAATCTAGCTCAGTCAACAAAAACACGGTATGAGCAATATACTATTACTCAAGTATGGTGATAAATGCAAGGCAATGAGTCTTGGAAAGGGGACATTTACTCTAGACTAGCTTGAGGGAAAGGTACAACGAACTTAGAAAATATTGTAAAGGTATTGTAATGGACTTACATGTTCAGCTCTTTCTACGTTGCATTATGATTAATTTACTGTCAGTAAATGTATTTTAGGGCCACCTGCTCGAATACACAGTGAGAAGAGAAAAGGCAAAGAGGCTCTTCATTAATTAATATGAAATATATGTACCATAACAAAGAAATTAGAGAATCAAAGAAGAAAATGGACTCTATACAAAGACTTTGCATTCATTAAAGTTGTGTATCTGTGACAAATGCATGAATTGTATTCTTATTGTTTATTCCTGCATGTTGTTCTAAAATACCTTACGCTCAGCCACTATTGAGATTATCTTCTAAAAAAATAGTTTGGTTCATACTCTAAAAGTAAATTGAGCATGTTTTGTGGTCAAAATGGGAATGAGGACTTGTTAAACAAAGTGTAAACCATTCCAAATATTTCATTCAATACAATGGTTTAAAAGGCAGTGTGAATACGTTAGAACCAGTTCTACTATAAACCCTGAGTTACATTTTAATATGTAGGAATACTGTGGTTCCATATATCTGAAGCTGAAACTAAAAAAGCATTGAAACATCACATTAAGGAGAGGCAGCCTGCCCAGATGGGATAAAGATGGCAGTTCACTGTCTAGATAGAAGCAGGATGTAAAAAAAAAGAGTTATCTAGTGCTTGACAGTTATAAAGATGGTTTGCTTCCATTATTGACCTTTGTGATCGATTTTAGATAATAGTTGGAATTAGCTTTGTGAAGTTATATTTGAGGCTAAGGCATGATGTATTGGCCATGGATAAGTCCTCTGGTCATTTATAATTGTGTCTAGAATGTAACTGTTTGTTCATCATTCTTTTATTTGGTGCGTATGACACTTTCATGGAGCATATGTGTTTGTTAGAAAGCAGAGGAATACACTGTGGATGAAGAAGGATGTGGCATTACCACCACCCACACCATAGGGACACTTCAGGAGGAGTGAGCCTATCCCAGGCAAGTTGTAGGTAAGTGTAAATGTATGTGTGTGTGGTCTGCCACTAGGGGCCCCTTACATGGGGCCCCCTCGCTGGCACTGGGAATGTTGGGCTTGCCCTGGGGACTTTGGTCCCCTGTGGTGGGCATTGGGGTGGTGGTAATGACTCCTGTTTCTACCTAGACAGTAGTCATTTTTTGCCTGCTTGTGTGACAAAAAATTACTCTAGACTGACCCACAACAGATTTTTTGCCTCTAATCAGCCCACCTTCATTTTTTCCCTACTAGCGCCATTTCCCCTCACGCAATCCCTCAGCTTCTTTTTTGAGATGCTAGCCATTCCTTAGCCCCATTGTGCGTAATTTCCTAAATATGGCGTACTATTGGCTTTAGGAAATGACGTTAGCTCGCGTTAAAAAAATGACGCACAACTGAGATATCGCAGTTTTGCGCCATTTATCATAAATTTGGGCCATAATTTTTAAGGTATTATTTATAGGAAGTTTGTGTTTTATATGTTTTAAATTATTATTAAAGCAGGATGCTGGGTTTATAAGAGAAAAGGGCGGGGAGAGTCTTAAAATGTGTGTCTATATTTATAATTATGTAAACTTTGGTGGATCAGTTATAATATCAATTTTGCAATTCAATTTGTAATTTTTAGTGTAATATTTTATATTTTTAGCAAATATATTTTTAAATATTTTGAAAAGATGTGTTTAATTAAAATGTATTTTTTTCTGTTATGTTGATTTTTTCTTTGTATATTTATTTTATTGTTTTTGTAAATTAAATATATATTTTAGTAAAACAGGTTAAAAATATTTTACAAATATTTTTACATAATTTAAAATTGTATTAATCATGAATGTGTGTATTCTTTGGTTTCTAAGCTGGTTGTATATTGGTTATATATTTAGGTATTGGTTGTGTTTTTAATGTACCATTCTTTATTTAAATGTAATCGATGCAAAATCATTATATATTAATTACAGTTATTAAATATTTGTTTTGTTTATTAGATACAATATTATAACTGTATATTTGATTTTTTAAGATGTAATTTGTTATATTAAATATTTCAGATTTTTTTAAATACTTTTAAAACAAATACTATTTAGTTATTATCATTTTTGGGGGGAGTATTAATTATATAATGTATTATATTTAGTGTTCAACAACTTAAATTTTTTTATTGAGATTGGAGTGGAAACCTTACCCTAAATAGTTTATATTGGAGTGGAAATAGTAACTGTGACTACTTTAGAGTCCACCATCTCAACTTAAACGACTCAGGACCTTATTATGAGTTTGGTGGACGGGATAACCCGTCCACTGAACGTCCGACAAGGAGGTTGCTGCCACGCTGGCTACCTCCCTGCTGGGCCCATTCTGACTTTCCCATTGGGCTGACGGGTGGAAACCAAGGTTTCTGCCCACCAGCGCAGCGGGAAGGTAGCAGCAGCATTATTGATGGCTGGTAATCTAGCTGGTTGCAATGCTGCCGCCGCAGGATGGACAAACACCCTCGCAATACTCACTGTCTGAACAAGCGCATGGTAGTGTACGGGCTTCCTTGTGGTCCCCTGCACCTGTTCTCCACCAGCCTTTTCATGGCAGTGATACAGCCATGAAAAGGCTGAAGGAGAAGAAGGTCATAATAGGCAGGGCGGCGCTGCATGCAGTGCCGCCCTGGCTGATTCCAACCTCCGCTGCATTCAGTCCATTGGGAACACCATTGGGAACACCGATCATGGCAGAGATGGTGGTACTCTGTCATAATGTGGCAGCGGCGGTCCTGACCGACCACCAGCCTTGTAATCAGGCCCTCATATTGGATTAGAAATAAATGTGACCACTTTAGTGTCTGACACCTTCCTCTAAATGGCTTAGATTGGAGTGCCAATCTCAAATGTCATCCCTTTAGTGACCAAAACCTGCCCCTAAATGGCTGAAATTGGAGTGGGAATAGTAAATGTGATTACTTTAGTGTCCAACATGTTCCTCTAAAAGGCTTAAATTAGAGTGGGAATAGCAAATGCCACCCCTTTAGAGTTCAACATCTTTCCCTAAATGGCTTGGATTGGAGTGGGAACAGTAACTATGCTCCCTTCAATATACAATATAACCTCTAAAATGTTTTCAATAGTAGTGAAAGTAGTAAATGTAACTACTTGAGTGTATAACATGTTAACTCTAAAATGTTAGATTACAGTGTGTGTATTAGATGTAAACTTTTAAGTATTGCATTTTCACATGGAATGTACTCTGTTTTTTAAAAGGGCAGTAAATGACACAGTTTATGATTTTTATATTTTCCTTCATTACGTTTTTTCTATTTTAAGTAATATATATATATATATATTCGTTAATTTTTTAAGTCCATATTTTTTTTTTAACAGAAAATAAAACGTTTTTGTTGGTAATTTCTTAACATTTTTTGACATATAAAACATGTTATATATTTTGTTAACAGTGTTCCATATATTGGTATTTTCAACAGTTTGCTAATATGGTATTTTTTTATAACCATATGCATTTGTTATACACAGATATTTACTATAAAACTTTTGATATGCATTTTAAAGATTATTAATATCTCTCCTATATTATATTATGTGTTATTTTATAGGACTATTTACTGTATACGCTGCATAATTATTTACATTTCATGTCATAGTACATTTCTTGATATTTTTCCATATCTTGTAACATTAGTACATATTTTCTAAATATGGTTTAATAATTTGACATAAAGGCTCATTGCTTCCTAAAGGGAGACAGCGACTCATTGCGAAGCTGGCGGTCTTCAGACCACTAGACCGCCACTGCTGCCACATAAAGACTCTGGCGTTCAGACCACCAGGGTTCCCCCAGAACCGCCAGGATCCATGATCCCGATGGTTGACGGAGATCATAATCCACCAGGGCAGGTAGGGCAGGTGGAGAACAGGTGCAGGGGGCCATCGGGGGGGGCCTGACTGCTCATGCACTTGGTGTGGGCAGTGCAGGGGTCCCTCTGCCCAGCACCTTCGCAATGTGCAGACAGTGAACATTGCGAGGACGCTGATGTACCCTGCGGGCTACAGCATTGCAGCTGGCTCAATTGCGAGCCTGAAACAATGCTGTAGCCTTTTTCCCGCTCTGGCAGAAACCGAGGTTTCCGCCCGCTGGTCCAGTGGGAAACTCCTAATGGGTCCTGCGGGGTGGTCGCCACTACGGTGGCAGCCACCCTGTCAGGACTTTGGCAGATGGGCTTTCCCATATACCAAACTCAAAATGTGGGCCATAGTGTTTTTTGTTTTCAGTGAGCAGCCATTTCAGTTACTGCTAAGTACTTTTGCAGTCTATTCCTGTCATTTTTCATTGTATTTGCTGGGAGAGAGTTGTAGTTACCTTCTGCTGATCGTTAGATAAGGTAAGATCTTTTTAAAGTTTTTTTGAAAGGTTGTGGGGCAAGTGGAAATGTGGGTAGAACTAGATAATGGCAGTTATAGTGTTATTTTATTTTGAGAGTTAGTCACTCATAGATTACTTATGCTGTTTTGCAGGTTTGTATGTCAGACCTACTTGAAGTTTGGCAATAGTCTAGTGTCATTTTAGAGTTTGGTGGATGGACACATCCATCTGCCAAACTCCTGGTGAGGAGACTGCGACTGTACTGGTGGTCTCTCCACCAACCCTATTACAACTTTCTCACTGAGCTGACCGGCGGAAACCTTACAGCCCACTGGGAAAGGTGCAGCAGCATTGTTCCTGGCTCATAGTTGAGCCTGTGACAAGGCTGCGCACGCAGGGTGCACTAGCACCCTTGAAATGCGCACTGTCTGTCTGTCGGTAGTTAGGGGACTAGCGTCAGAATTTATTATGCTAGTGCGGCGCTTTGCAGGATTAATGTAAAAAAATCTGACGCTAATCCTGTAGAGCACCCCGAGGCCCATTGTAACCAATGAAGGCCTCCTTTTAATGCTTGCTCTAAGCAGGCGTTAAAAGTGGCAAAAAAATGGCACAAGGAAATCCCTTAGATTGCCATGTGCCATTTTTTTGGCACCCCTAATATGGGAATGCCCCTTTGCATACATTATGCCTGGTGCAGGCATATTGTAGCGCAAAGGGTTACAAATTGGGGCAATGCATGCATTACGCCACTTTGTAAATATAACATGGCATTTTTGTCCTTCTTACGCCAAATTAGCATAAAAAAATGAAGCTAATGTGGTGCTGGAATGGCGCTAAGGGGTTCTTAAATATGCATGTGCCTAGTTGCATCATTTTTGTGACACACGGGTGGCACATAGTGCAGGCCCACATTTCCAAGGCCATGCAAAGCCACTTTGCGTGACTTTTCATGACCTTGTAGATATGGTGTAAACCTGGGAATGAATCAAAATCTTATACCTCACTAGGGAAGTGCAACTTCTGCAGCACACATAGAAAGAGAAAAAAGCCTCCATGGATTGTTTTTGTGCCGGAAGGTGTCCCTTTCTGCACAGAAACAATCTGACTCTGATGCAGGCATCCTTGCACCATGGTCCAAGGGTGGCAGCGTAGGAGCCATGCAGCCCATTGTGGGCCAGCACAAGTGGAGAGGACATAAATGCGTCATATTGTCGCGTAGGCTCTCATTTTTCTAATGAGACTACTGGATTTTGAGCAGCAAGATCGTCCACGGTGTGGGAGACTGAGTCTGACCCACTGTGGGTGACACCTGTCACCCTAAATCAGGGTTTTGCTCCGGCTAACTAGCAGTGCCTCATCTCTACCAGAAGATAGGGATGATTGGGCAGCCGAGAGCATGACATATTAGGCTTCTTAGGGAAGTCGTGGTCACTCAGGTCGCGTCCGGTTCTCTCATTCACAATTCGGTCTTATATACAAATGACAATAAGAAGCAGTATAAGTTTTAATGACTGGTTTAATAAAATGATTGCATTTTAGATAGCAAAGCGTGAGCTGCAATAACCAGGATGACACAACATGACAATATTAAAATGGTGAGTGAAGCATAAGATTAACGCTATCATATTGTCACTAGGATTTATGGACTATTTCCTATTTAAGTCATAATCTGAGCACAGCATGTTAAGCTCTAATTCTGCCTTTCATCTTCACCCGGGAGGACATCAACCCTCAGACCCGAGCAAAGGCCTGTAGTCTGCGTTAGCATCTGCAGCTAAGCATTCAGCAATCAGCATACAGTCCTGGTTCCCTGGCTGGAATCTCCCTTTTAACGTATGATGGGACTAGGAAGTGTTTTTATAATAACACAGCTGATGTTCTAAGAAAATGTCCCTACGTAAGGATGTGTATTTTCTATTGAATGTTCGAGACTAAACTTCTACCACGTTCATGACAATGTACCAGACTGTAGCCTTGACTGAAGCACAAAGTGATCAAGAATGTCTTGTTTGAGAACACAGTGCTGGGCTAAGCAAAAATAGTTAGATAGATGAAAATAAAACAAGACCATAAAACTGGTTATTGTAAAAATAACAATGCAAAGCTGAATAAAATATATCTAGGTCAAAATGCACAGCAGCCTAGTGTGTTAAACTAACGTGCATGGAGCTATAACTAAAATGGCTACACAACAATGGGGGTTATTCTAACTTTGGAGGAGGTGTTAATCCGTCCCAAAAGTGACGGAAAAGTGACGGATTTACCACCAGCAGTTTTATGAGTCCATTATATCCTATGGAACTCGTAATACGGCTGGTGGTATATCCGTCACTTTACCGTCACTTTTGGGACGGATTAACACTCCTCCAAAGTTAGAATAACCCCCAATATCTTGTAGACATAATGCATTTCTGCCCTTTTCCTGTGAGGCAGAGCTGTGCAGCAAGGTCACTTACTCTGCTTCCCTGCACCACGAGGCTTGAAAATATGCCCTTGGGGCCATATTTAGGGTTGCTCATCAATGTGGTGCAAAAACAATGCAAACCTTATGTGAGATTTATGAAGCCACGCAAGGCCTCCTTTCATGGCCCTGTGGCTTCATAAATCTCAAGTAATGTAACGCAGCACAAATTGCTGTGTTACATTACTCTGCACCAGGGAAGCCTTTCGATGAGTGTTGCGTGGGTGTTCTCATGGTACATGGGTACATGGCCCACATTGGTGCTAGGCAGACAAAAGGGCACCAGTGGACGGGAAAAGGCATCCTTATCTATGACATACGGTGCATTCCTGTCCTTTTCCCTTCGCTGGCGCCGTTTCAGCACTCTAGAGCATGATGCAAGGGTGCCTGCGTTGCATGCAGGATTGTTTTGTGCAGGGATTGGCACCTTCCTGCACAAAAACAATCCTGTGAGGCTTTTCCTTCTTCTATGTGTGCTGCACCAAAACCTTACACAAAAGGGTATGTGACAGGTTTACGTGATTAAGTCAATCTGGGGTGGCATCAAAATCCATGGGTGTTGTGTGGGAAAACCCACAGCAATGTGAATGGAATGCCTGCCTGGTGCAGAGTAAGGCAACGCAACTACTTTTGCTGCTCTGCCTTACTCCATACTTATGAGGCTATTCAAAGCCACACAAGGCCACTTTGTGTGGCCTCATAGATATGGTTGAGAGGTTTGCGCCACCAGAGCATCACAAAAAGTGAGCCCCTATGTATGCTGTGAGCTAACCAAGTTTTAATTGATAGTCACACTAACCAATAAGAAACCAAAAGTCTATTTCCTCTGTTCATGATTTATTTTTTAAGAAAACATAAGGCTGACAAGACTGCTAAAGCTGTCTGTATGCCAGACCTGAAAATAAATGTCCACTCATTAGTACTGAAAGCCAGCAGCTCTTTATAATAGTTTGACTCCAACAGTTAGGGCCTCATTATGAGTTTGGTGGTCACAACAGGGCACCACCAAACTCACAGGGAGGATCCCACCGCCATAGCGGTGACGTTCCTCCCAATCGTATTACAATGTTCCCACCGGGCTGACCAGTGGCAACATTGTAATATGCGTTCCCAACGAGCTGACTGACGGGAACAGTGTTTGGATATTGGTCTCAGCTCCTTGAGGCCAATATCCAAACACTCCTTCAACCTTGGAATGTACACTGTCTGCAAAGCAGACAGTGTGCATTCCGACAGTGCCGGACAGGCTGGCACCTGCACTGTCATCGGAATGGGCAGTACAGGGGCTCTCTTGTAGCCCCCGGCATTGGCTTTCTCTCCAGCCTTTTCATGGCGGGGTCTCCATCCTGAAAAGGCTGGCAGAAAGATGGGCTGTAATCAGCCAGGACGCGCTGAGTTCAGTGCCACCCTGGCTGGTTACAAGCCTGACTGCCGTCATGCCATCGGGAACCATGGTCCCGGTGGAGACAATGGTCCCCTGGCGGGTCCGCCCACTACAGCTGTAATTGGGCTATCGGACCGCCGAAGTTGTGGTTGCCCAACCATCAACATGAGTGTGGCGGTCCTCGAACTGCACACTCATTATGAGGCCCTTAGTGTGACTACATCCATTTCTTCTAATGTAGGCAGAATGTTAGACCTGCCATCTTTGGCGTGGTCTCCCCCCAGTCTTTTTCTGCCTCTGCTTCCCATGTTTTGACTGTGTGCGGGACTCTGGTTTTGCTGTTTGTGGTACTCTGGATACTTTACCACTGCTGACCAGTGCCAAAGTGCAAGTGCTCCTGAGTAAAGTGTATGTGTAATTTGCTTTTCCATGATTAGCATATATGATTTACGAGTAAGTCCCTAGTAAAGTTCACTAGAGGTGCTCAGGGCCTGTAAATCAATGGCTACTGGTGGGCCTGAAGCGCTGGTTGTGCCACCCACATAAGAAGCCCTGTAAACATGGCACAGACCTGCCACAGCAGTGTCTGTGTGTGCCTGTTTTAAACTGCCAATTTGACCTGGCAAGTGTACCGACTCACCAGGCCCCAACCTTCCCTTTTTATACATGTAAGGCACCCCTAAGGTAGGCCCTAGGTAGCCCCATGGGCAGGGTGCAGTGTATGTTAAAGGTGGCACATGTACTGATGTGTTTTACAAGTCCTAACAGTGAAATACTGCCATATATGTTTTTCACAGTTTCAAGGCCTATCTCTCTCCTAAGTTAACATGAGGGCTGCCTTTAAATAACGTGTAAGTGTAGTTTCCCTTTGGAAGCAGATAGAAATGTGGAGTTTAGTGTCTCTGGATTCACAATGTAAAAATACATCTTTTGTTAGAGTTGTTTTTCAAATTGTCAGTTTGAAATGCCACTTTTAGAAAGTGGGCATTTTCTTGCTTAAACCTTTCTGTGATTCTGCCTGTTTGTGGATTACCTGTGTGGGTCAGACTGACATTTGGGTTGTTTGTGAATCCCCTCTAGACAGTGAGACAAGGAAGCTGCGGTGTAGTCTGCACATCCCAATGAGTCACCTGAGCTAGACTGGAGGGAGGAGTGGTCACTTACACCTGAATGGGCTGTGCCTGCCCTCACACAATGAATTCTCCAACCCCATGGTGTGAGTCTGGAGTGAAACCTGGGCATGGCAGGATCTTGTGAACAACAGAGTATTTCCTTTGAAGTTTGCCTACTTCAAAGGCAGAAAGGGCTATAAGTAGTGGACCCTGTCCCCAGATTTTTACATTATTTCTTGATTCAAGAGGAACATCTGCCAATGAGAAGAGCTGAAGAGCTGGAGGAGGAGTACTGCCCCTTTGCTTGTGACTGTGCTTTGATGTGTTTTCCTGCAGTTTCTGCTTCTTCCTGAAAGAGGACAAAGACTGGACTTTGTGGTATATTCCTGCTTGTGAAGAATTGCCAAGGGCTTGGACTGAGTTGCCTCCTGTTTTGTCTCAGGGCCATCAAAGACTTCCTCTGTCAGCACATGGACTCTCTGCTGAGACTCCTGCCCTGCCAAGTATTGCCCTATCCAGTCCCTGGGCCCTTGAGAGGTGAAGTTGGCAGAACAAGGGCTGAAGTCCACACACAGAACAACGTGCAGGGAATATTTTCATGTACCACCTGCAACACGGCTGAAAAACGATATGCCACCCCCTTCACAGTTAAAATCGACACTCCACCTGCATCGTGGCTGGGAGATCGATGCATCGCGGCTGGAGAAATGACACAACACCCATTTGCAGTTGCTTCTAATGACACAAACCCCACACAGCGCGGTTTTCCAACATCGTGCAGCCAAATTTCTGATGCATCATCAATAGGTGTGAAAGTCATCGTGAACCTGTGCAGATCCGAGGTGTCCCGTCCAGAAATCGACTCATCGCTCTCTTGCAGAGGAGAAAAACGACGCATCGCCTACTCGACCGGAGAAGAAACGACGCATGCCTAACAATTTGAACACGTGGGAAAGGTTGGTGAGGTTTTAGGGGAAGAGATGTCACCCCCCCTAAAACCACCCCGCAATGAACAAACTACTTTGTTTTACCACATCACATTGATCTCTAGAATGTAGTGATCAATAGGTTGCCTATAAATACATAACAGGACACTAGATCACAAAGGTAAGTCTTACAAAGATGTTCAGAAAAATAAATTATTGCTAATTGTTCATCAAAACATATTTAAATACACTTAAAATGGTAGCTAATTCAAATAAATTGAAATAAAGAAATGAAACACTATAAAGGGAATTGTGGGGATCCCCCTTTGGAACGTAAGGTGAATAAAACATAACTAAAATGCAATCAACACATATCATTTTTCCTAATAATTACACATTAAAAGACAAAAGAGAGGTCAATTTGGGTGCCCTGCTGAGATATATTACTAACAATTTTCAATTCATAATTAGAAAAATAAATTTCATTAAAACACTAATAATGTTAGTATAAATGATAAAAGAAATGTTCACCCGTTTTCGGAGGTAAATTAACTATGTTTAAGATTACAACTAACTAAGGAATCAATTTATAATGAGCAAAATAATGTAAAGAATTCAAATGAACTCAGATCAAGGTTATATTTGTAGTACTATTATGTTAATTACACTTAAATGCATTTCAAGAAACATGAACAAAAAATTAAAAATTTATGTGATTAATAAAAGGTTAGATATAGTGAATGCTTTGGGATAAAATCAAGATAAAAGAGAGGTTTATTTCTAATTACGAACAACACTAGGATAATAATTACATTAAATGTGCTTAGATTAGATGAAGAGTTAGGGTACGCTACAGGAAATTGAATACAAAAATAGCAATAAATGCCCAAAAGGCTGAGTTACAATTAGTTTAGAAAAACAGTAACAGTTAATAATACACTTGAAGCAATTAAACTCAGAAAAAGAAGGTGATATAAATTTGAGAGTGATACCTAGGGCAAGAGGTAGCAGTAATCATAAGGCCATTGGGCACAGACATTATTCCATGGGTAGAGCAGATGGTAAAGGGGGAATTTATACAGGGTGAAGTCATGATGAGAACTACATTATCATCTGCTGTGTCCTCCTGGACCACTTATCCCTCACTACACGAGTCCCAGAGATGCTGTAAGGATAGACTCTTTGATCTGCAGGTAGACAGTGGCTGATTGTCATTGTCTGTCTCCTCATTTTCAGATGTTTTGGTTCCCTATCCGATGGCTGAAAGTTTTCCTTGATTGACCAACACAGGGACACTCCTCACCAAAATGGAAGATCTTTTTTTAATCTGTTATTATTCTTTGTTAGAAATTGGGTCTGTAGTTAGCAGTCAGTATACACCCTGTCCAAGTAGGGACCCTCATTCCAGTCAGTTTAAGAGAGATACACAGATCAGATACCCCCTGCTCACCCCCTTTGTAGCCTGGTGCAAGCAGTAAGGCTTATCTCAGAGGCAATGTGTAAAGTATTTGCACAAACACACACAGTAACACAGTGAAAACACCACAAATGGACTCCACACCAGTTTAGAATAATAGCAAATATTTAGCTAAATCAAACAAGACCAAAATGACAAAAATCAAACATACACAAGCAAAGATATGAATTTTTAAAGTAAAAAGAGTACTAACCCTTAAAAATCAATGAATGCATTGTTTTAGCACAAAGTACATGGTATGCATCAAAAATAGAGCCATACGGGTGATTGTGCGTTGGAAAAGCAAGTGATGCGTCAATTCCTTACTGGCAAGTGAGGGCATGCGTCGACTCTCTCTCTCGTAGTAGACTGGATGTGGTACCACTTGGCATGTCATGGGGTCTCAGCAAGACGTCTCAGATGTCCCTGAGACTTCTTAACAGGCTCAATCCAAGCCCCTGGAGTCTCTCCACAAGCATGAGACACAGCAAAGTCCAGTCTTTGTTCTCTCTAAAACAGAAGCAGCAACTGCAGCCAACCCAGCAAAGCACATAGAGCAAAGGGACAGTACTCCTCCTCACAGCTCCTCAGCTCTTCTCCTTGGTAGAGGTTCCTCTTGATCCAGACTGTATTGTGAGAGGAGAGACACAGCCCTTTCAAGTGCAGGTGTCAGCTCTTCCCTCCCACTGTAGACCTGGAAGACTCCCCAGGAAATGTAGGACACACCTCAGCTCCCTTTGTGCCATCGTCTAGAGGAAATTCACAAACAGCCTGTCAGAGTCAGCACATCTCTTACTGCTGTAGGCTGCAGTACTTGAGTGGACGCCTAGTTTCTTACTGGTTCTGGACTGGCCAAGATGAGCGCGACCCCTTCTAGTAGCCATGGTGTTGCCGACTAGAAAAAATGCCAAGGCAGACCGTACCCTCCAAACGGAGTCCCAGAGGAATAAACCAAATAATGGGAAAAAACCTCCAACACAGGATCTCCTGAAAAAGATGACAAAAATTAAACAATGAACAAAAAGCCAAAAATAGAGACCAAAACTGCAGGGAAACACAAAAAAGCAGGAGCGAGTAGAAAACTTGAAACAGGAGTGAGGATCACCACCAAGACGAAAGAGTTTGCAACGCAAAGAAAGAAGGTACTGCAGTGCTTATATACCATTAAACAGGAAGTGACAAAACAGGAAAACAAAATGACACCATCTCGGATAGGGAAAGGTTACAAGAAAGGAATGGGAAGAAAAGCCAACTAGAAGAGGAAAGACACAATGCATGCTGGGAAGACAACCACAACAGAAGAAGACAATATGAAGACCCAGGAAAAAAGAAGACAATAAGAAAGAAGACAAAGAAGAAAAAGAAAGAAAAAGAACTGTGCAGGTAAGTGGGGGAGAAGGTCAGGGAGGCTTCCAGTGCCCAATGTGCGCACCGGGGCTCAAAATGAGACTCCTGGACCACATTGCGGCAGAAAAAGGCAGGCCAATCCAAAAACAACGGGCCGCAGTGGGTTCCGGCGTCCGAGACGCGGACTGCCGGCCTCACCGCAGACCACAAAAGGGACGCCGCAGCATTCTGCAGCGTCACACAGCCCACCTGTCAGTCTGACCCCAACATGTATTCAGTAGCCAAGCAGAGGCAGAGCATGGTTAAGCAAGAAAATGCCCACTTTCCAAAAGTGGCATTTTCAAACAGACAATCTAAAAAAAACTTTACCAAAAGATGTATTTTTCAGTTGTGAATTCAGAGACCCCAGACTCCATTTCTGTATCAGCTCCCAATGGAAAACTGCACTTAAAAGACATTTAAAAGCAATCCCCATGTTATCTTAAGGGAGAGATAGGCCTTGCACTAGTGAAAAACAACTTTGGCAGTATTTCACTATCAGGACATGTAAAACACACCAGTACATGTCCTACCTGTTGAATGCAGTGCACCCTGCCCATGGTGCTACCCAGGGCCTACCTTAAGGGTGACTTACATGTAGTAAAATGGAAGGTTTGGGCCTGGCAAGTAGGTACACCTGCCAGGTCCATTTGGCAGTGCACACCTGCACAGACCGACACTGCAGTGGAAGATCTGAGACATGTTTACAGGGCAACTCATGGGGATGGCACAATCAGTGCTGCAGGCCCACTAGTAGCATTTGATTGGCACCTATAGTGCAATTTACTAGTGACTTACTAGTAAATCAAATATGCCAATCAGGGATAACCAATCATATTCACAATTTACACAGGGAGCACTAGCACTGATCAGCAGTGGTAAAGTGCCCAGAGGACCTACAACCAGGAAAAAGAAAACCAGCACAAAGTAAAAAATAAATAAGCAGAGGCAAAAAGACAGAGGAAACCACATCAAGGATGCTAGGTCCAGCAGTCTTCTTGGTTGTGATCATTTAGTATGTAAAGTTGGAAGTATTCATTCAGTATACCTGGAGACTAGGTAGTATGCCCACAGGTCAAAATATTTAAATTAGGGAAAACTACATCTTCCAAAGTAGAGGAAGATGAAGTGCAATAGTATTCTGTTTGATTGTTACAGGAAGAGCGGTGTTATTCTTTGGAAACACCAATTGAGAACCAGTAGTATTCACTTTGAACACTAACTGAAGACTAGTTGTAAAAAATTTGAACACTAAAAGAAGACTAACAGTTTTCTATTTCAACACTAAATGAAGACTAGTATTCTTCAATGTAAGAACTAATTGAATAATAGTAACATTCATTGAGCGTACTACCTGAAAACCAACATTCACTTGAAGACATGACATTAACAGAAGCATTAATTTTCATAATCACTTCCCTAATTTTAACTTTGACCTTAATAACAGTCCATTGGTATACTCGTCGACTAAAAACATTCTTCTACCAGCATTTGCACAATAGGTCACATGCAGCAGCTGCAATTTAAGGACTTGTTAGTCATCAGTATTAGAGGCATTATTTGGAAGGTTCAAAATATTGTATGGAGGACAGAATTGGTACAACCCAAGAAGTGCAGACTGACCCCCCCCCCCCCCCACCTCCAAGTCTAAATGACCCTCACATGGCCTCCTTGGAGTCTTTGCCAGGAAGACTGCAGAGCCTTAACTTGTAGTGTATAGCAGTGTTCTTGTTTAGTAGGCAGCTGCTAACCATGTTGTTGGTACTGTTCTGAGGTGCCACAAAGCTGCTTCTGGCAAGGCCCTAGTTTAACCACATTTGCCTCCAACCCATTACATTTTTCCAAAGACCTTAACAGATTGGACACATCCCCCAAATAGAGTCAGAGCTATGCCAAGAAGGTTGGCATTGTAAGAAGGGACACCCATCACATTGCATCATAACATTTAGTACTAGCTAATGCACTCACACCTGATGCTGTGTGTGGAGGTGTCCAACCCAATCATACACAAGTGATGACAAGGCATTGATAAACTAGAACGTGGTGTGTCAGGAGGGTGGAACTGACACTTGCTAAGTTTGTGTCTTGGGTGTGGTAGTTGTTGAGAGTCACTTTGTTATAGATGAAGGTTGTTTCTCAGTGTCAGTGAGTGAAATCAATCTCAAATAATTGGTTTTCAACTGTGTCTTATTCTTAATGTTTGAGTCCAAACCCAACAGAAATATTCATATCAATAGTGGCACAGTGTTGGCTCCAGTAGCAGTTGTAACAGAACAACCATGCTTTCCTACTTACTGTAACCATATGGTATATTCATTGAAAAGTATGGGAGTACTTCCCAAGTAATAAGTCTAAAATCATGTGATGTCAAAGACACAGTGTAAGGAAATGCCTCCTTGGCATGGTTACCCCCTGACTTTTTGCCTTTGCTGATGCTATGTTTTGAATTGAAAGTGTGCTGAGGCCTGCTAACCAGGCCCCAGCACCAGTGTTCTTTCCCTAACCTATACTTTTGTATCCACAATTGGCACACCCTGGCATCCAGTTAAGTCCCTTGTAACTGGTACCTCTGGTACCAAGGGCCCTGATGCCAGGGAAGGTCTCTAAGGGCTGCAGCATGTCTTATGCCACCCTGGAGACCCCTCACTCAGCACAGACACACTGCTTGCCAGCTTGTGTGTGCTGGTGAGAACAAAATGAGTAAGTCGACATGGCACTCCCCTCAGGGTGCCATGCCAGCCTCTCACTGCCTATGCAAGTATAGATAAGTCACCCCTCTAGCAGGCCTTACAGCCCTAAGGCAGGGTGCACTATACCATAGGTGAGGGCACCAGTGCATGAGCACTGTGCCCCTACAGTGTCTAAGCCAAACCTTAGACATTGTAAGTGCAGGGTAGCCATAAGAGTATATGGTCTGGGAGTTTGTCAAACACGAACTCCACAGCACCATAATGGCTACACTGAAAACTGGGAAGTTTGGTATCAAACTTCTCAGCACAATAAATGCACACTGATGCCAGTGTACATTTTATTGTGAAACACACCCCAGAGGGCACCTTAGAGGTGCCCCCTGAAACTGTATCCAACTATCTGTGTAGGCTGACTGGTTCCAGCAGCCTGCCACACTAGATACATGTTGCTGGCCCCATGGGGAGAGTGCCTTTGTCACTCTGAGGCCAGTAACAAAGCCTGCACTGGGTGGAGATGCTAACACCTCCCCCAGGCAGGACCTGTAACACCTGGCGGTGAGCCTCAAAGGCTCACCCCTTTGTTCCAGCACCGCAGGACACTCCAGCTAGTGGAGTTGCCTGCCCCCTCCGGCCACGGCCCCCACTTTTGGCGGCAAGGCCGGAGAAAATAATGAGAACAACAAGGAGGAGTCACTGGCCAGTCAGGACATCCCCTAAGGTGTCCTGAGCTGAAGTGACTCTAACTTTTAGAAATCCTCCATCTTGCAGATGGAGGATTCCCCCAATAGGATTAGGGATGTGCCCTCCTCCCAAGGTGTACCCACCCTCAGGGCTAGTAGCCATTGGCTACTAACCCCCCAGACCTAAACACGCCCTTAAATTTAGTATTTAAGGGCTCCCCTGAACCTAAAACTTTAGATTCCTGAAACTACAAGAAGAAGAGGACTGCTGAGCTGAAAAACCCCTGCAGAAGAAGAACAGAAGACACCAACTGCTTTGGCCCCAGTCTTACCGGCCTGTCTCCTGCCTTCCAAAGAAACCTGCTCCAGCGACGCTTTCCAAAGGACCAGCGACCTCTGAATCCTCAGAGGACTGCCCTGCTTCCAGAAAGACAAGAAACTCCAGAGGACAGCGGCACTGCTCCAAAAGAACTGCAACTTTGTTACAGAGGAGCAGATTTAAAGACCCCTGCAAATCCCCGCAAGAAGCGTGAGACTTGCAACACTGCACCCGGCGACCCCGACTCGACTGGTGGAGAACCAACACCTCAGGGAGGACCCTCCAGCGACTCCAAGACCGTGAGTAACCAAAGTTGTCCCCCCTGAGCCCCCACAGCGACGCCTGCAGAGGGAATACCGAGGCTCCCCCTGACCGCGACTGCCTGAACTCTACTTTCCCGACGGCTGGAAAAGACCCTGCACCCGCAGCCCCCAGCACCTGAAGGAACAGAACTTCTGTGCAGGAGTGACCCCCAGGAGGCCCTCTCCCTTGCCCAGGTGGTGGCTACCCCGAGGAGCCCCCCCCTTGCCTGCCTGCACCGCTGAAGAGACCCCTTGGTCTCCCATTGAAACCTACAGAGAACCCGACGCTTGTTTGCACACTGCACCCGGCCGCCCCCGCGCTGCTGAGGGTGTACTTTCTGTGTGGACTTGTGTCCCCCCCGGTGCCCTACAAAACCCCCCTGGTCTGCCCTCCGAAGACGCGGGTACTTACCTGCTGGCAGACTGGAACCGGGGCACCCCCTTCTCTCCATTGAAGCCTAAGTGTTTTGGGCACCTCTTTGACCTCTGCACATGACCGGCCCTGAGCTGCTGGTGTGGTAACTTTGGGGTTGCTCTGAACCCCCAACGGTGGGCTACCTTGGACCCAAAACTGAGACCTGTAAGTGATTTACTTACCTGCTAAAACTAACAATACTTTACCTCCCCCAGGAACTGTGAAAATTGCACTGTGTCCACTTTTAAAACAGCTATTTGTGTTTTATGTGAAAAGTATATATGCTACTGTAATTATTCAAAGTTCCTAAAGTACTTACCTGCAATACCTTTCAAATGAGATATTACATGTAGAATTTGAACCTGTGGTTCCTAAAATAAACTAAGAAAATATATTTTTCTATAACAAAACCGATTGGCTGGATTTGTCTCTGAGTGTGTGTTCCTCATTTATTGCCTGTGTGTATGTACAACAAATGCTTAACACTACTCCTTTGATAAGCCTACTGCTCGACCACACTACCACAAAATAGAGCATTAGAATTATCTCTTTTTGCCACTATCTTACCTCAAAGGGGAACCCTTGGTCTCTGTGCATGCTATTCCTTACTTTGAAATAGCACATACAGAGCCAACTTCCTACACACAGTTTCAATAAATAAAGCTGGGCTGAACCCCTGGTACATATTTCATGGAGCAGACTTGTAGAAAATGTGTAAAAGACTTACCAGTACCAAAATAGTTTAAAAAAGTCAAAATACAACACAATAAAAATCTCAAAAACAATTTTGAAAAATAAAGAAAAATGACACAAAAATTACAAAAATCAAGTCAGATGACCAGAAAGCTGAAATCTTAAGTCAAAAAGCACCAAGAAACAACATAGTAAAGCTGGCCATCTGTTGATTGAATGGCAACAGTTTCTTCAGGAGGAGGAGAGGTGGTATAGCCAAAAAATGATCAAACACAGCTTGAAGAAGGTAATACATGCTTAGTCATGAGTTACTTAAAGAAAATTATGCTTCATTGCAAAGTTCAGGCGCATTCACTTCTTACAAGCATCAGACATAGAAGCTGGCTGTATCAATGCAGCATTCTGGAACATGGTCCTCTCAGAATCATCAGATGGAGAAACAAGAGGTTCTGGTACACAGAACTCACATGATCATCAGGCACTGAAGCAATATGAAGCACTCTGGCCTTGGAAGATGCACCATGTTAGATGTGTCAGCAAAATGATGGTCTTCCTCCAAAATGTTTTGCCTTCACCATCCTATTTTTCTGCATTCGTTTTTACTGGATTTAGGATTCTGAGCACTTTACCACTACTAACCAGTGATAGTCCTGTGCTCTCTTCCTAAACAATGTAAAATGTCCTTACACCTGATTGCCATACTTAATTTACGTATACATCCCTAGTAAAGTGGTATACCGTATTCCCAGGGCTTGTAGATTAAATGCTACTACTGGGCCTGCAGCACCTATTGTGCCATCCACCTAAGTAATCATTTAAAACATATCCTAGGCCTGCCATTGCAGCCTGAGTGAAGTTTTAGACTGCTGAATAGACTAGACAATACAATCCTCTTGCCAAGCCTTAAACTTCCCTTTTATTGCGCATACATCACACCTAAGGTAAGCCGGGTAGTCTATAGGCAGGGTGCTAACTTTTGATTGGGTAAAAAGAACAGATGATGGCTGGAAGGCTGAGCAATGTCAAACATTCACCCCAGTCACAGATCTGGGCCTCAATCCATATTTTTTTGCTTGCCACGCCATTGAAGTTTGGATCTACCCATATGCAAATCAGTCTTGACCCTGATTTCCATGGCAACAGTCTACCCCAAACCTCCAGGCCAGGTCCTCTCCGGACTGGAAACAAGCATCATGGGACTGGCTTCAGGGTATCACCCCTCATCACCCAGGCTAGCCTCAAGTCGATGGCGAGCACAGGACTCACATCTGAGCATACCCCAATCACTTAGGGCAGCAAATACAAAAAGAACAGAAGATGGACAGAATGCTGAACAATGTCAAACATTCACCCGCAGTCACAGATCTGGGCCTAAATCCATTGTGTTTTTTGCTCATCACACCATTCCTGTTTGGACCCAGCCAAATGCAAGTCAGTTGTGATCCTGCTGTCTATGGGAACAGTTCAGCCTGAACCGCCAGGCTGGGTCCTCTCTGGACCAGAAACAAGCATCTCATACCGGTTTCTGGGTATCACCCTTCATCGGCTGATGGTATGACATGGCTTGGTACAGTTAGCAGTCGACTTTGTATATTCCTCCCAGACAGCCACACATTAGCGGGATTTGGTGCACCTGGATTGGCCATCACTGGCAGGATGGGGTATAGTGTATTTGATATTATGCGTGCTAGGACATTCATGGTCTATGCAATCTGATTGGAGGTGTTAAGGTGTGGTCATGGAAGTTATGATGCAATGCATGCAGAACGCAAAAGTATGTTGAGGAATAAAGGCGTCTATTACAGAGCTCCATGTGTGGCGTATTCATTTGCATGCTCCTTGGCTGGGTGAAGACGTTACAACTGATGATGAAGGTGGGATAAGTGCACTGGAGAAACAAAGCTGCTCTCCTTCAGAGTTTGCAAAGGTGCAGCAAACTGCTCATGTATGCCACGTATGCCTCAAATCGATGCAAAGCAGTCTGCGATTGGTGTATGTGGAGTCAAAGCCCTACTCCAGCTCATACACAGCGATTAAAGAATTTGAAAGCCCTGCAGAGGAGCACATTTGAAAAGCCCACCAAAACCTGCTGATGAGACTGAAAGAAGAGATACTGCATACTGCATAACACAGCGCGATCATCAATACGAACCAAACGCTAAAGGCAATGACCAGATACAAAAACCGAAACCTACTTACCGGCACAAGCAAGAGAAGTGCTATACAACCTTGAATATCAGGCAAGACAACCAGGCTCAAGCAATAGGGTGTTGCGTGAAGAGGTTTCCAGTCCCGCTTTGCAAGAAGAACGCTGCCTGAACAGTACTTACTTTCAATGGTGACACGAGGGAGCAAAAGTGTGATGCAGCTACATTCCTGAAGCCACCACCTTTGTTTGATACAGCAAAGAAAGTGAACATTGGTGTAAGGAGAATTGCATGGATCAAGAGGTTCAGTGACTTCATAGATGAGCTAGGAGAAGAAGACTATAAGTAAATCATTAAATATTTTTAAAACCTTGCCTGTGATGGAGTGAAAGAAGTGCTAAAAAAGTCTCACAGGCTGATGCAAAATCATAACAAATGATAAAAGAAGCATTGGTTGGCAAGTTCAATTGATGCTGAATGTCAACTACAAGAGGTAAATCTTCAACCAAATACCACAACAAGGTGGTGGATGAATTTGATGCTGGATGAATTCGTTAAGAGACCTGATGCACTTCTCAACCACTGTAAGTTCTGTAACTTTTAATGATGAAGAAACCAAGAGTCATTGATGGCTGGCTTTCAGATTCCTTCAGAAGATGCATGTTGAGAGAGTCACTCAGAGAAGATGCAAAGGGTTGCAAGGCCAGAAGAACACGCATATCGACAAGCTGCTGATATGAATGTGGGAACAGCGTGTAAGGATCAGCGTTGATCATGAAAAGCAAGCCGAAGCATAAAACAGATGCACACAATTTGACTTCTCCAAAGAAGAAAAAGTTATGCCTCCAATGTGGGTTTTCATTTCCCCTTGAAGGTAAATGTCTAGCCATGGGACAGACATGCGAAGGCTGCGGGAAAGAAAACCACTTCACAATGGTTTGCAAACTGAAAGAGAAACCAAATGCGTCACACCAAGAAGAGAAAATGGACACCAGAATGTTCCAGAAGCAGTCTTGCCACACTTACAAGACCAAAAGGAAACATCAGTTATGACAAGTAGAAACCAAGCACAGTCGATCATCTTCAAATTCATCACATAAAGGCTCTTTATCGTCATTATCCAGCACTAGCAAAGAAGTACGATTGTGCGTTGATGATATCGACTAAGAAAAGACATGCACCTGTAGGATTAGCTGCAAGGAAGATCAAAATTAAAAAACAAAATTACCAAATGGAGTGACAAAATTCATTTGGACATTGTCCTAAAATTACATTTAAAGTGAGCGGTTACCATACAACCTTCATTACAGACAGTGGTTCAACAGCCTGTCTCTTGTGCCACGCCTTACTCCGTCAAACACAACAATATGCATGTGGGCTAATTCTGAACCATTATAGAGTGAAGGGTCATTTAGAATAACTTTGTGACACAAAACCACATCAGTGTAAGCTCCAATATATGTCCTTCAAGGTACTTCATCTAGTGAATGCTTAGCTTTGCCACTACAGCTAACATGGGACTTATATCTCTCAACTACAACATCCATGCTCAGGCTGAAATTGTGAGTCAGTTCTCGTCATTGTTTCATGGCTGAGGGAGATTCAAAAATATAAAAATGCAACTTTGTAATAATGAGGATATTCACCCTGTTGCCCAACGGCACCGCAGAGTAGTTTTCCACTTGCAAGCAGCAGTTGAGAAAAAACTAGAAACACTATTAACGCATTACATAATTGAACGCTCCACCGGTCCTATGCTGTGGGTTTTGCCCATAGTTGTAGTGCCAAAAAAAGACAGTGGAGGTGCAGTGCACATTTGTGTTGATATGCGCCAGGCCAAAAAGCAATGGAGAAAGAAAGACACACTGGTCCCAATATAGCGGACAATATAAAGCAGCTGAACAGAGCCAAAATCTGCTCCCATCTTGATCTGAACAAAGGATACTACCAACTCGAGCTGGAAGAGAACTGAAGGTACATTACTAATTTTTGGCTCATGTTGTTTTTTTTTACAAAAGACTGAGGGCCTTGTTTACAAGAACTGACACATTGCTGCGTTGTGGCAGTGATGCGTTAAAAAAAACTTGCACTGTGTCAAAAAAGTTTACGACATAATGGATGCTTCCTATTTACAATACGGTGCTCCATGGCGTATGGTCCCAGTATGTGTCAGAAATACTGATGCATCCGAGGGAAGAATGCTGCAAGGCATCCACTCAAAAAACTGATGCATTGTTGAAGAACTGCCACAACTTGAGCAATGCATCAAAAATCTGAGGTGCGTCAGTTAAGATTGAAGCATGGAGCCTAATGTGTGAGGGCAATGTGAGACTGTAAAATGGTGGAATAGCCCCATCTACACTTTTACATTGGTCCTGGATGTAAAATGTAATGTATAAGTATACCTATGTGTCACATCACAGTGGGCATAGTCTACTTATGTATATGCAAAGACCTAAGGATGTGTGACACAGTGAGTGACAGTGTAATGTAAGTGAATATACGTAAATGTTGGAATGTGAAGTGGAAACACGTTACCTACCTTATGTGTGTACTTATCTGTCATACTTGGAGTATGCAGACCTTGACTTGGGCACCCATTCCTTCATGCAGAAGTGGCAATCCTGGCCTGTCCCTTGCAAAAAGTATGCAAAGTCACATTGCCTTGCTGCAGTGGATGATGGGATAATGGGTGCCACGGTCCCAGGTTGGTCAAGGGGGTCCTGTAACGTGATTGACACATGTGTAGACTTACTACAAACAGCGAGGAGGTGCAAAACAGACATTTTCCATGGTGTGAAGTGACTTCAAATGGACAGATTCCTGTTTTAAAGCCACTGTCAGGTCCTACGCCTGGGTTTGGTGGCTTAGGAATTCTGACACATTGCAGGTAATGCATGATGCATTTTGAAGATGTGTCTTGAGGATGTTCTTGAAAATACCACTGCGTCAGTTGTAAGGGAATTTTTCTGACAGAATGCTTACTCTGCATACACTAAAATGTAAGTAATAAAGCTGGGGCCCACACAGGCTTTTTTTTAATGCAGAGCCAGGAAAAGTGATGCATTTGGCCAAATGTGTCACTTTGTAAATATGGAGCTAGCACAGCGCTGCTTCAAAAAAATGGCGCAACCGTGGGGCAAGCTCCTTGTAAATAAGCCCCCGAGTTTTGGAGTACCTTCGGCTATGGAATACATCAGGATGTAATTCGCTGGAATGTTTAACCAGTTATGCATGCTTTCAATTTCAGTGATGATATACTGATATTTGGGGCAATACAAAAGGAGCGTGACAAGACTCTTACACAAGTGTGACAATTACTTGCTGAAGAAGGTCTCACTCGCAATGCAGCAAAGTGTGAGTTTCACAAAACCAAACTTGAATTCTTTGGCACATATTCTATGATGGAGGAAAAACTCCTGATCTGGATAAGATGCAAGCACTGTCATTCACCTGCCCTCCACAAGATGTAACCATGCTACAATGCTTCTTAGCAAAGGCCAGTTATTGCACAAGTTACTTTGCAACAGTAAGTGCCCATCGAGAGAGTTAATAAAGTGGAATGTCCCATTCCAGTGATCTCCCAAATGCGATCAGAGTTTCCATGAAATAAACCATGCGATTGAGAAGGCAACTGAAATGTCTTTTTTTTATCTCAAGTTACATACTGAGATTTCAGTAGATGTGAGCCCAGTGAGGCTCGGAGCAATCCTTGTGCAACACAATGACCATCCGAATGTCCAGAGTCTTATATTAGACTAGGCTAGTAGAAGCCTGTCTCAAACAGAACATGTTTCCTCTCTTTCAGAGAAGGAGAGTCTGGCCATAGTGGGGACCTGTGAACATTTTCATATATTTTTATATGGGAAACATTTCACTATCATCACAGACCACCAGGCTCTGCTCACTAGCTTTGGAAACCCGAAAGCTATGATGCCCCCTCACATCAAGAGGTAGGTGTTGAGACTGCAAGAGTGTGACTAAGTGATTGTGGACAAGCCGAGGAAAAGACAAAAACCCTGCAGATTACTTTTCATGAATTCCACTACATTGCCACAGTTCGGCATCCAAAGAGGCTGAAGAGTAACTTAACTTAATTGTGAGGTCCAGCACGGCAGCAGCTCTAGCCATTAAAATGATTATTACTGCTACCAAAGGAAATACTAATCCTCAAAGACCTCATTACAATGCATTCTTGGAAGCAAGTGTTCGACCTTTTGCTGATGATGTTGAATTCCAAAAATTCAAAAATGTACGGAATCTGTCATCCGAGAGGGTATTATAGTGAGAGACTCGAGAATTGTCATATATGAGAGCTTGAGACAACAAGTCATTGAGCTAGCCCATGAAGGTTATCATGGCCTTGTATCCACCAAAGGAGCCCTAAGAGACAGAAGGCCATATTTACAAGACCCATTGAGCCACTGGAGCGTCACTTTTAGTGAAGGTCTGGTTGTGCACACTGCAGGGCCATATTTACAAGTCCACATAAAACCACCCTGCATGGCTTTTCATGGCCTTGTAAATATGGACTGAGGCAATGAAGTGTAAGTTACAGCGTTTCGTCTTCCTACGACAGGAAGGCATGCTCTGGGTGTTATGGTGAGTGTTCCCATGTAACACCCATGGAAGACACCTTCTCAGATTTACGAGGTTTTGTGAACCTGGGAATGTGTCAAAAGGCATAAGGGAGGTGCAACAAGGAGAAACAACATTGCTTCTCCTTGTTTTTCATCTTTCTATGTGTGCTGCATTCTACAGCACACATAGAAAGAGAGAAATGCTTCCATTGATTGTTTTTGTGTATGAAGGTGTCCCCTCCTGCACAAAATCAATCATGCCCACAATGCAGACACCCTTGCACCGGGGTGCAAGGGTGCCTGTGTTAAAGTATGGCAGCCCATTGTGCACCAGTGCAGGGGAAAAGGACAGGAATATGCAGTATCTTCTAGATACGGCACATTCCTGTCCTTTTGTTTTGATGCAGGGCCCTGCGCAAGAAGGCTTGGGGAGTTGCTCCACATCAAAATTTGGTAAATAGGGTACAGAGTGTGGTTCTGTTTCCTAGATGAATGAGTTGAGAGAGAGTTTAAAGCATGACATCTTTCTAACTGATTACCATCCAAGGTGATGCAGTGTCCATTGACAATGTCCAACCTTCCTGCGCATGCCTGGGAAAGATTTGCAGTTGATTTCTTTGTGCCTCCCGAAAATGGGCATCATCTCATTGTAGTCATTGATAAATACTCATGTGGAAGACTTATCATTGACAACCCATGATAAAGTCACTGAGCGGCTTGTTGACATCTTTGCAGCGCGAGCTTCCCAGCTATTCTTAAATTTGGTAATGGCCCAGCCTTCACTAGCAAACTATTCAAGAAGTTTCTTGGTCGACTCAATGTTAAGTGTCAAAGAGTACACTTCTTTGGTCCCAGGTTATTGATGTTGTTGAATGATTTATAGGCACCCTTAAGAGGTTAATTCAGTGAGTGTTGACGGAGGGAATCAATCTAAACCAACCCTTATGCCCAGCCCTTCATACCTACCTATCAATTCCTCAATCCACAACTGGTGAGAGCCCTGCCACCTTGCTATTTGGGAGAGCCATTGGAACCAAGCTACCACAATGGACATCAGACTGATCGTAGAATGCTGATAAGGTTTGAGCCACAGATACTTTGCAAAAGTGAAAAATGAAAACATATGATGATCAGTGATGACGCACCCAGGAAACAGTCTTCGAGAAAGGGGACTATGTGTTGGTCAAACAGAAACTGAAGCGGATAACAGACACTCCGTTTGCTATCGACCCTTTGAGGGTCGTTACGTACAAAGGACACATAGTGACAGCGCATCGACCCGAAAAATCCGTCACACTTTAAACCCTTACCTCAATATTCGTCAGCTCCTGAGATCTCAAGCTAGGCGACCCCGCCCAAACGGTCAGATCACATATCGGAGCCTATGTCAATGATGCATAATAACAGTGCCTCTCAATTACCTCATACCACCCGATCTCGCAGAGCAGTGTGAGCGCTTTGGTAACTCACTGAGGAAATATGATGCTACTGTTGTTTATACTTTTTGTTTAACAAAGGGGGAGATGTTGATATCTTGCATGCTAGGACCCTTGTGGTCCTAGGTGGACTCTAGACAGGAATTATGTATTCTGATGGGAGGTGTTAAGGTGGGGTTATGAAAGTTATGATTCAGAGCGTGGAAAGCGCAAGAGTATTCTCAGGAATAAAGAAGTATGTTACAGAGCTTCAATGGTGGGCATACTTATTTGCATGCTCACGGGCTGGGGAGATGCTACGGGGGAGACAGAACTGGGCACAGCCCCTCTTGTAACTCAAATGGCTGTGCTCTGCCTTCATGCAAAGGATTTCACTTCTCATTGTTCAAGCAGTCATGCTAGGGCAGGAAAGGCAGAAAACACCTAGCACTTCAAAGGGAATTCTCTATAAACTTCTCCTACTTAAAAGAAGACACCAGTTAAAATATTAGGACCCTCAGAGCCACTCTTCATTTCACTTTCTGGACCTGCAGAAGGATTTTCAGAGGACTGCCTGCTGCTGTGGCCTGCTGTGTACTTCAGAAGACTGCTTTGCTGCACCTGGAAGGACTGCTCTGCTGCCCCAAGCCTACCATGAACCGTCAGAGACCTGCCCTGTTGTTTGTGCCCTGTTCCACTACTTGAACCCAGGACAACCAGAGTGACTTCGAGGGCTAGTTGGCTGGCCTCCTGATCAGACCCTCAGTGACAGAAAATGCTCAAACCAACTTGAACCCAGACCTGGATCCAGCCTGAGTGAGTGTCAACCCTCCAAGTGCTGCCTCTCCATTCCTGGGCCGTTGGAAGTGCTGCTAAATGTAACTAGATAGCCAACATCCAAAACTTGGGAGTTAAAACATTTTTGGCTAAAAAGTGCTCTCAGAACCTCACCCTCTATCCACACAAGGTGCATCGCCAGTAGGCCTGACTTCGCAGCAGCTTCCGCTATGTTCTTCTCCGCAGCAGCAAATCCTGTTCAGCAGTCTTTTGCAGCTGGGGTATCCGGCCTCTTGAAGCCCTCATTGCCTACATCCGCTAGCTTGAATGTGGATATCTTCACAGTGGTTTCATCCAGCAGCTCCCTGAAGACGACTCTGCCTCCTCCGACACCACATTCTTCCCCTGCTGAAAATTACCTTCTTAGACAATTTTTGATAAAATTACTTATAAGTCCAAAGGTAAACATTGACCAGGCCAAATCCATGTCGTGTATTCGATCCGTGCACCATTGCGGAGGACAATATTTTAAAACTTTGATCCATTCTCAAGCCAGTAGATGTTCTCAGTTGACACTTTGATCTTTTTGGCACTCGTATGCACCCTGTACAAGCAGGAACCACAATCCTAGCCTGGGTAAATCAGATACACACTTTAAATTAATTGCGTTAGGTTGGCACAGAGCAGGCAGGCTTACCTTAAGACGCAATGTGTAACACAATGAAAACACCACAAAAAGACTCCACACACGTTTAGAAAAACAGAGAATATTTATCTGAGTAAACGAAGAACAAAACAACAAAAATACAATCAGTAGAAGTCGAGATTTGAATTTTTAAAGAATAAACTAAAAATAGTGCTTAGAAGTCACTAGTGGTCAAAAGGTTACTTGAGATCATGAGGGACTAGTGCAAATCCAAAGTTGAGGCCAACCGCGATGGGACGCGGGTCGTATACAGTTTGAGGCAAGTCCAGTTAAAGTTTTACCTTCTCAGTTTGGCGCAAAGAGTCAGTTCGCAGGCGCGAAGAGCCGCCGGGCATTCATGGACGGATGTGCTGGACCCTCACCGCCTGAACAGAGTTGCTGCTGTGCGCAGAGATGAAATTGTGGCCACTGATGCTGATCCTTTGTGCGAATGACACTGTTCCAGTGTGAACGGGCCAATTTGTGAAGAGCCCAAAAGCTTGTTTTGAAGAGCAAAATTTGCATAAGACTACTTTTAAGGACCTAGGACTGGAGAGGCACCTCTTGGAGGTCAGGAATTGATTGAAGACAGATCCAGGAGCTGTAGCAGGTGAGTTGTAAGAACTCTTTGTGTCCCTGAGACTTCAGAAAACAGGAGGCAAGCCAGCAAGCACTTGGAGTAACTCTGGGTTCAAGTGAGATGGGTCCAGTCCTTGTCCTCATCAGGGCAGAGATCAGCAGGCAGCGGGGCAGTTCAGCAGAGCAGTCAAGAAGTTCATCAGAACACTGAGTCAAGCAGAGTGGCAATCAATCCTTGTAGCACAGCAGTCTCATTCCAGCAGAGTTCTTCCCAGAACCAGTAGAAGACTGTCTTGGTAGGTTCAAAGCCCCAGTATGTATACCCAAATGTGCCTTTGAAATGGGGTGCGACTTCAAAGCAGCTCCTAGAAGGGCACAGGTCCTCCCTTCATCCCAGCCGTGGCTCCAGATTACCAATAGGTTGTAATCAGTTCTTTGTGTTGGGACAGGCACTTCCCTCCCTATTCATGTGTGTCCGCTCCCCTCTACACGTCCTGCCCAGGAAGGGTAATCAGAATGTCAATGAATTCAGATGAGTACTCAGTCGCACCTGCCCCTCCTGTGTTTGTGGCTGTCTAGAGGAAATGCTCAAAGTGTAGCTGTCACCTACCCATGTATTGAAGACAGTCTGCAAGGCAAACAGAGCAGGAATACCAGAGAAATGCCCGCTTTCTAAAGGTTCCATTTCTAAAATAGTAATGTTAAATCTGACTTTACCAGTAAAGAGGATTTCTTATTACAATTCCAAAGATATGAAACATGACAGAGCTACTCCTTCCTTATCAGGAATTACAGCTTGAATGTATATTAAAGTTGGCATGTGAGAGGAATAGGCCTCACAGTAGCAAAATCGACTAAAATATATAATTGCCCCGGCAGCCATCCTGGGAAATGCTAGATTGATTGATTCCCCTTTCTGGTGACACTCAGAGTTACTGATAAGTACAGGCCAAGCTGCTTGGGTTCACGATTACTCGTGGTTGTCCCTATTACAAGATGGGCCTTCCTTGATGGATGTTTCTACTCAAATGTTGGATAGTTGTCAATCAGGGGCACATAGTGGCATAGCCTTAGGTCTGCGCTCCATCCTCCTAGGGCGAGTAACTGCTGGCATATCCTACTGGGTCTTCTGTTTGTTCTACATCTGCCCTTGAGTGGTGTTTCTAATCTTTTTTTTCTCTTTTTGGACGTTAAAAGCAGTGTCTAGTTTTATTTTACTCACTTCTTTATGTTTTGTTCTGTGGTGGTGGGACATCATTCATGGAATGACCCTCTGAGATTCAGGTCTTCTTGTTCATCTTTGTTAACTTTTTTGCTTTCTAGTCTACAGAAACATTGACTACACTAGTTTGTCTGCAATTGTAGATTCACTGGTTTTCTTTGTTGCATCATGGCCCACATTTACAGAAAAGGCACATACCGCAGCCAGCAGCCACAAATGCTGCGCTGAGTGACAGGGAGGGAGCAGGAGAGCACCTTATCTACAAACGTATTGCACTCTCCTCTCCCTAGCGGCGGCACTTGTTTTTGCTTCTGTGCGCCATGCACCCACCTTTGCCCCATAGTGCAAGTGTGTGTGCGCCAGTGTAGCTTAGGTTTTGTACTGGAAGGACCCTTCCAGTACAAAATACTGTGCTTAGACACATATTAAAACTTGTCTCACTTTGCATGCGTGCTGCTTAGTGCAGTAGGCATGCAAAGTTGGAAAAGAAAGAAGAAATGAAAACATTTCTCCTTTCAATACCTGCTTTCAAATGATATTAACTTTTGGTGCAAACCCTGTCTACATTTATTTGTAGATAGGGATTTGCATCAAAAGGCATGAGTGGTTGCATGGGAACGCCTATGTACCACCCATGTAGCGCTCCCTTGGCACTAAGTAAAGCAAAGCAGTGCTTCATGCTTCTTTGCGCTACTTTTAGAGTGCTTTCTAGTGCAAAACAAATTGTGCACTGAAAAATAAATTAGGAAAAAAACATTTTATGCTCGTTAGCGTCACTTTTGTGATGCTAACCCAGTGCAAAATATTTGTAACTTTCCCCCCATGTGTACCTGTGATAGTTGGTTCTTCCACATCTTCTGCGGGATGCTCCTTTCTCCCCTGCCATCTGTTGTTTTATCTTGGACACCTGACAACCAAGTGCAGATCTGATGAGGTTCTATGTATTCCATGTTTGGGTAGCCTTCACAGGACCGGAGTCATTTTTTTCATACTGGAAGATGTTAGATGTGCTCAGGTGAGATCTCTTGTTATGTATCGTTTGCTTTATCAGTGCAAGCACACAGAGTCTTCTTGACACTATTGAAAAACACAATAGGAATATAAAATAATGCAATTAAAAAGATTGAAATTTTAAAAAAGGTCTTTGATTTTTTTCTGAGACATAAGAAGAGAAAGAATAGGCCAGCGTTCCAGAGGGCGCTGATGCTGGGGAACACACCAATGGCGGTTTCTTGATTAGGGCGGCAGGGCTCGCCCCTGCTTCAATTTCTGCATCAATTGCTATCTCATGACAAATGCTTAATTTATTAAAACTTGAAAAAGTGTGGCCCTCGCTATGTGCGAGAGTCTGGCAAAACCAGGCACTTTCAAAAGGCACATGTGCTACAGCGCATGTGCCAGCCTTCGCATGATCCATTTCAGCCCTGGCCTCCAGCAGCCTACAACACTGTAAGGCACTGCCTCCCTATGGTGCACTGCAGCCTCGGTGAATGAAAACAGCATGGACTCCTTAAGCTTAACTCCTGGGTTTCCAAGGCTGTTTTTCATTCAGTGAGTCTGTGTAGGTCTGCAGCCCACCTTTTAACTAACTCGTCACAGGGTGGGGTGGGAACAAGCCTCCATGACCCCAGCTCACTCTGGGATTGCTGGGATAGGATTGCTGTGTACATGTGGCTGGTTGTTCACGACGTGATCTGCATGATAAAGGCAAGCAGACTGGGTACTCGCAGAGAAGAAAGATATCCTGACTACTTCTCTTCACCTCATACGTGTAGAGCTCCTACCAAGACTCAGGTAACAAGCAGACAATGACATTCATCACATTTCTGCCTACTAGTATGAAATGTATATGTCACATAACATCTTCCTTAGTAGAAATGAAACAGAAGCTCCTTAAGGAAAATGCCCTTTCTATATTGATAATCCTCATCCTCCCATGAGGTGCAGTCGTGGTCTTTATACCTGTAGACATAGGCCCAGATTTAAGAGGGCCTAGCGCCATCTAACAACACATTAGCGTAATTTTTTTACGCTATTGTGGCATTAGATGGCCAAAAACGCTGCACCATATTTACAAAGTAGCACAATGTCTGCATTGCGCCACTTTGTAACCCCTTGCGCCACATTATGCCTGCACAAGGCATAATGTATGCAAGGGAGGCGTTCCCCCATTTGGGGGTGCAAAAATAGCACGAAGAAATCTAAGAGAGTGTAATTTTTTCCGCCATTTTTAACTCTTGCTCAGAGCAGGCATTAAAAGCGGGCATGCCATTGTTTTCAATGGGCCGTTATGTACTGTTCAGGGTTAGCGCTAACCCTGAACAATACATCAATGGTGTCAGAAATTCTGACGCTATTGCCCTCTACCCTGTGCAATGGTGCGTGGTACCCTGCGCCAAGGGGCCACCAAGGGGCCACAAGAAAAGTGGTGCTACAAGAGCTACTTTTCTTAAATCTAGCCCATAGTGTTATTAAATCTGAAATGGCATCCGGAGCGTACAGTGTGTGGAACATCGGTGTAGAGGTGATACTGAGGCCCCAAGCCAAGTCACAGTCTGAAAATTCACTTAACTGCTTTCTTCTTGATGCATGTAGCCTGCATTCGTTCAAAAAGTGAAGGAACCAAGGCTCTGAGGTAGCAGACATGTTCAGATTTGAGGATGGTTGGCAGTTTAATACCCAGGAAACAAGTGTGGTCATTCAGAGATATGGAGGGAGGGGGCCTAGAGGTAGTAGGTTTTTAATGGGCTGTATGATTCAGGTGCTAAGCACCTGAAAAGAAACTTGAAATATGCCCCTACCACCCACTTGGGCATCTATACATGTGTTGAATATCAAGAAAGCTTGAGTTAGTTGAGTGAGCAATTAGATGGACAAAGTTCTTTTTGAGCAGATTAGGAAACATATTTCAACAATGTGAACTGTGCAATAATTGCAAATCTGAATGAACACACCCCATGTTAGGCTCAGCATTTGCAGCCTGCATTCAATCGTAGTCGATTTTTACCTTGCAGACAACGTTTAACCTACTCTGGGTATAAGAAGAGAAGCCAATTTAAAATGCCCCTTGAATCTGAATTACTTTATGTTAAGGAAGGCACTTCCGTCCAGCTTTGATGAAGATGGAGCCAATGATTGTTAATCACACACCTCCAAAATATACCTTCTAATTGGATGGAAGCACTTGAACACCAGCAAATTAATTAAAACAATGAATAGAGATTACAAAGGAAATTCAAATGGATCAGGTTACAAAGCAATATTGTGTTTTTGCATGTCTGGCAAACAGAGTAATTGAGAAAGTGGTTCAAATACAGGCAAGCAAATGTACTTTCATCATATGGATTGGTGGCTGGATGCTCGGGTGAAAGGATACATAGATGGATGGGTGGACAGAGGAGTTACAGCACAGAGTGTCCAGAAGGATGAGTTGATGTATACCTGAATGGATGAATGCTCCATATGGTGGACAAATGAATAGGTGACTTTCCAGTGAATGGATACATAGATGGATGAGTTGGTGGACGAGTGAATGGGAGAGTCTCTAGAAGGATGGATGGATGGATGCATGCATGAACAGATGATGGACACATAGATGAATTCATAGGAGGATAATTCAGTGAATGTTGCATGGGTTGAATGCCCTTGTGTCATCCAGACTCACTTGTCATGTATAATTAATCCCCAACTTTTACGCCCGACCACTTTGACATGTCACCAGCCGCCACTGGATCAAACTGTTATTTAGGAGCTGTTGCTGTTCTGTAAAAGTGTCATGTCTGCCGTCCCCTTTATTCACAGAGCATAACAGAGGTTGCTTTCTATTATGTTTCCATGGGGTGTTGTCTATTAGTTATTCCGCGGTGCTACGCATCCCCTAGGCAAGGTCTTTGTTGCTATGTATGGACTGTGCAGGTTTTCCTGCCTTGATAGAATTGTTGTGTGGTGCTAGTAGTGCACTGGCCTCTGTTTGAGGTGGGGATTTGTGCCCCAACTGAAGACTGCTCTGTCAACTTAGGTCCTGATTTATACTTTTTCTCGCAAAACTGCGCTAACACAGTTTTGTGTGAAAAAGTATTCCGCCGGCTAGCGCCATCCCAATACGCTTGCCAGGCGTCATATTTATGGTATGACAGTAGCCCGCGGTAAGGCCAAGCTAGCGGGATGGGGGAGGTTTAGAGGGAACATGAGATTGTACGTCAAAGGATGATGCTAGTATGGGCAGAGGGTTAAATAATGCCTCTAACCAGCCTTTGACGCACAACCCCTTTTGACATACCCACCACCCCACCCCAATGGCCATGCCCAGGGGGCATATGTCCCCTGGGCATGGGCTTGGGCCCAGTGCCATGTAGGGGGTCCCATGTTAGGTCCCCTATGGCACTTCTTAAAAAAAAATATACTTACCTGTACTTACCTTACTCGCCAGAGGATGGGATCCCCCCATCCTCTGGTGTGGGTGAGGGTGTCCCTGGGGCTAGGGAGGGGAAACTGTGGGCCTATTCCATGGTCTCTGACCATGGAAATAGGCCCACAGGTTCCCTAACGTCTGCCCTGACCCAGGCATTAAATAATTACGCTAAGCATGCTTAGCGCCATTAACTAAGGCCCTCTTCCCCCGTGCTTGATTTTAGCAAGGGGGGATAGATATGGAGCTAAGGCTACATCATAATATTTTGCCTGTGAACGCCTACCTTGCCTCTCATTGATGCAAGGTAGTTTCCCGCAGGCAAAAAATGACTTTAACTCTAAATCTTTGGCGCTAGACGGGTCTACCGCCAAAGTTTAAATTAGGAGTTAGGTTTGCTCTGAATTTGTGTCAAAACAAATTATGCAAATTTGGCGCAAATGGGGTATAAATATACCTCTTAGTGTTCCAGGTCTTAGGTGCTAGATTCTTCTGTGATCAATGCAACATCTTGCCTGTGGCCACAGTGCCTATTAAGTTTTCTTCTCCTCCCTTTTGTCCTTTTGTATGTGCTGGTGAGATTAGTGATAGGGCATCGGCATTTGTGGTGCTCCTCATACTGAGCTCCCTGTGGCCTATAGATTAGTGGATGGGATTGCTTCCCAACCATGTTTTTTTACCTGTCAGACAGATTTTCCTCCTCTGTTGTCCTGCGTTGTAGGTGTTGCACAACTATGGCATTAGTTTGACCTCTCCACTTATTTGTTTGCTCATGACTTGTTTCTGACGTTGCTTTGGTATTCTCCGTAGCTGTAATCACTGAAATAAGAAAATGGATGTAATGTTAGCTATCAGTAATTTCACTACTGGGTGCATTCTTCTTCGTTATATAGTCAGCACGGCCCTCCACCAGCTCTATTTGGTCACAGGAACAGGCTGGCAATCCTGGGAGCATGGGAACATTACAGGACATCTTATGGATAGGTAGTCATTATATCAGCCTACTGCAGAATGGCCGCAGAGTGAATTTTCACATGCAAGCGCAAATAGAGGAACAAAGTGTAAGCGGAGGTTGATACCTATTATTGTAATGAGGTGAACATAGAAGAATGGACTCCGAGTATTGGACCTACCTGAAAGTTAGTGAAACATTATACAAAAGCAAGAATCTCTCTATATGTTACTGAAGCAAGACAGTCTCCTTATGTTACTTTAGCTGTTTTGACCATATTACAATGCAAATGTTTTTGTTGTCTTCAAAGGACACCACAGATACCACATTTATTCTACAAAATGGTAACCATACTTGTTGATAGGGAGGAGCAAGACACTAATGCCTTGATTAAGAATGGTGGAATATCACTGGAAGAGTTAACTCTCTCAGACAGGCAACAGCACCTACACTGACATTTTCCACCTGCTTAGTGGTTTCCTCCCCAGGGTCAGGAAAAAGTGCCCTGAAAAGTATATGGACCTGGAGAAACTATATATACACTGATTTCTGGTGCAAGGGTGCCAGCTGGAATCAGGATTCTGGCCCTCTACTACCCCTGCACAAAAAACTGCACAGTTGTAATCAGGGCCTTCAGCTTAAAGCTTCTGGGCAAAGGTATTGGGGGTAACCTTCTGTTATAAAGAATAGAATACCCTCTGCCATACTTTAAAAGGATATTGCAAGTTCAGAGTTCCATGAACCTAAAAAACAAGACTGAAGACAAAATTCCTATGTGGTTTGGGAACTCCTTGGAGACCTCCAATATCCTTGTAATGTATAGCTCAGGGTACTTTGTTGTACCTATAATGAGATAATGGGAGAGACATAGTACTAGTGTCAAATTGCAGACCGTTGTGAGTAAAGAGGTACCGGTCTGATGTGGATTTATTGAATACTGATAAATAAATAATTTACCTTCTGAAAGAATTAAACAAAGAACTATGGTCCACATGTACGAAAACCAAAATTTGCAAGTGGGTAATTTCGAATCAGTGCGAACTGTAATTACCGACGCGCAAATCGGAATATAGGAAGGAAGTGACCACCAATTCAGCAATTCGGTACAAAGTCGCACTGCAATTTGTGATTACGCAAATTGCAATTACCTAAATTGTGAATGGGATTGTTACTGAATCGCAAATTGCGACCTGGACCCTAATTGTGAGTCGCAATTAGCAAACGGGAGCAAAATAATAGAGAAACTTCACTTCCTGGTGCTGGGTATTGAACCTTGAACCAGGAAGTGCCTCCCATGAGTGTGAGAGGAGTCTAGGCAGCACACACAGCAGAGGCTCGCCAGGCAGAGAGGAGCAACTGCAGCCATGGCTAGCCGAACAAAGGAAACAAACACAGCAGGGAGGAAGAGGAAGTTAAAATTCTCTGAAAAAGAGTTGGAAGTCCTCACTGAGGAGTGCTGCCTACATCATGATGTGTTGTTTGGGAGGGCAGCAATGACTGTACCTGACTCGCAGAAAAAAAAAATATGGATGGACATACAATCCAAAATATATGCAATTGGAGTCAGCCACCGCTCATTTGATGAAGTGCGGAAAAGGTGGTTTTACCTCTAGTCAAGGACCAAAGAAAAGGTTGCAGAGCAGTGTAGGAGGCTGGACTGGCTTGTAGTGAGTACCAAGGGGTACTTGCACCTTGCACCAGGCCCAGTTATCCCTTATTAGTGTATAGGGTGTCTAGCAGCTTAGGCTGATAGATAATGGTAGCTTAGCAGAGCAGCTTAGGCTGAACTAGGAGACGTGTGAAGCTACTACAGTACCACCTAGTGTCATATGCACAATATCATAAGAAAACACAATACACAGTTATACTAAAAATAAAGGTACTTTATTTTTATGACAATATGCCAAAGTATCTTAGAGTGTACCCTCAGTGAGAGGATAGGAAATATACACAAGATATATATACACAATAGCAAAAATATGCAGTATAGTCTTAGAAAACAGTGCAAACAATGTATAGTTACAATAGGATGCAATGGGGAAACATAGGGATAGGGGCAACACAAACCATATACTCCAAAAGTGGAATGCGAACCACGAATGGACCCCAAACCTATGTGACCTTGTAGAGGGTCGCTGGGACTACTAGAAAATAGTGAGAGTTAGAAAAATAACCCTCCCCAAGACCCTGAAAAGTGAGTGCAAAGTGCACTAAAGTTCCCCTAAGGACAAAATAGTCGTGTTAGAGGAATAATGCAGGAAAGACACAAACCAGCAATGCAACAACTGTGGATTTCCAATCTAGGGTACCTGTGGAACAAGGGGACCAAGTCCAAAAGTCACAAGCAAGTCGGAGATGGGCAGATGCCCAGGAAATGCCAGCTGCGGGTGCAAAGAAGCTTCTACTGGACAGAAGAAGCTGCGGTTTCTGCAGGAACAAAAAAGGCTAGAGACTTCCCCTTTGGTGGACGGATCCCTCTCGCCTTGGAGAGTCGTGCAGAAGTGTTTTCCCGCCGAAAGAACGCCAACAAACCTTGCTAGCTGCAAATCGTGCGTTTGGCATTTTTGGACGCTGCTGGGGCCCAGGAGGGATCAGGAGGTCGTAAATTGGACCTAAAGAGAGAGGGAACGTCGAGCAAGACAAAGAGCCCTCACTGAAACAGGTAGCACCCGGAGAAGTGCCAGAAACAGGCACTACAAGGATGCGTGAAACGGTGCTCGCCGAAGTTGCACAAAGGAGTCCCACGTCGCCGGAGACCAACTTAGAAAGTCGTGCAATGCAGGTTAGAGTGCCGTGGACCCAGGCTTGGCTGTGCACAAAGGATTTCCGCCGGAAGTGCACAGGGGCCGGAGTAGCTGCAAAGTCGCGGTTCCCAGCAATGCAGCCCAGCGAGGTGAGGCAAGGACTTACCTCCACCAAACTTGGACTGAAGAGTCACTGGACTGTGGGGGTCACTTGGACAGAGTCGCTGGATTCGAGGGACCTCGCTTGTCGTGCTGAGAGGAGACCCAAGGGACCGGTAATGCAGCTTTTTGGTGCCTGCGGTTGCAGGGGGAAGATTCCGTCGACCCACGGGAGATTTCTTCGGAGCTTCTGGTGCAGAGAGGAGGCAGACTACCCCCACAGAATGCACAAGCAGGAAAACAGTCGAGAAGGCGGCAGGATCAGCGTTACAGAGTTGCAGTAGTCGTCTTTGCTACTATGTTGCAGGTTTGCAGGCTTCCAGCGCGGTCAGCAGTCGATTCCTTATCAGAAGGTGAAGAGAGAGATGCAGAGGAACTCGGATGAGCTCTTGCATTCGTTATCTGCCGTTTCCCCAGAGACAGAGACCCTAAATAGCCAGAAAAGAGGGTTTGGCTACCTAGGAGAGAGGATAGGCTAGCAACACCTGAAGGAGCCTATCACAAGGAGTCTCTGACGTCACCTGGTGGCACTGGCCACTCAGAGCAGTCCAGTGTGCCAGCAGCACCTCTGTTTCCAAGATGGCAGAGGTCTGGAGCACACTGGAGGAGCTCTGGACACCTCCCAGGGGAGGTGCAGGTCAGGGGAGTGGTCACTCCCCTTTCCTTTGTCCAGTTTCGCGCCAGAGCAGGGGCTAAGGGGTCCCTGAACCGGTGTAGACTGGCTTATGCAGAATTGGGCACATCTGTGCCCAACAAAGCATTTCCAGAGGCTGGGGGAGGCTACTCCTCCCCTGCCTTCACACCATTTTCCAAAGGGAGAGGGTGTCACACCCTTTCTCAGAGGAAGTTCTTTGTCCTGCCATCCTGGGCCAGGCCTGGCTGGACCCCAGGAGGGCAGCTGCCTGTCTGAGGGGTTGGCAGCAGCAGCAGCTACAGTGAAACCCCAGGAAGGGCAGTTTGGCAGTACCAGGGTCTGTGCTACAGACCACTGGGATCATGGGATTGTGCCAACTATGCCAGGATGGCATAGAGGGGGCAATTCCATGATCATAGACATGTTACATGGCCATATTCGGAGTTACCATTGTGAAGCTACATATAGGTAGTGACCTATATGTAGTGCACACGTGTAATGGTCTCCCCGCACTCACAAAGTTCAGGGAATTGGCTCTGAACAATGTGGGGGCACCTTGGCTAGTGCCAGGGTGCCCTCACACTAAGTAACTTTGCACCTAACCTTTACCAGGTAAAGGTTAGACATATAGGTGACTTATAAGTTACTTAAGTGCAGTGTAAAATGGCTGTGAAATAACGTGGACGTTATTTCACTCAGGCTGCAGTGGCAGGCCTGTGTAAGAATTGTCAGAGCTCCCTATGGGTGGCAAAAGAAATGCTGCAGCCCATAGGGATCTCCTGGAACCCCAATACCCTGGGTACCTCAGTACCATATACTAGGGAATTATAAGGGTGTTCCAGTAAGCCAATGTAAATTGGTAAAAAATGGTCACTAGCCTGTCAGTGACAATTTGGAAAGAAATGATAGAGCATAACCACTGAGGTTCTGATTAGCAGAGCCTCAGTGAGACAGTTAGTCACTACACAGGTAACACATTCAGGCACACTTATGAGCACTGGGGCCCTGGGTTACCAGGGTCCCAGTGACACATACAACTAAAACAACATATATACAGTGAAAAATGGGGGTAACATGCCAGGCAAGATGGTACTTTCCTACACAACCCCCCCCAAACGAAGGACAATAAGACTAGCCATGACCTGATGAGTCTTCATTGTCTAAGTGGAAATATCTGGAGAGTCCATCTGCATTGGAGTGGCTACTCCCAGGTCTATGTTCCACTGTATAGTCCATTCCCTGTAGGGATATGGACCACCTCAACAATTTAGGATTTTCACCTTTCATTTGTTTTAGCCAAAGTAGAGGTTTGTGGTCTGTCTGAACAATGAAGTGAGTGCCAAACAGGTATGGCCTCAACTTCTTCAGAGCCCAGACCACAGCAAAGGCCTCCCTCTCAATGGCAGACCAACGCTTTTCTCTAGGGGTCAACCTCCTACTAATAAAAGCAACAGGTTGATCCTGGCCCTCAGAATTAATTTGTGATAGGACTGCCCCTACTCCTAATTCAGATGCATCAGTTTGGACATAGAATTTTTTAGAGTAACAAGGGCTTTTCAGGACAGGTGCAGAGCACATGGCCTGCTTCAGCTCCTCAAAAGCTTTCTGACAGTTTGCTGTCCATAATACCTTTTTAGGCATTTTCTTGGATGTGAGGTCATTAAGAGGGGCTACAATGGAGCCATAGTTCTTAATGAACCTCCTGTAGTACCCAGTGAGGCCTAGGAAGGCTCTCACCTGAGTCTGAGTGGTAGGGGGAACCCAATCAATAATTGTTTGGATTTTCCCCTGAAGTGGTGCAATCTGTTCCCCACCAACAAGGTGTCCCAGATAAACCACCTTACCCTGCCCTATCTGGCACTTTGAAGCCTTGATAGTGAGGCCTGCCTTTTGCAGGGCCTCCAAAACTTTCCATAGGTGGACCAGGTGATCATCCCAGCTGGAGCTAAAGACAGCTATATCGTCCAAATATGCTGCACTGAAAGCTTCCAGCCCTTGCAGGACTGTGTTCACCAACCTCTGAAAAGTGGCAGGTGCATTTTTCAAACCAAAAGGCATTACAGTAAACTGGTAATGTCCTCCAATGGTAGAAAATGCAGTCTTAGATTTAGCATCTTCTGATAATTTGATCTGCCAATACCCTGCAGTCAAATCAAAAGTGCTTAGATACTTGGCAGATGCCAGTGTATCTATAAGCTCATCTGCCCTGGGTATAGGGTGAGCATCAGTTTTGGTTACCAAGTTGAGACCTCTATAGTCTACACAAAACCGCATTTCCTTCTTTCCATCTTTAGAATTGGGTTTTGGTACCAGTACCACAGGAGAAGCCCATGGACTGTCAGAGTGCTCAACCACTCCTAGTTCCAACATTTTCTGAACTTCTTGCTTTATGCAGTCCCTGACATGGTCAGGCTGCCTATAGATCTTACTTTTGACAGGTAAACTGTCTCCAGTATCTATAGTGTGCTCACACCAAGAAGTGGTGCCTGGCACAGTAGAGAAGAGTTCTGAAAATTGTCCTAGGAGATTTATGCAATGGTCTTTCTGCTCAGCAGTAAGACAATCTGCCAAAACTACACCTTCCACAAGAGCATCTTGTTCTGTGGAAGAGAAGAGATCAGGTAGAGGATCACTGTCTTCTTCCTGTCCCTCATCAGTTGCCATGAGCAGGGTGAGATCAGCCCTGTCATAGTAGGGTTTCAGGCGGTTGACATGGAGCACCCTAAGGGGACTCCTGGCAGTGCCTAAGTCAACCAAGTAGGTGACTTCACCCTTCTTTTCAACAATTGTGTGGGGTCCACTCCATTTATCTTGGAGTGCTCTTGGGGCCACAGGCTCCAAGACCCACACTTTCTGCCCTGGTTGGTACTGAACCAAAACAGCCTTCTGATCATGCCATTGCTTCTGGAGCTCTTGGCTGGCCTGAAGGTTTTTACTGGCCTTTTTCATGTACTCAGCCATCCTTGATCTGAGGCCAAGTACATAATCCACAATATCCTGCTTAGGAGCTTTTAAAGGTTGTTCCCAACCCTCCTTTACAAGTGTGAGTGGACCCCTAACAGGGTGTCCAAAAAGAAGTTCAAAGGGGCTGGAGCCCACTCCTTTCTGGGGTAACTCCCTGTAGGCAAAAAGGAGGCATGGTAGAAGGATATCCCATCTCCTGCGGAGTTTTTCAGGGAGTCCCATAATCATGCCTTTGAGAGTTTTATTAAATCTCTCCACCAGTCCATTTGTTTGTGGATGATAGGGTGTTGTGAACTTGTACGTTACACCACACTCCTTCCACATGGCCTTTAAGTATGCAGCCATGAAATTGCTTCCTCTGTCTGATACTACTTCCTTTGGGAAGCCCACCCTGGAAAATATTCCCAGGAGGGCCTTTGCCACTGCTGGAGATGTAGTGGTCCTTAAAGGAATTGCTTCAGGGTATCTTGTGGCATGGTCCACTACCACCAAGATAAACCTATTGCCTGAAGCAGTAGGAGGGTCAAGGGGGCCAACTATGTCAACCCCTACCCTCTCAAAGGGAACCCCAACCACAGGCAGTGGGATAAGGGGTGCCTTTGGGGTGCCACCTGTCTTGCCACTGGCTTGACAGGTTTCACAGGACTTACAAAATTCCTTTGTGTCCTCAGACATCCTAGGCCAATGAAACAATGGAACCAATCTGTCCCAAGTTTTCATTTGACCCAGGTGCCCAGCTAGGGGAATGTCATGTGCCAGTGTTAGGAGGAACTTTCTGTACTCCTGAGGAATCACTAATCTCCTGGCAGCTCCAGGTTTAGGATCCCTATGCTCAGTGTACAAGAGGTTGTCCTCCCAGTAAACTCTGTGAGAGTCACTGACATCCCCATTAGCCTGTTTGACAGCTTGCTGTCTGAGACCCTCTAATGTGGGACAGGTTTGCTGTGCCACACTCAGCTCCTCTCTGGCCGGCCCCCCTTGACCCAAAAGCTCAGCAGTGTCTGCTTCCAGCTCCTCTGGTGTAGGTTCTGCACAGGGAGGGAATTCTTCTTCCTCAGAAGTAGAATCCACTGTAGAGGGAGGGATAGTAGGAAGTGGTTTGCTTCTACTACCCCTAGCTTTAGGGAGCACTTGGTCCATTGTTCCAGGATCCAAGCTTCCCTGTCCTTTTTGCTTTTTGGCCTGAGCCCTTGTCAAAGCAAAAATATGCCCTGGGATGCCCAGCATTGCTGCATGGGCCTCCAACTCCACATCTGACCAAGCTGATGTCTCCAAATCATTCCCTAATAGACAGTCTACAGGTAAATCTGAAGCTACCACAACTTTCTTTGGACCAGTTACCCCCCCCCCCCCCCAGTTGAGATTTACAACAGCCATGGGGTGGCTTTGTGTTATGTTGTGAGCATCGGTTACTTGGTACTGGTGTCCAAGTATGTGTTGTTCAGGGTGCACCAGTTTCTCAATCACCATTGTGACACTGGCACCTGTGTCCCTGTAGGCCTGGACCTCAACACCAGTTTTTAGGGTTAGTTGCTTGTACTTCTCCAAGTTATGGGGGCAAGCAACCAAAGTGGCTAAATCAATAGCCCCTTCAGAGACTAAAGTAGCCTCTGTGGTCTCCCTAATCAGACCAACCCCAACTAAGTTACCAAAAGTGAGCCCAGCTACTCCCTTGGATTGGCTATTAGTAGGTTTGCTCCCACCACCACTGCTATTAGTAGGGACACTAGGTGTAGCAGTAGGGGTTGTAGTGGTAGGAGCAGTGGTGCCTTTCTTTGGACAACTGGGATCTGTTGTCCAATGGCCTTTTATTTTACATAAATAGCACCATGGTTTCTTTTCCTTGTTCTGATTAAAGGAGGATTTGGACCCACCACCCCCACCAGAGTGTTTTTGTGGGCCTGATGAAGACTCATTTTTAGATTTGTCCCCACCCTTGTCTGAAGACTTACCATCCTTCTTTTTGTTGCCATCTTTGTCACCCCCTGTATGAACTTTTCTGTTCACTCTTGTTCTGACCCATTTGTCTGCCTTCTTTCCCAATTCTTGGGGAGAGGTCAGATCAGAGTCCACCAAGTACTGGTGCAACAAATCAGACACACAATTATTAAGAATATGCTCTCTCAGGATCAAGTTATACAGGCTGTCATAATCAGTAACTTTACTGCCATGTAACCACCCCTCCAAGGCCTTCACTGCCTGGTCAATGAAATCAACCCAGTCTTGTGAAGACTCCTTTTTGGTCTCTCTGAACTTTATCCTGTACTGTTCAGTGGTTAAGCCATAACCATCCAGGAGTGCATTCTTAAGAACTTGGAAATTATTAGCATCATTTTCTTTCACAGTAAGGAGCCTATCCCTACCTTTTCCACTAAATGATAGCCATAGGATAGCAGCCCACTGCCTTTGAGGGACATCCTGTACAACACAGGCCCTCTCAAGTGCAGCAAACCACTTGTTAATGTCATCCCCCTCCTTATAAGGGGGAACTATCTTGTGCAGATTCCTGGAATCATGCTCTTTTGCAGGATGACTATGGGGAATACTGCTGCTGCCACCATGGGTATCTAAACCCAACTTCTGTCTTTCCTTCTCTAATTCAAAAGACTGTCTATCCAAATCCAGCTGTTGCTTTTTAAGCTTCAGTCTGGTTTGTTCCACCCTCAACTTATTGAGTTCCCTCTCTAACATTCTGTCATCAGGGTTGGTGGGAGGGACATTTCTAGAAACAGAGCTATGATGGGAATGAACAGAAGGAGACCTGTCCCTTACAGAAGCCACCCTAACAGCTTGGTTTACAGAAACATTACTACCAGTATGGTGAGAATAAATGCTTTTGCTATGATGTGAGACAACACTATTTATTTGGTGTGGCTCATCATCATTACCATCTATGCTAGATTGTCTAGTAATGGGCAGGCTAGGAAGTTTCTTTCCTGAATCTTTTCCTGGGGGAGTCCCTGAATCAGATTGAGAACTATTAGGTACTTTTTCAACAGATGAGGCACCTATGGCCTTATCCTGTTCTCTAAGCATGTTAAGTAACAGTTCCAAGGAAGGATTCTTCCCTACACTCAAACCTCTCTCTATACAGAGACTCCTTGCTCTTTTCCAGCTAAGGTTGTCATATGCAAGTTTGGACAGATCAACACTTTGGCCTGTGCCAGACATTTTTTTGAGAGAGTTAAAGTGATAGAAAAAGAGAAAAAAGTTTTCAGAACTTTTTGGAAAGACCGAAAAAAACTTTTTAAACTTTTAAGAACTTTTTGAAAGTTTAGAAGTACTTTTCAGCACTTAGAAAAGAGTGAAAAGAGGAAATGCAAAACTTTTTGGCTATGTGTATATACACTGACCTTGTTTTGTATATTTTTCTCTTATGAAAAGTACAATGACAAGAGTGGTAAGTAGTCTCAAGCACTTATCCCACCACTGCACAACCAATGTAGGAGGCTGGACTGGCTTGTAGTGAGTACCAAGGGGTACTTGCACCTTGCACCAGGCCGTTATCCCTTATTAGTGTATAGGGTGTCTAGCAGCTTAGGCTGATAGATAATGGTAGCTTAGCAGAGCAGCTTAGGCTGAACTAGGAGACGTGTGAAGCTACTACAGTACCACCTAGTGTCATATGCACAATATCATAAGAAAACACAATACACAGTTATACTAAAAACAAAGGTACTTTATTTTTATGACAATATGCCAAAGTATCTTAGAGTGTACCCTCAGTGAGAGGATAGGAAATATACACAAGATATATATACACAATAGCAAAAATATGCAGTATAGTCTTAGAAAACAGTGCAAACAATGTATAGTTACAATAGGATGCAATGGGGAAACATAGGGATGGGGGCAACACAAACCATATACTCCAAAAGTGGAATGCGAACCCAAACCTATGTGACCTTGTAGAGGGTCGCTGGGACTATTAGAAAATAGTGAGAGTTAGAAAAATAACCCTCCCCAAGACCCTGAAAAGTGAGTGCAAAGTGCACTAAAGTTCCCATAAGGACAAAATAGTTGTGTTAGAGGAATAATGCAGGAAAGACACAAACCAGCAATGCAACAACTGTGGATTTCCAATCTAGGGTACCTGTGGAACAAGGGGACCAAGTCCAAAAGTCACAAGCAAGTCGGAGATGGGCAGATGCCCAGGAAATGCCAGCTGCGGGTGCAAAGAAGCTTCTACTGGACAGAAGAAGCTGCGGTTTCTGCAGGAACGAAAAGGGCTAGAGACTTCCCCTTTGGTAGACGGATCCCTCTCGCCTTGGAGAGTCGTGCAGAAGTGTTTTCCCGCAAAAAGAATGCCAACAAGCCTTGCTAGCTGCAAATCGTGCGTTTGGCGTTTTTGGACGCTGCTGGGGCCCAGGAGGGACCAGGAGGTCGCAAATTGGACCTGAAGAGAGAGGGGACGTCGAGCAAGACAAAGAGCCCTCACTGAAGCAGGTAGCACCCGGAAAAGTGCCAGAAACAGGCACTACGAGGATGCGTGAAACGGTGCTCGCCGAAGTTGCACAAAGGAGTCCCACGTCGCCGGAGACCAACTTAGAAAGTCGTGCAATGCAGGTTAGAGTGCCGTGGACCCAGGCTTGGCTGTGCACAAAGGATTTCTGCCGGAAGTGCACAGGGGCCGGAGTAGCTGCAAAGTCGCGGTTCCCAGCAATGCAGCCCAGCGAGGTGAGGCAAGGACTTACCTCCACCAAACTTGGGCTGAAGAGTCACTGGACTGTGGGGGTCACTTGGACAGAGTCGCTGGATTCGAGGGACCTCGCTCGTCGTGCTGAGAGGAGACCCAAGGGACCGGTAATGCAGCTTTTTGGTGCCTGCGGTTGCAGGGGGAAGATTCCGTCGACCCACGGGAGATTTCTTCGGAGCTTCTGGTGCAGAGAGGAGGCAGACTACCCCCACAGCATGCACAAGCAGGAAAACAGTCGAGAAGGCGGCAGGATCAGCGTTACAGAGTTGCAGTAGTCGTCTTTGCTACTATGTTGCAGGTTTGCAGGCTTCCAGCGCGGTCAGCAGTCGATTCCTTATCAGAAGGTGAAGAGAGAGATGCAGAGGAACTCGGATGAGCTCTTGCATTCGTTATCTGCCGTTTCCCCAGAGACAGAGACCCTAAATAGCCAGAAAAGAGGGTTTGGCTACATAGGAGAGAGGATAGGCTAGCAACACCTGAAGGAGCCTATCACAAGGAGTCTCTGACGTCACCTGGTGGCACTGGCCACTCAGAGCAGTCGTGTGCCAGCAGCACCTCTGTTTCCAAGATGGCAGAGGTCTGGAGCACACTGGAGGAGCTCTGGACACCTCCCAGGGGAGGTGCAGGTCAGGGGAGTGGTCACTCCCCTTTCCTTTGTCCAGTTTCGCGCCAGAGCAGGGGCTAAGGGGTCCCTGAACCGGTGTAGACTGGCTTATGCAGAATTGGGCACATCTGTGCCCAACAAAGCATTTCCAGAGGCTGGGGGAGGCTACTCCTCCCCTGCCTTCACACCATTTTCCAAAGGGAGAGGGTGTCACACCCTCTCTCAGAGGAAGTTCTTTGTCCTGCCATCCTGGGCCAGGCCTGGCTGGACCCCAGGAGGGCAGCTGCCTGTCTGAGGGGTTGGCAGCAGCAGCAGCTGCAGTGAAACCCCAGGAAGGGCAGTTTGGCAGTACCAGGGTCTGTGCTACAGACCACTGGGATCATGGGATTGTGCCAACTATGCCAGGATGGCATAGAGGGGGCAATTCCATGATCATAGACATGTTACATGGCCATATTCGGAGTTACCATTGTGAAGCTACATATAGGTAGTGACCTATATGTAGTGCACACGTGTAATGGTCTCCCCGCACTCACAAAGTTCAGGGAATTGGCTCTGAACAATGTGGGGGCACCTTGGCTAGTGCCAGGGTGCCCTCACACTAAGTAACTTTGCACCTAACCTTTACCAGGTAAAGGTTAGACATATAGGTGACTTATAAGTTACTTAAGTGCAGTGTAAAATGGCTGTGAAATAACGTGGACGTTATTTCACTCAGGCTGCAGTGGCAGGCCTGTGTAAGAATTGTCAGAGCTCCCTATGGGTGGCAAAAGAAATGCTGCAGCCCATAGGGATCTCCTGGAACCCCAATACCCTGGGTACCTCAGTACCATATACTAGGGAATTATAAGGGTGTTCCAGTAAGCCAATGTAAATTGGTAAAAAATGGTCACTAGCCTGTCAGTGACAATTTGGAAAGAAATGAGAGAGCATAACCACTGAGGTTCTGATTAGCAGAGCCTCAGTGAGACAGTTAGTCACTACACAGGTAACACATTCAGGCACACTTATGAGCACTGGGGCCCTGGGTTACCAGGGTCCCAGTGACACATACAACTAAAACAACATATATACAGTGAAAAATGGGGGTAACATGCCAGGCAAGATGGTACTTTCCTACAAGCAGTTAATGGAGGAGCCTTGAACAGGTGGCGGACCATCTACAGTACCACCACCCACAGCAATCAAAAGTATGGTGGAGACCACACTGGAGCCGGAGACTGTCATGGGATTAGGGGACCTGGACAGTTAAACACCAGGAACCTCTAAAAGTAAGTGGCACATATCACATTTTCCCAATTCTCAGGGCACTATGCACACAACCGCAGTTCACAAAAGCATGCATCGTTCAGAAAACTCCATGCCTATATGTCCAGTGCAAGTATAGTGCATCATAGGTAAAGTACTCCATTAGTCAAATTAGTGATGACATTTAAATTTAATGAACCAAACATAAGAGCATTACTGACAGTGTATCCCCTGTGTCCCACAGGTTTCCCTCAAGTATCCACTGATGACTGAAGTAATAATGCAAACATGGCAGCAGAGGAGGCAGTCAGCATTGCCAGAGGAGTGCAACCCACAAACCCAAATTAGCAATGACCCTAAACCCACAGAGGAGACAGAATTTGACAATGAGGATGTAATCCTGCCTTCCAGTCCACAGATGTGTGAGAGCCACCCACAGAGAACCGCAGGGCATGGGCATAGAAGGCATCATCTGGCGCATGATGCCGGTGAGGTGGATGGCACTACTCAGCTGTTTCTGAGTTTGGAAGCATCCCTACTCATCAATCAGCACCTGCAAAACAAACAGATGTGCTTAATGAATTTCCTTTATAGCAGATGAAACACACTCTAACACAGGGATTTGAGAATGCGGAAACACAATTGGCCACCATGAATGGCAATATGGTCAGCCTCACCACTGCCATCAATGACCTACGCAGGGAAATAGTGGTGGATCGTGCCCATGTAAGGCACCATAAGCAAAGGACTGCTGCACAGATGGACCGCCTGAGTCAGTCCATTGGCCGTGTAGCCACAACTACAACATGCCTGTCACAGTGCACAGTCACACTCCAGGTGGAATTGGGACATTTTGCTGGAGATGTAGCCAGGGGACTAGAACGCATTACTAAAGCTGTGAACCTACTACAAAACTCCCAGGCAGCAAGAGGCACTGGTGATACCCCTCAGGACAGTGAGGCAATATGCAGTGTACGCAGCATTTCCACCTTGGATGCCCACATCCTGCGATGTAGCAGTACCTGCCAGACATCTGTGGACCAACCAGGCACAGGCCATGGTGGTCGTAGCCGTAGGAGGGTGTGATGTACTAAGTTTGGCTTTATTTTAATGCACATGGCTAGAATGTGTTAGGTGATGTACCCCATTTTTTGTCTTAGTGGTACGTGCCACTGTATTGCTATTCACCAAAGGCTATCCTGACATTAAAGGATGTTTTTTTAGGACAACATGGATATGTGTGTTTGAGATCTGTGAGGGCAGTGTCAGTTGTCACTTACCCAGCAAAGTAATGGATTGTAATGTGATCCTGTTGCCGTCTGACCTCCATTGCGATGCTACCATCCCCGGGCCGTCGTAATGGTGGCTTGTGCTCCTCATCCACAGATTCTGTGTCATCTATGGTGAGATGTAGAGATGTAGTCCACTCCTGGTTGCAATGTTGTGTAGGATGGCACATGCATCCACAATCTTGAATGCAATCTCCAGGGCATACTGAAGTGCACCTCCACTTTTGTGCAGGCATCTGAACCGCGATGTTAACATGCCAAAGATCCTTTCAATAACAGCTCTGGTGCACTGATGTGCAATGTTGTAGTGCCTCTCATTCTGATTTGTGGGTGATAAGTATGGGGTGAGTATCCATGGCCTCAATGCACATGCACTGTCACCTGTGTAACAAAATAGCAAATGTGAGCAAGGCTTTACCTGGTTATGCACTGACACATATTTCTAACATAGGTTTTCTACTACATAGTACCTAGTAAATAGTCATCATCAACTGCCCACGTTCTAGGCGTTGGTGAATTTCCACTGTGCTTAAAAATATATGCATCATGTGTGCTCCCTGAGTATTTTGCCACTATATCGGTAATGACATTGTGAGCGTCACATACCACCTGGATGCTAAGTGAGTGAGTACTTTTCCTATTGAGGAACACATACTCATGATGTGCAGGAGGACATATGGGTACATGTGTCCCATACACACATTACTAATCCATGGGGGAAGTTGACAATTCTGTAGAAGTTCACTTTGATGCTGTGTATTTCTTCTGCATTCCTGGGAAGCTAAATGTAGTTGGTCATGTGTGCGAGTATGGCATCAAAGAACCGTCTAAAGAAACATGACATGACATTCTGGTATAGCCCACCAGTGACAGCAATCATCCCCTGGTAGCTACCCGAGGCCAAAAGGTGCAGTGAGCACAACATTTGCATGTGTGGGGATGGAGCAACTGCGCAGGGTATGGCTTTGTAGCTGGGATTTTACCAGTTCTACAAGCTCTAAGATAACCATGGCGCTCAGCCTATGTTTTTCATAAATTTCCTCCTCAGTTTGTTGAAATATGGCCTGCCTGATTCTATATATCCTCTCATGTCTCCACCTCCCCCTTCGCTGGGCAGTCTGGAATTAGAGTGCAGCCATTGTGTAAAACCCAGATGCCTTCTGGATCTGCTTTTATACTTTGAATCTGCTTACCACCTATTTTGAATCAGTGCTAATCTGGATTTGCAAAATGGTCTATTTGTGACTAGTCACAATTTGGGACTGCCTTAAACATATGGCTTGCGAGTCGCAAATTGTGATTTTCTATTCTTCTACCCTCAAAATCCAGTTGCAAACATTTGGGATTTGGTAATTGGTTGCATCGCTATATGGGATTCGGAAATGGCGTTTGTACATACTATTTTGCTATTTGCACAGTCGCAAATAGCACTGTGACCAATTTTTGAGTCACTAAACGTACGTACATGTGGCCCATAGTACTTTGGTAATAAATGGGAGAGAAAATGGCATATACACTGAGTAGCATCACTGCACAATTTATCACCAGGAAACAAGATTAAGGCAAACCTAGGCCAAGATTTACTGAGGTATTGAGTTGGGTTTGTGTACTTTTTTAACTCAGACCCAATGACAAAACCCTTTTCTCTTGCCTGACTATACCTGTCTGCTGCACTGTACAGCACACATACAAAAAGGGAAAAGTTGTAAAGTCAGTCTAATTTGAGAATTTTGTATTGCTACAAAACCTATGCTAGATTAATGCACACGCCGTTGCATTATGGTGCAAAGAAGTGTGTGGGGTGCTCTGCAGCATAATTCTGTGCCGGCACTAGGGGAAGAGAGGAGGGTAGTGCATATCTCAGTAGAAATGACACTATCCTTCTCTCTCCCTTTCATGCAACACAGTGCACCATCTTCAGGAGTTTTCTAAATCTGGGCCTTAGTCTCTAATCTCGGGTTTGTTCTCTGGCCAAATTGTTTGATCTGAGTAAGCAACTTCACTGTGCATTTTGGTTTGTCAAATGTAAGAACATCTTGAAGTAATTAATTTCAAATATGTACTACATAAAAAAATATGCACTACAAAATCTTCATCCATGGCTTAATACACTATAATGATCTACCATATATAACAGTATTCTTATTCAAACTCCCCAAGAGGTTGGACACGTATGTCACTTAGCTAAAATGCACACCAAATCAGTGTTTGCTCTAGCAAGGTTACAAATAAGACTAAAACTACAATTTGATGCAATAAACTTACTGGTTACCTTGGTACAGATGCTCACTGGAAACGTAAATATGCGCCTACAAGTCCTAGCATTCTTAAGGTTGGTTGACTAATTAAACGACTGGCAGAAAGTCACCTCATGTCAGTGGATCAGAGTGGCGCATAATGATCTTCTTCCCAGAAGCATTCACTGGATCGTGTCTTGATCTTCTGAATCTCTCTGTCATGTTTCCAATTCAAAACGTTACCACACATTGTCATCCTACTAAAATTCTAAATATTTTTATCACTTAACAATGCTGATCTTGAATAAACCTCCTTACCTGAAGAGGGTCAGAACATTTGCTGCAGTTTTGGGGCCAACTTTACTCACACCTAATCACCTGGCATTAAGCGCACATCCTTCACTCCAGGGCCCGGATTTAAGAAAATTAACTGGCGCTTCATTACATGAAGCTCACTTTTCTTACACCTAATTGTGCCCCCTCAATGCGACCATGCGTGTGCCATATTAATGATACAGCGCACCATGGCGCATGTTAGGATCAATAGAGTCACAATTTTGTATTCTAATGTGGTACTTTGCAGGGTTAGCGCCAATATATTTGCCGCTTACCCTGCAAAGTACACAGAGGCCCGTTATAAACAATGGTGTGCCTCAATTTAGCGCCTGCACTGAGCAACCTTTTGTGATGAGCTTTTTCAGCATTTTCAAGGCTTCATTTCCTCATAACCAGAGGCCCAATCCTCATTAAGAATCGCCACATCACTCTCATTGATCATAGCTACACTGTACTCATCCCAGTCTCTACTGACATGCTCAGTCAAGGGTAAAGGGGAATGGCTCAATTAATCAGCCACTTTGTTCTTATTCTTCAGTATGTATTCCACATCCTATATAAAGTTCAATAACCAGAGCATCATTCTTGCAATCCGAGGTGTGGCCTTGATCATTACATCAGATGTTAGTGGCTTCAATAGTGGTTTATGGTCAGTGCGCAGTGTGAATCTAGAACGCCAGAGGTATTGCCTACACTTTTACATTGCCTACAAAGCTGCCAGCATTTATTCCTCTATTACAGAGAATGTCTCTCCTGCTGGAGGCAATGAGTGAGAAGCATATGCTACTGTACATTCTGTTCCTTAATCAGAAACCTGTGTTGACACCGCTCCCAGTCCTTTGCAGCTGGCATCAGTTGTCACAACACTACAGGCACACATTTCAAATTCTTGTATCCGAGCAGCTGTGCAAATGTAATGTTTGATGGCTTTAAAGTCTCTGTGTAATTTCTAGCTTGTCTAACTCTTCACTCCACTTGAATTCTTACCTTCCCTTCAATAAATGCCTCAACTCATTGGTTTTCATAGCAAAATTCTTCATTAACTTAGAAGAAAATTCTGGTAGCCCAAGGAATGGCCTGACCTCTTCCTAAGAATTTGGTGCAAGTGCGTTGCTAACAAATTCAGTTATGTCTTTCTTTGGAGTAATCCTATATCTGTCAACATCATGTCCCAAGAATGTTACAGACCTCAAGGCAAATTTGTATTTCCCCATTTCTGGACTAGGCCCTTTCGCAGCCATTTTTTCCAGGACAAGTTTCAGCCTGTAGTCATGTTCTTGCCTGTCTCTGCCCATTACCAGTATATCGTCCTGGAAATAAGTACTGGATGGATGTAATGGAATCTAGTGATGGGCAGAGGTTAGGTCAATTGTGGAGAACCACATGACTCCTTTAATTTTGGACAGGAGTTGGTCAATCCAAAGAAGCGGAAATTTGTCTACCACAATACTTTTGCTAAGGTTCCTTAGATCAATGCATAATGTTATGTGGCGATTAGATTTCTGAACTACCATCAAAGGAGCCAACTATTCCGCGTTCTCCTCGGGTTTAATAATTTCACTATTTTCTAGCTTGTCTGACTCTTCCATCACACTTCATTACATTCCCACTGGTATGTTCATGAGATTATGTCAAACAGGCACTGACCCCTCTTTTAGCATAATCTTGTCATGAATCCACTCAATTTCCCAACAATCCCTGAAGACACACTGGCAAACTGTTTCATCAGTTCTCCTTCTATATCAATTAGTGGTTCACCTAGTAACAAAAGCTAGTCTTTACTGTTGGGATCTAATATGGTGCCTAAGGCTCCCTGATGCATCCACCTGTTCTGGTGCGAGCCACTCACCTGAATTCCAGGCGTTGACAATTGGGGCGATGACAATTCCCCAATCCCGGTGAGAACTAACGTGACCGCAATGAAGAATACATTGCTCTCTCACAAGTCCTCAGGGAGCAGGGGGTGTGGGATGAGAAAAAGAGAGAATACTAGCTTTCACTTTGTGGACTGCAGAATCAGACTGCTGGACCCTGCGCTGCATGTCATGTCTGGTGTCAGAACTTCTGATTTCGAAAATACTGGATTTTTAGTTTTAGAATTCTGGGTTGTAAACGAATTACCTCATTAATACAATGAGCCAGCATAGACTGTTGCTAAATAATACATTGCATTAATGTCAGTTACAATACCATCTAAGAACAGAGGGGCCCCTTTCTGTTAAATATATGTTTCCTTGGGATTTTCTTCCTCCAAATTCAAATGTGACAGATCTGCAACCAGCCATGGGAATTTTCTCACTCGTGCAAGTGACAGGGTGCACATCAGTGGGATTAAGTTGTTCACCCAAAACACCAGCAAACTTTTCCTCCATACGGATCACTCCACAATTGTATAGTGCGAGCCAGAATCTACTACGATCTGTATGTCTACCCCACCAATGGTCACCCTGCACTAAGGTTTCCTCTTACTTGCTGCATCTTCAATTATTAGGATGCCCTCATCACCCATTGACTCATTCTCTGTTTCCTGCTCCTCTTCATTATTCTGCATCACACACTTTATCAAGTCATTGCCACTCCTTTTCCTGCAGCACTTGCCAAAATGACCAATGATACCATAGTAGGAACACTTTGATCTCACTTCAGGGCAACTTTTATCTCTGGCCACGTGTCCCCTATTCCCACATCTGAAATCTGCAGGGCGTTTGTCGATGTTGTCAGTCTTAACTTTATCATTCTGTTGCCACACAAAACTCTTCCTGTTCTGCTTCCAATTCTTCCTCTCATTCTTTCTGACATTTGCAACTTTACACAGACTCAGTTCCGTCCGTATTTTTTGACACAGCTTTAGCATCGACATCTCAGATTTCAGAACCATGGCTAGTGTCGCCTTAAGAGAGAGGTGCATCACTGTACACCTAAAAATTAACTCTTGAACACTAGTGATAGTTGTATGGATAATCATTTGATCCCTTATAAGTTAATCATGCAAGGAACCAATCTTGCACGATATTGTACATTTTTAAGTGCAACCACATAATATTCAACAGTTTCCACCTAAGACTGTTTCCTTGGAATACATTATATCTGCCTATGGCTACACAAAGTGCCAGTTGGTAGTGACTGTCAGTCATCAAGACTATTCTTAATCAGTGTCTGCATCATCCCTTCTTTTTTCTATCGGGCTATAAAATCATAAACTCTCGGGACTCAAACTATGCAATAATATTCTTTTCTTCCTTGTGGATGTAAATTCTTCTCCATTCTCCTCCTCCATAGCAGATATGTAGCTTAGGAAATAATCCTTCCAGCATGGCCATTTCATTTGGGATTCACCAGCTCTGAGAAGGCAGGGAAAGGTAGAGCAGGGCAAAAGGAATTCACACTCATCCTCTATGTGATAACCGCAACCATATGTATGAGTTCAGATAATTCCAAAATCCTAGGGCTTGTGTAACCCTCCAGTGCCCCAGACACTGGATTTACGCTTCACACCATCACACCCTACTAGTGTCCATGTAGGTAAATGTCAGGCAAAAATACATACAGGATACTAGGTGTGGATCATGCAAAAACAAAGTCACTACTTAGGGGCTGCACGTCCTTAGAGTCAAATAAATATATCCTAGTGGTGTGTGTATAACCGTAAGTGCATGTGAGTCACTTATTTCAAATCTCATCAAATCTCCTCAAATAAGCACAGTGTACACATCGTCAAAATTCTCCAGCAATTGCTCTCAAGAGCAGCAATTGCCAAAGGTGTGAGCACAAGTTGCCAAAGGTATGCGTATCACCGTAGACACACACTGAACACTTACCTGAATCATTTTCTTACAGGAGTAAAGTAATGTTAAGGAAGGTGTGCGCATCACTGCAGACGTGCACTAGAAGGAGACACCGAGAACCAACGCGCACCAGTAGGAACATCTGTACAAATTCCCAATCATATATAGTGCTTGTTCCCAGGGTCTCGTCATCACATCACGATGTCTGTCGCAACACCAGCTTCGGCTTCTTTCTTATTCCCTCTTCAATATGGAGTCTACCTCTGATGTCATCAAGTAGCATCACAACGTACGTTGGGTACGCAGATATCACCTTAAGATGCGGTCTTTTCTAAGATCGCGCCTCAGCACAGGCTGTGCTGGGCGCGCTGACAACACTTCAAGATGCAGTCTTCACCAGTCTAAGGATGCACTAGTGTGAGCAACACAAGCCAAGTCAGTTTTAAGTGCTTACACACGCTGTCACCCCTTGACCCCCCGAAATGTCCTAAAGGCTCTGACCTCTGATTTTCAACCAATCCGATCCTGCAGGGTGAAGTGCAACATAGCCAGGATTTTGTTTCCCTCCTCATCCTACAGCAATAGCGCCCACAGAAACCCAGCTTGCTCTCTTCTTCTCTTAGCATGTGTGGTTGCTTAGAGCCACAGCAGCTGCTCAAATTGTGAACATATCCTTGTCATAAAATTTTGGGATGAGACACACCACAGATTGGTAAATACTGAGGCCCATATTTCTACTTTTATTGCGCCTCATTTGCATAATATTTTCACGCAAAAGCGGTGCAAACTTACAAAATACAATTATATTTTGTAAGTTTGCACCGCTTTTGCGTCAAAAAATGACGCAAATGCGGCACAAAAAAGTATAAATTTGGGCCTGAGTTTACTGGAGAGCAAGCTTGTGACGTCCCAATGACACCAGTACTACCTGCAAATGACTTTCCATATCTTGCTTTCCTGAACATCTGTGTGACAACCAGATAACCAGGATACAGGTAACCTGGTTACCACACTGTGCCCTTTAACAAAAGGCTCATAGAAGGGTTAGAAGGGAAATAATGAACTATGCCTTATTAGATCTGGAATTGTTTAGCTGTTTAATGCTAGTCTTAAAGGAACACTACATTGACTGGCTCTTACCTAGAAAAAGAAAGCTGATTTTTTTTACGTTATCTGTCCTCCTTTAATTCATTCTCTCCTTTCATTCATTCTCTGTTTTCATTAATCTGCTCCTCTCTTTCATCTACTCTTTTGTTTCCATTATCTTCTTCTTCTCTTCCTCTTTTTTCCTCCTTCTTTCATTTCTTTCTCAATTCCTTCCCCACTTTCTTCCATCCTTTCTCCTTCTGTGCTTCATTCTGTCTATTTCTGTTTTCTCTCCTTGTCTTACTCATTTCTACCCTTCAATCCTTTTCTCCTTATTTCCTTTTCTTTTCTTCTTTCTTTCCTTCCTGTGTTCGTTCTTTCTTTCTTTCTTTCTTTCTTTCTTTCTTTCTTTCTTTCTTTCTTCCTTCCTTTCTTTCTTTCTTTCTTCCGTCCTTCCTTCCTTCTTCTTGTATCTTACTCCATCTTACCCTCCCAATTCTCACTTCTTCATACTTTCTTTCTGTTCCCCTTTACTTTTTCAATTTATTTTTTTGTGGTTTTACATGGAGAAAACTGAGTTCAAGTGCATGAGAGCACTTTACAAGAGCATGATATGATATTACAGAAGGTCCTATTTATTTATAGTCCAATCTTGGTCACAATCAAATCAGTTGATAGGAACTTGCTGACGTGCTCCAGAGGCTGCTGAGAGACTGCTCCGTGGCTCCACCGACACCGTGTCCCCCCGGTGATCCGGTCTTTGACTTTATCCGCTGCCTGTATCCCTCTGCACCTTTGGAGTCTTGGAAGCTTTCTATGTGTTTCTGCCTTGCACTCCTGCTGCCGCGGCCTTGCCACCTCTGATCTCTCATTCTTGGCACTGGTTGCCGGTTTCTGGTTTGCTGGCTGGTTTATGGCTGCCGAGATCTCTGGACCTGATCTGGGCCGCTTTCTACAGTGTGTGCTGCAGGCTTTTGGCTGCCTGACCTTGGTGCAGTGCCCACCCTCCCCCACCCTGGTGCTGGTGCGCATGGGGAGGCCTTCGAGGAGCCAGAAGCTGAGGGTGTAGCTCATCCCAGTGACTGGCATTTTGTGGAAGTTACATGTCTACTTTTGGATGCTGGGATTACGGTGAGTGGGGCATGGGGCGTCTACCTTTGAGACTGCACTAGGACCTGTGTAGAAGGTCAAGGCTGAGTGCCACAAGGTGCTAGTCTGCAGTACAGCGGGAGCAGGAGGCACTAGGCATTCAGCAACAATCTTCCCTTCCCTGCGGCTTTGCAGTAGAGAGGCCTCCCTTCAAGCTCACCAGCACACCAAATTACTGCAACCCCTACACCTTGCAATACTTACTCGTTATTGCACCAGCAAGGTCCTGCCAAGAGTGCCACTCACAGCCTCACTCACCATTGACGAATACAACTTGCATTGGCAGTTCAGCATCGCACGCTTGTGCCCCCTCCATATTCTGTTTTCAACTTGAGCACACTGCCATCTTGGAGGATTGAGGCAGTGTCAGCAAAGGCCTGTTTGGAAAGAACAATGGGCCACCTGGCCGCCTTGCACAGTGTGCTCATGCCCCCTTTGCACTTAGCATCTTATTTTGAGGTTATCAACTCCTAGGAAGGGTGAGGCGGCACTGTGGGAAGAGTCCCTAGCCTCGGAAAGGCCTTTGGGATGATTGGTATCCTTTAAAAAAGTGCTTTTGGAATTCACAGTGATGCAGTAACAAAGAGTTAAGGAGCCCTGACCCCTAGAGCAGAGCACTGGAAGATTTAGTACACAGAAAGAGCTTTTAAGGGAAATATAAGTTCTGTCCACTGTGTGCCTTTGATACCACTTGGTCCTTTACAAGCATCCTAGTGTGGCAGCTATTAGGGCTACCACTGTTAGAGGGGAGAGAGCGTTTGTGCCACGAAAGTGACCACTCTATGGTGGTGGTGCAGCTTGCTGCCTTGCTACTCCCTGTTTGCCGATGATGATACTGTTGCTACTACTTGCTACTGCCTGCTCCACCTAGCCTCCAGCCACAACCTACAAGCCCCCAGCAACAGCCCCCATTTGTGATACACTGAAAAAAGGGCATGCAGAAGAACAGGCCACAGCCAACATGAGATCAGGGAGAGTGAGACGGCAGCCCTCACCCAAAATGAACAAAAAGTAAAGGAACTGTAAATAGATGAGCGTAGCAACCAAAGAATCAGCTCAGGTAGGGGAAGGGCTTCTAGTCTAACCTCTTTACTCTCCCCCTCACTCTTGTTCAGGGTTTGCTCCAACCACTACAACTTCAGGGTAGCATCCAAAGATATGTACTAAGTTCTCCTTCGTGAAAGATGCAGGGCCTGTGCTTTGCTCAAGCAATGAAGGGGTGAATGGTGAACAGTTCAACAGATTGCAAGCTGTATATTGTTGTCTTCAAAGGACACCACAGATTCCACATTTATTCTGCAAAATGGTAACCATACTTGTTGATAGGGAGGAGCAAGACACTAAGGGGGTCATTCCGACCCTGGCGGTCCATGACCGCCAGGGCGGAGGGCAGCGGAAGCACCGCCAACAGGCTGCTGGTGCTTCCTGGGCGATTCTGACCACGGCGGTAAAGCCGCAGTCAGAAAAGGGGAACCGGCGGTTTCCCGCCGGTTTCCCGCTGGCCCAGGGAATCCGCCATGGCGGCGCTGCTTGCCGCGCCGCCATGGGGATTCCGACCCCCTTCCCGCCATCCTGTTCCTGGCGGTAATTACCGCCAGGAACAGGATGGCGGGAACGGGTGTCGTGGGGCCCCTGGGGGGACCTGCACTGCCAATGCCACTGGCATGGGCAGTGCAGGGGCCCCTAACAGGGCCCCATAAAGATTTTCAGTGTTTGCTTTGCAGACACTGAAAATCGCGACGGGTGCCACTGCACCCGTCGCACCCCTTCAACTCCGCCGGCTCCATTCGGAGCCGGCTTCATTGTTGAAGGGGCTTTCCCGCTGGGCCGGCCGCCGGTCTTCTGGCGGTCGCCCGCCGGCCCAGCGGGAAAGCCGGAATGGCCGCCGCGGTCTTTTGACCGCAGAGCGGTCTTTCGGCGAAAACCGCTTGGCGGGCGGCAACTGCCAGAAGACCGCCGGCCGGCCCAGCGGGAAATGGTGAATATCACTGGAAGAGTTAACTCTCTCAGACAGGCAACAGCACCTACACTGACATTTTCGACCTGCTTAGTGGTTTCCTCCCCAGAGTCAGGAAAAAGTGCCCTGAAAAGTATTTGGACATGGAGAAAATATATATACACTGATTTCTGGTGCAAGGGTGCCAGCTGGAATCAGGATTCTGGCCCTCTACTACCCCTGCACAAAAAACTGCACAGTTGTAATCAGGGCCTTCAGCTTAAAGCTTCTGGGCAAACGTATTGGGGGGTAACCTTCTATTATAAAGAATAGAATACCCTCTGCCATACTTTAAAAGGATATTGCAAGTTCAGAGTTCCATGAACCTAAAAAACAAGACTGAAGACAAAATTCGTATGTAGTTTGGGAACTCCTTGGAGACCTCCAATATCCTTGTGATGTATAGCTCAGGGTACTTTGTTGCACCTATAATGAGACAATGGGAGAGACATAGTACTAGTGTCAAATTGCAGACCGTTGTGAGTAAAGAGGTACCGGTCTGATGTGGATTTATTGAATACTGAGTAAATAATTTACCTTCTGAAAGAATTAAACAAAGAACTATGGTCCACATGTACGAAAAGCAAAATTTGCGAGTGGGTAATTTCGAATCAGTGCGAATTGTAATTACCGTCTCGCAAATCGGAAAATAGGAAGGAAGTGACCAGCAATTCGGTACAGAGTCACACTGCAATTTGTGATTACGCAAATTGCAATTACCTAAATTGTGAATGGGATTTTTACTGAATCGCAAATTGCGACCTGGACCCTAATTGTGAGTCGCAATTAGCAAACGGGAGCAAAATAATAGAGAAACTTCACTTCCTGGTGCTGGGTATTGAACCTTGAACCAGGAAGTGCCTCCCATGAGTGTGAGAGGAGTCTAGGCAGCACACACAGCAGAGGCTCGCCAGGCAGAGAGGAGCAACTGCAGCCATGGCTAGCCGAACAAAGGAAACAAACACAGCAGGGAGGAAGAGGAAGTTAAAATTCTCTGAAGAAGAGTTGGAAGTCCTCACTGAGGAGTGCTGCCTACATCATGATGTGTTGTTTGGGAGGGCAGCAATGACTGTACCTGACTCGCAGAAAAAAAAAATATGGATGGACATACAATCCAAAATATATGCAATTGGAGTCAGCCACCGCTCATTTGATGAAGTGCGGAAAAGGTGGTATTACCTCTAGTCAAGGACCAAAGAAAAGGTTGCAGAGCGGTTAATGGAGGAGCCTGGAACAGGTGGCGGACCATCTACAGCAAAACCACCCACAGCAATCAAAAGTATGGTGGAGACCACACTGGAGCCGGAGACTGTCCTGGGATTAGGGGACCTGGACAGTTAAACACCAGGAACCTCTAAAAGTAAGTGGCACCTATCACATTTTCCCAATTCTCAGGGCACTATGCACACAACCGCATTTCACAAAAGCATGCATCATTCAGAAAACTCCATGCCTATATGTCCAGTGCAAGTATAGTGCATTATAGGTGAAGTACTCCAGTAGTCAAATTAGTGATGACATTTAAATTTAATAAACCAAACATAAGAGCATTACTGACAGTTTATCCCCTGTGTCCCACAGTTTTCCCTCAAGTATCCACTGATGACTGAAGTAATAATGCAAACATGGCAGCAGAGGAGGCAGACAGCATTGCCAGAGGAGTGCAACCCACAAACCCAAATTAGCAATGACCCTAAACCCACAGAGGAGACAGAATTTGACAATGAGGATGTAATCCTGCCTTCCAGTCCACAAATATGTGAGAGCCACCCACAGAGAACCACAGGGCATGGGCATAGAAGGCATCATCTGGCGCATGATGCCGGTGAGGTGGATGGCACTACTCAGCTGTTTCTGGGTCTGGAAGCATCCCTACTCAGCAATCAGCAACTGCAAAACAAACAGATGTGCTTAATGAATTTAATTTATAGCAGATGAAACAGACTCTAACACAGGGATTTGAGAATGCGGAAACACAATTGGCCACCATGAATGGCAATATGGTCAGCCTCACCACTGCCATCAATGACCTACGCAGGGAAATGGTGGTGGATCGTGCTCATGTAAGGCACCATAAGCAAAGGACTGCTGCACAGATGGACCCCTGAGTCAGTCCATTGGCCGTGTAGCCACAACTACAACATGCCTGTCACAATGCACAGTCACACTTCAGGTGGAATTGGGACATTTTGCTGGAGATGTAGTCAAGGGACTAGAACGCATTACTGAAGCTGTGAACCTACTACAAAACTCCCAGGCAGCAAGAGGCACTGGTGACACCCCTCAGGACAGTGAGGCGATATGCAGTGTACGCAGCATTTCCACCTTGGATGCCCACATCCTGCGATGTAGCAGTACCTGCCAGACATCTGTGGACGAACCAGGCACAGGCCATGGTGGTCGTAGCCGTAGGAGTGTGTGATGTACTAAGTTTGGCTTTATTTTAATGCACATGGCTAGAATGTGTAAGGTGATGTACCCCATTTTTTGTCTTAGTGGTACGTGTTACTGTATTGCTATTCACCAAAGGCTATCCTGACATTAAAGGATGTTTGTTTAGGACAACATGGATATGTGTGTTTGAGATCTGTGAGGGCAGTGTCAGTTGTCACTTACCTGGCAAAGTAATGGATTGTAATGTGATCCTGTTGCCATCTGACCTCCATTGCGATGCTACCATCCCCAGGCCGTTGTAATGGTGGCTCGTGCTCCTCATCCACAGATTCTGTGTCATCTATGGTGAGATGTAGAGATGTAGCCCACTCCTGGTTGCAATGTTGTGTAGGATGGCACATGCATTCACAATCTTGCATGCAATCTCCGGGGCATACTGAAGTGAACCTCCACTTTTGTGCAGGCATCTGAACCGCAATGTTAACATGCCAAAGATCCTTTCAATAACAGCTCTGGTGCACTGATGTGCAATGTTGTAGCGCCTCTCATTCTGATTTTTGGGTGATAAGTATGGAGTGAGTATCCATGGCCTCAATGCACATGCACTGTCACCTATTTCTAACATAGGTTTTCTACTACATAGTACCTAGTAAATAGTCATCATCAAACTGCCCACGTTCTAGGCGTTGGTGAATTTCCACTGTGCTTAAAAATATATGCATCATGTGTGCTCCCTGGGTATTTTGCCACTATATCGGTAATGACATTGTGGGCGTCACATACCACCTGTATGCTAAGTGAGTGAGTACTTTTCCTATTGCGGAACACATACTCAAGATGTGAGGGAGGACATATTGGTACATGTGTCCCATACACACATTACTAATCCATGGGGGGAGTTGACAATTCTGTAGAAGTTCACTTTGATGCTGTGTATTTCTTCCGCATTCCTGGGAGACAAATGTAGTTGGTCATGTGTGCGAGTATGGCATCAAAGAACTGTCTAAAGAAACATGACAAGACATTCTGGTACAGCCCACCAGTGACAGCCATCATCCCCTGTTAGCTACCCTAGGCCAAAAGGTGCAGTGAGCACAACATTTGCATGTATGGGGATGGAGCAACTGCGCAGGGTATGGCTTTGTAGCTGGGGTTTTACCAGTTCTACAAGCTCTAAGATAACCGTGGCGCTCAGCCTATATTTTTCATAAAAGTCCTCCTCAGTCTTTTGAAATATGGCCTGCCTGATTCTATATATCCTCTCCTGTCTCCACCTCCCCCTCCGCTGGGCAGACTGGAATTGCCTCCTCAATGCAATCACGTAGAGTGCAGCCATTGTGGAAAACTCAGATGCCTTCTGGATCTGCTTTTATACTTTGAATCTGCTTACCACCTATTTTGAATCAGTGCTAATCGGGATTTGCAAAATGGCCTATTTGTGACTAGCCACAATTTGGGACTGCCTTAAACATATGGATTGCGAGTCGCAAATTGTGATTTTCTATTTACTACCCTCAAAATCCAGTTGCAAACATTTGGGATTTGGTAATTGGTTGCATCGCTATATGGGATTCGGAAATGGCGTTTGTACATACTATTTTGCTTTTTGCACAGTCGCAAATAGCATTGTGACCAATTTGTGAGTCACTAAACGTACATACATGTGGCCCATAGTACTTTGGTAATAAATGGGAGAGAAAATGGCATATACATTGAGTAGCATCACTGCACAACTTATCACCAGGAAACAAAATTAAGGCAAACCTAGGCCAAGATTTACTGAGGTATTGAGTTGGGTTTGTGTACTTTTTTAACTCAGACCCAATGACAAAACCCTTTTCCTGGGATTTATAAACAATACAAATTGGTATTTGCGTCAGTTTGTAAGAAAAAGTCATACTAAGCAGTGTGAAGTTCTTCTTTGCATTACTTTGCATCAAGGGGGTGTTCCATGGGTGGTACACAGGCGTTACTATCCTACCACCCATTGTTTTTTCTGTAAAACCCTATTTGCTAACAATAGTAGGTTTTTGTACTAAAAATGAATGCCACTTGAAAGCAGGTATTAAAAGAAGAAATTATTTCATTTCTCCTCTCTTTTCTGACTATACATGTCTGTTGCACTGTACAGCACTCATACAAAAAGGGAAAAGTTGTAAAGTCAGTCTAATTTGAGGATTTTGTATTGCTACAAAACCTATGCTAGATTAATGCACACGCCATTGCATTATGGTGCAAAGAAGTGTGTGGGGTGCTCGGCAGCATAATTCTGTGCCGGCACTAGGGGAAGAGAGAAGGGTAGTGCATATCTCAGTAGAAATGACACTATCCTTCTCTCTCCCTTTCATGCACACAGTGCACCAACTTCAGGAGTTTTCTAAATCTGGGCCTTAGTCTCTAATCTCGGGTTTCTTCTCTGGCCAAATTGTTTGATCTGAGTAAGCAACTTCATTGTGCATTTTGGTTTGTCAAATTTGAGAACATCTTGAAGTAATTAATTTCAAATATGTACTACATAAAAAAATATGCACTACAAAATCTTCATCCATGGCTTAATACACTATAATGATCTACCATATATAACAGTATTCTTATTCAAACTCCTCAAGAGGTTGGAAACGTATGTCATTTAACAAAAATGCACACCAAATCAGTGTTTCATCTAGCAAGGTTACAAATAAGACTAAAACTAAAATTTGATGCAATAAACTTACTGGTTACCTTAGTACAGATGCTCACTGGAAACGTAAATATGCGCCTACAAGACCTAGCATTCTTAAGGTTGGTTGACTAATTAAACGACTGGCAGAAAGTCACCTCATGTCAGTGGATCAGAGTGGCGCATAATGATCTTCTTCCCAGAAGCATTCACTGGATCGTGCCTTGAGCTTCTGAATCTCTCTGTCATGTTTCCAATTCAAAACGTTACCACACATTGTCATCCTAAATCGTTTTATCACTAACAATGCTGATCTTGAATAAACCTCCTTACCTGAAGAAGGTCAGAACATTTGCTGCAGTTTTGGGGCCCAACTTTACTCACACCTAATCACCTGGCATTAAGCGCACATCCTTCACTCCAGGGCCCGGATTTAAGAAAACTAACTGGCGCTTCATTACATGAAGCTCCACTTTTCTTACACCTAATTGTGCCCCCTCAATGCAACCATGCGTGTGCCATATTAATGATACAGCGCACCATGGCGCATGTTAGGATCAATAGAGTCACAATTTTTTATTCTACTGTGGTACTTTGCAGGGTTAGCGCCAAAATATTTGCCGCTTATCCTGCAAAGTACATAGAGGCCCGTTATAAACAATGGTGTGCCTCAATTTAGCGCCTGCACTGAGCAACCTTTTGTGATGAGCTTTTTCAGCATTTTCAAGGCTTCATTTCCTCATAACCAGAGGCCCAATCCTCATTAAGAATCGCCACATCACTTTCATTGATCATAGCTACACTGTACTCATCCCAGTCTCTACTGACATGCTCAGTCAAGGGTAAAGGGGAATGGCTCAATTAATCAGCCACTTTGTTCTTATTCTTCAGTATGTATTCCACATCCTATATAAAGTTCAATAACCAGAGCATCATTCTTGCAATCCGAGGTGTGGCCTTGATCATTACATCAGATGTTAGTGGCTTCAATAGTGGTTTATGGTCAGTGCGCAGTGTGAATCTAGAACGCCAGAGGTATTGCCTACACTTTTACATTGCCTACAAAGCTGCCAGCATTTATTCCTCTATTACAGAGAATGTCTTTCCTGCTGGAGGCAATGAGTGAGAAGCATACGCTACTGTACATTCTGTTCCTTAATCAGAAACCTGTGTTGACACCGCTCCCAATCCTTTGCAGCTGGCATCAGTTGTCACAACACTACAGGCACACATTTCAAATTCTTGTATCCGAGCAGCTGTGCAAATGTCATGTTTGATGGCTTTAAAGTCTCTGTGTAATTTCTAGCTTGTCTAACTCTTCACTCCACTTGAATTCTTACCTTCCCTTCAATAAATGCCTCAACTCATTGGTTTTCATAGCAAAATTCTTCATTAACTTAGAAGAAAATTCTGGTAGCTCAAGGAATGGCCTGACCTCTTCCTAAGAATTTGGTGCAAGTGCGTTGCTAACAAATTCAGTTATGTCTTTCTTTGGAGTAATCCTATATCTGCCAACATCATGTCCCAAGAATGTTACAGACCTCAAGGCAAATTTGCATTTCCCCATTTCTACACTAAGCCCTTTCGCAGCCAATTTTTCCAGGACAAGTTTCAGCCTGTAGTCATGTTCTTGCCTGTCTCTGCCCATTACCAGTATATCGTCCTGGAAATAAGTACTGGATGGATGTAATGGAATCTAGTGATGGGCAGAGGTTAGGTCAATTGTGGAGAACCACATGACTCCTTTAATTTTGGACAGGAGTTGGTCAATCCAAAGAAGTGTAAATTTGTCTACCACAATACTTTTGCTAAGGTTCCTTAGATCAATGCATAATGTTATGTGGCGATTAGACTTCTGAACTACCATGAAAGGAGCCAACTATTCCGCGTTCTCCACGGGTTCAATAATTTCACTATTTTCTAGCTTGTCTGACTCTTCCATCACACTTCATTACATTCCCACTGGTATGTTCATGAGATTATGTCAAACAGGCACTGACCCCTCTTTTAGCATAATCTTGTCATGAATCCACTCAATTTCCCAACAATCCCTGAAGACACACTGGCAAACTGTTTCATCAGTTCTCCTTCTATATCAATTAGTGGTTCACCTAGTAACAAAAGCTAGTCTTTACTGTTGGGATCTAATATGGTGCCTAAGGCTCCCTGATGCATCCACCTGTTCTGGTGCGAGCCACTCACCTGAATTCCAGGCGTTGACAATTGGGGCGATGACAATTCCCCAATCCCGGTGAGAACTAACGTGACCGCAATGAAGAATACATTGCTCTCTCGCAAGTCCTCAGGGAGCAGGGGGTGTGGGAAGAGAAAAAGAGAGAATACTAGCTTTCACTTTGTGGACTGCAGAATCAGACTGCTGGACCCTGCGCTGCATGTCATGTCTGGTGTCAGAACTTCCGATTTCGAAAATACTGGATTTTTAGTTTTAGAATTCTGGGCTGTAAAAGAATTACCTCATTAATACAATGAGCCAGCATAGTCTGTTGCTAAATAATACATTGCATTAATGTCAGTTACAATACCATCTAAGAACAGAGGGGCCCCTTTCTGTTAAATATATGTTTCCTTGGGATTTTCTTCCTCCAAATTCAAATGTGACAGATCTGCAACCAGCCATGGGAATTTTCTCACTCGTGCAAGTGACAGGGTGCACATCAGTGGGATTAAGTTGTTCACCCAAAACACCAGCAAACTTTTCCTCAATACGGATCACTCCACAATTGTATAGTGCGAGCCAGAATCTACGATCAGTATGTCTACCCCACCAATGGTCACCCTGCACTAAGGTTTCCTCTTACTTGCTGCATCTTCATTTATTAGGATGCCCTTATCACCCATTGACTCATTCTCTGTTTCCTGCTCCTCTTCATTATTCTGCATCACACACTTTATCAAGTCATTGCCACTCCTTTTCCTGCAGCACTTGCCAAAATGACCAATGATACCATAGTAGGAACACTTTGATCTCACTTCAGGGCAACTTTTATCTCTGGCCACGTGTCCCCTATTCCCACATCTGAAATCTGCAGGGCGTTTGTCGATGTTGTCAGTCTTAACTTTATCATTCTGTTGCCACACAAAACTCTTCCTGTTCTGCTTCCAATTCTTCCTCTCATTCTTTCTGACATTTGCAACTTTACACAGACTCAGTTTCGTCCGTATTTTTTGACACAGCTTTAGCATCGACATCTCAGATTTCAGAACCATGGCTAGTGTCGCCTTAAGAGAGAGGTGCATCACTGTACACCTAAAAATGAACTCTTGAACACTAGTGATAGTTGTATGGATAATCATTTGATCCCTTATAAGTTAATCATGCAAGGAACCAATCTTGCACGATATTGTAAACATTTTTAAGTGCAACCACATAATCTTCAACAGTTTCCACCTAAGACTGTTTCCTTGGAATACATTATATCTGCCTATGGCTACACAAAGTGCCAGTTGGTAGTGACTGTCAAAGTCATCAAGACTATTCTTAATCAGTGTCAGCATCATCCCTTGTTTTTTCTATCGGGCTATAAAATCATAAACTCTCGGGACTCAAACTATGCAATCATATTCTTTTCTTCCTTGTGGATGTAAATTCTTCTCCATTCTCCTCCTCCATAGCAGATATGTAGCTCAGGAAATAATCCTTCCAGCATGGCCATTTCATTTGGGATTCACCATCTCTGAGAAGGCAGGGAAAGGTAGAGCAGGGCAAAAGGAATTCACACTCATCCTCTATGTGATAACCGCAACCATATGTATGAGTTCAGATAATTCCAAAATCCTAGGGCTTGTGTAACCCTCCAGTGCCCCAGACACTGGACTTACGCTTCACACCATCACACCCTACTAGTGTCCATGTAGGTAAATGTCAGGCAAAAATACATACAGGATACTAGGTGTGGATCATGCAAAAACAAAGTCACTAATTAGGGGCTGCACGTCCTTAGATTCAAATAAATATATCCTAGTGGTGTGTGTATAACCGTAAGTGCATGTGAGTCACTTATTTCAAATCTCATCAAATCTCCTCAAATAAGCACAGTGTACACATCGTCAAAATTCTCCAGCAATTGCTCTCAAGAGCAGCAATTGCCAAAGGTGTGAGCACAAGTTGCCAAAGGTATGCGTATCACCGTAGACACACACTGAACACTTACCTGAATCATTTTCTTACAGGAGTAAAGTAATGTTAAGGAAGGTGTGCGCATCACTGCAGACGTGCACTAGAAGGAGACACCGAGAACCAACGCGCACCAGTAGGAACATCTGTACAAATTCCCAATCATATATAGTGCTTGTTCCCAGGGTCTCGTCATCACATCACGATGTCTGTCGCAACACCAGCTTCGGCTTCTTTCTTATTCCCTCTTCAATATGGAGTCTACCTCTGATGTCATCAAGTAGCATCACAACGTACGTTGGGTACGCAGATATCACCTTAAGATGCGGTCTTTTCTAAGAGCGCGCCTCAGCACAGGCTGTGCTGGGCGCGCTGACAACACTTCAAGATGCAGTCTTCACCAGTCTAAGGATGCACTAGTGTGAGCAACACAAGCCAAGTCAGTTTTAAGTGCTTACACACGCTGTCACCCCTTGACCCCTCGAAATGTCCTAAAGGCTCTGACCTCTGATTTTCAACCAATCCGATCCTGCAGGGTGAAGTGCAACATAGCCAGGATTTTGTTTCCCTCCTCATCCTACAGCAATAGCGCCCACAGAAACCCAGCTTGCTCTCTTCTTCTCTTAGCATGTGTGGTTGCTTAGAGCCACAGCAGCTGCTCAAATTGTGAACATATCCTTGTCATCAAATTTTGGGATGAGACACACCACAGATTGGTAAGTACTGAGGCCCATATTTGTACTTTTATTGCGCCTCATTTGCATAATATTTTTACGCAAAAGAGGTGCAAACTTACAAAATACAATTATATTTTGTAAGTTTGCACCGCTTTTGCGTCAAAAAATGACGCAAATGCGGCACAAAAAAGTATAAATTTGGGCCTGAGTTTACTGGAGAGCAAGCTTGTGACGTCCCAATGACACCAGTACTACCTGCAAATGACTTTCCATATCTTGCTTTCCTGAACATGTGTGTGACAAACAGCTAACCAGGATACAGGTAACCTGGTTACCACACTGTGCCCTTTAACAAAAGGCTCATAGAAGGGTTAGAAGGGAAATAATGAACTATGCCTTATTAGATCTGGAATTGTTTAGCTGTTTAATGCTAGTCTTAAAGGAACACTACATTGACTGGCTCTTACCTAGAAAAAGAAAGCTGATTTTTTTTTACGTTATCTGTCGTCCTTTAATTCATTCTCTCCTTTCATTCATTCTCTGTTTTCATTAATCTGCTCCTCTCTTTCATCTACTCTTTTGTTTCTATTATCTTCTTCTTCTCTTCCTCTTCTTTCCTCCTTCTTTCATTTCTTTCTCAATTCCTTCCCCACTTTCTTCCATCCTTTCTCCTTCTGTGCTTCATTCTGTCTATTTCTGTTTTCTCTCCTTGTCTTACTCATTTCTACCCTTCAATCCTTTTCTCCTTATTTCCTTTTCTTTTCTTCTTTCTTTCCTTCCTGTGTTCGTTCTTTCTTTTTCTTTCTTTCTTTTTCTTTCTTTCTTTCTTTCCTGTGTTCTTTCTTTCTTTCTCTTTCTTTCTCTTTCTTTCTTTCTTTCTTTCTTTCTTTCTTTCTTTCTTTCTTTCTTTCTTTCTTCCTTTCTTCCGTCCTTCCTTCCTTCTTCTTGTATCTTACTCCATCTTACCCTCCCAATTCTCACTTCTTCATACTTTCTTTCTGTTCCCCTTTACTTTTTCAATTTATTTTTTTGTGGTTTTACATGGAGAAAACTGAGTTCAAGTGCATGAGAGCACTTTACAAGAGCATGATATGATATTACAGAAGGTCCTATTTATTTATAGTCCAATCTTGGTCACAATCAAATCAGTTGATAGGAACTTGCTGACGTGCTCCAGAGGCTGCTGAGAGACTGCTCCGTGGCTCCACCGACACCGTGTCCCCCCGGTGATCCGGTCTTTGACTTTATCCGCTGCCTGTATCCCTCTGCACCTTTGGAGTCTTGGAAGCTTTCTATGTGTTTCTGCCTTGCACTCCTGCTGCCGCGGCCTTGCCACCTCTGATCTCTCATTCTTGGCACTGGTTGCCGGTTTCTGGTTTGCTGGCTGGTTTATGGCTGCCGAGATCTTTGGACCTGATGTGGGCCGCTTTCTACAGTGTGTGCTGCAGGCTTTTGGCTGCCTGACCTTGGTGCAGTGCCCACCCTCCCCCACCCTGGTGCTGGTGCGCATGGGGAGGCCTTCGAGGACCCAGAAGCTGGGGGTGTAGCTCATCCCAGTGACTGGCATTTTGTGGAAGTTACATGTCTACTTTTGGATGCTGGGATTACGGTGAGTGGGGCATGGGGCGTCTACCTTTGAGACTGCACTAGGACCTGTGTAGAAGGTCAAGGCTGAGTGCCACAAGGTGCTAGTCTGCAGTACAGCGGGAGCAGGAGGCACTAGGCATTCAGCAACAATCTTTCCTTCCCTGCGGCTTTGCAGTAGAGAGGCCTCCCTTCAAGCTCACCAGCGCACCAAATTACTGCAACCCCTACACCTTGCAATACTTACTCGTTATTGCACCAGCAAGGTCCTGCCAAGAGTGCCACTCACAGCCTCACTCACCATTGACAAATACAACTTGCATTGGCAGTTCAGCATCGCACGCTTGTGCCCCCTCCATATTCTGTTTTCAACTTGAGCACACTGCCATCTTGGAGGATTGAGGCAGTGTCAGCAAAGGCCTGTTTGGAAAGAACAATGGGCCACCTGGCCGCCTTGCACAGTGTGCTCATGCCCCCTTTGCACTTAGCATCTTATTTTGAGGTTATCAACTCCTAGGAAGGGTGAGGCGGCACTGTGGGAAGAGTCCCTAGCCTCGGAAAGGCCTTTGGGATGATTGGTATCCTTTAAAAAAGTGCTTTTGGAATTCACAGTGATGCAGTAACAAAGAGTTAAGGAGCCCTGACCCCTAGAGCAGAGCACTGGAAGATTTAGTACACAGAAAGAGCTGTGTGCCTTTGATACCACTTGGTCCTTTACAAGCATCCTAGTGTGGCAGCTACTAGGGCTACCACTGTTAGAGGGGAGAGAGCGTTTGTGCCACGAAAGTGACCACTCTATGGTGGTGGTGCAGCTTGCTGCCTTGCTACTCCCTGTTTGCCGATGATGATACTGTTGCTACTACTTGCTACTGCCTGCTCCACCTAGCCTCCAGCCACAACCTACAAGCCCCCAGCAACAGCCCCCATTTGTGATACACTGAAAAAAGGGCATGCAGAAGAACAGGCCACAGCCAACATGAGATCAGGGAGAGTGAGACGGCAGCCCTCACCCAAAATGAACAAAAAGTAAAGGAACTGTAAATAGATGAGCGTAGCAACCAAAGAATCAGCTCAGGTAGGGGAAGGGCTTCTAGTCTAACCTCTTTACTCTCCCCCTCACTCTTGTTCAGGGTTTGCTCCAACCACTACAACTTCAGGGTAGCATCCAAAGATATGTACTAAGTTCTCCTTCGTGAAAGATGCAGGGCCTGTGCTTTGCTCAAGCAATGAAGGGGTGAATGGTGAACAGTTCAACAGATTGCAAGCTGTATATTGTTGTCTTCAAAGGACACCACAGATTCCACATTTATTCTACAAAATGGTAACCATACTTGTTGATAGGGAGGAGCAAGACACTAATGGGGTCATTCCGACCCTGGCGGTCCATGACCGCCAGGGCGGAGGGCAGCGGAAGCACCGCCAACAGGCTGCTGGTGCTTCCTGGGCGATTCTGACCACGGCGGTAAAGCCGCAGTCAGAAAAGGGGAACCGGCGGTTTCCCGCCGGTTTCCCACTGGCCCAGGGAATCCGCCATGGCGGCGCTGCTTGCCGCGCCGCCATGGGGATTCCGACCCCCTTCCCGCCATCCTGTTCCTGGCGGTAATTACCGCCAGGAACAGGATGGCGGGAACGGGTGTCGTGGGGCCCCTGGGGGGACCTGCACTGCCAATGCCACTGGCATGGGCAGTGCAGGGGCCCCTAACAGGGCCCCATAAAGATTTTCAGTGTTTGCTTTGCAGACACTGAAAATCGCGACGGGTGCCACTGCACCCGTCGCACCCCTTCAACTCCGCCGGCTCCATTCGGAGCCGGCTTCATTGTTGAAGGGGCTTTCCCGCTGGGCCGGCCGGCGGTCTTCTGGCGGTCGCCCGCCGGCCCAGCGGGAAAGCCGGAATGGCCGCCGCGGTCTTTTGACCGCAGAGCGGTCTTTCGGCGAAAACCGCTTGGCGGGCGGCGACCGCCGCGGTCAGAATGACCGCCTAAGGCCTTGATTAAGAATGGTGGAATATCACTGGAAGAGTTAACTCTCTCAGACAGGCAACAGCACCTACACTGACATTTTCGACCTGCTTAGTGGTTTCCTCCCCAGAGTCAGGAAAAAGTGCCCTGAAAAGTATTTGGACCTGGAGAAAATATATATACACTGATTTCTGGTGCAAGGGTGCCAGCTGGAATCAGGATTCTGGCCCTCTACTACCCCTGCACAAAAAACTGCACAGTTGTAATCAGGGCCTTCAGCTTAAAGCTTCTGGGCAAACGTATTGGGGGGTAACCTTCTATTATAAAGAATAGAATACCCTCTGCCATACTTTAAAAGGATATTGCAAGTTCAGAGTTCCATGAACCTAAAAAACAAGACTGAAGACAAAATTCGTATGTAGTTTGGGAACTCCTTGGAGACCTCCAATATCCTTGTAATGTATAGCTCAGGGTATTTTGTTGCACCTATAATGAGACAATGGGAGAGACATAGTACTAGTGTCAAATTGCAGACCGTTGTGAGTAAAGAGGTACCGGTCTGATGTGGATTTATTGAATACTGAGTAAATAATTTACCTTCTGAAAGAATTAAACAAAGAACTATGGTCCACATGTACGAAAAGCAAAATTTGCGAGTGGGTAATTTCGAATCAGTGCGAATTGTAATTACCGACTCGCAAATCGGAAAATAGGAAGGAAGTGACCAGCAATTCGGTACAGAGTCACACTGCAATTTGTGATTACGCAAATTGCAATTACCTAAATTGTGAATGGGATTTTTACTGAATCGCAAATTGCGACCTGGACCCTAATTGTGAGTCGCAATTAGCAAACGGGAGCAAAATAATAGAGAAACTTCACTTCCTGGTGCTGGGTATTGAACCTTGAACCAGGAAGTGCCTCCCATGAGTGTGAGAGGAGTCTAGGCAGCACACACAGCAGAGGCTCGCCAGGCAGAGAGGAGCAACTGCAGCCATGGCTAGCCGAACAAAGGAAACAAACACAGCAGGGAGGAAGAGGAAGTTAAAATTCTCTGAAGAAGAGTTGGAAGTCCTCACTGAGGAGTGCTGCCTACATCATGATGTGTTGTTTGGGAGGAAAGCAATGACTGTACCTGACTCGCAGAAAAAAAAAATATGGATGGACATACAATCCAAAATATATGCAATTGGAGTCAGCCACCGCTCATTTGATGAAGTGCGGAAAAGGTGGTATTACCTCTAGTCAAGGACCAAAGAAAAGGTTGCAGAGCGGTTAATGGAGGAGCCTGGAACAGGTGGCGGACCATCTACAGCAAAACCACCCACAGCAATCAAAAGTATGGTGGAGACCACACTGGAGCCGGAGACTGTCCTGGGATTAGGGGACCTGGACAGTTAAACACCAGGAACCTCTAAAAGTAAGTGGCACCTATCACATTTTCCCAATTCTCAGGGCACTATGCACACAACCGCATTTCACAAAAGCATGCATCATTCAGAAAACTCCATGCCTATATGTCCAGTGCAAGTATAGTGCATTATAGGTGAAGTACTCCAGTAGTCAAATTAGTGATGACATTTAAATTTAATAAACCAAACATAAGAGCATTACTGACAGTTTATCCCCTGTGTCCCACAGTTTTCCCTCAAGTATCCACTGATGACTGAAGTAATAATGCAAACATGGCAGCAGAGGAGGCAGTCAGCATTGCCAGAGGAGTGCAACCCACAAACCCAAATTAGCAATGACCCTAAACCCACAGAGGAGACAGAATTTGACAATGAGGATGTAATCCTGCCTTCCAGTCCACAAATATGTGAGAGCCACCCACAGAGAACCACAGGGCATGGGCATAGAAGGCATCATCTGGCGCATGATGCCGGTGAGGTGGATGGCACTACTCAGCTGTTTCTGGGTCTGGAAGCATCCCTACTCAGCAATCAGCAACTGCAAAACAAACAGATGTGCTTAATGAATTTAATTTATAGCAGATGAAACAGACTCTAACACAGGGATTTGAGAATGCGGAAACACAATTGGCCACCATGAATGGCAATATGGTCAGCCTCACCACTGCCATCAATGACCTACGCAGGGAAATGGTGGTGGATCGTGCTCATGTAAGGCACCATAAGCAAAGGACTGCTGCACAGATGGACCCCTGAGTCAGTCCATTGGCCGTGTAGCCACAACTACAACATGCCTGTCACAATGCACAGTCACACTCCAGGTGGAATTGGGACATTTTGCTGGAGATGTAGTCAAGGGACTAGAACGCATTACTGAAGCTGTGAACCTACTACAAAACTCCCAGGCAGCAAGAGGCACTGGTGACACCCCTCAGGACAGTGAGGCGATATGCAGTGTACGCAGCATTTCCACCTTGGATGCCCACATCCTGCGATGTAGCAGTACCTGCCAGACATCTGTGGACGAACCAGGCACAGGCCATGGTGGTCGTAGCCGTAGGAGTGTGTGATGTACTAAGTTTGGCTTTATTTTAATGCACATGGCTAGAATGTGTAAGGTGATGTACCCCATTTTTTGTCTTAGTGGTACGTGTTACTGTATTGCTATTCACCAAAGGCTATCCTGACATTAAAGGATGTTTGTTTAGGACAACATGGATATGTGTGTTTGAGATCTGTGAGGGCAGTGTCAGTTGTCACTTACCTGGCAAAGTAATGGATTGTAATGTGATCCTGTTGCCATCTGACCTCCATTGCGATGCTACCATCCCCAGGCCGTTGTAATGGTGGCTCGTGCTCCTCATCCACAGATTCTGTGTCATCTATGGTGAGATGTAGAGATGTAGCCCACTCCTGGTTGCAATGTTGTGTAGGATGGCACATGCATTCACAATCTTGCATGCAATCTCCGGGGCATACTGAAGTGAACCTCCACTTTTGTGCAGGCATCTGAACCGCAATGTTAACATGCCAAAGATCCTTTCAATAACAGCTCTGGTGCACTGATGTGCAATGTTGTAGCGCCTCTCATTCTGATTTTTGGGTGATAAGTATGGAGTGAGTATCCATGGCCTCAATGCACATGCACTGTCACCTATTTCTAACATAGGTTTTCTACTACATAGTACCTAGTAAATAGTCATCATCAAACTGCCCACGTTCTAGGCGTTGGTGAATTTCCACTGTGCTTAAAAATATATGCATCATGTGTGCTCCCTGGGTATTTTGCCACTATATCGGTAATGACATTGTGGGCGTCACATACCACCTGGATGCTAAGTGAGTGAGTACTTTTCCTATTGCGGAACACATACTCAAGATGTGAGGGAGGACATATGGGTACATGTGTCCCATACACACATTACTAATCCATGGGGGGAGTTGACAATTCTGTAGAAGTTCACTTTGATGCTGTGTATTTCTTCCGCATTCCTGGGAGGCAAATGTAGTTGGTCATGTGTGCGAGTATGGCATCAAAGAACTGTCTAAAGAAACATGACAAGACATTCTGGTACAGCCCACCAGTGACAGCAATCATCCCCTGTTACCTACCCTAGGCCAAAAGGTGCAGTGAGCACAACATTTGCATGTGTGGGGATGGAGCAACTGCGCAGGGTATGGCTTTGTAGCTGGGGTTTTACCAGTTCTACAAGCTCTAAGATAACCGTGGCGCTCAGCCTATATTTTTCATAAAAGTCCTCCTCAGTCTTTTGAAATATGGCCTGCCTGATTCTATATATCCTCTCCTGTCTCCACCTCCCCCTCCGCTGGGCAGACTGGAATTGCCTCCTCAATGCAATCACGTAGAGTGCAGCCATTGTGGAAAACTCAGATGCCTTCTGGATCTGCTTTTATACTTTGAATCTGCTTACCACCTATTTTGAATCAGTGCTAATCGGGATTTGCAAAATGGCCTATTTGTGACTAGCCACAATTTGGGACTGCCTTAAACATATGGATTGCGAGTCGCAAATTGTGATTTTCTATTTACTACCCTCAAAATCCAGTTGCAAACATTTGGGATTTGGTAATTGGTTGCATCGCTATATGGGATTCGGAAATGGCGTTTGTACATACTATTTTGCTTTTTGCACAGTCGCAAATAGCATTGTGACCAATTTGTGAGTCACTAAACGTACATACATGTGGCCCATAGTACTTTGGTAATAAATGGGAGAGAAAATGGCATATACATTGAGTAGCATCACTGCACAACTTATCACCAGGAAACAAAATTAAGGCAAACCTAGGCCAAGATTTACTGAGGTATTGAGTTGGGTTTGTGTACTTTTTTAACTCAGACCCAATGACAAAACCCTTTTCCTGGGATTTATAAACAATACAAATTGGTATTTGCGTCAGTTTGTAAGAAAAAGTCATACTAAGCAGTGTGAAGTGCTTCTTTGCATTACTTTGCATCAAGGGGGTGTTCCATGGGTGGTACACAGGCGTTACTATCCTACCACCCATTGTTTTTTCTGTAAAACCCTATTTGCTAACAATAGTAGGTTTTTGTACTAAAAATGAATGCCACTTGAAAGCAGGTATTAAAAGAAGAAATTATTTCATTTCTCCTCTCTTTTCTGACTATACATGTCTGCTGCACTGTACAGCACTCATACAAAAAGGGAAAAGTTGTAAAGTCAGTCTAATTTGAGGATTTTGTATTGCTACAAAACCTATGCTAGATTAATGCACACGGCGTTGCATTATGGTGCAAAGAAGTGTGTGGGGTGCTCGGCAGCATAATTCTGTGCCGGCACTAGGGGAAGAGGGAAGGGTAGTGCATATCTCAGAAGAAATGACACTATCCTTCTCTCTCCCTTTCATGCACACAGTGCACCAACTTCAGGAGTTTTCTAAATCTGGGCCTTAGTCTCTAATCTCGGGTTTGTTCTCTGGCCAAATTGTTTGATCTGAGTAAGCAACTTCATTGTGCATTTTGGTTTGTCAAATTTGAGAACATCTTGAAGTAATTAATTTCAAATATGTACTACATAAAAAAATATGCACTACAAAATCTTCATCCATGGCTTAATACACTATAATGATCTACCATATATAACAGTATTCTTATTCAAACTCCTCAAGAGGTTGGAAACGTATGTCATTTAACAAAAATGCACACCAAATCAGTGTTTCATCTAGCAAGGTTACAAATAAGACTAAAACTAAAATTTGATGCAATAAACTTACTGGTTACCTTAGTACAGATGCTCACTGGAAACGTAAATATGCGCCTACAAGACCTAGCATTCTTAAGGTTGGTTGACTAATTAAACGACTGGCAGAAAGTCACCTCATGTCAGTGGATCAGAGTGGCGCATAATGATCTTCTTCCCAGAAGCATTCACTGGATCGTGCCTTGAGCTTCTGAATCTCTCTGTCATGTTTCCAATTCAAAACGTTACCACACATTGTCATCCTAAATCGTTTTATCACTAACAATGCTGATCTTGAATAAACCTCCTTACCTGAAGAAGGTCAGAACATTTGCTGCAGTTTTGGGGCCCAACTTTACTCACACCTAATCACCTGGCATTAAGCGCACATCCTTCACTCCAGGGCCCGGATTTAAGAAAACTAACTGGCGCTTCATTACATGAAGCTCCACTTTTCTTACACCTAATTGTGCCCCCTCAATGCAACCATGCGTGTGCCATATTAATGATACAGCGCACCATGGCGCATGTTAGGATCAATAGAGTCACAATTTTTTATTCTACTGTGGTACTTTGCAGGGTTAGCGCCAAAATATTTGCCGCTTATCCTGCAAAGTACATAGAGGCCCGTTATAAACAATGGTGTGCCTCAATTTAGCGCCTGCACTGAGCAACCTTTTGTGATGAGCTTTTTCAGCATTTTCAAGGCTTCATTTCCTCATAACCAGAGGCCCAATCCTCATTAAGAATCGCCACATCACTTTCATTGATCATAGCTACACTGTACTCATCCCAGTCTCTACTGACATGCTCAGTCAAGGGTAAAGGGGAATGGCTCAATTAATCAGCCACTTTGTTCTTATTCTTCAGTATGTATTCCACATCCTATATAAAGTTCAATAACCAGAGCATCATTCTTGCAATCCGAGGTGTGGCCTTGATCATTACATCAGATGTTAGTGGCTTCAATAGTGGTTTATGGTCAGTGCGCAGTGTGAATCTAGAACGCCAGAGGTATTGCCTACACTTTTACATTGCCTACAAAGCTGCCAGCATTTATTCCTCTATTACAGAGAATGTCTTTCCTGCTGGAGGCAATGAGTGAGAAGCATACGCTACTGTACATTCTGTTCCTTAATCAGAAACCTGTGTTGACACCACTCCCAATCCTTTGCAGCTGGCATCAGTTGTCACAACACTACAGGCACACATTTCAAATTCTTGTATCCGAGCAGCTGTGCAAATGTCATGTTTGATGGCTTTAAAGTCTCTGTGTAATTTCTAGCTTGTCTAACTCTTCACTCCACTTGAATTCTTACCTTCCCTTCAATAAATGCCTCAACTCATTGGTTTTCATAGCAAAATTCTTCATTAACTTAGAAGAAAATTCTGGTAGCCCAAGGAATGGCCTGACCTCTTCCTAAGAATTTGGTGCAAGTGCGTTGCTAACAAATTCAGTTATGTCTTTCTTTGGAGTAATCCTATATCTGCCAACATCATGTCCCAAGAATGTTACAGACCTCAAGGCAAATTTGCATTTCCCCATTTCTACACTAAGCCCTTTCGCAGCCAATTTTTCCAGGACAAGTTTCAGCCTGTAGTCATGTTCTTGCCTGTCTCTGCCCATTACCAGTATATCGTCCTGGAAATAAGTACTGGATGGATGTAATGGAATCTAGTGATGGGCAGAGGTTAGGTCAATTGTGGAGAACCACATGACTCCTTTAATTTTGGACAGGAGTTGGTCAATCCAAAGAAGTGTAAATTTGTCTACCACAATACTTTTGCTAAGGTTCCTTAGATCAATGCATAATGTTATGTGGCGATTAGACTTCTGAACTACCATGAAAGGAGCCAACTATTCCGCGTTCTCCACGGGTTCAATAATTTCACTATTTTCTAGCTTGTCTGACTCTTCCATCACACTTCATTACATTCCCACTGGTATGTTCATGAGATTATGTCAAACAGGCACTGACCCCTCTTTTAGCATAATCTTGTCATGAATCCACTCAATTTCCCAACAATCCCTGAAGACACACTGGCAAACTGTTTCATCAGTTCTCCATCTATATCAATTAGTGGTTCACCTAGTAACAAAAGCTAGTCTTTACTGTTGGCATCTAATATGGTGCCTAAGGCTCTCTGATGCATCCACCTGTTCTGGTGCGAGCCACTCACCTGAATTCCAGGCGTTGACAATTGGGGCGATGACAATTCCCCAATCCCGGTGAGAACTAACGTGACCGCAATGAAGAATACATTGCTCTCTCACAAGTCCTCAGGGAGCAGGGGGTGTGGGAAGAGAAAAAGAGAGAATACTAGCTTTCACTTTGTGGACTGCAGAATCAGACTGCTGGACCCTGCGCTGCATGTCATGTCTGGTGTCAGAAATTCTGATTTCGAAAATACTGGATTTTTAGTTTTAGAATTCTGGGTTGTAAACGAATTACCTCATTAATACAATGAGCCAGCATAGACTGTTGCTAAATAATACATTGCATTAATGTCAGTTACAATACCATCTAAGAACAGAGGGGCCCCTTTCTGTTAAATATATGTTTCCTTGGGATTTTCTTCCTCCAAATTCAAATGTGACAGATCTGCAACCAGCCATGGGAATTTTCTCACTCGTGCAAGTGACAGGGTGCACATCAGTGGGATTAAGTTGTTCACCCAAAACACCAGCAAACTTTTCCTCCATACGGATCACTCCACAATTGTATAGTGCGAGCCAGAATCTACTACGATCTGTATGTCTACCCCACCAATGGTCACCCTGCACTAAGGTTTCCTCTTACTTGCTGCATCTTCAATTATTAGGATGCCCTTATCACCCATTGACTCATTCTCTGTTTCCTGCTCCTCTTCATTATTCTGCATCACACACTTTATCAAGTCATTGCCACTCCTTTTCCTGCAGCACTTGCCAAAATGACCAATGATACCATAGTAGGAACACTTTGATCTCACTTCAGGGCAACTTTTATCTCTGGCCACGTGTCCCCTATTCCCACATCTGAAATCTGCAGGGCGTTTGTCGATGTTGTCAGTCTTAACTTTATCATTCTGTTGCCACACAAAACTCTTCCTGTTCTGCTTCCAATTCTTCCTCTCATTCTTTCTGACATTTGCAACTTTACACAGACTCAGTTTCGTCCGTATTTTTTGACACAGCTTTAGCATCGACATCTCAGATTTCAGAACCATGGCTAGTGTCGCCTTAAGAGAGAGGTGCATCACTGTACACCTAAAAATGAACTCTTGAACACTAGTGATAGTTGTATGGATAATCATTTGATCCCTTATAAGTTAATCATGCAAGAAACCAATCTTGCACGATATTATAAACATTTTTAAGTGCAACCACATAATCTTCCACAGTTTCCATCTAAGACTGTTTCCTTGGAATACATTATATCTGCCTATGGCTACACAAAGTGCCAGTTGGTGGTGACTGTCAGTCATCAAGACTATTCTTAATCAGTGTCAGCATCATCCCTTGTTTTTTCTATCGGGCTATAAAATCATAAACTCTCGGGACTCAAACTATGCAATAATATTCTTTTCTTCCTTGTGGATGTAAATTCTTCTCCATTCTCCTCCTCCATAGCAGATATGTAGCTTAGGAAATAATCCTTCCAGCATGGCCATTTCATTTGGGATTCACCAGCTCTGAGAAGGCAGGGAAAGGTAGAGCAGGGCAAAAGGAATTCACACTCATCCTCTATGTGATAACCGCAACCATATGTATGAGTTCAGATAATTCCAAAATCCTAGGGCTTGTGTAACCCTCCAGTGCCCCAGACACTGGATTTACGCTTCACACCATCACACCCTACTAGTGTCCATGTAGGTAAATGTCAGGCAAAAATACATACAGGATACTAGGTGTGGATCATGCAAAAACAAAGTCACTAATTAGGGGCTGCACGTCCTTAGATTCAAATAAATATATCCTAGTGGTGTGTGTATAACCGTAAGTGCATGTGAGTCACTTATTTCAAATCTCCTCAAATAAGCACAGTGTACACATCGTCAAAATTCTCCAGCAATTGCTCTCAAGAGCAGCAATTGCCAAAGGTGTGAGCACAAGTTGCCAAAGGTATGCGTATCACCGTAGACACACACTGAACACTTACCTGAATCATTTTCTTACAGGAGTAAAGTAATGTTAAGGAAGGTGTGCGCATCACTGCAGACGTGCACTAGAAGGAGACACCGAGAACCAACGCGCACCAGTAGGAACATCTGTACAAATTCCCAATCATATATAGTGCTTGTTCCCAGGGTCTCGTCATCACATCACGATGTCTGTCGCAACACCAGCTTCGGCTTCTTTCTTATTCCCTCTTCAATATGGAGTCTACCTCTGATGTCATCAAGTAGCATCACAACGTACGTTGGGTACGCAGATATCACCTTAAGATGCGGTCTTTTCTAAGATCGCGCCTCAGCACAGGCTGTGCTGGGCGCGCTGACAACACTTCAAGATGCAGTCTTCACCAGTCTAAGGATGCACTAGTGTGAGCAACACAAGCCAAGTCAGTTTTAAGTGCTTACACACGCTGTCACCCCTTGACCCCTCGAAATGTCCTAAACGCTCTGACCTCTGATTTTCAACCAATCCGATCTTGCAGGGTGAAGTGCAACATAGCCAGGATTTTGTTTCCCTCCTCATCCTACAGCAAAAGCGCCCACAGAAACCCAGCTTGCTCTCTTCTTCTCTCAGCATGTGTGGCTGCTTAGAGCCACAGCAGCTGCTCAAATTGTGAACATCTCATCCTTGTCATCAAATTTTATGATGAGACACACCACGGATTGGTAAGTACTGAGGCCCATATTTATACTTTTATTGCGCCTCATTTGCATAATATTTTGACGCAAAAGCGGTGGTAAACTTACAAAATACAATTATATTTTGTAAGTTTGCACCGCTTTTGCGTCAAAAAATGACACAAATGCGGCACAAAAAAGTATAAATATGGGCCTGAGTTTACTGGAGAGCAAGCTTGTGGCGTCCCAATGACACCAGTACTACCTCCAAATGACTTTCCATATCTTGCATTCCTGAACATCTGTGTGACAACCAGATAACCAGGATACAGGTAACCTGGTTACCACACTGTGCCCTTTAACAAAAGGCTCATAGAAGGGTTAGAAGGGAAATAATGAACTATGCCTTATTAGATTTAGAATTGTTGAGCTGTTTAATGCTAGTCTTAAAGGAACACTACATTGACTGGCTCTTACCTAGAAAAAGAAAGCTGATGTTTTTTACGTTATCTGTCCTCCTTTAATTAATTCTCTCCTTTCATTCATTCTCTGTTTTCATTAATCTGCTCCTCTCTTTCATCTACTCTTTTGTTTCCATATCTTCTTCTTCTCTTCCTCTTCTTTCCTCATTCTTTCATTTCTTTCTCACTTCCTTCCCCACTTTCTTCCATCCTTTCTCCTTCTGTGCTTTATTCTGTCTATTTCTCTTTTCTCTCCTTGTCTTACTCATTTCTACCCTTCAATCCTTTTCTCCTTATTTCCTTTTCTTTTCTTCTTTCTTTCTTCTTTCTTTCCTTCCTGTGTTCTTTTCTTTCTCTTTCTTTCTTTCTTTCTTTCTTTCTTTCTTTCTTTCTTTCTTTCTTTCTTTCTTCTTCTTGTATCTTACTCCATCTTACCCCCCCAATTCTCACTTCTTCATACCTTCTTTCTGTTCCCCTTTACTTTTTCAATTTATTTTTTTGTGGTTTTACATAGGGAAAACTGAGTTCAAGTGCATGAGAGCACTTTACAAGAGCATGAGATGATATTACAGAAGGTCCTATTTATTTATAGTCCAATCTTGGTCACAATCAAATCAGTTGATAGGAACTTGCTGACGTGCTCCAGAGGCTGCTGAGAGACTGCTCCGTGGCTCCACCGACACCGTGTCCCCCTGGTGATCCAGTCTTTGACTTTATCCGCTGCCTGTATCCCTCTGCACCTTTGGAGTCTTGGAAGCTTTCTATGTGTTTCTGCCTTGCACTCCTGCTGCCGCGGCCTTGCCACCTCTGATCTCTCATTCTTGGCACTGGTTGCCGGTTTCTGGTTTGCTGGCTGGTTTATGGCTGCCGAGATCTTTGGACCTGATGTGGGCCGCTTTCTCCAGTGTGTGCTGCAGGCTTTTGGCTGCCTGACCTTGGTGCAGTGCCCACCCTCCCCCACCCTGGTGCTGGTGCGCATGGGGAGGCCTTCGAGGACCCAGAAGCTGGGGGTGTAGCTCATCCCAGTGACTGGCATTTTGTGGAAGTTACATGTCTACCTTTGAGACTGCACTAGGACCTGTGTAGAAGGTCAAGGCTGAGTGCCACAAGGTGCTAGTCTGCAGTACAGCAGGAGCAGGAGGCACTAGGCATTCAGCAACAATCTTCCCTTCCCTGCGGCTTTGCAGTAGAGAGGCCTCCCTTCAAGCTCACCAGTGCACCAAATTACTGCAACCCCCTACACCTTGCAATACTTGCAAGGTCCTGCCAAGAGTGCCACTCACAGCCTCACTCACCATTGACGAATACAACTTGCATCGGCAGTTCAGCATCGCACGCTTGTGCCCCCTCCATATTCTGTTTTCAACTTGAGCGCACTGCCATCTTGGAGGATTGAGGCAGTGTCAGCAAAGGCCGTTGTTTGGAAAGAACAATGGACCACCTGGCCGCCTTGCAGTGTGCTCATGCCCCCTTTGCACTTAGCATCTTATTTTGAGGTTATCAGCTCCTAGGAAGGGTGAGGCGGCACTGTGGGAAGAGTCCCTAGCCTCGGAAAGGCCTTTGGGATGATTGGTATCCTTTAAAAAAGTGCTTTTGGAATTCACAGTGATGCAGTAACAAAGAGTTAAGGAGCCCAGACCCCTAGAGCAGAGCACTGGAAGATTCAGTACACAGAAAGAGCTTTTAAGGGAAATATAAGTTCTGTCCACTGTGTGCCTTTGATACCACTTGGTCCTTTACAAGCATCCTAGTGTGGCAGCTACTAGGGCTACCACTGTTAGAGGGGAGAGAGCGTTTGTGCCACGGAAGTGACCACTCTAGGTGGTGGTGCAGCTTGCTGCCTTGCTACTCCCTGTTTGCCGCTGATGCTACTGTTGCTACTACTTGCTACTGCCTGCTCCACCTAGCCTCCAGCCACATCCTACAAGCCTCCAGCAACAGCCCCCATTTGTGATACACTGAATAAAGGACATACAGAAGAACAGGCCACAGCCACATTTGTTCAACATGAGATCGGGGAGAGTGAGACGGCAGCCCTCACCCAAAATGAACAAAAAGTAAAGGAACTGTAAATAGATGAGCGTAGCAACCAAAAAATCAGCTCAGGTAGGGGAAGGGCTTCTAGTCTAACCTCTTTACTCTCCCCCTCACTCTTGTTCAGGGTTTGCTCCAACCACTACAACTTCAGGGTAGCATCCAAAGATATGTACTAAGTTCTCCTTCGTGAAAGATGCAGGGCCTGTGCTTTGCTCAAGCAATGAAGGGGTGAATGACCTGCCATCACCACTACAACAGGGTTGGCAGATCAGCACAATGTGACTTGTGAAAGGATCATGAGTCCAAAAGGGAAGACTGCTGCATTACAACTACAGCTAAAGGTGATGGACCTCCGAGGCATAGAGTTGCCCACAGGGCATGAGAGCAAGGGGGTCACCAAGGAAACAAGGGTGCCTGATGCCGAGGAATAACACCTTCAGAAATGAAATGATCCGCCCCCCCCTTGCATGTAAAACTGGCATTCCTCTTCTGGCCACATCCCTCTCTCCAAGCACACACCCTAACAGCTCTACCAATAATGATCCAACATCACTTAGGCCAGACACACAGGTTAAAGACTTCGATATCATCTATCTTACTACACAGGAATAGGAGCCTCATATACCTCTGACCTACTGTTACCACAAACCAGGACAAAAAAATTGTGTCTAACAACATCTGGGCAACCAGGAAAAACTGATTGGGTCAGACATCTAAGCATCATTATTGAGCACTATGCAACTGACAGTCAATGCGATGCAATATCAATCTTAAAACATGGACCTTCAATTATCACTCCTCAACTCATTGGATAACTATGTTTTAAATATTGATGTAAAATTGGCTGACCTAAATCATTTGATAAGACAGGCCCAAACAGAAACTCTGCTTACACAAACAAGCTGTACCTGTGTTGCAATTGTAGAGAAACTGTCAACATTACCAGCTGTGATGGTGTACCTTCAGTTGGTCATGAAAGAAGCAATTAGCATCTCAATGGCAGGCTCTCTGGCAGCTGTTCCCCCGTTGATGGACCTAACATCCGACCAAATGTCGGTGGAGTCTCAAGAGAACAGACCCAACAAGGTAAACATACATTTTCGAGATGGGAACCTGTTAATGGATGCAAGTAGTAATGATCTGGTGCCCCAGAAGTTGCCAATGCCACCCTTGTGGGACCAGTTGTCAAAGGTGACCGATTGTAACAAACAGGTCTTCTCAGATCATTAAGAAAGACATCAAGCCTCCTGCCCTACTCGCTTCTAAACAACAATGAAAACAGAGAAGGAAGGGCAGGAAAGGAAGGCAGATATCACTGTATACTTTCAATCAGGTACCACAATCCCAATATCCAGCAGGCCACCACGGGAGTCAATGAGAGAAACTGAAGAAACTGGAGCAACTAAAGGCATTACGACAGACTCACACAGTGAAGCCAATCAGTGCTCCATGAATAGTGTGTCAACTGAGGAAAATCCTTGAGTGAACAACCTACTTTAAATACAAGAGACTGGGGCAGTTCCCTGGGGGAGGAGGCCACAGGTCAAGGGGTTCCTTTCAACAAGTGTCTCATGGGTAGTGCAACAGTCAACAATGGACCAACACCCAGGGGAGGAGAAACTCTGCACCAGCAACCTTTCTTAGTCACAAGAGTTAGGTATAGCTCCCCAGGGAAGGAGGCCTGCTCCCAAGAGGACTCTTCCCAAAGCCCTGTATTTGACTTAGAGCATGCATCACAGAAGCAGTGTCTCACTGATCCTTCCACTTTCTGTGGAAAATATACAGCAATCTAAAGCCTGTAGAAGGCTGCAGAAGCAGCTAGAGCCATGTACTACCCTGTTTCTACTGGGGCATAAGCCAAAGGCCGCACAAACACCCTTAATAGAGGGAATATTCTGCAAGTGCTAACATCAATTACCATGTTTGAGGATCTAAGATCATGCAACATTATAGAATTTTTGGAGCACAATAACCATCTTGAGAACGAGGCAACAAATGCGATGTGAGTGACACCTAGAATAGCAAAGAGAGTCTTGGATGACTAAGAACATTTAAGCATGTGGGGAATTAAGTTAATGCCCTTCCAGGAGCCCGGCTATCCTGAGCCATTTGTAGCGAGGCACAGCGATCACTCAAGAACTTGCCTGGAGCAAGTCAGGGCACAGACATACTCTGTGCTAAGGGGGACGAGAAGTGCATCTCCAATGCACAAGGATGAAACAACACCCCAGGGGGCAACCACCGCAATTAGGACTGGAGCCTTGGTATCACAAGCCTAGGGCTGGGTGGCTAGCACAATAAACACTTGAAGCAGTAACCCATGACTTATTAAAAATCTCTTACCAGCTGCTAAAACATCATGGCCCTCATTACAACCCTGACGGTCGGTGTTAAAGCGGCAGTAAAACCGCAAACAGGCCGGTGGGAAAAAAAATGGGATTACGACTGTGGCATAAACCGGAAGCATAGACAGCCACTTTAACACTCCGACCGCCATGGCGGTACAAGCAAACAGCGCGGCGGACACTGCCAACAGACAGACGGAAGACAAGGTACCGCCTACCCTATCACAAGATGCCTATCTGCCACCTTTTCCGGGGTGGAACCAACGCGAACAAAAACACGGCGGAAACAGAACACAGAAGGGAAAACACTCACCTCTCCACACCCCACGAAGAAACAGGACGCCATGGAGCCCGAATTGCAGATACTGCCGATGATGGTCTTCCTCCTCTTCTATCAGGAGCACCAACGACGGCGGCGATGACCACGTTGAGTACTGCACCTACAACATAGGGTAGGGGGGAGGGAAAAGAGAGTGACACACAACACGCAATACCCCCACCCCCACCCACAACACCATACACACAAATACATGCAGCAACAGTACACATACACCCTCCCCACCCCCTGGAAGAACGCAAGGACAAAAGGAATTGATTTGAACAAATGTAATCATGTGAAATCTCATTATCAAAGTTCGAAATCCAATAAACGCAATTATGTAGACCAACTACACAAATCCGGAGAGTGCACCAATCATTGTCCGTGGACCACTGGGCCCAAAATGCATGGGGGAAGCCCACACATGACACCTGACTGGAAACGGAGAGAACACTGCAGGGGCATCAGATCGAAATGAAACAGGCACCTCAGGGGGAGGGGGTGCACCTCAGCCAGATGAACGCACAATGCCACTGCTGCATGAGGGGGCTCCATGCCCACTGCTTTATCCTGGGAAGTGCAAAGCCACATTCTCTCAAGTCTCTCTAGTGGGTGGTTTGCCCACTGCTTTATCCTGGGGTGTGCAAAGCCACAGTCTCTCAAGTCTCTCAAGTGGATGCCTTTCTCCACTGGTTCTGGAGGGGGCTTGGTGCCCAGAGTGCTTCATCCTGCCAAGGACTGAGGTAGTAGATGTGATACTCCACTGGTTCTGGAGGGGGCTTGGTGCCCAGAGTGCTTCATCCTGCCAAGGACTGAGGTAGTGGATGTGATACTCCACTGGTTCTGGAGGGGGCTTGGTGTTCAGAGTGCTTCATCCTGCCAAGGACTTAGGTAGTGGATGTGATACTCCACTGGTTCTGGAGGGGGCTTATTGCCCAGAGTGCTTCGTCCTGCTAAGGACTGAGGTATTGGATGCCTTTCTCCACTGGTTCTGGAGGGGGCTTGGTGCCCAGAGTGCTTCATCCTGCCAAGGACTTAGGTAGTGGATGTGATACTCCACTGGTTCTGGAGGGGGCTTGGTGCCCAGAGTGCTTCATCCTGCCAAGGACTGAGGTAGTGGATGTATCTCTCCACTGGTTCTGGAGGGGGCTTGAGTGCTCCACGTGCAGTGTGGCCGGTACAATTCCCTCACCTGGGTGTGTGTGCCATGAGATTGCTGAGGTACAGGTAGCATGATACGCCATGGAGGCTGCAACATACCCCACACTGCTGCGGCTTCACATTCCATCTGCAGGTGACAGCTGTGATGACAGCAATGCTTCATGGAAGCTACCCAGGGTCCATGGAACTCACCACCAGCCTCGGACGACTGACCACTGGGGATGGTAGGCATGTCTGCGGTGGTGCCACTGTCCGAGGACGTTGAGGGGCCGCTGGCGGTGCTTGCGGCAGTGTCAGTCATCGCGGTGCATGCGGCGGTGTTAGTCGTGGTGGTGCTGGCTGCGGGGTCTGTGGCGGCGGTGCTGGCTGCAGTGTCAGTCATGGCGGTGCTGGCTGCGGGGTCTGTGGCGGCGGTGCTGGCTGCGTAGTCTGTGCCGGCGGTGCTGGCTGCGGGGTCTGTGCCGGCGGTGCTGGCTGCGGGGTCTGTGGCGGCGGTGCTGGCTGCGGGGTCTGTGGCGGCGGTGCTGGCTGCGGGGTCTGTGGCGGCGGTGCTGGCTGCGGGGTCTGTGGCGGCGGTGCTGGCTGCGGGGTCTGTGGCGGCGGTGCTGGCTGCGGGGTCTGTGGCGGCGGTGCTGGCTGCGGGGTCTGTGGCGGCGGTGCTGGCTGCGGGGTCTGTGGCGGCGGTGCTGGCTGCGGGGTCTGTGGCGGCGGTGCTGGCTGCGGGGTCTGTGGCGGCGGTGCTGGCTGCGGGGTCTGTGGCGGCGGTGCTGGCTGCGGGGTCTGTGGCGGCGGTGCTGGCTGCAGTGTCAGTCATGGCGGTGCTGGCTGCAGTGTCAGTCATGGCGGTGCTGGCTGCAGTGTCAGTCATGGCGGTGCTGGCTGCGGGGTCTGTGGCGGCGGTGCTGGCTGCGGGGTCTGTGGCGGCGGTGCTGGCTGCGGGGTCTGTGGCGGCGGTGCTGGCTGCGGGGTCTGTGGCGGCGGTGCTGGCTGCGGGGTCTGTGGCGGCGGTGCTGGCTGCGGGGTCTGTGGCGGCGGTGCTGGCTGCGGGGTCTGTGGCGGCGGTGCTGGCTGCGGGGTCTGTGGCGGCGGTGCTGGCTGCGGGGTCTGTGGCGGCGGTGCTGGCTGCGGGGTCTGTGGCGGCGGTGCTGGCTGCGGGGTCTGTGGCGGCGGTGCTGGCTGCGGGGTCTGTGGCGGCGGTGCTGGCTGCGGGGTCTGTGGCGGCGGTGCTGGCTGCGGGGTCTGTGGCGGCGGTGCTGGCGGCTGGGTCTGTGGCGGCAGTGCTGTCTGCGGGGTCGGTGGGGGAGGTGCTGGCTGCGTGGTCTGTGGTGGTGGGGTATGTGTCAGCACCTGCTGAGGGAGAAAGATGGATGTCTTCTGCAGCCTCGGATGGCTGCCCACCGGGGAAGAGGCTGGGGACTGTTGCTGCGGCTGTAGATGTGTCGGAGGCGGTGCAGGTGGCGGTGCAGGTGGCGGTGTTCGCCGCCATATAAGTTGGCGTGGACATGGACAGAAGGTGTGACACTGGTCCCTCAGTTGGTGCCACCATGTCCTCTCCTGACCTGCCCTTCAGTTTTTGGCCCTTCTCCACGTTTGATGGTGGTGCAGTTGTCTTGCCACTATCCCCTTTCGTTTTTGCTGACCCCTTGGTGGCAGATGTTTTCGGCTTCTCCCTCCGGGATGTGGGCCACTTTTTAACCTTGGCAGGTGGCGGAATGTCCTTGCCCTCGCTCCGTGGCACACTGGCAGCCCTGATAGTTGGCGCACTCCATGACCCCGCACTTGCTCGCACCACTGTGCCTGGGGATGTGGTGGCTAAGGTGCTGGGCTGGGACCTGGAAAGCCCGGCCTTAGGGGAAGGACGCGGGGGGGAGGCGTAGGGAAGAGGTCAATGGTAGCCAGGAAAAGTTTTTTAGACACAATGGGACAGGTAGATGGAGGGGATTGGGAGAGGAGGAAGAGGTAGTGGTTGTAGGAGGTGTACGTCTGCTGAATTTGGGTGAAGGTGCATGGGCTGGAGGCTGTTGTGAGGTGGATGGCTGTTGGGTGCGTGTGTGCCTGTGTTTGTGTACTTTGGGAGGAGGTCTCACTGACACACTGGGAGAGGACAATGGGGGTGTGTGAATTGTAGTGGGGGTGGTGAGTGCACGTGAGCGGTGTGTGGTGATGGGCGTGCTGGTGACGGAGGTAGTGGCCGAGGATGTAGTGCATGCAGGTGTGAATGGAGTCGAGACTGGGAGGGAGGATGGACACGTGGAGGAGGGGGACAAAGTGGAGGAAGTGGATGTTGGTATGTGTGCATGGGTATGATGCTTGTGTGAGTGCCTGTGGTTTGTGTGGTGCTTATGTTTGCCTGAGCCACTCTTGTGTGTTGCTGTGTGTGCATACTGGTCTGATGGTGTGCTTGGGATAGGCTGAGGTACAGGGGATTGGGTCTGGGTGGAGGAGGTTGGAGGGGGAGGCTGGACATAGTGACAATGGCTGCCATCAGTGCTGAGGCCAGAGCCTGAAATGCTCTCTGTTGGGCTGCCTGGCCAGAATGAATGCCCTCCAGGTATGCATTTGTTTGTTGCAAACACCCTGGTTGCATTCAGAATGGTAGACTGCCCAATAGTGAGGGATCTCAGGAGGTCAATAGCCTCCTCACTGAGGGCAGCAGGGCTAACTGGGGCAGGGCCTGAGGTGCCTTGAGCAAAGGAGATGCCCACCCTCCTGGGTGAGCGGGCACCTGACACACGCTGAGGGGCTGCTGGGAGGGCTGTGCTGGTAGGGGGTGGCGGCTGTACCTGTTGATGCGGTGGTCACAGAGGGGCCCGCCACCGCAAGGGAGCTCCCATCAGAGGAGGAGTCGCTGTCGCTGGTCTCTGCTCCTGTCCCCGCCGTGGAGTTCCCCTCGCCCTCCGTCCTACTGGTGGCTTCAGACTCCGTTGCTTTACCCTCCAGGACCAAGTGGGATGCAGCTCCCTCCTGTTCCGGTGCCAATGCTCCTCCGCCTGATGATGCTATTGCACACAAGAACAGGGAGACCACAAAAACGGGGGGGAAGACAGAAGAAAGACAAGTTCAGTTCATGCAACACCACTGTCGTTGGCGGACACAACAGACAGTGAGCAGCCCTCTGCACTACGCTTTGCACTTACAGTTCCTAGATTAATCACATGCCCAGGGGGTAGGAGGCCTAAGCCCAATTGCTGCACACCTGGGAGTCACAGGAGCCTGACTAGTTATAGATTGCTCTAACCACTAGTGGCGTTGGGGTGCCACATAGCCTGCCTCACAAGGGACCTTGCCTACCAAGATTGCCCTGTCCTAGGGGAACCCACTGCCCACCTCCCCCACCCAGACACCTCGTAATGCACGCAAAGTCAGCTGAATGAGAGTGTACTCACCCCCTTGTGGCTGCTGTGATGCCCTCAAGCGCCCATCCAACTCCGGATACGCCACCGCCAGGATCCGAAACATCAGGGGGGGTCATGGTGCGACAGGCACCCCTTCCATGTTGGGTGGCCATCCCCAGCTGGGCCTCCACCGTCTTCTTGCTCCAGCGGCGCAGGTCCTCCCATCTTTTCCGGCAGGGGGTGCTCCCTCTGTGGTGGACCCCCAGAGTCCAGACGTCTTTGGCGATGGCACGCCAAATACCCTTCTTCTGGTGGGTGCTGACCTAGAGGTATGGTACAGGGGGAAAGGACATTACTTACCCGTCCAGACCGTCATACTCATTGCCCCCCGTTCCCACCCTTTCCCTAACGCACATCCACTCCCCATCCGCACATGCAGGCCTCAGCCCCCCCTCAATGTATCTTCCATCCACACCACTCAAAACAGGCATTGCCCATGCAGCATGCTCACAGTGTACTCACCTGTTTGTCTGGAGGAACGTACAGTTGCGTGTTCTGGGGGAGGACTCCATCCACTAGTCTCTCCAACTCCTACGAAGTGAAGGCAGGAGCCCTTATCCCAGACACATGAGCCATCATCGCTTCCAGACTGAGGTCACAGCAGCACTTGCAGTGTAGGTCCTCTCCTGTTGAAGGTCAGGTATCAAGTGAGTGAACAGACAGAAAATGGCGGTCATGTCCGCGGCGGTGCGTACCGTCACCACCGGCGTACATCGTCATTGGCTCCTCTGACCCATAGGGCCCAATGTTAACCAATGCAGAATAGCACCGCGGTCTTCGACCTCCCACCTCGACGGTGTAGAACACCAGCGCAGTTACCTCATATCCCCTTGTTCCACCTCACAGGTCAGGCAGCCGCCATTGCAGAGGGCCACATGGCATTAATAATAACTGCGTCACACCTACGTAGGCCTGGAATACTCACAGTTACAGGCACATTGCGGATTAATAAATGTATGCAAATGACATTTTGGGATACCTCAGTGTTGGCTGACTCTCTGCTCGCTGTTCTCCTCCATATGGCACGTCTGCTGGGGCAGGTGATGAGATGGCGGCATCCTCCGGTGTGCAGACCCCTGGTGGACCTGTACACAATGGAAGAGAGACAGATAATTATCACACACAGACTTGATCGTGCAATAATCCATGAACTGTGTGGCCAGTTGGAGCCAAACCTGATGTCAGCTATCTGCCATCCCACAGCGATACCCCCTCTAGTGCAGGTCCTGTCAGTACTCCATTTCCTGGCAAGTGATTCCTTTCAAACAATAGTGGCCATTGCATCAGGGATGTCCCAGCCAATGTTCTCTAACGTGTTATCCAGAGTGTTGTCTGCCCTGCTGAAACGCATGCGCAGCTACATCGTGTTCCCTCAGGTGGGAGATTTGCCTACAGTGAAAGGTGACTTCTATGCCCTGGGACATATCTCCAACATCCTTGGTGCCATTGATGGGACACATGTGGCATTGGTACCCCCGCAGGAGTGAACAGGTGTACAGAAACCGGAAGAGCTACCATTCTATGAATGTGCAGATGGTGTGTTTGGCAGACCAGTACATCTCCCATATGAATGCCAAGTTTCCTGGCTCAGTGCATGACGCCTACATTTTGAGGAATAGCACCATCCCTTATGTGATGGGGCAACTCCAGAGGCACCGGGTGTGGCTAATAGGTGAGGCCAAGGACCCAATACAGTGTGAATAGGTGTCTGGGTATGGGGTTGTCCCTAAGGGTTAGTGTGTGTCTAACAGTTGTCCTTCGATATTTGCAGGTGACTCTGGTTACCCCAACCTGTCATGGCTACTGACCTCAGTGAGGAATCCCAGGACAAGGACAGAGGAACGTTACAATGAGGCACATGGGCGAACTAGGAGGGTGATCGAACGAACCTTCGGCCTCCTGAAGGCCAGATTACAGTGCCTCCATATATCAGGTGGTTCCCTCTACTACTCACCAAAGATGGTGTACCTGATCATTGTGGCCTGCTGAATGCTGCACAACCTGGCTTTGCGACGGCAGGTGCCTTTTCTGCAGGAGGATGGGCCAGCTGGTGGTCTTGTGGCAGCTGTGGAGCCTGTGGACAGTGAAGAAGAGGAGGCAGAAGAAGAGGATATTGACAACCGAAACAACATAATCATGCAATAATTCCAGTGAGACACAGGTAAGAACATGTCACTGCCTCCCACATCTCATACAATTTCTGGAGCTAGCATAAATCTGTCATTTTCACTCAGTGTATGGACCCTGACTTGTCACTTTGCCTTTCCATTTCACAGATGTGGGTCCCACTTTGTGCCCTCTGCTATATTTCCTCCAGTCCTACAGCTGTTACAACGGTATGTGCACAAGTAAATTACCATTGCTATATTCCATGGATATTGCAATTACACGTTTGTGAAAGCACAGACTGAAAGCACAGACTGATTAGAGTGGGTTTATTTCTGTGCAAATAAGTTGTGGCAGGTTGTAAAATGGGATGTGGGGATGGTGGAGGAATGTCCATGGCAGAGTCCAGTCTATTTGTATCACAGGTGCATTGTCCAAAGGGGCATAGGAAGTGGAGCAATGGCAGTTGAAGGATGGACAGGGTGACAAAGTGGGACAGAAGTGTGACATTCAGGGGGGTCTCATTTCCTGGCGGGGGTCTTGGCGTTCTGCGTCTTGTTCCTGGATCTCAGGGACCGTTTGCGGGGTGGTTCTCCATCTGCAGGGGGTGGGGTGCTGGTGTTGTGTTCCTGTGGCGGTGCCTTCTGTCCACTAGCGCCGGCGGAGGTGGAGGGCTGTTCATCATCCAGGCTAGTGTCAAGGGCCCCTTGTTGTGCCACTGTGTCCCTCCTGGTGTTGACAAGGTCTTGCAGCACCCCTGCAATGGTGACCAGGGTGTTGTTAATGGAGTTCAAGTCCTCCCTGATCCCAAGGTAGTGTTCCTCCTGCAGCCGCTGGGTCTCCTGAAACTTGGCCAGAACCATTGCCATTGTCTCCTGGGAATGATGGTAAGCTCCCATGATGTTGGAGAGTGCCATGTAGAGAGTGGGTTCCCTGGGCCTGTCCTCCCCCTGTCGCACAGAAGTCCTCCCAGCTTCCCTGTTTTCCTGTGCCTCTGTCCCCTAGGACATGTGCCCACTGCCACTGCCCCCAGGTCCCTGATCGTCCTGTTTTAGTGGGGTTGCCTGTGTTCCCTGTAGTGGTGGACACACTGCTGATTGACGTGTCCAGAGGACAGAGGGATGGGCCCGCTGGGTGGGTGCTGTGCTGGTGTTTACTGCGGGGGGAGGTCCAGTGGGGGTTTGTGACTGTGTCAGGGGAACCGACTGTCCCGAGGTCCCTGATGGGCCGGGCTGGTCATCTTGACCCAGTTGTGCAGAGCTGCTGTCATCACTGTGGGTCTCTTCTGTGGGGGGACTGGCTATGTCTGGCACCTCCTGTCCAGTGACGTTGGGTAGGGGTCCTGTAGGGGAGTAAAGGCATGATTATTGCATTTGTGTGTGCCATTGTGTGCAATGGGTGAGTGAACCTGTACTCCAGTGCTTGCATTCTTGGTTTGGTCCTTGTGTGATAGTTGGTTTTGGGTCTGTGTGGGTATCTGTAGTGGACATGCTTTAGTAATGGGTGTCCATGCTTTGGTGTTGCATGCAGGGCTTGGTATTGGGATGGCTGGGTTGAGATCGTGGGGCATATGTGAGGTGTTGGAGTGATGGGGGTGAGGGTGAGGGTGGGGGTATGTGATGGCATGCAGGTGGGGTGGGGGATATGGTAATAAAGATATGTCTTACCAGATTCCAGTCCTCCTGCTTCTCCTGCGAGGCCCTAACGATGCAGTATTGCCAAGACTTGCTCCTCCCATGTTGTTAGTTGTGGGGTAGGAGGTGGGGGTCCACCGCCAGTCCTCTGTACAGTAATCTGGTGTCTGGAGACCACGGAACGCACCTTCCCCCATAGGTCATTCCACCTCTTCCTGATGTCATCCCATGTTCTTGGATGCTGTCCTACTGCGTTGACCCTGTCGACAATTCAGCGCCATAGCTCCATCTTCCTTGCAATGGAGGTGTGCTGCACCTGTGATCCGAATAGCTGTGGCTCTACCCGGACGATTCCCTCCACCATGACCCTGAGCTCCTCCTCAGAGAACCTGGGGTGTCGTTGAGGTGCCATGATGTGGTGTGGGTGATGTGTGAGGTGGTGTGTGTTGTGATGTGTGAGGGGATGTGTTGTTGTGTGTTGTTTGAGGTGCGTGGATGTTGTGTAAGTGATGGTGTTTTGTGTCTGTGGATGCTGGTATTGTTTTAGGTAGTGTCTCTCTCTGGCCTGCTTTCAAATTTCTGGTAGTAAGGGTTTGTGGGTAATGTGGGTGTGTGTTTTACAGTGTTGTGAGTGTGTGGATGTGGTGTGTGTATGTGCATCAGGTGTGTGTATTTCGAATTGTCCAATGTGGTTGTATTTTGGATATGTGTGTGTATTTTGATCGCGGCTGTGTGTACCGCCAATGGATTACTGCGGTTGAAAGACCGCTGTGTTGATTCGTGGGTTGTGATAGTGTGGGCGTATTCCTGTTGGTGTGATGATGTCGGTTTTGTAATCGCCAGTTTATCACTGACCTTTGGGGTGGCGGACTTGTGTGGGTGTCTGTATTATGGCGGATTCCGAGCTGTGGGTCGTAATAGCTGTAGCGGAATTCCGCAGCGGTATGTTGGCGGTCTTCTGCATGGCGGTAAGCGACATTTACCACCAGGGTTGTAATGAGGGCCCATATGTCTATGCCCCTGGAATATTAATAGTCTGGGAAATGAAATATTGGTCCTAAACTGTTGTTATATCTACAATCCTTTGACCTAGTTCTACCTGTTTTAGGTCCTGAGCTCGCCCCCCACGTCCGCAGCACCAACCTGCTGTCTCCTGCCTCTGACCCCCGCCCACGCTGCTGCTAGCGTGTTCGAGGCTTCACTTGACCCGTGTGCCGTTTTTCTGCCGCCCTGTAAGTGTTTTTCTATTTTCAGCGCCTTGCCTCTTGTGCTTCTGCCCCCGCCGTGCCCCTTCTGATTGTGCCACTTTTTGCCGCCCTGAAGTGCGTTTTTACTGTTTTTCAAGCGCCTCGCCTCCTGCGCTTCTGCCCCCGTTGTGCCCCTCTGATTGCTGTTTCCCCGATTGTATACTGTGCCATTAGTGTATTTCTCTGATTGTTTTCATATTGTGACTGTATTTTGCTCGACTTTTTGTGCCTTCGTGTTTTCGCCCCTTGTGCGCTCCCCCTTGCTCTCGGCTCCCTGCCGCTGCCTCCCTGCGGTCCTGCCCCCCTCGCGCCCCCATTCGCCGCTCCCTCCCGCCTCCCAGCTGCTCCTCCCTCCCCCCCTCCCTTCTTAATGGCTGGCGCTGCACGTCGCGCGTGAGCGACCTCTGACCTGTTTTAGGTCCTGAGCTCGCCCCCCACGTCCGCAGCACCAACCTGCTGTCTCCTGCCTCTGACCCCCGCCCACGCTGCTGCTAGCGTGTTCGAGGCTTCACTTGACCCGTGTGCCGTTTTTCCGCCGTCCTGTAAGTGTTTTTCTATTTTCAGCGCCTTGCCTCTTGTGCTTCTGCCCACGCCGTGCCCCTTCTGGTTGTGCCACTTTTCGCCGCCCTGTAGTGCGTTTTGACTGTTTTTCAAGCGTCTCGCCTCCTGCGCTTCTGCCCCCGTTGTGCCCCTCTGATTGCTGTCTCCCCGATTGTATACTGTGCCATTAGTGTATTTCTCTGATTGTTTTCATATGGTGACTGTATTTCGCTCGACTTTTTGTGCCTTTGTGTTTTCGCCCCTTGTGCGCTCCCCCTTGCTCTCCGCTCCCTGCCGCTGCCTCCCTGCGGCCCCGCCCCCCTCGCGCCCCCATTCGCCGCTCCCTCCCGCCTCCCGCCTCCCAGCTGCTCCTCCCTCCCCCCTCCCTTCTTAATGGCGGCGCGCCAGAGGCAAGCCCGTCTGCGCCCGTCCGCGCCTGGACCGCGCCCAGCGCCACCCCCCCTGGTCCTTACGTCCCCCGCAACTCCTGCCTCCGTTACTCAGCCAACGAACTCCGCGCACTCAACCCTGGCCCCTCAACAGAGTGCTTCCTGGCCACCCTGAAGCACACCAAAGGACCTTTTTCCTGCCGCACCTGCAACTTCTCCTGCAACAGAACAACGAAGCCAGCAACAACCAACACAAACCACCTGCACTGCATCCTCCTCAACACACGCTCCGCACGAAAACACGCCATCGAGCTCTGGGACCTGCTCGACACCACCGCCCCAGACGTGGCCTTCCTGACCGAAACCTGGTGGAACGACTCTTCAGCCCCTGACATCGCCATCGCCATACCCAACGGATACAAGATCACCAGAAGAGATCGCACCAACGGAATCGGCGGGGGGATAGCCATCGCGCACAAATCTACCCTCAAGATCCACACCCACACGGACGACACCCTCAAGTCAGCCGAACACCTCCACTTCCAGATCCACACGGACCCCAACACTACCCTCAGAGGAACCCTCATTTACTGTCCTCCAGGACCAAGAGCCCCCTTCAGCGACACCGTCTCCGACCTCGCAAGCACCCACGCCCTCGCCTCCCCAGACTACATCCTCCTGGGAGATCTAAACTTCCACCTGGAAAACAACAATGACGCCAACACCACAACACTGACCCCCAACCTCCACAACCTCGGACTCCGTCAACTGGTCAACACTCCCACCCACATCGCTGGACACACGCTTGACCCACTCTTCACCTCAAGCAACCACATCGCTTTCAGCCACACCTCCGAACTCCACTGGACCGACCATCACTGCGTCCATTTTACCTTCAAGAAAAACACCGAACACCACCGCATCCCACTACCGCCTCACCGCCGCTGGGGAAAAGTCACCGAAGACCAACTAACCAGCACCCTCGCCAAATACCCACCACCCGACCCCACCGACCCGAGCGCCGCCGCCATCAACCTCCATCAATGGATCCTAGACTGCGCCAACACCCTAGCTCCACCCAAGAAACCCACCGCCAACCAAGAAAGGAAAAAGCCAGCCTGGGTCACAGATGAACTGACCACCTCCAAACGCACCTGCCAGAAACTCAAGAAGAAATGGATCCTCGAGCGCACACCCGACAACCTTGCTACCCTCAGGAACGCCAACCGTGAACACCACCAACGGATCCGACTCGCCAAGCGCTCCCACTTCACAGAACGCCTCAACAACAACGCCCATGACTGCAAAGAACTCTTCAGCATCGTGAAGGAACTCTCCAACCCTAACGCCAACATCAACGACGTCCCTCCCTCCCAGAAACTCTGCGACGACCTCTCCACCTTCTTCCACCAGAAAATCGAAGCTATCCATGACAGCTTCAACACCGCTCCTCCACCAGACCCCACCCCCGACGACTCCTCCCTCGCCTGCCGACTCACCGTCTGGACCTAAGTAGACGACACCGAAACCCTAACAACCATGAATTCCATCCACTCAGGCTCCCCCACGGACACGTGCCCACATCACGTATTCAACAAAGCCAACGCCACCATCGCCCCCAAACTCCGCAAGATCATCAACCTCTCCTTCAACACCGCCACCTTCCCGGACAGCTGGAAGCACGCAGAAATCCAACCCCTCCTCAAGAAACCCAAGGCTGACCCCAACGATCTCAAAAACTTCCGACCAATCTCTCTCCTCCCTTTTCCAGCGAAAGTCATCAAGAAGATCGTCAACGCACAGCTCGCCCACTTCCTAGAAGACAACTCCATCCTAGACCCCTCTCAATCTGGATTCAGACAAAACCACAGCACTGAGACCGCACTCCTCGCCGCCACAGATAATATCAGACAACAAATGGACAACGGCGAAACCTCAGCCCTCATCCTCCTCGACCTATCAGCCGCTTTCGACACAGTCTGCCACCGCACCCTACTAACCCATCTCCACGAAGCCGGCATCCAAGACAAAGCCCTCAACTGGATCTCATCCTTCCTCTCCGACAGAACCCAGAGAGTCCGACTCTCACCTTTCCGCTCCAAAGCCACCAACCTCATCTGCGGCGTCCCCCAAGGCTCCTCTCTTAGCCCAATGTTGTTCAACATCTACATGGCCCCCCCTCGCTCAACTGGCCCGCCAACACAACCTCAGCATCATCTCCTACGCCGACGACACCCAGCTCGTCCTCTCCCTGACCAAAGACCCTCTCACCGCCAAAGCCAACCTCCACGAGGGACTGAAATCCATCGCTGAGTGGATGAACAACAGCCGCCTGAAGCTCAACTCCGACAAGACGGAAGTCCTCATCCTCGGACGCTCCCCCACGGCCTGGAACGACTCCTGGTGGCCCAACACCCTCGGACCCCCACCCACCCCAGCCAGCCACGCACGAAACCTCGGCTTCATCCTCGACTCTGCTCTGACCATGTCCAAACAGGTCAACGCCGTCTCCTCTTCTTGTTTCAACACCCTCCGCATGCTCCGCAGAATCTTCAAGTGGATTCCAACAGGAACCAGAAAAACGGTGACTCAAGCCCTCGTCAGTAGCAGACTTGACTACGGCAACGCGCTCTACACAGGCATCCCAACGAAAGACATCAAACGACTCCAGCGCATCCAGAACGCATCCGCCCGCCTGATCCTCGACATACCCCGCCGATGTCACATCTCCCCCCACCTGAAGGACCTCCATTGGCTCCCCGTAGAAAAAAGGATCACCTTCAAACTCCTCACCCACGCACACAAGTCACTACACAACACCGGACCCGCCTACCTGAACACCAGACTCAACTTCTACGTCCCCCCACGTCAACTCCGCTCCACCAACCTCGCCATCGTCCTCCGTATCCAGCGCAAGACCTCTGGTGGCAGATCCTTCTCCTTCCTCGCCGCCAAGACCTGGAACTCTCTCCCCATCTCACTACGCCAGACCCAGGACCTCCTCACCTTCAGGAGACTCCTCAAGACATGGCTCTTCGAACGCTAGCAGCACCCCCCCCAGCGCCTCGAAACCCGGACTGGTACATAGTGCGCTTTATAAATTCACTGATTGATTGATTGATTGATTGTAAGAGACTTGACTACATCAACCATTTAATCCACAGGGTTTCAAGTTATTCCATCATCCAACCAAAAAAGTGCCAAATGCAGCTACTTCAAAAGAGGACTTGCAATATATACCTCTACAACAAGTGTTTATGCGGTTTTTAGCCCAGTCCAATGCAATACAAGCTCTCAGAGTGACAATTAAAAGCATCAAAAAAGACATTCAGCTAGTGTTAATAAATATATATCTTCGCCCAGGAGATAAGACCAAGGGGGCCAACCTGCTGGGAGGGGAGTTCATCAGGTTGCTAACAGAGGAGCAAACATCAAACTTCATAATTACTGGTGATGGTCGGGCACAACAGAAGAGAATGATTCCATGGGTTGCCAACCATTAGTATGGCATATACCACAGCAGGAGGGGAACAACTGGGGAAGGCAAACTAAGCTAACCAAGAAACTCCTTGGGGACCTTAAACAACTTTTTCCGGGTAGGAGTGTGTGGAGAATTCTGCTCCGCCAGCAGAGTTTGCAGAGTTTGCCCCACTCCGCGCGGAGTGCAGAATTCCAAAAACTCTGCGGAGTAGAGTTTTTTCTCTCACTCGCGCTTGTGAGCACAAGTGTAGGAGGCTGGCCTGGTTTGTAGTGGGTACCTTGAGTACTTACACCTTATACCAGGTCCATTTATCCCTTATTAGTGAAGTAGTAGTGTTCTAGCAGCTTAGGCTGATAGAGGTAGCTATAGCAGAGCGGCTTGGGCTGAACTAGGAGACATGCAAAGCTCATGCAATACCACTTATAGTTACACAGTACTTCTACACAAGTAAAGACAATACTTAGTGTTACCAAAAATAAAGGTATTTATTTGGATGACTCAGTACCAAAAATATCTTAGAGATAATACTCTTTCTGGAGGTATGTATTATACACAATATATACTCTAGACACCAAAATTAGACAAGTAAATAGTCATAGAACAATGCAAACAGTAGAAATCCTATAGAATGCAATGGGAGGAATAGGTCTTAGGGCAACACAAACCATATACTAAGAAAGTGGAATGCGAATCACAAATTCACCCATAGACAAGTGTAGTGTGTGCAGAATCACTGGGAGAGTAAGAATACAGTAAAGGTAAGTACATTACCCCACTGCAGAGCCCAGAAAAGCAGGAGTAAAGTACTACAAGTTTCCTTAGGACACACTACACCTCGTTTTTGGTATTTTGCAGTAGCCAACCAAGTCTGCAACAACTGCTGGATTATTGGACCTGAAGATCTGCAAAGGAAGGGGACCAAGTCCAGAAGTTGAAAGAAGTTCCAGGAAGGACAGGAGCCCCTGCCAAACCAGAAGAGGGTGCAAAAGAAGAGTCCCCAGTTAGTTGAAGACTGCAGAAATGAACCCTAGGAAGATGCCAGCAGGTTCCTGCATGATGCAAATGATGTCACAAGGCGGGAAGATCGTTGCAGATGAGATTTCCTGTTGGAAGTCGCAACAAGCCTTAGCTACGACAAAAGTGCGTTTTGCGTCAAAATGGCACTGGATGGACCAAGGAGGGACCTGGGGGCCTCAAGTCTGTGGAGGAGGAAGAGGGGGCTCTCAGCACTTTAGAGAGCCCCCAGGATGCCAACCAGTACCCCCAGGAGCCGCAGGATCTGGGTTCAAAGGAGGTGCAAAATGCAGTTGATGCAGCACAACAGAAGGTCCCATGCCACCGGAGAACAACTCAGCGAGTTTAGCATCGCAGGATGGAGTGCTGGGGACCTGGGCCAGGCTGTACACAAAGGAATTTTGCAAAGAGTGCACAGAGGCCTCAGGAGGAGAAGAAGACCCAGTACACAAGGGTACCGTCGCTCTCAGGGAAGGCAAGGTCTTACCTCCTCCAAATTGCTTCTGCAGGACCTCAGGACAGTCTATGTCAATGATGTCCACCCTCTGTGTCCTTAGGAGCATGCTTGTCGCTGTGAGAGGAGTCCCAGGGTACCGGTCGTCGTCTTGGAAGGTGCCTGCTTGGAGCAGGGGAGTGACTGTCACTCCACAGGAGATTTCTTCGGTCCTTCTGGTGCAGGATGAAGACAGGGAGTCCCTAGAGCATGCACACCATGGAAACTGTTACAGTTGCTGACTTGGAGCTGAGGTTGCTGAAGAATAGTGTCTCTTGTAGACACTTTGTTGCAGTTGCAGCGTTTCTTGGAGCAGGCTGCGGTTGATCTGAGGTCAGAAGATTCTGAAGTTGTTGCAGAGGATTCCTGAAGGAAACTTGCAAGCAGAATCTGAAGAGAACCCACAGGAGAAACCCTAAGTGGCCCTGAGAGGGAGATTGGCTACCTTATCAGCTAAGGACCTATCAGGAGGGGTCTCTAACATCACATGCTGGCACTAGCCACTCAGAGGCCTCCAGGGTGCCCCCACACCTTGCAAAGCAAGATGGCTGAAGTCTGGGATACATTGGAGGAGCTCTGGGCACCACCCCTGGGGTGCTGATGGACAGGGGAGTGGTCACTCCCCTTTCCTTTGTCCAGTTTTGTGCCAGAGCAGGGGAGAAGGGGTCCCTGAACCAGTGTAGACTGGCTTATGCAAGGAGGGCACCATCTGTGCTCACTGCCCAGAAAAACTGCTGGTTTTTACAAAGATGCTCCTGCAAGAGAATCAAATAAAAGGTCTAAATGCCACAGCGAGCTGGTAAAGCTTCACAAAAGAGTTTTAATTGCAACTCACATAATAAGAGAAGACTTATGACTAAGAATGACAGGAGAACTTTATCATGGGAGCCCCACCAGCAAGCAGAATGCAGAAATCAAACTCCTTAAGAAGGCAATAAAGAAAACTCTACGGAGGCTTCAACAACACTGCCCTGATGAAAGGGAGCTGAGGCAATCAAAAGCAGTGAGAAAAAAGCTAATGTGGCAATCCAAAAGAGAGTCAGAAGAGGCGTTATGGGCCAAACGTCTTTATGACATATGGAGCAAAAATAGTGCATGTTTCTGGTTCACGATCAATATGCTACAAAACCCCACAATACACAGTGGAAGGTCTCACATCAAGGAGGAGGCTTGGACAAGCTTCCTCCGGGACCATTTTAACAGCAATTACAATCATAAAGCAAACATGGAAGCTAAATTAGGACAATTTGAATAAAAGGGAGCTTTTGATACATGTAATACTGAGGAAACATGTACTTTTGCAACCTCTGCCAAACAAATCTGCAAGAGGATTGCCAAGGGCAGAAGGGAGGGTGAGCCAGGTCCTAATGGTATTCCCTCCCGGTCAGTGCTTAATTTATAAATAAAAAGGTGCTGGTGCTCAAAGCTCTGCTCTAAAACACACGGTTGCTGCAATTAAATGTGCGAACACGGAATACCGAGGCAGAGTAACCCTGAAGACATCTCGGGCCTCTTTAATCTATTTACAGACACACCCTGTCTCTCCAGCTCACTCTCGCAGCTTTCTGCTTTCTAACTTTGAAATGTTTTTTCGCTTTTCTCTTCCCCCGTCTTTCCCATATGTGTCTTTTGCTACAAGAGCTCGCAGCAAATGCTTGAGGCAGAAGAATAAGCCCCCACCCGCAAAAATAAGTGCCGGTGCTCAGCAACGGAAACAACAAGCACAATTAAGCACTGCTCCCGGTTCTGTTCAAACTAGATCGAGACTACTGGATGGAAGACCTGAAACCAGGTTTTGAGCACATTTTACACACAAAGATAATCACATCCTCTTGGAGGGGCTCAATTACCTCTGTAATCTATAAAAAGGGAGAAAAGAACAAGGCAAAAATTTATATTGGTACCCCTGATAGACAAGGTTACCAAATATTACGCTGGTCTCAGCTTAAATGAACTGTCATCTTGGGAAAGGGAAAGGGAGCAATCCCTCTATATTGAACACGCTTCAGTGAGCACATGGGAACTACTACGAATATCTTAACTCTTTCCCCACTGATTGATGCAACAATAGCAACTAAATTGCCACTGTATCTATGTTTCGTGGATTACTGGTTGGCTTTTGATTGCATTGACAGAGGCAAACTGTGGGACAAACTTGCCAAATGGAAGAGCCCAGCCCCCACCTAAACCAACTAATTGTCCTAAACAGGTATACTTGGTACAAGTGAAGCTGGGTACAGGAGACTTTCTGTCAAGAAGAATTCGAACCACAAAGGGGCTGAAACAGCGCTGCGTCCTAGCCCCATCCCTCTTTAATTTGTTTCTGTCAGATCCATTGCCCAGGCTGGACTAATGAAACTCTCACGTCCTAAAGATGGGTGGCCTTGTCCTGTCCAATCTGCTATAGGCTGATGACTTAGTACTCATCAGCCAGACTCTGCTTGGTCTTTAACACTTATTAAATGTAACACAAAGTTTCTCAGCTGAAAATGGTTTGAGTGTAAATTTAGACAAGGCCAAAGTTATGGACCTCAATTAAAGAAAGATGAAAGGAGCTTGATCCTGGAACCTGGCAAAACAAAAGCTTGAAACCATCCATTAATACAAAGATCTAGGTGCCCTAATAGACAGCAAAGGCTTGTTCACTGCCCAGAAGGAAGTGCTGAAAAGGAGAGGTATAGTAACAGCAGTAGCACTAAAAATCCTAAAGAAGAAAGTCACTGGCCCAAGCCTCTCTCCACTGGTCAACTTGATTTAGGCAAAAAAAAAAAAACTACAAAAACCTATGGGTGTGAGTGAATGAGGGGGAGAGATTGTGTTATATTGTAATAGTATTTATATGGCGCTTACTATCCCTGACAAGGTGTCAACGCGCTTTTCGGCGAGTAGCACGCTACTCAGGAACCCAAGAGGAATTAGTGGTGGATTAGTATAAGGAAATATGAGTACAGTTTTGGTATTATTATGAGTTAATTTGAGCAGAGGATGTGTGAGTTTGTTAGTTGGATTGACTACAGTAATAGAGGGATAGAGGAGGGAAGAATCCAGCAGTGTTAATTGGGAGTTTATAGTAATAGGATGAGGCTTAGGATGAGTAAAGGAGAGATGGAAGAGGGAAGAGTCTTTGGAAAGGTTTAGGGAAATCATAGTAGCAGGAGGGGTTTTGGATGAGTCAAAGGTGAGATAAATGAGGGAGAATTTAGTAGGGTTGTTTGGGAGATCATGGTAGTAAATTGAGGTTTGGGTGGGCTAGATGTGGAAGAGGAGGGAAGAGCTTATTAATCATTATTTTTCTTTTTCTTTAACCCCTAGTGTGCTCCAGATGAGCCCGCCTCGTCCTGCTATGGGCCCCCAGGCACACCCCTCCCCCAGGCAGGGATGGAAGGGGAATCGCTTCCCCTTCCACCCCCGCCCCCCCCGTAACCCACTGTGGCGTCTGATGACGTCAGCGCGTTTTCACGCGCTGACCTCATCAGAGGCCTTCCACCAGCGCTGGAAGCTCAGCTCAGCTTCCAGCTTCCGGCTCAGCTTCCAGCGCCAGATCACGTGGAGGGGGTCAGAAAAGCCTGGAAGGAGAGGAAAGGCCTTTCCTCTCCTTCCAGGCTTCTCTGAACATTTCTGCTACCCGATCGCAATGACACCAGGGATTTTTTGGGGGGGGATTATTTCAATAAGGAGAGCGGCCCCTTGGGCAAGGGCCCCTCTCCAGGGGGGCAATTTATTTTTTGGCTGATTCTGTCCCCCCGGGGGCAGATAGGCCTAATACAATTAGGCCGATCTGCCCGTAGGGGGGGCAGAAACCCCACTAGACACCAGGGATTTTTTTTTTTGGTGGGGAGCGACCCCTTAGGCAAGGGTCGCTCCCCTGGGGGCAAATGTTTTTCTAGGCCATTTCTGCCTCCCTTGGGGGCAGATCGGCCTATTTTTATCAGGCCAATCTGCCCCCAAGGGGGGCAGAAACCACTAGACACCAGGGATTTTTTTATTTATTTACTAAATAAGGAGAGCGGCACCTTGGGCAAGGGTCGCTCTCCAGGGGGGCAATTTGTATTTTGGCTGTTTCTGCCCCCCCTGGGGGCAGATCGGCCTAAAATTATTAGGCCGATCTTCCCCAGGGGGGCAGAAACCACTACACACCAGGGAATATTTTTGTGTGTGGGCTATTTCAAGTAAGGGGAGCGGCCCCTTGGGCACGGGCCGCTCCTTGGGGGGGCCGATCTGCCCCTGGGGGGTGGGGGCAGAAAACCACTAGACACCAGGGATAAAAAATAATTGTTTACTTTTATTTTTTTATGTTTGGGGAGCGACCCCTTGGGCAAGGGTTGCTCCGGGAGGGGGGGGCAAATCATTATTAGGCCATTTCTGCACCCCCTGGGGGCAGATCAGCCTTGCGATCTGCCCCCAGGGGGGCAGAAACCACTAGACACCAGGGAATATTTTTTTATGTGGGCTATTTCAAGTAAGGGGAGCGGCCCTTTGGGCAAGGGATGCTCCTCGGAGGCAAATTATTCCCAGGCCACTTCTCCCCCCCGGGGGAAGATTGGCCTAATATTATTAGGCCGATCTGCCCCTGGGGGGGGGGCAGAAAACCATTAGACACCAGGGATTAAAAAAAAATTGTTTACTTTTATTTTTTTATGTTTGGGGAGCGACCTCTTAGGCAAGGGTCGCTCCCGGGGGGGGGGGGGAATTATTATTAGGCCATTTCTGCCCGCCCTGGAGGCAGAACGTCCTAATATAATTAGGTGGATTTGCCCCGGGGGGGCAGAAACCTCTAGACACCAGGGATATATATTGTTTTATTTACTTTATGTTTTTATGTATGGGGAGCGACCCCTTAGACAAGGGTCGCTCCCCTGGGGGGCAAATTGTATTTAGGCCATTTCTGCCCCTAAAATTTTTTTTTTTCAAACTGCCCTTTTGGACCCACTTTGGTTCGCCCTCAATTTCAACGTGTTTTTGGCTCTTCCCTGTCACAAACACTTGGCCCACCTACACAAGTGAGGTATCATTTTTTTCGGGAGACTTGGGGGAACGCTGGGCGGAAGGAAATGTGTGGCTCCTCTCAGATTCCAGAACTTTCTGTCACCGAAATGTGAGGAATTTTTTTTTTTTTTGCCACATTTTGAGGTTTGCAAAGGATTCTGGGTAACAGAACCTGGTGAGAGCTCGACAAGTCACCCCATCTTGGATTCCCCTAGGTTTTTAGTTTTCAAAAATGCACAGGTTCGGTAGGTTTCCCTAGGTGGCGGCTGAGCTAGAGGCCAAAATCCACAGGTAGGCACTTTGCAAAAAACACCTCTGTTTTCTTTTGAGAAAATGTGATGTGTCCACTTTGTGTTTTGGGGCATTTCCTGTCGCGGGCACTAGGCCTACCCACACAAGTGAGGTATCATTCTTATCGGGAGACTTGGGGGAACGCTGGGTGGAAGGAAATTTGTGGCTCCTCTCAGATTCCAGAACTTTCTGTCACCGAAATGTGAGGAAAACGTGTTTTTTTAGCCAAATTTTGAGGTTTGCAAAGGATTCTGGGTAACAGAACCTGGTCAGAGCCCCACAAGTCACCCCATCGTGGATTCCTCTAGGTCTCTAGTTTTCAGAAATGCACAGGTTTGGTAGGTTTCCCTAGGTGCGGGCTGAGCTAGAGGCCAAAATCTACAGGTAGGCACTTTGCAAAAAACACCTCTGTTTTCTGTCAAAAATGGGATGTGTCCACGTTGTGTTTTGGGGCATTTCCTGTTGCGGGCGCTAGGTCTACCCACATAAGTGAGGTATAATTTTTATTGGGAGACTTGGGGGAACATAGAATAGCAAAACAAGTGTTATTGCCCCTTGTCTTTCTCTACATTTTTGCCTTCCAAATATAAGAGAGTGTGCAAAAAAGACGTCTATTTGAGAAATGCCCTGTAATTCACGTGCTAGTATGGGCACCCCAGAATTCAAAGATGTGCAAATAACCACTGCTCCTCAACACCTTATCTTGTGCCCATTTTGGAAATGCAAAGGTTTTCTTGATAGCTATTTTTCACTCTATATTTCAGCAAATGAATTGCTGTATACCCAGTATAGAATGAAAACCCACTGCAGGGTGCAGCTCATTTATTGGCTCTGGGTACCTAGGGTTCTTGATGAACCTACAAGCCCTATATATCCCCGCAACCAGAAGAGTCCAGCAGACGTAACAGTATATTGCTTTAAAAAAATCTGTCATTGCAGGAAAAAGTTACAGAGTAAAACATAGAGAAAAATTGCTGTTTTTTTCACCTCAATTTCAATATTTGTTTTTTCAGTTGTTATTTTCTGTAGGAAACCCTTGTAGGATCTACACAAGGTACCCCTTGCTGAATTCAGAATTGTATCTACTTTTCAGAAATATTTAGGTTTCTGGGATCCAGCATTGGTTTCATGCCCATTTCTGTCACTGACTGGAAGGAGGTTAAAAGCACAAAAAATCGTAAAAATGGGGTATGTCCCAGTAAAATGCCAAAATTGTGTTGAAAAATTGGGTTTTCTGATTCATGTCTGCCTGTTCCTGAAAGCTGGGAAGCTGGTGATTTTAGCACTGCAAACCCTTTGTTGAAGCCATTTTCAGGGACAAAAACCAAAAGCCTTCTTCTGCAGCCCTTTTTCCCATTGTATTTTAAAAAACGAAATTTTCACTGTATTTGGGCTAATTTCTTGGCCTCCTTCAGGGGAACCCACAAAGTCTGGGTACCTCTAGAATCCCTAGGATGTTGGAAAAAAAGGACACAAATTGGGCGTGGGTAGCTAATGTGGACAAAAAGTTATGAGGGCCTTAGCGAGAACTACTCCAAATAGGCAAAAAAAGGCCTAGCACAGGAGGGGGAAAAGGCCTGGCAGTGAACGGGTTAAGTTATTTATTCATTATTATTATTATTTAGTTTTATTCATTAATAATTAAAATTTTATTTATAGATTTTATTTTATTTATTTTTATTTACTTTTTCTCTAGTACAGTAGGACTAGAGTAATAAATAAATATGTAAATATATAGTAAGGGAATATTAGTTCAAGGAACATAATAATGGGTATACTATGAGAAGAAATGTATTACAGTATAAACACAGACTTTCAAGATTTGTAATGTTTGAAGTTAATTAATAAATGTACTTTTCTAACATTTATTTATCTTTCCTCAATTTTTGAATAGCGAAATACTTATGATAATAAGATATTTGATCAGTGTGATATAAAACAAGAGCAGGGATTCATACATAACTTATATAACAACTGATCTAGGAGCTATGCAATGACCTATGAACACATTAATCACAAAATAACATATATATATATATATGTATATATACACACACACATACATACATGATTACACACAGACATATATATATATATATATACATATATGTCTATACACACAGACATACATATTTATCGGTGAGTAAATATACATTTGTTAAACAGGTTTAAAGAGTATGAGTGTAATTTATTGTTATGACATAGTAGTGATACATATTTCCTAAAGAACTATACATATCTGGAATATACACATAATCAGATTAAAAATATTTATCAACACATGCATATGCAGTCCATTGCTGTTTCAATATGGTGGTTATGAAGGAAAGAGCCAACTTTTGAGTACTCTTCTGAAGACAAGATATTTATCCGTGGATCTTAAATTTGGGGGTAATGAATTCCATAGTTTGGCTGCTTGAATGGATAAGGATGTACCACCTATAGTTGTTTTCTTGTATGGTGGTGTTCTAAGGCAGGGTGTCAATCTTGAGAGGAGGTTTCTTTGTTGAATGTATTTGGTTATTTTATTTCTGATAAAAAAGTGGTCCTGTTCCATGCATAGCTTTGTGGGTGATACAAAGCAGCTTGAAGGTGGATCTTCTGGCAACGGGTAACCAGTGTAGTGCTCTAAAGGCAGGGGAGATGTGGGCTTGTGGCTTTACATGTAATTGTAGCCTGGCAGTGGAGTTCTGAATACGTTGTTGTTTTTTCATAATAGATAGAGATGATCTATGGTAGAGGCCATTGGTATAATCCAGTTTGGATAGTGCAAGAGAGATAGTGCCCTGCACCTTGTGTGGAAATCCGAGGTGGGGGAAAATGCGTCACAGAGTCTTCAAGGTGATAAAGCTTGTTTGTGCTAATTTGTCCACTTGGGCATTCATTGTTAACTTGGAGACCATGGTAACTTCAAGGTTCTTAACTTCCTCGGATAATTGAGGAGGTGGTCCAAGATTGTCAGGCCAGATGCACAGTGGGTCATAATTTTTCCAGTCACCACATATGAGTATTTCCGTTTTGGAGGCATTTAGTTTGAGATGGCTCCAAGTCATCCACTGATCAACTGCTCTAGGGCAACTGAAGATTTGTGAGTTTTCAATGTCTTTGGGGCATTCCAATTTAAGAAGAATTTGTGTGACATCTGCATAGCTGTAGCATGTGAGTTGAAAATCATTGATCAGTTCTGGTAATGATATCATGTAGATGTTGAAAAGCAAAGGTGAGATGATTGATCCTTGTGGTGCCCCTGATTTTGTGAGGTATAGGTTGGATGAGAAGGGGGGAGAATAGATAATATTAGTTCTGTTTTAAAGGTAGGATGTAATCCAGTCGAGAGCAGCCTTTCTATGCCGGCTTTTTGGAGTCTTTGATTAGGGTGTTATTGTCAACAGTATCAAAGGCAGTCGAGAGGCCTAAGAAAAGTAGTGCAGCAATTCCATTGCGGTTGACTGTATTTTTAACATTATTCCATATTGCCATGAGTGCCGATTCAGTGCCTCTTCCTGGGCAGAATCTAGTTTGGTTGTCTGAAAGTATGAAATTGTCTTCAATTAATTGTGACATCTGGGCGAATGCTGCTCTTTCTATCAGTTTGCCCAGGAAAGGTCCATTTGTGATAGGTCTGTAGTTGTTGGGGTCCTGTGTGTTTTCTTTAATAACGGACGTATGTATGCCTTTTTCAAGTCTTCAGGAAAAGTTCCTGTAGTTAAAGAGTTGTTGATGATTCTTTTTACAGGTGTGGCAGCAGAAGTCAATAAAATGACGTTCTTGAAGATGTGTAGTGGACAAGGGTCAGAAGGGCAACCAGAAAGGCATCCTTTCTTTGAACAACTCCATATATTAACCTTGTGATATTTGTTTGAAGGACTGTAGAGGCTGGGTTGGTTTATTCTTAGAAGGGATTTTAGGAAAGGGGTTGGTGCTGATGGTTTTTGTCTTTTTTAAATAGGAGTACAATGTGTCTGCCTTGGTTGTTTCATGAGTTGCCAGTTTGTTTGTGAAATCTTGAGTAGTTGGATGACTTCCTTCCATGCATTTAGGTTTTCAAAATTCACTGAGAATTTTATAAAATTCTTCAGTTGCAGATCTAGGATTTTGAATTCTGTCTGAGTAGTTGTTTTTTTGTAGCTTTTTTCTGATTGATGATTTTTATATTCTGTTAAGTTTGTGTGGCTGCAGTTTGTCTTGAATGTTGTTTGTTTTGATCCAGGGCTGCTGCACTCTTCTGATTTTTTGCTTTATCTTTTTAAGTTCTGTGCTTCTCCAAGGTGTTGTTTTTCTTTTGTCCTGTTTAGTTTTTCTGAGTGGTATTAGGATATCAAAAGCTTCCTGTAGCCACTCATAAAGCTTTGGAACATAATTAATTGTATCTAGGTCTGTGTTGGCTGTTAGTTGTGTTTCTAAGTTATCAAAATTGAGTTTGCTCCATGGTCGATAGGTGCATACATGTAAGTAGCTGTGGGGTGTGTTGATTTGTGGTGTTTTATGTCGGAAAGTTATCAAATGGTAGTCTGACGATGTGATTGGTGTGATTCTATCAACGGTAACTAGTTCAGGCTTAGCAAAAATGACATCTAGGATGTGTCCAGCGATGTGTGTGGGACTGTGTACAATCTGATGTAGGTTCAATGTGGCTAGGGCAGAGGTGATATCTTTTTGATAGGGCATATTGGGTATGTCAAACCAAAAATTTAGGTCCCCAAGAATGCATAGGTTTGAATATAATGTAATAAGGTTTGAGACTGTATCTAGTAAAGTGTCTGGGAATGTTGAGTTTTTAGGTGGAGGTCTGTAAAGGAGGAGAAAGTTACAGGAGAAAGTTGAAGTAGGGTGACATATGGTGAGGAGGGATTCACAACCTTGTATGGAAATGTTGTCTGTTTTACTGAGATTTATTGCTTGTTTGAATATAATAGCTAGTCCACCTCCTCTCTTGCCTATACAGTTTTGTGTGATGGTTTGATAGCCCGAAGGAACGACTTCATGCAACACTGGGGCCATGTCATCTCCCAACCATGATTCTGTTATGAATAGTAAGTCAAGTTGTGTGTCTGTGAGCAGGTCGCAGATGTGGTGCTTGTTTTTTTAGAGTGATCAAGCATTTATGAGCTGACAGTTTAAAAAAAGTGTGTTAGTGACAGTGTTGTTTTACCTAGGAGAAGAGTGAGCAGCATATTTTGAGCTTGTAGCAGGTGTGTTGTTAGTTGTGATATTTTTGTGAGGGTCACAATAGTCCTGTTTTTCAATGTAGTGTGCCTCTTCCAGCAAGCGTAGGAGGCATTTTGTGGGGTCTGTGTGTGTTGGTGGTGGACTTGGTGGCTAAGGGAGACATGAAGAGTGTACTTTGTTTGGAGGGTAGCCTTATTATGTAATAGACAAGGGGGTTGAGGTGTGTGTAGCCTTTTTACTTAAAAAATAAGGGGGAGGGCTTTATAAGTCTTTTGCCACAAAAAAGGAAGGAAATTTCAAACAGTCACAGCCAAAAAATAGCACTTTGAAAGGCCAGGCTGCCTAAAACACAAAGGGGGTCATTCTGACCTTGGCGGACGGCGGAGGCCGTCCGCCAAGGTACCGCCGTCAGAACACCGCACCGCGGTCGAAAGACCGCGGCGGTGATTCTGACATTTGCCCTGGGCTGGCGGGCGGCCGCCAAAAGACCGCCCGCCAGCCCAGGGCAAATCAACCTTCCCACTAGGATGCCGGCTCAGAATTGAGCCGGCGGAGTGGGAAGGTGCGACGGGTGCAGTTGCACCTGTCGCGTATTTCAGTGTCTGCTGGGCAGACACTGAAATACTTTTTGGGGCCCTCTTACGGGGGCCCCTGCCGTGCCCATGCCATTGGCATGGGCACGGCAGGGGCCCCCAGGGGCCCCGCGGCACCCCCTACCTCCATCCTGTTCATGGCGGGAGAGCCGCCATGAACAGGATGGCGGTAGGGGGTGTCAGAATCCCCATGGCGGCGGAGCGCGCTCCGCCGCCATGGAGGATTCAGACGGGCAGCGGAAAGTCGGCGGTACACCGCCGACTTTCCGTTTCTGGCCGCGGCTGAACCGCCGCGGTCAGAATGCCCAGCGGTGCACCGCCAGCCTGTTGGCGGTGCTACCGCCGACCTCCGCCATGGCGGTAATTACCGCCATGGTCAGAATGACCCCCAAAGAGTCTACCGTAAACAGGCACGGGCAGCAGTAGAAAACACTTTTAAACAAATAATAAGATTTCCCAGAATTTCTGTGCTCCTTACCTAGGTCTCCTAGGAATTCTTGATCATTGGGCGGTATTAGGGCACAGGGAAAAAGCAGGGCTTACAAAATGGGGGGTGGCTGTCTTGGGATTCTCTCCACAAACTTAAGGGGCCAGGGCAGGTGTGGGAGGAGGGTTTAGGTTGCCTGGAACTCAGAGAGCCAGTCAGCAAGGCCCAACCCCTGTGGGAAGGGAGGAGGGAGCTGATGCTCTATCAACAATTTCCTTGGACACGGACAGGCTGAATCCACACTTCGAAGCTAGCAGAGTCTACTTTCCAGGTGAGGGAGAGGTTGAAAAAAAAAAATGAAAGACTGCTTGTCGCGCACTCAGAAATGTGGCTTTTTCAAGGCAAAAACAGGTGATGCAGACAGTTTGTAAACGCAATTTAAATCACAGAAACAGATTAAGCAGTCTCCTAAACACACTCCGGTTAGCCGTCAAGGTGTATGTAGCCTTTTTACTTAAAAATCTAAGGGGGGGGGGCTTTATGCAGTCTTTTGCCACAAAGTAGGAAGCAAATTGCAAACAGGCACGGATAAAAAACAGCACTTTAGAAGGCCAAGGTGCCTAAAACACAGAGATTCAACAGTAAACAGGCATGGGTAGGAGTAGAAAACAGTTTTAAACAAATAATAATATTTCTCAGAATTTCTGAGGCTCCTTACCTAGCTCTCCTTGATCACTGGGCTGTATTAGGGCGCAAGGAAAAAGCTAGGCTCAGAAAATGGAGATGACTGTCTTGGGATTCCATCAACAAACTTAAGGGGCCAGGGAAGGTGTGGGAGGAGGGCTCAGGTTACCTGGGATTCGGGGAGCCCAGGCCCTGTGGGAAGGGAGAAGGGAGCTGCTGCTCTATTCAGAATCTCCTTGGATACAGCCAGGCTGAATCCACACTTCCAAGCTGGCAGAGTCTACCTTCCAAGTAAGGGGGATATTGTAAAAACACTGAAATACTGCTTGTAGATCACTCTTAAATTTGGCCTTTTCAAGGCAAAAACAGGTGATGCTGACAGTTTCTGAACATAGTTTAAATCACAGAAACAGATTAGGCAGTTTCCTAAACATACTGTAGTTAGCCACTGAGGTGTAGATTGCCTTTTTACTTAAAAATGAAGGGAGGGCTTTATGCAGTCTTTTGCCACAAACTAGGAAGGAAATTTCAAACAGTCACAGCTAAAAAACAGCACTTTAAAAGACCAAGCTGCCTGAAACACAGAGAGTTTACAGTAAACAGGCACGGGTAGCAATAGAAAACAGGTTTAAACAAATAATAACATTTCCCAGAAAGTCTGGGGCACCTTACCTAACTCTCCTACGAATCCTTGATTATTGGGCTGTATTAGGGATCAGGGAAAAATCTGGGCTCACAAAATGGAGGTATCTGTCCACAAACTTAAGGGGCCACGGCAGGTGTGGGAAGAGGGTACAGGTTGCCTGGACTCTGGGAGCCAATCAGCAAACCCAGCCCCTGTGGGAAGGGAGGAGGGAGCTGCTGCTCTATTCACAATCTCCTTGGATACAGGCAGGCTGAATCCACCCTTTCAAGCTAGCAGAGTCTACTTTCCCGGTCATGGGGAGATTGTAAAAACAGTGAAATACTGCTTGTCGATAACTCACAAATTTGGCTTTTTCAAGGCAAAAATAGGTGATGCCGACAGTTTCTAAACACAATGTAAATCACAGAAATAGATTAAGTAGTCTCCTAAACACACAGTAGTTAGCCACTGAGGTGTATGTAGCCTTTTTACTTAAAAAATAAGGGGGGTGCTTTATGCAGTCTTTTGCCACAAAGTAGGAAGGACATTTCAAATAGTCACGGCTAAAAACAGCACTTTAAAAGGCCAAGCTGCCTGCAAAACAGAGAGTTTACAGTAAACAGGCACGAGTAGCAGTAGAAAACACTTTTAAACAAATACTACGATTTCCCAGAAAGTCTGGGGCCCCTTACCTAGCTCTCCTATGAATCCTTGATCACTGGACTGAATTAGGGTGCAGGGAAAACGCTAGGCTCACAAAATGGAGGTGGCTGTCTTTTGATTTCCTCCAGAAGCTTAATGGGTCAGGGCAGGTGTGGGAGGAGGTCTCAGGTTGCCTGGGACTCAGAGAACCAATCAGCAAACCCAGCCACTGTGGGAAGGGAGGAGGGAGCTGCTGCTCTATTCAGAATCTCCTTGGATACAGACAGGCTGAATCCACACTTCCATACTAGCAGAGTCTACTTTCCCGGTCATGGAGAGATCGAAAAAAAAACTATAATACTGCTTGTCGCACACTCAGAAATATGGCTTCTTCAAGGCAAAAACAGGTGATGCTGACAGTTTCTAAACACAATTTAAATCACAGAAACAGATTAACCAGTTTCCTAAATACACTTTGGTAAGCCACTGAGGTTTATGTAGCCTTTGTACTTAAAAAAGAAGGGGGGGCATTATGCAGTCTTTTGCAACAAACTAGGAGGGACATTTCAAACACTCATGGCTAAAAATCAGCACTTTAAAAGGCCAAGCTACCTGAAATACGGAGAGTCTACAGTAAATAGGCACGGATAGAGGTAGAAAACACTTTAAAACCAATAATAAGATTTCCTAGAAAAGTCTGGGGCTCCTTACCTAGCTCTCCTAGGAATCCTTGATCACTGGGCTGTATTAGGGTGCAAGGAAAAAGCTAGGCTCATAAAATGGAAGTGACTGTCTTTTGATTCCCTCCACAAACATAAGGGGCCAGGGCAAGTGTGGGAGGAGGGCTCAGAGTGCCTGGGATTCAGAGAGCCTGTAGGAGGCTGGACTGGCTTGTAGTGAGTACCAAGGGGTACTTGCACCTTGCACCAGACCCAGTTATCCCTTATTAGTGTATAGGGTGTCTAGCAGCTTAGGCTGATAGATAATGGTAGCTTAGCAGAGCAGCTTAGGCTGAACTAGGAGACGTGTGAAGCTACTACAGTACCACTTAGTGTCATATGCACAATATCATAAGAAAACACAATACACAGTTATACTAAAAATAAAGGTACTTTATTTTTATGACAATATGCCAAAGTATCTTAGAGTGTACCCTCAGTGAGAGGATAGGAAATATACACAAGATATATATACACAATAGCAAAAATATGCAGTATAGTCTTAGAAAACAGTGCAAACAATGTATAGTTACAATAGGATGCAATGGGGAAACATAGGGATAGGGGCAACACAAACCATATACTCTAGAAGTGGAATGCGAACCACGAATGTACCCCAAACCTATGTGACCTTGTAGAGGGTCGCTGGGACTATTAGAAAATAGTGAGAGTTAGAAAAATAACCCTCCCCAAGACCCTGAAAAGTGAGTGCAAAGTGCACCAAAGTTCCCCTAAGGACAAAATAGTCGTGTTAGAGGAATAATGCAGGAAAGACACAAACCAGCAATGCAACAACTGTGGATTTCCAATCTAGGGTACCTGTGGAACAAGGGGACCAAGTCCAAAAGTCACAAGCAAGTCGGAGATGGGCAGATGCCCAGGAAATGCCAGCTGCGGGTGCAAAGAAGCTTCGACTGGACAGAAGAAGCTGAGGTTTGAGCAGGAACGAAAAGGGCTAGAGACTTCCCCTTTGGTGGACGGATCCCTCTCGCCTTGGAGAGTCGTGCAGAAGTGTTTTCCCGCCGGAAGGACGCCAACAAGCCTTGCTACACGCAAATCGTGCGTTTGGCGTTTTTGGACGCTGCTGGGGCCCAGGAGGGACCAGGAGGTCGCAAATTGGACCTGCAGAGAGAGGGGACGTCGAGCAAAACAAAGAGCCCTCACTGAAGTAGGTAGCACCCGGAGAAGTGCCAGAAACAGGCACTACGAGGATGCGTGAAACGGTGCTTGCCGGACTTGCACAAAGGAGTCCCACGTCGCCGGAGACCAACTTAGAAAGTCGTGCAATGCAGGTTAGAGTGCCGTGGACCCAGGCTTGGCTGTGCACAAAGGATTTCCGCCGGAAGTGCACAGGGGCCGGAGTAGCTGCAAAGTCGCGGTTCCCAGCAATGCAGCCCAGCGAGGTGAGGCAAGGACTTACCTCCACCAAACTTGGGCTGAAGAGTCACTGGACTGTGGGGGTCACTTGGACAGCGTCGCTGGATTCGAGGGACCTCGCTCGTCGTGCTGAGAGGAGACCCAAGGGACCGGTAATGCAGCTTTTTGGTGCCTGCGGTTGCAGGGGCAAGATTCCGTCGACCCACGGGAGATTTCTTCAGAGCTTCTGGTGCAGAGAGGAGGCAGGCTACCCCCACAGCATGCACAAGCAGGAAAACAGTCGAGAAGGCGGCAGGATCAGCGTTACAGAGTTGCAGTAGTCGTCTTTGCTACTATGTTGCAGGTTTGCAGGCTTCCAGCGCGGTCAGCGGTCGATTCCTTGAAGAGGTGAAGAGGGAGATGCAGAGGAACTCGGCTGAGCTCATGCATTCGTTATCTAAAGTTTCCCCAGGGACAGAGACCCTAAATAGCCAGAAAAGAGGGTTTGGCTACCTAGGAGAGAGGAAAGGCTACTAACACCTGAAGGAGCCTATCAGCAGGAGTCTCTGACGTCACCTGGTGGCACTGGCCACTCAGAGCAGTCCAGTGTGCCAGCAGCACCTCTGTTTCCAAGATGGCAGAGGTCTGGAGCACACTGGAGGAGCTCTGGACACCTCCCAGGGGAGGTGCAGGTCAGGGGAGTGGTCACTCCCCTTTCCTTTGTCCAGTTTCGCACCAGAGCAGGGGCTAAGGGGTCCCTGAACCGGTGTAGACTGGCTTATGCAGAATTGGGCACATCTGTGCCCAACAAAGCATTTCCAGAGGCTGGGGGAGGCTACTCCTCCCCTGCCTTCACACCATTTTCCAAAGGGAGAGGGTGTCACACCCTCTCTCAGAGGAAGTTCTTTGTTCTGCCATCCTGGGCCAGGCCTGGCTGGACCCCAGGAGGGCAGCTGCCTGTCTAAGGGGTTGGCAGCAGCAGCAGCTGCAGTGAAACCCTAGGAAGGGCAGTCTGGCAGTACCAGGGTCTGTGCTACAGACCACTGGGATCATGGAATTGTACCAACAATGCCAGGATGGCATAGAGGGGGCAATTCCATGATCATAGACATGTTACATGGCCATATTCGGAGTTACCATGGTGAAGCTACATATAGGTAGTGACCTATATGTAGTGCACGCGTGTAATGGTGTCCCCGCACTCACAAAGTTCAGTGAATTGGCTCTGAACAATGTGGGGGCACCTTGGCTAGTGCCAGGGTGCCCTCACACTAAGTAACTTTGCACCTAACCTTTACCAGGTAAAGGTTAGACATATAGGTGACTTATAAGTTACTTAAGTGCAGTGTAAAATGGCTGTGAAATAACGTGGACGTTATTTCACTCAGGCTGCAGTGGCAGGCCTGTGTAAGAATTGTCAGAGCTCCCTATGGGTGGCAAAAGAAATGCTGCAGCCCATAGGGATCTCCTGGAACCCCAATACCCTGGGTACCTCAGTACCATATACTAGGGAATTATAAGGGTGTTCCAGTAAGCCAATGTAAATTGGTAAAAATGGTCACTAGCCTGTCAGTGACAATTTGGAAAGAAATGAGAGAGCATAACCACTGAGGTTCTGATTAGCAGAGCCCCAGTGAGACAGTTAGTCACTACACAGGTAACACATTCAGGCACACTTATGAGCACTGGGGCCCTGGGTTACCAGGGTCCCAGTGACACATACAACTAAAACAACATATATACAGTGAAAAATGGGGGTAACATGCCAGGCAAGATGGTACTTTCCTACACAACCCCCCCCCCAAACGAAGGACAATAAGACTAGCCATTACCTGATGAGTCTTCATTGTCTAAGTGGAAATATCTGGAGAGTCCATCTGCATTGGAGTGGCTACTCCCAGGTCTATGTTCCACTGTATAGTCCATTCCCTGTAGGGATATGGACCACCTCAACAATTTAGGATTTTCACCTTTCATTTGTTTTAGCCAAAGTAGAGGTTTGTGGTCTGTCTGAACAATGAAGTGAGTGCCAAACAGGTATGGCCTCAACTTCTTCAGAGCCCAGACCACAGCAAAGGCCTCCCTCTCAATGGCAGACCAACGCTTTTCTCTAGGGGTCAACCTCCTACTAATAAAAGCAACAGGTTGATCCTGGCCCTCAGAATTAAGTTGTGATAGGACTGCCCCTACTCCTAATTCAGATGCATCACTTTGGACATATATTTTTTTAGAGTAACAAGGGCTTTTCAGGACAGGTGCAGAGCACATGGCCTGCTTCAGCTCCTCAAAAGCTTTCTGACAGCTTGCTGTCCACAATACCTTTTTAGGCATTTTCTTGGATGTGAGGTCATTAAGAGGGGCTGCAATGGAGCCATAGTTCTTAATGAACCTCCTGTAATACCCAGTGAGGCCTAGGAAGGCTCTCACCTGAGTCTGAGTGGTAGGGGGAACCCAATCAATAATAGTTTGGATTTTACCCTGAAGTGGTGCAATCTGTTCCCCACCAACAAGGTGTCCCAGATAAACCACCTTACCCTGCCCTATCTGGCACTTTGAAGCCTTGATAGTGAGGCCTGCCTTTTGCAGAGCCTCCAAAACTTTCCAAAGGTGGACCAGGTGATCATCCCAGCTGGAGCTAAAGACAGCTATATCGTCCAAATATGCTGCACTGAAAGCTTCCAGCCCTTGCAAGACTGTGTTCACCAACCTCTGAAAAGTGGCAGGTGCATTTTTCAAACCAAAAGGCATTACAGTAAACTGGTAATGTCCTCCAATGGTAGAAAATGCAGTCTTAGGTTTAGCATCTTCTGACAATTTGATCTGCCAATACCCTGCAGTCAAATCAAAAGTGCTTAGATACTTGGCAGATGCCAGCGTATCTATAAGCTCATCTGCCCTGGGTATAGGGTGAGCATCAGTTTTGGTTACCAAGTTGAGACCTCTATAGTCTACACAAAACCGCATTTCCTTCTTTCCATCTTTAGAATTGGGTTTTGGTACCAGTACCACAGGAGAAGCCCATGGACTGTCAGAGTGCTCAACCACTCCTAGTTCCAACATTTTCTGAACTTCTTGCTTTATGCAGTCCCTGACATGGTCAGGCTGCCTATAGATCTTACTTTTGACAGGTAAACTGTCTCCAGTATCTATAGTGTGCTCACACCAAGAAGTGGTGCCTGGCACAGTAGAGAAGAGTTCTGAAAATTGTCCTAGGAGATTTATGCAATTATCTTTCTGCTCAGCAGTAAGACAATCAGCCAAAACTACACCTTCCACAAGAGCATCTTGTTCTGTGGAAGAGAAGAGATCAGGTAGAGGATCACGGTCTTCTTCCTGTCCCTCATCTGTTGCCATGAGCAGGGTGAGATCAGCCCTGTCATAGTAGGGTTTCAGGCGGTTGACATGGAGCACCCTAAGGGGACTCCTGGCAGTGCCTAAGTCAACCAAGTAGGTGACTTCACCCTTCTTTTCAACAATTGTGTGGGGTCCACTCCATTTATCTTGGAGTGCTCTTGGGGCCACAGGCTCCAAGACCCACACTTTCTGCCCTGGTTGGTACTGAACCAAAACAGCCTTCTGATCATGCCATTGCTTCTGGAGCTCTTGGCTGGCCTGAAGGTTTTTACTGGCCTTTTTCATGTACTCAGCCATCCTTGATCTGAGGCCAAGTACATAATCCACAATATCCTGCTTAGGAGCTTTTAAAGGTTGTTCCCAACCCTCCTTTACAAGTGTGAGTGGACCCCTTACAGGGTGTCCAAAAAGAAGTTCAAAGGGGCTGAAGCCCACTCCTTTCTGGGGTACCTCCCTGTAGGCAAAAAGGAGGCATGGTAGAAGGATATCCCATCTCCTGCGGAGTTTTTCAGGGAGTCCCATAATCATGCCTTTGAGAGTTTTATTAAATCTCTCCACCAGTCCATTTGTTTGTGGATGATAGGGTGTTGTGAACTTGTACGTTACACCACACTCCTTCCACATGGCCTTTAAGTATGCAGACATGAAATTGCTTCCTCTGTCTGATACTACTTCCTTTGGGAAGCCCACCCTGGAAAATATTCCCAGGAGGGCCTTTGCCACTGCAGGAGCTGTAGTGGTCCTTAAAGGAATAGCTTCAGGATATCTTGTGGCATGGTCCACTACCACTAAGATAAACCTATTGCCTGAAGCAGTAGGAGGGTCAAGGGGGCCAACTATGTCAACCCCTACCCTTTCAAAGGGAACCCCAACCACAGGCAGTGGGATAAGGGGTGCCTTTGGAGTGCCACCTGTCTTGCCACTGGCTTGACAGGTTTCACAGGACTTACAAAATTCCTTTGTGTCCTCAGACATCCTAGGCCAATGAAACAATGGTACCAATCTGTCCCAAGTTTTCATTTGACCCAGGTGCCCAGCTAAGGGAATGTCATGTGCCAGTGTTAGGAGGAACTTTCTGTACTCCTGAGGAATCACTAATCTCCTGGCAGATCCAGGTTTAGGATCCCTATGCTCAGTGTACAAGAGGTTGTCCTCCCAGTAAACTCTGTGAGAGTCACTGACATCCCCATTAGCCTGTTTGACAGCTTGCTGTCTGAGACCCTCTAATGTGGGACAGGTTTGCTGTGCCACACTCAGCTCCTCTCTGGCAGGCCCCCCTTCACCCAAAAGCTCAGCAGTGTCTGCTTCCAGCTCCTCTGGTGTAGGTTCTGCACAGGGAGGGAATTCTCCTTCCTCAGAAGTAGAATCCACTGTAGAGGGAGGGATAGTAGGAAGTGGTTTGCTTCTACTAGCCCTAGCTTTAGGGAGCACTTGGTCCATTGTTCCAGGCTCCAAGCTTCCCTGTCCTTTTTGCTTTTTGGCCTGAGCCCTTGTCAAAGCAAAAATATGCCCTGGGATGCCCAGCATTGCTGCATGGGCCTCCAACTCCACATCTGACCAAGCTGATGTCTCCAAATCATTCCCTAATAGACAGTCTACAGGTAAATCTGAAGCTACCACAACTTTCTTTGGACCAGTTACCCCCCCCAGTTGAGATTTACAACAGCCATGGGGTGGCTTTGTGTTATGTTGTGAGCATCGGTTACTTGGTTCTGGTGTCCAAGTATGTGTTGTTCAGGGTGCACCAGTTTCTCAATCACCATTGTGACAGTGGCACCTGTGTCCCTGTAGGCCTGGACCTCAACACCATTTATTAGGGTTAGTTGCTTGTACTTCTCCAAGTTATGGGGGCAAGCAACCAAAGTGGCTAAATCAATAGCCCCTTCAGAGACTAAAGTAGCCTCTGTGGTCTCCCTAATCAGACCAACCCCAACTAAATTACCAAAAGTGAGCCCAGCTACTCCCTTGGATTGGCTATTAGTAGGTTTGCTCCCACCACCACTGCTATTAGTAGGGACACTAGGTGTAGCAGTAGGGGTTGTAGTGGTAGGAGCTGTGGTGCCTTTCTTTGGACAACTGGGATCTGTTGTCCAATGGCCTTTTATTTTACATAAATAGCACCATGGTTTCTTTTCCTTGTTCTGATTAAAGGAGGATTTGGATTCACCACCCCCACCAGAGTGTTTTTGTGGGCCTGATGAAGACTCATTTTTAGATTTGTCCCCACCCTTGTCAGAAGACTTACCATCCTTCTTTTTGTTGCCATCTTTGTCACCCCCTGTATGAACTTTTCTGTTCACTCTTGTTCTGACCCATTTGTCTGCCTTCTTTCCCAATTCTTGGGGAGAGGTCAGATCAGAGTCCACCAAGTACTGGTGCAACAAATCAGACACACAATTATTAAGAATATGCTCTCTCAGGATTAAGTTATACAGGCTGTCATAATCAGTAACTTTACTGCCATGTAACCACCCCTCCAAGGCCTTCACTGCCTGGTCAATGAAATCAACCCAGTCTTGTGAAGACTCCTTTTTGGTCTCTCTGAACTTTATCCTGTACTGTTCAGTGGTTAAGCCATAACCATCCAGGAGTGCATTCTTAAGAACTTGGAAATTATTGGCATCATTTTCTTTTACAGTAAGGAGCCTATCCCTACCTTTTCCACTAAATGATAGCCATAGGATAGCAGCCCACTGCTTTTGAGGGACATCCTGTACAGCACAGGCCCTCTCAAGTGCAGCAAACCACTTGTTAATGTCATCCCCCTCCTTATAAGGGGGAACTATCTTGTGCAGATTCCTGGAATCATGCTCTTTTGCAGGATGACTATGGGGAATACTGCTGCTGCCACCATGGGTATCTAAACCCAACTTCTGTCTTTCCTTCTCCAATTCTAAAGACTGTCTATCCAAATCCAGCTGTTGCTTCTTGAGCTTCAGTCTGGTTTGTTCCACTCTCAATCTATTGAGCTCCCTTTCTAACAATCTGTCATCAGGGTGGGTGGGAGGGACATTTCTAGATACAGAGGTATGATGGGAATGAACAGAAGGAGACCTGTCCCTTACAGAGGGCACCCTAACAGCTTGGCTACCAGTATAATGTGAGAGCACACCCTCAGTATGGTGTGATTCAACCTCTGTACCAACTATGCTAGACTGTCTAGTAATGGGCAGGCTGAGAAGTTTCTTTCCTGAACCTTTTCCTGGGGGAGTCCCTGGATCAGATTGAGAACCATTAGCTACTTTTTCACCAGATTTGGCACTCATGGCCTTATCTTGTACTCTAAGCATATTAATTAACAGTTCTAAGGAAGGATTCTTCCCTACACTCAAACCTCTCTCTATGCAGAGACTCCTTGCTCCTTTCCAGCTAAGGTGATCATATGCAAGTTTGGACAGTTCAACATTTTTTCCTGTGCCAGACATTTTTTAGAGAGAGTTAAAGTGATAGAAAAAAGAAAAAAGTTTTCAGAACTTTTTGGAAAGACAGAAAAACTTTTTAAACTTTTAAGAACTTTTTGAAAGTTTAGAAGTACTTTTCAGCACTTAGAAAAGAGTGAAAAGAGGAAATGCAAAACTTTTTGGCTATGTGTATATACACTGACCTTGTTTTGTAAATTTTTCTCTTATGAAAAGTACAATGACAAGAGTGGTAAGTAGTCTCAAGCACTTATCCCACCACTGCACAACCAATGTAGGAGGCTGGACTGGCTTGTAGTGAGTACCAAGGGGTACTTGCACCTTGCACCAGACCCAGTTATCCCTTATTAGTGTATAGGGTGTCTAGCAGCTTAGGCTGATAGATAATGGTAGCTTAGCAGAGCAGCTTAGGCTGAACTAGGAGACGTGTGAAGCTACTACAGTACCACTTAGTGTCATATGCACAATATCATAAGAAAACACAATACACAGTTATACTAAAAATAAAGGTACTTTATTTTTATGACAATATGCCAAAGTATCTTAGAGTGTACCCTCAGTGAGAGGATAGGAAATATACACAAGATATATATACACAATAGCAAAAATATGCAGTATAGTCTTAGAAAACAGTGCAAACAATGTATAGTTACAATAGGATGCAATGGGGAAACATAGGGATAGGGGCAACACAAACCATATACTCCAGAAGTGGAATGCGAACCACGAATGGACCCCAAACCTATGTGACCTTGTAGAGGGTCGCTGGGACTATTAGAAAATAGTGAGAGTTAGAAAAATAACCCTCCCCAAGACCCTGAAAAGTGAGTGCAAAGTGCACCAAAGTTCCCCTAAGGACAAAATAGTCGTGTTAGAAGAATAATGCAGGAAAGACACAAACCAGCAATGCAACAACTGTGGATTTCCAATCTAGGGTACCTGTGGAACAAGGGGACCAAGTCCAAAAGTCACAAGCAAGTCGGAGATGGGCAGATGCCCAGGAAATGCCAGCTGCGGGTGCAAAGAAGCTTCGACTGGACAGAAGAAGCTGAGGTTTCGGCAGGAACAAAAAGGGCTAGAGACTTCCCCTTTGGTGGACGGATCCCTCTGGCCTTGGAGAGTCGTGCAGAAGTGTTTTCCCGCCGGAAGGACGCCAACAAGCCTTGCTACACGCAAATCGTGCATTTGGCGTTTTTGGATGCTGCTGGGGCCCAGGAGGGACCAGGAGGTCGCAAATTGGACCTGCAGAGAGAGGGGACGTCGAGCAAGACAAAGAGCCCTCACTGAAGCAGGTAGCACCCGGAGAAGTGCCAGAAACAGGCACTACGAGGATGCATGAAACTGTGCTCGCCGGAGTTGCACAAAGGAGTCCCACGTCGCCGGAGACCAACTTAGAAAGTCGTGCAATGCAGGTTAGAGTGCCGTGGACCCAGGCTTGGCTGTGCACGAAGGATTTCCACCGGAAGTGCACAGGGGCCGGAGTAGCTTCAAAGTCGCGGTTCCCAGCAATGCAGCCCAGCGAGGTGAGGCAAGGACTTACCTCCACCAAACTTGGGCTGAAGAGTCACTGGACTGTGGGGGTCACTTGGACAGCATCGCTGGATTCGAGGGACCTCGCTCGTCGTGCTGAGAGGAGACCCAAGGGACCGGTAATGCAGCTTTTTGGTGCCTGCGGTTGCAGGGGGAAGATTCCGTCGACCCACGGGAGATTTCTTCGGAGCTTCTGGTGCAGAGAGGAGGCAGGCTACCCCCACAGCATGCACAATCAGGAAAACAGTCGAGAAGGCGGCAGGATCAGCGTTACAGAGTTGCAGTAGTCGTCTTTGCTACTATGTTGCAGGTTTGCAGGCTTCCAGCGCGGTCAGCGGTCGATTCCTTATCAGAAGGTGAAGAGGGAGATGCAGAGGAACTCGGCTGAGCTCATGCATTCGTTATCTAAAGTTTCCCCAGAGACAGAGACCCTAAATAGCCAGAAAAGAGGGTTTGGCTACCTAGGAGAGAGGAAAGGCTACTAACACCTGAAGGAGCCTATCAGCAGGAGTCTCTGACGTCACCTGGTGGCACTGGCCACTCAGAGCAGTCCAGTGTGCCAGCAGCACCTCTGTTTCCAAGATGGCAGAGGTCTGGAGCACACTGGAGGAGCTCTGGACACCTCCCAGGGGAGGTGCAGGTCAGGGGAGTGGTCACTCCCCTTTCCTTTGTCCAGTTTCGCGCCAGAGCAGGGGCTAAGGGGTCCCTGAACCGGTGTAGACTGGCTTATGCAGAATTGGGCACATCTGTGCCCAACAAAGCATTTCCAGAGGCTGGGGGAGGCTACTCCTCCCCTGCCTTCACACCATTTTCCAAAGGGAGAGGGTGTCACACCCTCTCTCAGAGGAAGTTCTTTGTTCTGCCATCCTGGGCCAGGCCTGGCTGGACCCCAGGAGGGCAGCTGCCTGTCTGAGGGGTTGGCAGCAGCAGCAGCTGCAGTGAAACCCCAGGAAGGGCAGTCTGGCAGTACCAGGGTCTGTGCTACAGACCACTGGGATCATGGAATTGTACCAACAATGCCAGGATGGCATAGAGGGGGCAATTCCATGATCATAGACATGTTACATGGCCATATTCGGAGTTACCATGGTGAAGCTACATATAGGTAGTGACCTATATGTAGTGCACGCGTGTAATGGTGTCTAAGGAAATCCCCAAAGCAGAGACCCTAAATAGCCAGAAAAGAGGGTTTGGCTACTTAGGAGAGAGGATAGGCTAGCAACACCTGAAGGAGCCTATCAGAAGGAGTCTCTGACGTCACCTGCTGGCCCTGGCCACTCAGAGCAGTCCAGTGTGCCAGCAGCACCTCTGTTTCCAAGATGGCAGAGGTCTGGAGCACACTGGAGGAGCTCTGGGCATCTCCCAGGGGAGGTGCAGGTCAGGGGAGTGGTCACTCCCCTTTCCTTTGTCCAGTTTCGCGCCAGAGCGGGGCTGAGGGGTCCCTGAACCGGTGTAGACTGGCTTATGCAGAAATGGGCACCATGTGTGCCCATGAAAGCATTCCCAGAGGCTGGGGGAGGCTACTCCTCCCCTGCCTTAACACCATTTTCCAAAGGGAGAGGGTGTAACACCCTCTCTATGAGGAAGTCCTTTGTTCTGCCTTCCTGGGCCAAGCCTGGCTGGACCCCAGGAGGGCAGAAACCTGACTGAGGGGTTGGCAGCAGCAGCAGCTGCAGTGAAACCCCTGAAAAGGCAGTTTGGCAGTACCCGGGTCTGTGCTAGAGACCCGTGGGATCATGGGATTGTGCCAACAATGCCATGATGGCATAGAGGGGGCAATTCCATGATCTTAGACATGTTACATGGCCATATTCGGAGTTACCATTGGGAAGCTACACATAGGTAGTGACCTATATGTAGTGCACGCGTGTAATGGTGTCTCCGCACTCACAAAGTCCGGGGAATTGGCCCTGAACAATGTGGGGGCACCTTGGCTAGTGCCAGGGTGCCCTCACACTAAGTAACTTTGCACCTAACCTTTACCAGGTAAAGGTTAGACATATAGGTGACTTATAAGTTACTTAAGTGCAGTGTAAAATGGCTGTGAAATAACGTGGACGTTATTTCACTCAGGCTGCAGTGGCAGGCCTGTGTAAGAATTGTCAGAGCTCCCTATGGGTGGCAAAAGAAATGCTGCAGCCCATAGGGATCTCCTGGAACCCCAATACCCTGGGTACCTCAGTACCATATACTAGGGAATTATAAGGGTGTTCCAGTAAGCCAATGTAAATTGGTAAAAATGGTCACTAGCCTGTCAGTGACAATTTGGAAAGAAATGAGAGAGCATAACCACTGAGGTTCTGATTAGCAGAGCCTCAGTGAGACAGTTAGTCACTACACAGGTAACACATTCAGGCACACTTATGAGCACTGGGGCCCTGGGTTACCAGGGTCCCAGTGACACATACAACTAAAACAACATATATACAGTGAAAAATGGGGGTAACATGCCAGGCAAGATGGTACTTTCCTACAGAGCCAATCAGCAAACCCAGCCCCAGTGGGAAGGGAGGAGGGAGCTGCTGCTCTATTCAGAATGTCCTTGGTTACAGACAGGCTGAATCCACCCTTTCAAGCTAGCAGAGTCTACTTTCCCGGTCATGGAGAGATCGAAAAAAAAACTATAATACTGCTTGTCGCACACTCAGAAATATGGCTTCTTCAAGGCAAAAACAGGTGATGCTGACAGTTTCTAAACACAATTTAAATCACAGAAACAGATTAACCAGTTTCCTAAATACACTTTGGTAAGCCACTGAGGTTTATGTAGCCTTTGTACTTAAAAAAGAAGGGGGGGCATTATGCAGTCTTTTGCAACAAACTAGGAGGGACATTTCAAACACTCATGGCTAAAAAACAGCACTTTAAAAGGCCAAGCTACCTGAAATACGGAGAGTCTACAGTAAATAGGCACGGATAGAGGTAGAAAACACTTTAAAACCAATAATAAGATTTCCTAGAAAAGTCTGGGGCTCCTTACCTAGCTCTCCTAGGAATCCTTGATCACTGGGCTGTATTAGGGTGCAAGGAAAAAGCTAGGCTCATAAAATGGAAGTGACTGTCTTTTGATTCCCTCCACAAACATAAGGGGCCAGGGCAAGTGTGGGAGGAGGGCTCAGAGTGCCTGGGATTCAGAGAGCCAATCAGCAAACCCAGCCCCAGTGGGAAGGGAGGAGGGAGCTGCTGATCTATTCAGAATGTCCTTGGTTACAGACAGGCTGAATCCACCCTTTCAAGCTAGCAGAGTCTGCTTTCCTGGTAAGGGAGAGATTGTAAAAACCCAGAAATACTGCTTGTCGATCACTCAGAAATTTGGCTTTTTCAAGGCAAAAATAGGTGATGCAGTCAGTTTCTGAACCCTACTTAAATCACAGAAACAGATTAAGCACTCTCCTAAACACACTCTGGTTAGCCACTGAGGTGTATGTGGCCTTTTTGATTAAGAATTAAGGGTGGGGGGCTTTATGTAGTCATTTGCCACAGACTAGGAAGGACATTTCAAACAGTCACAGCTAATAAACAGCAGTTTGAAAGGCCAAGCTCCCTGAAACACAGAGAGTCTACAGTAAACAGACACGGGCAGCAGTAGAAAACACTTTTAAACAAATAATAAATTCTTAGAAAAGTCTAGGGCTCCTTACCTAGTCTCCTAGGAATCCTTGACCACTGGGCTGTATTAGGGTGCAGGGAAAATAATGGGCACAAAAAATGGAGGTGGCTATCTTGTGGTTCCCTTCACAAATTTAAGGGGCCAGGGCAGGTGTGGTAGGAGGGCTCAGGTTGCCTGGGACTCAGAGAACCAATCAGAAATCCCAGCCCCTGTGGGAAGTGAGGAAGGAGCTGATGCTATATTCAGAATCTCTTTGGATACAGACAGGCTGAATCCACCCTTCCATGCTAGCAGAGTCTACTTTCCTGGTAAGGGAGAGAGTGTAAAAACACTGAAATACTGCTTGTCACACACTCAGAAATGTGACTTTTTCAATGTAAAAACAGGTGATGCAGACAGTTTCTTAACTCAATTTAAATCACAGAAACAGATTAAGCACTCTTCCAAACACTCTCTTGTTAGCCACTGAGGTGTACGTGGCATTTCTGCTTAAAAAATAAGGGGGGGTTTATGCAGTCTTTTGCTACAGACTAGGAAGGAAATTTCAAACAGTCACAGCTAAAAAACAGCAGTTTGAAAGACCAAGCTGCCTGAAACACAGAGTCCACAGTCAACTGGCACGGGAAGCAGTAGAAAACACTTTTAAACAAATAATAGAATTTCCCAGAATTTCTGGGGCTCCTTACCTAGGTTTCCCAGGAATCCTTAAACACTGGGCTGTTTTAGGGCGCAGGCATAAAGCTGGGCTCATAAAATGGAGGTGGCTGTCTTGGGATTCTCTCCACAAACTTAAGAGGCGAGGACAGGTGTGGGAGGAAGGCTCTGGTTGCCTGGGACTCAGAGCCAGTCAGCAAGGCACAACCCATGTGGGAAGGGAGGACAGAGCTGCTGCTCCATTCAAAATGTCCTTGGACACAGACAGGCTGAACCCACCCTTTCAAGCTAGCAGAGTCTACTTTCTAGGTAAAGGAGAGATTGAAAAAAACACTGAAATACTGCTTGTCGCCTTCTTCAGGGCAAAAACAGGTGATGCAGACAGTTTCTAAATACAATTTAAATAACAGAAACAGATTAAGCAGTCTCCTAAACATACTCTGGTAAGTCACTGGGGTGTATGTAGCATTTTTACTTAAAAAAGAAGGGGGGGGACTTTATGCAGTTTTTTACCACAAACTTGGAAGGAAATTTCAAACAGCCATGGCTACATGTGGGAAGGCAGGAGTGAGCTGCTGCTCTAGTCAGAATCTCCTTTTGGATACAGACAGGCTAAATCCACACTTCCATGCTAGTAGAGTCTATTTTCCAGGGAAGGGAGAGATTGTAAAAAAACACTGAAATACTGCTTGTCCCGCACTCAGAAATTTGGCTTTTTCAAGGCAAAAACCAACTGGTGCAGACAGTTTCTAAACACAATTTAAATCACGGAAACAGATTAGCCAGTCTTCTAAACACACTCTGGTTAGCCACTGAGGTGTACGCGGCCTTTGTACTTAAAAAAGAAGGGGGGGCTTTATGCAGTCTTTTGGCAGAAACCAGGAGGGAAATTTAATACAGTCACGGCTAAAAACCGCACTTTAAAAGGCCAAGCTACCTAAAACACACAGAGTCTACAGAAAGCAGACACGGGTTGCAGTAGAAAACACTTTTAAATAAATAATAAGATTTCCTAGAAAACTCTGGGGCTCCTTCCTAGGTCTCCTAGGAATCCTTGATCATTGGGCTGTATTAGGGTGCAGGGAAAAAGCAGGACTCACAAAATGGAGGTGGCTGTCTTGTGGTTCCCTTCACAAATTTAAGGGGCCAGAACAGGTGTGGGAGGACGGCTCAGGTTTGCGTGGGACTCAGAGAGCTAATCAGCAAGGCCCAGTCCCTGTGGGAGGGTAGGAGGAAGCTGCTGCTCCCTTCAGAATCTCCTTTTGGATACAGACAGGCTGATTACACACTTCCAAGTTAGCAGAGTCTACTTTCCACGTAAGGGAGAGGTTGCAAAAAACATTGAAATACTGCTGTTCGCGCAGTCAGAAATTTGGCTTTTTCAAGGCAAAAACCAACTGAGCCAGACAGTTTCTAAACACAATTTAAATCACAGAAAGAGATTAAGCAGTCTTCTAAACACACTCTATTTAGCCAGTGAGGTGTATGTAGCCATTGTACTTAAAAGAGAAGGGGGGGCTTCATGCAGTCTTTTACCACAAACTAGGAACGACATTTCAAACAGTCACGGCTAAAAACAGCACTTTAAAAGGCCAAGCTACTTGAAACACAGAGGCCCATATTTATACTTTTTTAGCACCACATTTGCATTATTTTTTTACGCAAAAGCAGCGCAAACTTACAAAAGACAATTGTATTTTGTAAGTTTGCACCGCTTTTGAGTGAAAAGTGGGGCAAGAGTGGCGCTAAAAAAGTATAAATAGGGGCCAGAAAGTCTACAGTAAACAGGCATGGGTAGCAGTAGAAAACACTTTTAAACAAGTAATAAGATTTCCCAGAAAGGTCTGGTGCTCCTTACCTAGGTCTCCTAGGAATCCTTGATTACTGGGCTGTATTAGGGTGCAGGGAAAAAGCTGGGATCATAAAATGAGGTGGCTGTCTTGTGGTTCCCTCCACAAGCTAAAGGGGTCACGGCAGGTGTGGGAGGAGCTCTGAGGTTGCCTGGGACTCAGAGAGCCAATCAGCAAGGCCCAGACCCTGTGGGAAGGGAGGCAGAGGCTGCTGCTCTATTCAGAATCTTCTTGGATACAGACAGGCTGAATCTACACTTCCAAGCTAGCAAAGTCTACTTTCCAGGCGAGGGAGAGATTGTAAAATTAACTGAAATACTGCTTGTCGTGCACTCCGAAATATGGCTTTTTCAAGGCAAAAACAGGTGATGCACATAATTTCTAAACACAATTTAAGTCACAAAAAGATATTAAGCAGTCTCCTAAACACACTCTGATTAGCCACTAAGGTGTATGTGACCTTTTTACTTAGAAAAGAAGGCTTTATGCAGTCTTTTGCCACAAACTAGGAGGGACATTTGAAACAGTCACGGCTAAAGAACTTTAAAATGCCAAGCTTCCTGAAACACAGAGGGTCTACAGTAAACAGACACGGGTAGCAGTAGAAAACACTTTTAAACAGATAATAAATTCTTAGAAAAGTCTAGGGCTCCTTACCTAGTCTCCTAGGAATCCTTGATCACTGGGCTGTATTAGGGTGCAGGGAAAATAATGGACACAAAAAAAGGAGGTGGCTATCTTGTGGTTCCCTTCACAAATTTAAGAGGCCAGGCAGGTGTGGTAGGAGGGCTCAGGTTGCCTGGGACTCAGAGAGCCAACCCAGCCCCTGTGGGAAGGGAGGAGGGAGCTGCTGCTCTATTCAGAATCCCCTTGGATACAGACAGGCTGAATCTACCCTTCCAAGCTAGTAGAGTCTACTTCCTGGTAAGGGAGAGATTGTAAAAACACTGAAATACTACTTGTCACACACTCAGAAATTTTGCTTTTTTCAAGGCAACAACAGGTGATGAAGACAGTTTGTAAACACAATTTAAATCACAGAAACTGATTAAGCAGTTTCCTAAACACACTCATATTAGCCCCGAAAACGAATAGTGGCTGTGTCCTACCATGGTGCGCACTTCCAAAAAGTGTTTCCTTGCTATTGTATAAATCCGAAACAGTCAGTGATATTGTAACCTGAGCATATACGTTGTGAGGAGTGCCAGGGTAGTTCCACACCCAGCCACAGGGTGTGTAGGTTGCGATCCAAGAGGTCCACAATGAATAAATGAAGTTGAAAGAACCACGGCACATCCAATCATTCCAAATATTTGTCCTTTAATCTTCTTTGGTTATTCATTGAATGAAACATCCGCTACAATGTTCCATGTACAAACAGCCGACACGTGTTTCGCCGTGACAACGACTTTTTCAAGGCTGTGAAATAATATTCAAAATATCATAGTAAGCTAATAGTTCCAATGTCTAGTATGAGATCTTTGCTCTCACCCAAATGTGATATGACCAATTAATATGGCCAAACCATTGCCTTAGACACTCACCAAGAGGTGTTTAATTATCTTTGCCACGGTGCAAGGTGAGTTAACGGACAGCTATTTAGTGGTTTCTAAAATACTAGAAATAGGAAATAGATAATAGGCATACTGAACAAATGTTGCACATGGATAGAAAGTTCAAAAGTGAATTATTACACCACAAAGTGCAGAAAATTGTAAGAATGCAATCCAGTGACCCTAGTGACAATAGTACAGAGAAAACCAAAGTTTGCACCAGAGAACGTACCTTGTTGATATAGTATATATTATTAGAACTGTGCCAAAAGACATCCATATTGTGTCGTTCAAAGTAGAAATTCCTTTCCAAATATGAGGGTAACCGTTTTGTGTTCAGGGGTACACCTTAGAAATAAGTCAAAGGTCATACCTGGACCATGATAAGTCCAACTAAGGGAGAAAGGGAGCAAGAAATCAAATCAGTGCCAGGCGCTAGTAAAGTAATTTGTATGGATCGTGATGTTGTATAAAATGGAGGTCTTTAATATCAATAGCGTCCCACTTTATGGATAAGGGGATTTATACTCTCACATTGTGAGGCACCGAATATATATTAAGATCCTACAACAACTTAATGCTATGGTTGTGTGCACGAAATACCAATAAACCAAAAAGTACTCAAAACTCAAACATATCCACATCCAATCACATTGCCCTAACACCCATAAGTAAAATAAATACTGGGGTGAGGTAATCCAGCATATGTTGTCACGAAGGAAGAAAGTAGTTCTAGAATCTTGCGCCAAGTAAGCAGTATCGACTGTCAGAGCCAATAATTCTTATCTGTGAAAAATATATGTTATAAAACGCTAACCGCATGTCGTAAAACAGAGAGAAAAGAAAGGCACGCTATTTTCAAAGTTGCTGCCTAATACTGTTCCACTGTAGGAAACCAAAGTAAACCTGGATAAATGAGCTAGTCTAAGAGTTCGTAAAATTAAATTTAATAGGTGGCAGGGAAGACGGCTAAAAGGTCAATACAAGGCGGAGGTGAGATCTTACCCGTAGTGCATTTGAGCTCGTCAGTCACTTCGAGTATTTAACGTGCTGAATCAAATGGGCATTTAAAGTTTATCGAACGATAGAAATGAAAAAAGGCCAAAAATTCAACTATCTCAGTGGCGGCCATCTTATAACAAGCAGAAACAGCATACGATCGGGAGGAATCCAGCAATAAAAGTCTAATATCAAGAAGGTTCGTCAAAGATATAGAGTGAGAGTTGAAAAAATGGACCCAGAGAAAAACACCATAGGTGTGACCCACGTTTACCGAACAATTAGTGATCTATTCTTTATCAGCTCAAGAGTGCAAACCTATCATAGGAGAGGTTGTTAATGGTCTAAAGTTGAAATAAATGTTACTGGCATCTTCCAATGTGTAGCACCTATATAAACAGTTATGTTGTGTACAGTCATTTGGTGCCAGTATATAATGACATATTCCGTTACAATAATTTATAGTTAACAGTGTCATGTTTTCCATAAAGAACTTATATTCATATGGTAATATAATCAGACTCCCCATGTATAGTCCTCAAAGAGAATGGATTGTACACATGTTAGATGTAAAATTGACAAGATAAAAGTTGTTTCACAATATTAATATGTTGTTGTACATTCAGAAAGACTACCCAGTACAATCACAAAAAAAATGTAGATCTTTTTCCTTGTTCAACCCCTCCTCCACTGCCCGAAGCTTAATTATCCATTTGCTTTCCAGTTGTCTAAGCAATAGTGTCTTGTTGCCACCCCTAGGGCAACCACCCAGAGTGGCAATGCCATGTGTTTTGATATTGCATAGGTCCTGCTGGGTATGTCTGGAGTTGAAGTGTAGAGCAAATGGATAATCTTTAGTGTTGTTTTTAATTGCTCGAAAATGTTCTTGCAACCTTTCTTTATAGGGTCTGATAGTGCTACCTACATAGATGTAATTACAAACACCAATGAGACAGTACACCACATATTTGGTATTACAGTTCATAAAATGTCTGATGTGATGCGTGACACCAGTATTGTAACAAAATGTTTTGATTTTATCTATGGTGTATTCACAGATATTGCACTGGCCACATTTGTAAAAACCATGAAGTGGTCGTGGGATCCAGTTATTTTTAGTAAGACTGGGTAGAAAACTGTGACATAACTGGTCTCTCAGTGTGCGACCCCGGCTATATACGACACTAGGTCTGTCCCTGAGACCATTTTTCAAGGTGTTATCCGACAATAATAACGGCCAGTTCCTTCTCAGAATTTTGAAGACGTCTGAGCTGATGGTACTATATGGGGTGATCAGACTCAGGCCCTCATTCTGACCCTGGCGGTCGGTGATAAAGCGGCGGCCAAGCCGCCAACAGGCCGGCGGTCTAAAATATGCAATTCTGACCCTGGCGGGAACCGCCAACACAGCCCGCCAACTTAACACTCCGACCGCCACAGCGGTACAAACAAACAGCGCGGCGGTTCCCGCCAACAGCCAGGCGGCAGACAATGTACCGCCCACCCTATTACGACCCACCAATCTGCCACCTTTTCCGGGGCGGGAGCACCGCCGATAAGAACACGGCGGAAACAGACTACGAACGGGAAAACGCTCACCTCTACGCACTCCACGCGAGATTCCGGCAGTATGGAACCAGAGTTGCAGGTCATCCCCGCACTCCTATTCCTGCTCATATACCAGGAGCACGCCCGGCGGCGCGGAAGACATCGGTGAGTACTGCACCTACGACACAGGGGAGGGAAAAGATTACCGGCACACACCCACACACCCACACCCACTACAACACACACATCAATGCATTCCCACAGATCACTGTCACAACCCACAAACCACCCCCCTCCGAAATAATGCAAAGGCCAAAAGAAGAGATCATAAACGGCCAGATATATTGAAATATGTACACCAGTAATCCCAATAAATAAATAAACTATGTACAAAATATATACAGCTACTAAATGTAGTCCAACCACTGTCCGTGGATCACAGGGGTCCTGTGCAAAGGGGCAAGGCCCAGTCCCACGACAAGAACTCCACGGAGAGAACACTGCAGGGGCATCAGAAAGAAAATAGGACAGGCACCTCAGGGGGAAGGGAAGGGGGGCACCTCAGCCACTTGAGTACACGACGCCAGATCCACGAGGGGACTCCATGACCACTGGCCCATCCTGGGGAGAGCAAAGCCACAGTCCAAACAGTCCATACAGTGGGTGGCCTGCCCACTGGGCCATCCTGGGGAGAGCAAAGCCACAGTCCATACAGTCCATACAGTGGGTGGCCTGCCCACTGGGCCATCCTGGGGAGAGCAAAGCCACAGTCCATACAGTCCATACAGTGGGTGGCCTGCCCACTGGGCCATCCTGGGGAGAGCAAAGCCACAGTCCATACAGTCCATACAGTGGGTGGCCTGCCCACTGGGCCATCCTGGGGAGAGCAAAGCCACAGTCCATACAGTCCATACAGTGGGTGGCCTGCCCACTGGGCCATCCTGGGGAGAGCAAAGCCACAGTCCAAACAGTCCATACAGTGGGTGGCCTGCCCACTGGGCCATCCTGGGGAGAGCAAAGCCACAGTCCATACAGTCCATACAGTGGGTGGCCTGCCCACTGGGCCATCCTGGGGAGAGCAAAGCCACAGTCCATACAGTCCATACAGTGGGTGGCCTGCCCACTGGGCCATCCTGGGGAGAGCAAAGCCACAGTCCAAACAGTCCATAACAGACCCCACTGCCACTGGAGGAGGCAAGTTGGCCAGAGGACATCCTGCAGCCCTGCCCGAGATAGATCCTGCCCTGCCACGTCTGCCAAAGGGCCAGCGGTTCTTGCCTTGAAGGGCCCAGTTCAGCGGCTCCTGAGACGGCGGGGCCCAGTTCAGCGGTCCTTGCCCTGAAGGGCCCAGTTCAGCGGTTCTTGAGACGGCGGGGCCCAGCGGAGCGGTGCTTGAGACGGCGGGGCCCAGTGGAGCGGTGCTTGAGACGGCGGGGCCCAGTTCAGCGGTTCTTGAGACGGCGGGGCCCAGCGGAGCGGTGCTTGAGACGGCGGGGCCCAGCGGAGCGGTGCTTGAGACGGCGGGGCCCAGTTCAGCGGTTCTTGAGACGGCGGGGCCCAGCGGAGCGGTGCTTGAGACGGCGGGGCCCAGCGGAGCGGTGCTTGAGACGGCGGGGCCCAGTTCAGCGGTTCTTGAGACGGCGGGGCCCAGTTCAGCGGTTCTTGAGACGGCGGGGCCCAGTTCAGCGGTTCTTGAGACGGCGGGGCCCAGTTCAGCGGTTCTTGAGACGGCGGGGCCCAGTTCAGCGGTCCTTGCCCTGAAGGGCCCAGTTCAGCGGTTCTTGAGACGGCGGGGCCCAGCGGAGCGGTGCTTGAGACGGCGGGGCCCAGTTCAGCGGTTCTTGAGACGGCGGGGCCCAGTTCAGCGGTCCTTGCCCTGAAGGGCCCAGTTCAGCGGTTCTTGAGACTGCGGGGCCCAGTTCAGCGGTCCTTGCCCTGAAGGGCCCAGTTCAGCGGTTCTTGAGACGGCGGGGCCCAGCGGAGCGGTGCTTGAGACGGCGGGACCCAGTTCAGCGGTTCTTGAGACGGCGGGGCCCAGTTCAGCGGTCCTTGCCCTGAAGGGCCCAGTTCAGCGGTTCTTGAGACGGCGGGGCCCAGTTCAGCGGTCCTTGCCCTGAAGGGCCCAGTTCAGCGGTTCTTGAGAAGGCGGGGCCCAGTTCAGCGGTCCTTGCCCTGAAGGGCCCAGTTCAGCGGTTCTTGAGACGGCGGGGCCCAGCGGAGCGGTGCTTGAGACGGCGGGGCCCAGCGGAGCGGTGCTTGAGACGGCGGGGCCCAGTTCAGCGGTCCTTGCCCTGAAGGGCCCAGTTCAGCGGTTCTTGAGACGGCGGACGGTCTATGGCCAACTGCTAATTGCCTGGTGGTGCCCTCCTGGGCAGCGGGGATGGTGCTCCTTCACTGCCCACCTGGGCTGTGGGTGGTGGGGCCCTCCTGGCCAGCTGGGCTGGGTCCTCCCTGGGCAGCGGCTATGGGGGTGGTGGGCTCTCCCGGGGCAGCTGTGCCGGTTCCTCCCGGGGCAGCGGCTATGGGGGTTGTGGGCTCCTCCTGGGCAGCAGGCCTGCTGCCTGACCTCTCCGACTTGCTGCCCTTGCCCTCCTTAGTCGTGGGCCTGTGGCCCTTGCCTCCCTTTGGAGCTGTGGCTGGTGACTGTCTCTGGGTGGTGTCCGGGGGGGATGTAGAAGGCGGGCTCCTGCGGCGCCCCTTCCGCCTTCTGCTCCTCTTCCCAGGGGGTGGGCTGGCTGTCCCCTTGCTGCTGGGCGAAGATCCAGACATGCGGGCTGGCGGGCTCCAATACCCCTGCACCCTTGTCAAGGGGGCTGCAGGGCTGGTGGTGGCTGAGGTGCTCTTCTTACCCCGACGAGAAGGAGGGGGGGGCTCAGGGTCAGGAAAGAAGTTAGTAGTGGCGAGGAAGAGCTTCTTGGGACAATGGAGAGTGGTAGGTACAGTGGGAATGGGAGTGGAGGGAGAGGATGTGGTTGTAGGTGAGTCACGTTTGCTGTCTTTGGGTGCAGGTGCAGGAGGGATAGGCTGTCGTGAGGTGGATGGCTGTTGGGTGGGTGGGTGGCTGCGTTTGTGTGGTGTGGAAGAGGGGGTGACAGACACAGTGGGAGAGGACACAGGGGACGTGTAAATGGCAGTGGGGGTGGTGACTGCACGTGTGCGGACTGGAGTGGAGGGTGTGCTGGTGATGGAAACACTGGCTGATGGTGAGGTGAATGGAGGTGTGAGTGTAGACGTCACAGGGAGGGAGGAGGGAGACGAGGAGGTGGGGGTCACAGAGGTGGTAGTGACTGTTGGCATGTCTGCATCGGAATGTTGCGTGTGTGAATGTCTGCGTGCTCTGTGGTGCTTATGTTTGGATGTGCTTCTCTTGGGTGTTGAGGTGTGTGCAGGCTGGTCTGATGGTGTGGGTGGGACAGGCAGAGGAACAGGAGACTGGGAGGAGGGAGTTAGTAGAGGCAGGCAGGAGACAGGGACAATGGCTGCCGTCAGTGCTGAGGCCAGAGCCTGGAACGATCGCTGATGGGCAGCCTGACCCGAATGAATGCCCTCCAGGTACGCATTGCTGCGATGAACCTCCCTCTCCACCCCCTGGATGGCATTCAAAAGGGTAGTCTGCCCAACAATGAGCGTTCGGAGGAGGTCAATGACCTCCTCACTGAGGGCAGCGGGGGTAACAGGGGCAGGGCCTGAGGTGCCTGGGGCGAAGGAGATGCCCGGCTTCCTGGCAGAGCGGGCACGGGGCGAACGCTGAGGGGCTGCTGGGAGGGCGGTGATGGTGCGCTGGGTGGCGGCTGTACCTGTAATGGCGGGGGGCACGGATGGTGCCACCCCCGCAAGGGAGCCCCCTTCCGAGGACGTGTCCGTGTCGCTGCAGGGTCCAGTCGTCCCCGTCGTGGAGCTCCCCTCGCCCTCCGTCTCACTGGTCCAGTCTGACTCTGTGGCATGGCCCTCCTGGGCCATGTGAGATGCAGCTCCCTCCTGCCCCGATGCCACTTCTCCTCCGCCTGATGATGCTGATGCACACAAGCACAGAAAGACAAACAAAAAGGGGGGGGGAGAGAGAAATAAAGGGATATTGATTACATGGATCTCCGGTACAGTTAGCGGACATGACAGACACAGATCCCTCCTGCACTAAGTTGCGCACTTGGGGTCCGCTACGCATTCCGTGGAACATGCCCTACACGCCTAGAGTTGACAACTGCACCCATGGATGACACGGCCCAGGGATGGCTGTACTGACAAACTACTGAGGGTGGTGGCTGGGGACACAGGGGCTTACGGGGGTTCCCAGCCTACAGATATCGCCCTGGCCTAGGGGGACCCCAAGCCCTCCTCCCCCACCCAGACACCTCCACTGCGCGACAACAGAGTAGATAATGCTTGTACTCACCCCCTTGTGTCTGCTGTGCTGCCCTCACGCGCCCATCCAAATCAGGGTAGGCCACCGCCAGGATCCGGAACATCAGGGGGCTCAGTTGACGGCAGGCACCCCGCCTACGTTGGGAGGCCATCCCCAGCAGAGACTCGCGGTCTTCTTGGTCCCGCGGCGGATGTCCTCCCACCTCTTGCGGCAGTGGGTGCCCCGTCGATGGTGGACCCCCAGGGTCCGGACTTCCTTGGCGATGGCACGCCAAATCCCGATCTTCTCATGGGCGCGGACCTATGTGACACGTACAGGGAGGGAGAAATACCACGTTCAAGTTTGTCAGCATTTTCCTTGCCAGTGGCCCAACATGCCCCCCATCCCCGCCAGGCCCCCCGCCATGCCCCCCATCCCCGCCAGGCCCCCCGCCATGCCCCCCGCCAGGCCCAACATGCCCCCCATCCCCGCAAGGCCCCCCGCCAGGCCCCCAAGCCAGCCAGTGGCCCCAAATCCAGATAGAATTAAACTCACTTGTTGGTCTGGAGGACCGTAGAGTAGCGCATACTGGGGGAGGACCCCATCCACAAGTTTCTCCAACTCCTCTCCAGTGAAGGCAGGGGCCCTTTCCCCAGGTGCAGCAGCCATTGTCCCTTCCAGACCGAGGTCACAGCAACACTTGCAGTATAGGTCCTCTCCTGTGAAAGTTCAAGTCGCAAGTGGATAAGTAGATAGAAAATGGCGGTCACGTCCGCGGCGGTGCGTACCGCGGCGGTGCGTCCCGCCACCGCCGGCGCCCTTCGCCATTGGCTCCTGAAACCCATAGGCTTCAATGTTAACCAATGCGGCTTGGCGCCGCGGTCTTGGCCCGCCGCCCGCCGCGGTGTGCCACGCCAGCGCATTGACCTCACATCCCATTGTCACACTTCACAGGTCAGGCAGCCGCCATTTCCAGGGCCCACATGGCTCAATTTCAACTGCGTCACACAGGCCTAGGCCTTGCATAGCCACTCAGACACGCCATTCACTGCATAGAGAATCGTTTACTGTGCTAGCTGTGAGTACATACCTGTGGGTTGCTTTACTGTGTGCTCCATGTTGTCCTTCCTAGGCACCGTCCGCTGGGTTGGGCGAGGAGACGGATGAATCCTCCCGTGTACCGACCGCTGGTGGACCTGTCGACAATGGAAGAACGTCACATTATCCTGACCTACCGTCTTAACCGTGCCACTATCCATGAACTGTGTGCCCAGCTGGAGCCCGACCTGATGTCCCCCATCCGCCAACCCACAGGGATTCCCCCTCTGGTGCAGGTCATGTCAGTACTCCATTTCTTGGCAAGTGGGTCATTTCAGACAACCGTGGGAATTGCTTCTGGGATGTCTCAGCCCATGTTTTCGAAGGTGTTATCCAGAGTGTTGTCTGCCCTGATGAAATCCGTGAGGAGCTACATCATTTTCCCTGAGGTGGGCGAATTGGCTACAGTGAAGGGTGATTTCTACGCCCTTGGACATATTCCAAACGTAATTGGTGCCATTGATGGGACCCATGTGGCTTTGGTTCCCCCAAGAGACAGGGAGCAGGTGTACAGGAACAGAAAAAATTACCATTCAATGAACATCCAGGTGGTGTGTTTGGCTGACCAGTACATCTCGCATGTAAATGCCAAATTCCCAGGGTCAGTGCATGACGCCTACATCCTCAGGAATAGCAGCATCCCTTACGTGATGGAACAGCTACAGAGACACCGTGTATGGCTAGTGGGGGACTCTGGGTACCCCAACCTGTCGTGGCTACTGACCCCAGTGAGGAATCCCCGGACCAGGGCAGAGGAACGGTACAATGAGGCCCATGGGCGTACTAGGAGGGTGATCGAACGCACCTTTGGCCTCCTAAAGGCCAGGTTTAGGTGCCTGCATATGACAGGTGGATCCCTAATGTACTCACCTAAGAAGGTGTGTCACATCATCGTGGCCTGCTGCATGCTTCACAACCTGGCTTTGCGTCGCCAGGTGCCTTTCCTGCAGGAGGATGGTCGAGACGGTGGTGTTGTGGCAGCGGTGGAACCTGAGGAGAGTGACGAGGAGGAAGACGACGGGGCTGAAACAGACAACAGGGACAGAATCATTGAACAGTACTTCCAATAGGACACAGGTAACATTTCAAAGATAATTTAGTAAATGTTAACTACTCTCCTGCATCTCTGCTGCCTGTCTATTTGCCCCAGTGTATGATGACTGAGTTTTGGCTTTTCCCTCCCTATTTCAGATCTGGGGTCCCCACTACGAGTCCTGTGCTTTGTTTCCCCATGGACTACAGCTTTGTGGCAGCTGTTTGTTGACTTCACCATGTACAAGGACATATTTGCACGGTCATGTCAATTACAATCTATTGAAATCACAGCCAGACTCCAGATTTTGTTGGTGCAAAATAGGTGTTTATTTAAGTGCTCAAAATGGGATGGGTGGTTTCAAGTGGGTGGGGGCTATGGTGAAGGAATGTCCATGGCAGAGTCCAGAGTAACAGTCACACAGGTGCATTGTCCAGAGGCCTGTGGAGAGATGGAGCATGGGCAGTTCAAGGATGGACAGGGTGACAATGTGGGACAGTGGGATGACATCAGGTGGTATCCATTGCTGGCGGGGGTCTTGACATCCTACTCTGTCTTCTTGCGAGATCTCAGGGCCCTCTTGCGGGGTGGTTCTTCTCCTGCAGGAGGTGGGGGTCTGGTGGGCTGCTGCTGTGCGGGGGCCTCCTGTCCACTAGCGCCGGCGGAGGTGGTTGGCTGTTCTTGGTCCAGGCTAGTGGCAGGGGCCCTTGGGTGTTGTTCAGTGTCCGCCCTGTTGTTGACGAGGTCCTGCAGCAGCCCTACCATGGTAACCAGGGTGGTGTTGATGGCTCTGATGTCCTCCCTGTACCCCGATAGTGTTCCTCCTGCAGTGCCTGGATCTCCTGGAACCGGGCCAGTACCGTCGCCATCGTCTCCTGGGAGCGGTTGTATGCTCCCATGATGGTGGTGAGGACCTCGTGGAGAGTGGGTTCCCTGGGCCTCTCCTCCCCCCCCTGTCGCACAGCTGCCCTCCGAGTTCCCCTGTTTCCCTGGGCCTCTGCCCCCTGGCCGGTGTGCCCACTACCACTGCCCCCAGGTCCCTGTTGTTGTTGGGGTGGTGGGTTATCCTGGGTGCCCTGTAGTGGTAGACACACCGCAGATTGACGCGCCCTGGAGACAGAGGCATGGGCCCGCTGGGTGGGAGCTGTGCTGGTGTTCCCAGAGGGGTTAGGGTCTGTAGTGGCCTGGGCCTGTGTGAGGGGAACCGACTGTCCAGAGGTCCCCGATGGTCCGGGCTGGTCATCGGTGTCCAGGTCGACAGAGCTGCTGTCATCGCTGACGGCCTCTTGGGTGGGGGGTGTGGAGAATTCTGGCCCCTCCGCCGCGGTGTGTTGACGGTCGGGTCCTGCAGGGGTATAGAGGTATGGTTATAGTTTCAATGTGTGGCATATGGGTGTATCTGTGGGTTCTCGTGTCCCCAAGTGCTGGCATTCGTGTGTGGGGGCTTTGGTGAGGGTGGCTTGTGGGGGGGATGTGTATATGCATTGGGCATGCTTTGGTGATGGGTGTCCATGCTTAGTGGACGCATGCAGGCCTAGGTTTTGGGATGTGTGGGTTGTGATGGTGAGACATTGGCGGGGAATAGGTGTGCTGGGGGTGGGGGTGAGGATGGTGGTGGGGGTGAGGATGGTGGTGGGGGTGAGGATGGTGGTGGGGGTGAGGGTGGGGGTGAGGATGGGGGTGGGGGTGAGGGTGGGGGTGAGGATGGGGGTGGGGGTGAGGGTGGGGTTGGAGGATGGGGGTGAGGGTTGGGGTCTGATTTTGCATGCAGGTGGGGGGGAAGCAGTATTGAAGCTTCAACTTACCAGTATCCATTCCTCCGCCGACTCCTGCGAGGCCGTCAGGATGCAGGATGTTCAAGACTTCCTCCTCCCATGATGTGAATTGTGGGGGTTGAGGTGGGGGTCCTCCGCCAGTCTTCTGCACGGCGATGTTGTGCCTGGATACCATGGAACGCACCTTCCCCCGTAGGTCGTTCCATCGCTTCCTGATGTCTTCCCGATTTCTGGGGTGCTGTCCCACTGCGTTCACCCTGTCGACAATCCTCTGCCATAGCTCCGTCCTCCGGGCAATGCTGGTGTATTGTATCTGTGTGCCGAACAGCTGGGGCTCTACCCGAACGATTTCCTCCACCATGACCCTGAGTTCTTCGTCTGTGAAGCGGGGTTGTCTTTGGGGTGCCATGGGGTGGTGTGTATGATGTGTGGGGTGGAGTATGTGTATTTAAGTGAGTTGAGTGTGGTGGTGTGTGTTGTTTTGTGTGTGGATAGTGTGTGGGTGATGGTGTTGAGTGGCTGTGGCTGTTATTTTTTGGATGCTGGTGTCTCGCTCTTGCCTTCTTGACGAATTTTTTAGCGTAGGGGTTTGTGGGTGATGTGGGTGTGTGTTTTATATTGTATTGTGTGTGTGGGAGTGGTGTGTGTATGTGTATCAGGTGTGTGGGATTCAAATCGTCCAATGTGGCTGAGTTTTGTTCGTTTGTGTGTATTCTGACCGCGGCGGTGTGTCCCGCCAATGGAATACCGCGTTTGAATGACCGCCGCTTGGATTCGTGGGTCGTAATGGCATGGGCGTATTTCTGTTGGCGTGACGGTGGAGGTTTTGTCACCTCCAACTTTCCGCCGACCGCTGGTCTGGCGGTCTGTTGTGGCGGTCGGATTTTCGGAGGTTTGCCTTCTGCGGGTCAGAATGACCGTGGCGGGTTTCCGCGACCGCGGCGGGATTATGGAGGATTTCTGACCGGCGGTAGGCGCCTTTTACCGCCGAGGTCAGAATGACCACCTCAGTTCCTTATTCTCTTTGGTGGTTTTCTTGGGTCTGGCATTGGTTAGAAGTGTTGTTCTATCAATTGTGCGAATTCTCTTATATGTTTTGTCCCACAGTTGTCCCGAATCTCCTCTTTTGAAAAATCGCTGTTTCAATATACCAAGTTGGTTAGTAAATTCATGTTCATCACAACAGTTACGTCTCACCCTTATTGCCTCACCAAATGGGATTGCTCTTATTTGAGAAGAGGGATGGGCACTAGATGCGTATAAGATGGAGTTGGTCGCTGTAGGTTTTCTGTACAATTTGGTGTAGATATTATCATTCTGAATGTAAATAGTAAGATCTAGAAAATCTATACTCACTAAACTCGAATGACTGGTAAACTGAATATTGAAATCATTGGTATTTAGATGACTAATAAACTGATCTAATGTTGCATGACCTCCGGACCAAAACAATAAGATGTCATCAATATACCGTCCCCAGTACATTATGTGTTGGGTGAGTACCGGTGCGCAGTTGCGCCAAATGTGTTGTTGCTCATAGTAACCCATTTATAGGTTAGCAAATGAAGGTGAGAACTTGGCCCCCATTGCCACTCCTTGTGTCTGTTGATACCATACGCCTTCATGTAGGAAGACGTTATTGCTCATGACCAAATGTATGAGATTGAGTAACATATCCGAGTGTCGAAGACATGTAGCATCCCTCTTATCCAAAAAGTGTCTTATAGCCATTAGGCCAGTCTTTTTGGGTATGCATGTGTACAGTGATGTAACGTCCAGGGTGACTAAAAACTGTCTCTCTGTCCATAGATAATCAGAAATTAAGGAAAGCAGATGTTTCGTATCCCTAATATATGATGGAAGATTTTGTACAATTGGTTGTAAGTACAGATCAATGTACTCCGAAAGTCTCTCAGTCGGAGAGTTGATCCCTGAAATGATTGGTCTCCCAGGGGGGAAATTAGCTGTTTTATGTATCTCAGGCAGTGTGTAGATGCACGGGAAACTGGGTGTTGAATTAAAGAAGTATTTATACTCTAGATCTGTTAACAGACCCATATCTCTCCATAGAGATAGTTTGGTTTCTATGTCCCTAATGATCCTGACTATGGGATTGTTGGCCAATCTACAATACACCTCTTTGTTCTGTAGTTGTCTATCAATTTCTGATACATAGTCCAACCGGTTCATAACAACAATGTTGCCCCTTTTGTCTGCTTCCTTTATTATGATGTCTTTATCTTGTATTAGAGTACTGAGTGCCGCACGCTCCCTAGTAGTGATATTCTGTGGAATAGTTCTAAATTTGTTCTTGTGTCGTGACTCCAACTGATATAGATCTTTGGTTACCCGATTGTAAAAAAGATCAGTGGTACTATCTGTCGGTAACACCGGAACAACTCAGAACACTCATATTAGCCACTGAGGTGCATGTAGCCTTTGTACTTAAAAAAGAATGGTGGGCACTAGGCAGTCTTTTGCCACAAACTAGGTGGAAAATTTCAGACTATCACGGCTAAAAAACAGCACTTTAAATGGCCAAGCTACCTGAAACACAGAGAGTCTACAGTAAACAGGCACAGATAACAGTATTAAACACTTTTAAACAAATAATAAGATTTCCAAGAAAAGTATGGGGCTCTTTACCTAGGTCTCCAAAGAATCCTTGATCACTGGGCTGTATTAGGGCGAAGGGAAAAAGCTGGGCTCACAAAATGGAGGTGGCTGTCTTGTGGTTCCCTTCACACATTTAAGGGGCCAGGGCAGGTGTTGAAGGAGGGCTCAGGTTGCATGGGACTCAGAGAGCCGATCAGCAAGGTCCAGCCCCTGTAGGAAGGCAGGAGGGAGCTGCTGCTGTATTCTCCTTTTGGATACAGACAGACTGAATCCACACTTCCATGCTAGCAGAGTCTACATTTAAGGGAAGGGAGAGATTGTAAAAAAACACTGAAATACTGCTTGTCCCGCACTCAGAAATTTGGCTTTTTTAAAAGGCAAAAACAGGTGATGCAGACAGTTTCTAAACACAATTTAAATCACTGAAACAGATTAAGCAGTCTTCTAAACACACTCTGGTTAGCCACTGAGGTGTATGTAGCCATTGTACTTAAAAAAGAAGGGGGGGCTTCATGCAGTCTTTTACCACAAACTAGGAAGGAAATTTCAAACAGTCACGGCTAAAAAACAGCACTTTAAAATGCCAAGCTACCTGAAACACATAGGCCCATATCTATACTTTTTTTGCGCTGCATTTGCATTATTTCTTTACACAAAAGCAGCACAAACTTAAAAAAGACAATTGTATTTTGTACGTTTGCGCCGCTTTTGAGTGAAAAGTGGGGCAAATGTGACGCTAAAAAAGTATAAATAGGGGCCAGAGAGTCTACAGTAAACAGGCATGGGTAGCAGTAGAAAACAGTTTTAAACAAGCAATAAGATTTCCCAGAAAAGTCTGGGGCTCCTTGTAGGAAAGTACCATCTTGCCTGGCATGTTACCCCCATATTTCACTGTATATATGTTGTTTTAGTTGTATGTGTCACTGGGACCCTGCCAGCCAGGGCCCCAGTGCTCATAAGTGTGCCCTGTATGTGTTACCTGTGTTATGACTAACTGTCTCACTGAGGCTCTGCTAATCAGAACCTCAGTGGTTATGCTCTCTCATTTCTTTCAAATTGTCACTAACAGGCTAGTGACCAATTTTACCAATTTACATTGGCATACTGGAACACCCTTATAATTCCCTAGTATATGGTACTGAGGTACCCAGGGTATTGGGGTTCCAGGAGATCCCTATGGGCTGCAGCATTTCTTTTGCCACCCATAGGGAGCTCTGACAATTCTTACACAGGCCTGCCACTGCAGCCTGAGTGAAATAACGTCCACGTTATTTCACAGCCATTTTACACTGCACTTAAGTAACTTATAAGTCACCTATATGTCTAACCTTTACCTGGTAAAGGTTGGGTGCTAAGTTACTTAGTGTGTGGGTACCCTGGCACTAGCCAAGGTGCCCCCACATTGTTCAGGGCCAATTCCCCGGACTTTGTGAGTGCGGAGACACCATTACACGCGTGCACTACATATAGGTCACTACCTATGTGTAGCTTCCCAATGGTAACTCCGAATATGGCCATGTAACATGTCTAAGATCATGGAATTGCCCCCTCTATGCCATCATGGCATTGTTGGCACAATCCCATGATCCCACGGGTCTCTAGCACAGACCCGGGTACTGCCAAACTGCCTTTTCAGGGGTTTCACTGCAGCTGCTGCTGCTGCCAACCCCTCAGTCAGGTTTCTGCCCTCCTGGGGTCCAGCCAAGCTTGGCCCAGGAAGGCAGAACAAAGGACTTCCTCAGAGAGAGGGTGTTACACCCTCTCCCTTTGGAAAATGGTGTTAAGGCAGGGGAGGAGTAGCCTCCCCCAGCCTCTGGGAATGCTTTCATGGGCACACATGGTGCCCAATTCTGCATAAGCCAGTCTACACCGGTTCAGGGACCCCTCAGCCCCGCTCTGGCGCGAAACTGGACAAAGGAAAGGGGAGTGACCACTCCCCTGACCTGCACCTCCCCTGGGAGGTGCCCAGAGCTCCTCCAGTGTGCTCCAGACCTCTGCCATCTTGGAAACAGAGGTGCTGCTGGCACACTGGACTGCTCTGAGTGGCCAGGGCCAGCAGGTGATGTCAGAGACTCCTTCTGATAGGCTCCTTCAGGTGTTGCTAGCCTATCTTCTCTCCTAAGTAGCCAAACCCTCTTTTCTGGCTATTTAGGGTCTCTGCTTTGGGGATTTCCTTAGATAACGAATGCAAGAGCTCATCAGAGTTCCTCTGCATCTCTCTCTTCACCTTCTGCCAAGGAATCGACTGCTGACCGCGCTGGAAGCCTGCAAAACTGCAACAAAGTAGCGAAGATGACTACTGCAACTCTGTAACGCTGATCCTGCCGCCTTCTCGACTGCTTTCCTGGTGGTGCATGCTGTGGGGTAGTCTGCCTCCTCTCTGCACTAGAAGCTCCGAAGAAATCTCCTGTGGGTCGACGGAATCGTCCCCCTGCAACCGCAAGCACCAAAGAACTGCATCACAGGTCCTCTGGGTCTCCTCTCAGCACAACGAGCGAGGCCCCTTGAATCCAGCAACTCTGTCCAAGTGACTCCCACAGTCCAGTGACTCTTCAGTCTAAGTTTGGTGGAGGTAAGTCCTTGCCTCCCCACGCCAGACTGCATTGCTGGGAACCGCGTCTTTTGCAGCTACTCCGGCTCCTGTGCACTTTCCGAGGGAATCCTTTATGCACAGCCAAGCCTGGGTCCACAGCACTCTAACCTGCATTGCACGACCTCCTGAGTTGTCCTCCGGCGGCGTGGGACTCCTTTGTGCAACTTCGGGTGAGCACCATTTCACTCCACTTTGTAGTGCCTGTTCCGGCACTTCTGCGGGTGCTGCCTGCTTCTGAGAGGGTTTCTTTTCTTGCTGGGGGCCCCCTCTGTCCCCTGACGCAATTGGCGACATCCTGGTCCCTCCTGGGCTACAGCAGCATCCAAAAACCCTAACCACACAACTTGCAGCTAGCAAGGCTTGTTTGCAATCTTTCTTCAGGAAAATACTTCTGCACAACTCTCCACGGCGTGGGACATTCATCCTTCAAAGGGGAAGTTTCTAGCCTTTGTTGTTCCTGCAGAATCCTCAGCTTCTACTGCCTAGTAGCACCCACAGCTGGCATTTCCTGGGCATCTGCCCACTCTCGACTTGGTCGTGACTTTTGGACTTGGTCCCCTTGTTCCACAGGTACCCTTGTCTGGAAATCCATCGTTGTTGCATTGCTGGTTTTGGTTTTTCCTGCAGAATTCCCCTATCATGACTTCTGTGCTCTTTGGGAAACTTTAGTGCACTTTGCACTCACTTTTCAGGGTCTTGGGGTGGGCTATTTTTCTAACCCTCACTGTTTTCTTACAGTCCCAGCGACCCTCTACAAGGTCACATAGGTTTGGGGTCCATTTGTGGTTCGCATTCCACTTTTGGAGTATATGGTTTGTGTTGCCCCTATCCCTATGTGTCCCCATTGCATCCTATTGTAACTATACATTGTTTGCACTGTTTTCTAATACTATACTGCATATTTTTGGTATTGTGTACATATATCTTGTGTATATTTGCTATCCTCATACTGAGGGTACTCACTGAGATACTTTGGCATATTGTCATAAAAATAAAGTACCTTTATTTTTAGTATATCTGTGTATTGTGTATTCTTATGATATTGTGCATATGACACCAGTGGCACTGTAGGAGCTTCACTCGTCTCCTAGTTCAGCCTAAGCTGCTCTGCTAAGCTACCATTATCTATCAGCCTAAGCTGCTAGACACCCTATACACTAATAAGGGATACCTGGGCCTGGTGCAAGGTGTAAGTACCCCTTGGTACTCACTACAAGCCAGTCCAGCCTCCTACATTGGTGGCAGCGGTGGGATAAGTACTTTGTAACTACTTACCACTTTTGTCATTGTACTTTTCATAAGAGAAAAATATACAAAACAAGTTCAGTGTATGTACACCTAACCAAAAAGTTTTGCTTTTCTTTTCTCACTTCTTTTCTAAAGTGCTGAAAAGTACCTCTAAACTTTCTAAAAAGTTCTTAAAAAGTTTTAAAAGTTTTTTTTCTGTCTTACCTGGGCCTGTTGCAAGGTGTAAGTACCCCTTGGTACTCACTACAAGCCAGTCCAGCCTCCTACACTCCTTACCTAGTTCTCCTAGGAATCCTTGATTACTGGGCTGTATTAGGGTGCAGGGAAAAAGCTGGGATCATAAAATGAGGTGGCTGTCTTGTGGTTCCCTCCACAAGCTAAAGGGGCCAGGGCAGGTGTGGGAGGAGCTCTGAGGTTGCCTGGAATCAGAGAGCCAATCAGCAAGGCCCAGACCCTGTGGGAAGGGAGGAGGAGGCTGCCGATCTATTCAGAATCTTCTTGGATACAGACAGGCTGAATCTACACTTCCAAGCTAGCAAAGTCTACTTTCTATGTGAGGGAGAGATTGTAAAAACACTGAAATACTGCTTGTCGCGCACTCAGATATTTGGCTTTTCAAGGCAAAAACAGGTGATGCTCACAGTTTCTAAACACAATTTAAGTCACAGAAAGATATTAAGCAGTCTGCTAAACACACTCTGATTAGCCACTAAGGTGTATGTGACCTTTTTGCTTAGAAAAGAAAGGGGGCTTTATACAGTCTTTTGCCACAAACTAGGAGGGACATTTCAAACAGTCACGGCTGAAAAACAGCACTTTAAAAGGCCAAGCTAACTGAAACACAGAGAGTCTACAGTAAACCGGCACGAGTAGCAGTACAAAACACTCTTAAACAAATAATAAGATTTCCGAGAAAGTCTGGGGCTCCTTACCTAGGTCTCCTAGGAATCCTTCATCACAGGGCTGTATTAGGGTGCAGAGAAAAAGCTTCACTCACAAAATGGAGGTAGCTGTCCTGGGATTCGCTCCACAAACTTAAGGGGCCAGGCCAGGTGTGGGAGGAGGGCACAGATTGCCTGGGACTCAGGGAGCCAGTCATCAAGGCCCAGCCTCTGTGAGAAGTGAGGAAGGAGCTCCTGCTCTTTTCTGAATCTCATTGGATACAGACAACACAAAATGGAGGTGGCTGTCTTGGGATTCTCTCCACAAACTTAAGAAGCGAGGACAGGTGTGGGAGGAGGGCTCAGGTTGCCTGGGACTTAGAGTCAGTCAGCAAGGCCCAGCCCGTGTGGGAAGGGAGGACAAAGCTGCTGCTCTGTTCAGAATGTCCTTGGACACAGACAGGCTAAATCCACCCTTCCAACCTAGCAGAGTCTACTTTCCAGGTAAGGGAAAGATTGAAAAAAATACTGAAATATTGCTTGTCGCGCACTCAGAAATGTGGCTTTTTCAAGGCAAAAACAGGTGATGTAGACAGTTTCTAAACAGAATTTAAATCACAGAAACAGATTAAGCAGTCTCCTGAACACAGTATGGTTAGCCACTGAGATGTATGTAGCCTTTTTTACTTAAAAAATAATGGGGCGGGGCTTTCTGATGTCTTTTGCCACAAACTAGGAGGGAAATTTCAAACAGTCAGAGCTAGAGATGCAACCACTCTAACTGGCATAATTACAGGTGCGCGACAAATTATTTTTAGCTTACCTAGATACATGTCACTAGCCCAAATATGACATGAATTTGGTATGCAGACTCAAGGGCTGGCCCCTAGAGGCACATATATCAAATGCTGGTATAAGATCAAGAGAGCAGAGCCAGAGAACCTGAACACTTACCTATGAATGATCTAGAAACTAAGGAGAAAAGTGCAGTAAGGGCCTGACTGCAAGACTCAATAGGTCACTTAGGTCTGCGGGGTCTCTCAGAGGAATCAGGGTACACAACAGTTTTAAACAGCTAGTAAACAAAACTGTAAAACGAGTTTCCCTAACAGAGGATAAGGCATCACAGTCGGTGATGGTGCACGGATGGTTCACCCTGCACAGTTAGACGCAGACTGCAGCTCAACCTTTTTTAGCCACGGGCTTTACTAAATCCACCAAGGAGAAATACCTACGGCATCGCCTGGGCGTCCTCCTTACCTAATTCAGCACCATAGAAGCGCCCTTTATAATCTTTCTGCTGTTGTTTGTTTGCAGAGGAGAAAGAAGATATAATCCACCAAGTATATACATGCAAAGAGCTCATGTGCAAACATAGAGTACTGCTGCTCCCTCTCTTCATTCAGAAAGGTATCCGCATATGCAGACAGTCGACTATAGCGTGCTTCACAGGTGAGGACACACTGTTAAGCTGCCACCTGGTAAGACTGGTATCCTCAGCGGAAAAGAAATTAAGCATCAAGGTCCTATACAGAAAGCTATAACTGGTAACCAGAGGTTGTCGGGGAGATAGTTTTAAGCCATACTGTAATGAACTAATGGCACCAGGACCTTGGGTTTTCCTTAGCTCTCAATTTTAACTTTTAGATACCGTTGTCTGGCAGATAATCTTCTCTGCACTTAGTTTCAAAGGGGATTACCACGATTTGGTCGACAGGCATATAAACAGATAACTACTTAAGGTTAGTTTTATTGTTTATACTTAGCATAACCTACCGGAAACACGATGTGCTCCTAACAATGCCCAAAGGGTTTAAAAGTTTATGCACTGTTGCCTATTTTTGCACATTGACTACTATTGTCTGGGTATGATCACTGCCAAGAGCTCTCTGAAATCACCTAAGCATTCTATACTTTACACACACCCAGTGGCCTTCTGACTGCCACTCCTAACAGTTAGGGATTGCTATGAACTTGCTCACAATTCTTTAAACTGCCAGTTCCCAAAAGTTTGATGTGTTGTTCACTGAATTTATGGTTCTATTAGGCTACGTATGGTGACATAATGCGTTTTTAACCTCGGAAATCATGTTTTAATCATGCTTTGTCACTATTTTTAGGTTTCATTGATGGTTGATTGGTAGTGTGAACGATAGTGTAAGGATTGCCCCCTATGTTGTAAATTATGCTTTTTATTTTTTACTTGCAAATAAAGAATTACTTATTTATGTACTTACTTACTATTAATGTTTAGGCATGGGAAGATTAAGGCCCTCATTACAACTTTGGCGGGCGGTAACCGCCGCCAAGTTGTAACTGCCAATGCGGCTGCACTCCCGCGGTGGCCATTATGGCATCCCCGTTGGGCCGGCGGGGAGGTCAGCCGCAACATGGGAGCCGGCTCCAAATGGAGCAGGCGGTGTTGCGGATGTGCGACGGGTGCAGTTGCACCCATTGCGCTTTTCACTGTCTGCTGTGTAGCCAGTGAAAAGCTGCGTGGGGCCCCCAGGGGCCCCGCGACTCTCCTTCCCGCCAGCCTTTCCATGGCGGTTCCTACAAAGCCTTAGTGCACAGGTTCCTCAGAATGGATGTTGGATGATTGGAAGCCTTGCAAAGCAATGCTACACAGACCACGTTCCAAGATTTAAGGTACTTTGTTCAACAGGCCTAACCTGGTTCCTCTCCACTCATAAATATGCCCCTTTATACATTTCTATGAAGCACACACAAACATATGTAAAGTGCAGGGGATTAAGAAAAATATGATTTATTTTCAGAAATTTGTACACTAAAGTCTGGAAACAGCAAACTGATTTAGTGAAAAACAAAACTAGAACGTAGGACAAATGATGGAATTTACTGAAAAATGCCAATCGGATATTTCGGTGAACATAAGAGAATTTCTATAAATCTTTGGAACATTTATTGTTCATTATCTAGTATTAGGTCACTAGAACACAATGTTGCTCTAATGTTAGTTATTCTATGACTCTATGGAACTGGATGTTTCCGGTGGTATCCCTTCACAACTGCCTTTAAAATGTTAATTTCCTTTCTTTGGCAAATTGTGCTGAAACCTGCACCACTTGTCCCTATTTAGTTTTAAAAAACAATTCATGTGGGCTAATCTCACCCCAATCACCTATATGGGGAGTTCATTTTCTCAATTTAGTCTGGTTAGGATTCCTTGCACCAACAGAAAATTGAAGAGACATCACTGATGAGTAAACTTGTGAAGATGGAGAAAGGGACTTCAAATAAAACTCATTTTGAAATAAAATTAAGTAAAATTATCTGAAATAGTTAAACAGCTAAATAAATATAAATTAATGTGTACAATATATTAATAGTACACATTTATTATTTAATTATGGATCAATTCTGTTTATTTATATTTTGGTTTAAGGAGCCCAAAAAAAAGAACACAGCCATGTGCTTACAACCTTACAGGATGACAGCAATAATAGCGCTCATAACACGTGCAGCGTATTTGAAGCCTTCCTCAGACGGTCGGCATTGTAACCAATGAAAAATGAGCATTACATATATAAGAACAATCAACATAAAAATGTGGGATAAAACTGGTCCATTCTCCACCATGTCCATGTTAAAGTACTCCTTATATTCTTCTCTCCTAAATGTGTGAGCCAGCTTGCTCAGTCCCCTTCCCCCTCAGCAGTTTGGCAAGTAGCATTAAGTATAATGGACAAGCTCAATGATCCCTTAGCAGGCGTAGGATTTTTAAATATGTAGGGCATGTGATTTCATTGAATTCTGTGAACAATAATTTGTATAAAGGGTGCCCATCATGTGGAAACGTCTGCTGATCGTTGTTCCGCTGCGAGAGATAGTTTCTCCATCCCCAGAAGAAACCATAGTTTATGTAGCCATGAGGTGGAATTTGGGATTCTGTCTGTGCCCCATTGTGCTAATATCATCTGGTGGGCAGCAGTAAGGGCGAGAGCAATGTGACGGCCTCTTAGTGATCGTAGAGGGAAGGTGAAGGGGTTGGATAGGCCCAGAATGGTATATGCTGGTAGTCTAGGGATCTCTGTGTGGAATGCTGTGTTGAATTCATCTAAGATGCTATTCCAGTATATTTTCAGTTTGGGACAGTGCCATAGAAGGTGCCAGTATTGCTGCAACCTCTCCAGCATGGCTCAGGTTTATTGGGGTTCTATTGTATGGATTCTCGCTGGTGTGTAGTACCAAAAAGCTTTTATTTTATAGGCTGTTTCAGTGCCCGACATGCTATGAGCTGTGTGTTGGGCCCTGTACTGTATTTCTCCCCATTCCTCTTCTGTTAGATCTTTCCCAAATTCGGCCTCCGATCTTTTCTGTCCCTTGGTTTTGAGTATTTGTGTGGCGACCATAAGGTGTGTGTAAAACTCAGAGATCAGCCGTTTATCGTCTCTCTTAAGTGTTAGTCATTTCTCAAATGTTGTGAGTGGTCCCGCTATTAGGTGCTTAACTGTCAGGTGGAGAACCCAGTGTCTGACCTGATAGTATGTTATTCTATCTGCCTCCGTGAGCCCATAATCGTCTTTTAGGAGGTCAAAGGGTATAATGCCATCTGGGTCAAATAGGCTCCCCACTCTCTTGCAACCCCCTGCATGCCATCTTTGAAAGCGCTCTGTAATCATGCCAGGGGCAAAATCTGAATTGGAGTAAATCAGTGTCATAGGGGAGGGGAAGTGTGTCAGGCCATTCTTAACTGCCACTGAGTCCAGACCCGGAATGTTGTGCTAGTGACAGGGAAGGAGTATAATCCTATAGCCCTGTGTCTGCGTGGCAGCCTGGGCTCCTTCCAAATATGTGACCCTGCGATTGCTTGATCCATGAAACACCAGTGTTTCTCAGTGTATGGGTGGCTCCATTCTAGTATAAACCGCAGTTGGGCAGTTTGGTAGTATTTCAGAAGGCAGGAGCCGCCAACCCCCCTTTTATCTTAGGGAGATACAGAATTTGGTGCAGTGTGCACACAGGTTTCCGGACCCAGATAAATTTAAGTATCGCCGATTGCAATGACGCCAAGGTTTTAGTCAGTGGGGTGAGAGGGATTGTTTGAAATAGATAAAGAAAGCATGGCAGGATTGTCATCTTTATTGCTGCTATTCTACCTAACCATGAGAGTTTGTGTTTGCTCCAGATTTCTAGGTCCTTCAGTACGGCTTTGGAGAGGGTGGCATAGCTCCTATTAACCATTTTTGTAGTCATGTTTGCGAGTTCAATGACAAGGTATGGGACGTAAGAGAGGACCAAACATAGGGAGTCTTTGAGCGAATATCTGCTTCATGTGTTTGGGGGACTAAAGGATCAGAATATGCGATTTTTGTATGTTCACCTTGAAACCCGAGGCAGATCCAAACTCCTGCAGGGTGTAAGTCAAGGCTGGTAGTGAAACCATGGGTTCCGACAGTGCTAAGATCACATTGTCTGCATAGAGTCTAATTAGGTGGCAATCACCCTGAAATTTAATGCCAGTTAGGAGGGGAAATGCCCATAGTCTCTGTGCCAGAGACTCCATGTAGAGGGCAAAGAAGAATGGGGACAGTGGGCAGCACTGTCTAGTTCCTAGCTGAATTGGAAAAGGCGGAGACAGCATACCATTGACACGGACAGCCGCCTTGGGCTCTTTATATACGCATTTTATCCATTTCAGAAGTGTCGGTCCAAAGCCAAAGAGTTCCAACACCTTGAATAGGTAGGGCCAGTGTACTCTATTGAACACCTTCTCCGTATCTATAGTGAGTAGTAGAGCCTCTCCTTGCGATCCATGGGTTTTGTCTATGAGGTGTAAGAGCCTTTTTGTGTTATCACCTCATTGTCGATGTGGTATAAAACCTGCTTGGTCCGGATCAACTAGCCTGGGCATGTAGGGGTTGAGCTGATGCACCAAGATGCCAGTGAACAGCTTGGCGTCTATATTTGGGAGTAAGATGGGCCGATAGGAGCCACACTTCTCCGGATTCTTGCCTGGTTGGGGAACTACAGTGACGGTCTCATCCCGCATACTGGCGGTGAGGGAATTGGTCTCCTTGAAGGAACTGGATAGCCTTGTGAGTATCGGGGCCAGTTCAGAGCAAAAAGATTTGTAAAAAAGAGGGGTGTAGTCATCTGGGCCTGGCAATTTCTCTATCTTGAAGCAGGTGATTGCCGATATCACTTCCTCTGTTTGAATTGGTTTGTCAAGGAGAATTGCATCTTTGAATGGGAGTGGGGTAAGTGTACAGTTGTCTAGGTATATGGAGGGATCTGTATTGATGGAGGTGTCTGCCGCGTATAACGCTCAGTAGAACTTGGAGAACGCCGACGCGATTTGTGGGTCTGTGCACGCTTCTCACAGAGAGGGGGATTGCGCCATCTTAATAGTGTTAGTCTGGAGTTGCGCTCTTAATTTGTGGGCTAGGATCTTCCCACAACAGTTGCTCCCTACATAATATTTATGTTTGAGACGTACAATAGCGTGTTGAGCACGGTCCCTATTCAGTCGTCTCAATTGGAGATGCGTTTTCTCTAGCTCCCTCTCGACCCTTGGAGCTTCCGTGCGTTTATAAGTAAACTCCAATTCAGCCACCTTCTGCTCAAGCAGCATTTCTTGTTCTCTCCGGGCCTTGTTTTCCTTTGCTGATAAAGATATCACCTCCCCTCGCACCACTGCCTTGAGAGCTTCCCATATTGTCACTATGGAGGTGCGCTAAGATAGTCTTTAATTGTGCGTCTCAAGGACTCCACCATGTTTTGTGTCTGTAGTATAGTATCCCAAAATCTCGAGCTGGGGGCTCGAGAGTGGTTCATATTGATTTGGGCTGTTAAAGTGATGGGCGCATGATCTGAAAGAGCGCAAGGCTCAATGGCAGTTGCTTGAATACGGGCTTGGAAAGCCAAAGAGGCCAGGAAGTAGTCTATGTGCGTGTAGGTTTTTGTTGCTGCCAAGTAAAAGGTATAGTCTTGGCTGTTCAGGTTGGCGGTCCTCCATATATCCGCCAAGTCACTGTCCATAAGCCAATGAAGCCCTGCTGAGGAGAGAGCGCATGTCTGCTCTTGCCTGTGCCCTGAGCAATCTAAGTTGTTGTTCATGACTAAGTTAAAGTCGCCTCCCATGAGGATTGCTGTGTCAGGGGTGTTCAACGTTGGAGAGAGGGCTTATGTTATGAGTGTCTCTTGGTGTTGGTTAGGAGCATAAATAGAGGCTATTGTGAAATGGAATGATTCTATCCGCACGCTGTATGCTAAGTATCTACCTTTTATCTTGTGTACCTTGGTGAGGAATTCCTCTGGGAATATCTTAGCAACCAGGATCACCACCCCCGTGTTTTTTGGAAGCAGAGGACAAGTATTGTTGAGGGAACCGTTTAGAGTGCATATTGTAAATATCTTTGGGTAGCAGATGTGTTTCTTATAGTAAGCATATGTGACTCTCTGATCGCTCAAGGAGAGAGAGGATCGCCAGTCATTTCATGGGATTATTGAGGCCTCTAACATTGAGGCTCAGATATTTAAGTGTCAGGTGTGTTGATGGGAAGGGAAGTGCCTTGATATCTGTAAGTCATGAGTGGCAGGGAGCTGGGAGCAGTACTATGTAGGGTGCCTATGTTGGAGTTTTCAGACATTTGGGGCCATATTTATACTTTTTGACACAAAACTGCGCTAACTCAGTTTTGCGTAAAAAAAATTAGCGCCGGCTAACGCCATTCTGAAGCGGCATGCGGGCGCTGTATTTATTGAATGACGTTAGCCGGCGTTAGCCGCCGGCGCTGTCTGGTGTGCGTTAAAAAAAATGACGTACACCAGGCAGCGCCGGCATAGGGGAAAATGGAGCTTGGGCGCCAAAAAATGGGGCAAGTCAGGCTGAGGCAAAATTTGCGCCGCAACCCGATTTCCGCCATTTTTTTTTTTACTCCCAACCCCAATTGACATGACTCCTGTCTTAGCAAAGACAGGAGTCATGCCCCCTTGCCCAATGGCCATGCCCAGGGGACTTCTGTCCCCTGGGCATGGCCATTGGGCATAGTGGCATGTAGGGGGGCACAAATCAGGCCCCACTATGCCACAAAAAAAATAAAATAATACTTACCTGAACTTACCTTAATGTCCCTGGGATGGGTCCCTCCAGCCTTGGGTGTCCTCCTGGGGTGGGCAAGGGTGACAGGGGGTGTCCCTGGGGGCATGGGAGGGCACCTCTGGGCTCCTTCCGAGCCCACAGGTCCCTTAATGCCTGCCTTTTACAGGCGCTAAAAAACGGCGCAAAAGCGGCCGTACGTCATTTTTTTTGACCCACCCACTCCCGGGCGTGAATTTTGCCCGGGAGTGTAAATACGGCGCACATGCCGCGGAGTCAATTTTTTAGACAGGAACGCCTACCTTGCATATAATTAACGCAAAGTAGGTGTCCACGCTAAAAAATGATGCAAACTCCATGGACTTTGGCGCTAGACGCGTCTAACGCCAAAGTATAAATATGGAGTTAGTTTTGCGTCGGAATTGCGTAAAAAAAACTCCCAACCCCAATTGACATGACTCCTGTCTTAGCAAAGACAGGAGTCATGCCCCCTTGCCCAATGGCCATGCCCAGGGGACTTCTGTCCCCTGGGCATGGCCATTGGGCATAGTGGCATGTAGGGGGGCACAAATCAGGCCCCACTATGCCACAAAAAAAATAAAATAATACTTACCTGAACTTACCTTAATGTCCCTGGGATGGGTCCCTCCAGCCTTGGGTGTCCTCCTGGGGTGGGCAAGGGTGACAGGGGGTGTCCCTGGGGGCATGGGAGGGCACCTCTGGGCTCCTTCCGAGCCCACAGGTCCCTTAATGCCTGCCTTTTACAGGCGCTAAAAAACGGCGCAAAAGCGGCCGTACGTCATTTTTTTTGACCCACCCACTCCCGGGCGTGAATTTTGCCCGGGAGTGTAAATACGGCGCACATGCCGCGGAGTCAATTTTTTAGACAGGAACGCCTACCTTGCATATAATTAACGCAAAGTAGGTGTCCACGCTAAAAAATGATGCAAACTCCATGGACTTTGGCGCTAGACGCGTCTAACGCCAAAGTATAAATATGGAGTTAGTTTTGCGTCGGAATTGCGTAAAAAAAACTCCCAACCCCAATTGACATGACTCCTGTCTTAGCAAAGACAGGAGTCATGCCCCCTTGCCCAATGGCCATGCCCAGGGGACTTCTGTCCCCTGGGCATGGCCATTGGGCATAGTGGCATGTAGGGGGGCACAAATCAGGCCCCACTATGCCACAAAAAAAATAAAATAATACTTACCTGAACTTACCTTAATGTCCCTGGGATGGGTCCCTCCAGCCTTGGGTGTCCTCCTGGGGTGGGCAAGGGTGACAGGGGGTGTCCCTGGGGGCATGGGAGGGCACCTCTGGGCTCCTTCCGAGCCCACAGGTCCCTTAATGCCTGCCTTTTACAGGCGCTAAAAAACGGCGCAAAAGCGGCCGTACGTCATTTTTTTTGACCCACCCACTCCCGGGCGTGAATTTTGCCCGGGAGTGTAAATACGGCGCACATGCCGCGGAGTCAATTTTTTAGACGGGAACGCCTACCTTGCATATAATTAACGCAAAGTAGGTGTCCACGCTAAAAAATGATGCAAACTCCATGGACTTTGGCGCTAGACGCGTCTAACGCCAAAGTATAAATATGGAGTTAGTTTTGCGTCGGAATTGCGTAAAAAAAACGACGCAATTCCGGCGCAAACGGAGTATAAATATGCCCCTCGCTTTTTATTGCATCGCATGACCTAGAAAATAACCAACTCCTCAATGAAGGATAGACTAGAGACGTGGCTTCGAGCAACGTTCAGAGGCATTCTGTGGGGTCTGGGTAAGCCTGTTCATGGGTTCCACCACCCCGGGCCCTGCGTCGTAGCTCGTCGGGCTGGAGCCCACAGGACGGCTAATTGGTCTTTTTCGCATGTGGTTAGCGACAGTCAATGACTATGTTTTGGTGCCGGCGGTGATGCTATCCAGGACAGCCTATCTCTTGTGTGCTCTTTCCGCTGAAGATAGTCTTGGAGGGCTCCGTAGTCGTTCCTTCGCTTCCATCTGGTTTGGCCCTCAGGGGGGCCCTCCTCTGAAACTGTTACCTCCGAGGGGTCTTCTGTCATGTTTAGTATTCGCCGGGCCTCTTTAAGTGTTCTCACTTGTCATGTCTGATCGTCCAGTGGAATACGAGTCTGAAGGGGTGTCCCCAACTATATGAGGTGGAATGGGACCGGAGGTGATGTGTGATGGGTTTAAACTCCCTGTGTCACTGCAGTGTAAGCAGGGAAAGATCCTGGTATAATAGCAAATTGTGACCTAAAATTAATCTGGAGTTGATTTTGCGCTCTTTGGAGGATGTCTTCCTTTGTCATGAAGTTGTGGATGCAGGCCAGAATGTCCGGGGGACGAGACCCAGTTCTTCCAGGGTGGCCTGCTCTGTGCACATGGTCTAATAAGATCTCCTGTTTATTCTCTGGACCAAGAAGTGATTGGAACAAAGCTGTGATGTACTCTCCGATATCATCACCTTCAGCCCCACTGGGGCTCCACAAATTCATATGTTATGGCGGCAGGAGCGGTTTTCCAGGTCCTCAGTCATGATCTGTAGTTGCTCCTGCTGTTCCCGTAAATGAAGGAACTCTTGTTGGAGTTGTTCGGCATCTTCTCCTCTAGTAATCTCATTGTCTTCCAGGCCTGACACCCGATCGCCCAACGAGGTAAGATCCGCGCGAAGCTCGCACAGTTCCTGTGAGAGATCTTTTCGCAGATCCTGGAGATCCGTCTGTAGGAAGTTGAACAGGGAGGTAAGGAATCCCTTTGTGACCGGTGCAATCTCGTTGGCGCCCACACCCTGTTGTCTGCAATCATCTGTGTTTGTGAAGGAGTGTCCATGTGTTTGTTCAGTGCTGGTGTCGATCTAGTCAACGTCTCCCAGACTGACTGATCTATTTTAGTCTTTGATGAGGCCATTGTTTCTTGTTTGCTGCAGCATAGACCATTGGGTGGGCATCACTGGACGTGGCCCAGAGGGGTACCCGCCTCCTGCTGCTACTCTAAATCAGGAGGCATGCTTGCCCACAGGCCCCCGTTCAGATGCTCTAGGGAACATGATCTGTAAGTGCTATATTCCTCGGGGTCTGGTCACCTAGGCCTCATCCGAGTTGATCACGACCGCTGCCCGGTTTTTGCTGCCGATGCCTTGAGCCCATGCGACTCCCACACTGGGTCTCGGTGCAGCTCACGTTTGTTCTTTCCCCGGGGCTATCCCGGCCTCAGCGCACTAGTGTGGTTTGTTGTTGCCGCGCTCGGGCCTCCAGTCATCTGACACCTTCCTCCTTGTGTGTGGCTGGCTGCCAGTCCCACATACACCTCTTGGGACCCGCGCCCAGGGTCTTGTCACTTTTTGATGGAGGTGCCGCGCACCACAGCCGTAGGACCCGGCCTTAGGTCCCTCCTCCACCGGCCCACGCCCGACCCGATCCACGCTGCCCAAGGTCGAGGTATTTGCAGCTCTCACCTTTGGGTCCCAGCGCAGCCACTACTCCATCTGGGCACTCAGGAGCCCCTCTGCTTGTTGGCATTCCTCCGCAGTGCGCCGAGGCCTTCATCCAGGCCTCAACGGTCCGTGAGCCCCAGGCCCTCTCGCTGGCACCCGTCAGGACCCCGGCTTCTCCACGGGCCCCGCTCTTCAGATTTATCGCTCCCTGCAAGCCCCTTCTTTTGGGTTAATGGTTCCAAATTTCCGGGGTGGCAGCAGGGAGTCTCTGGGCTGCTATGGCCCTCATTATGATCTCGGCGGTAAAGACCACTGAGATCAGCGCTGGCGGTCAACAGAAGACCACCAGCGCGACGGCCCCCAGCCAGCCGTATAATGTTTCCCCAGCAAGGAACAGGGCCTTAACATGGATGGCGGCTCCAAATGGAACCGCCGCCAATGTTGGTGTGTGGCAAAGAAATCTGACTTGCAGCTTTGTGTGTATTGTAAACTGTTAACCTTTGTGAAATGCAGAGCTCACAAAGTTCTTTTTTTTTTTAAACTAATAACCTGGCCTCAGCTCAAAGCCCTCCCTCCTACATCTCTTACCACAGGTGGTGGATGTGCAACCTCCCTACTCAAAATTTATTTTGCTGAAGGATGTCCTACCTGGGACATTCCACATCAGGAAATCGTCTGACTTGGAAGCCCCGAAATTGTAAACTTTACCTTATGTAGAATTATAAAACTTCATCTGCTTCATGAACTGTGGAGTTTCCTAACTCTGTCCAGCTTCATAAGTGAAGTTTTATTTTAACTCGCCACCTATTTCAAATAACTTTACACAGAGCTTGGGACATTTCCATCAAAAACATTTTGGTAAATTATGGCCAAACAGTGTGTTTTAAGCATTTTGGGCCCCAATCATGATAAAAAATAAATGGAATGCACATGTTCTGTTGTAGGGAAAGTTGGGAAGGTATCACAATGAATTTCACTGTAAGGTTGTGACAAGTGATTGATAGGTAAATTACCTTTGATCAAAACATGAATCAAAATTGCATGGATTTGAAGAAGGCTCCAACATTGGCATAAGCTCCTCTTAATTACAGGCAGGTTGTGTGAAAGGTGTTGTACAAAAGGAGACCTTCGTTAGACATTGACCAACAATACAGCTAGGTCTGGTAAAGTATAGGTGATTGTAGAAGCCCGGGAGGCGTCCGTTTGAGGCCTAGTTCCATCTCTAGCTAGAGGAGCCATAGATGGGCAGGGCTGCCTCCAAGGCTCTGAGTGGTGTTTTTATATTTTGCATCTAAGATCCTGCTCTGTGATAACATCTCTCTTTGATGTTACTTGCATGGTAAATCTCATTTGGATGCTACAGACTCCCACTTCCAGAATTATGGACAGACCCCACACTTTAACATACTGTAGACTCTATGCATAGAATCTTTAAGGTGGCACATTGTTTGAACAATCATGCTGTTTTCTGCGTGATGAATATAGAAAGCATGAGAGCCTGCCATTGTACTAGAAATGTAAATTGTACTTGCAGGGTGATTGTTCTGTATTACTATAGGTGCAGATAAACTTCAAGCTTCATCTTATGAAGCACTTAAGGGACTACCATATTTAAATGTCCGCTAGAAAGCCAAACATCTCCTTAATGGAATTTGGACTTTTCAGCATGCAGGTTGTACTTTCCGGTAACTATAATAGTAAATGTAGACAAAGCTTATATGACTTGAAAGAGAAGGCATCAGCATCTCTCACCAAGAGCATATTGTAACAAATAAGAATAGGGTGCCACTGTTAAGTAATTTTCAAAATGCACTCTGGAATAAGTAACAGTGATTGGACCTGATTTGGACTTTAAAGACCGCTAAGCCAGTTGTTTTTGGATCTTACACTACAATCCGTTTTAGAAACAAAAGTGTAAAGTTGTACATTAAAATTAAATTGGACAGGTGTACTGGCCAAACATGATGAGTTACAAATTCCACTTTAAACCTCAATTACCCTTTCCCTACGTGTATCTAGTTATAATTTTCTTCCTTTAGGCTCTCTCTCTTACTTTCTCTATTCTCTTCCCAACTCCTAATATCTGTCCCTATGGCCTCTTTCAACCCATTTCTGTTTGTTGCTGCACCTACCTTCCCATTCCTGTCTCTCTTGCTTTTTCTGTTCACGCTCCCTTGTTTCTCTTTCTTTTCTCCCTTTCCAGAACCTCTTCTCTCTATCTCCTCTTCTATCTTCTTTGTTCTTCTCAATATTTTTATTCTCTCTCTAGCCCTCTTCTCCATAGACTGGGTGTGGCATCTGAAACATAGGGGGTTATTCTAACTTTGGAGGAGTGTTAATCCGTCCCAAAAGTGACGGTAAAGTGACGGATATACCACCAGCCGTATTACGAGTTCCATAGGATATAATGGACTCGTAATACGGCTGGTGGTAAATCCGTCACTTTTCCGTCACTTTTGGGACGGATTAACACCTCCTCCAAAGTTAGAATAACCCCCATTGTCTTGGCTGTGCATGGCCATTAACAGTACCTACAACCTTTCTTTGACCACTGTACTTTTCACTCCCCAAGTCCCAGAAGCCTTCCATCCTGGGTGCCAAACGGAACTGGAGAAGTCCCCTACAATCATGGATCAAAAAAGTTAGTGCAATGTGATCATCATATTCCTGCAGCTTGTTGTCAAATCTTGTCAGGCGGGAAGTAGGCTGCATGGATTTGGTGGGTTTTACCTGCTTTAAAGTAAATGACAAACTGTTGACGTCCACCAGACTTCACAGTGCGGTGGACTTCGCTGGGTCATCAACAGTACTGGAAAAGAAAATGTTTCTAGTAAAAAATACCAGAAACATTTTCTTATCCAAAATCATAGTAAGGACATGTATGAAATGCTTCCCACAAGCCCAGAGTTTGATTTTTGTTTTGCAGAATTGGCCAACAGGCTGCATGCACTGACTTTACATAGCAAAAATGAAATAAAATAAAAGTAAAAGGAGACTGCTCTAATGGAATCTTCAGGGATCCACAGATCCTACCACACAGCACTCCTACACCCTAAGAATAACAGTCCCTCCACTTGTGTGACTGTGCTATTGCCCGTGAAAGGAAAGGTTCCCTAACTCCCTAAGACACAAGGAAACATCAAGATTTTGAATTATAACTTCACCCATCCTGGTGATCTCTGTAGCTGCAGTATTTTGGCCAATGCCCAGATATTTCAGAAAACAAGGCAGCTAGGGTAATCTTGGGTGGTGTGGCTTCCTTAGATCCTAGTTCTGTTCTTACACAAAATGTCCTGCAAACCCTAAATGTTGCTTAAATGAGAGACTTTCCACATATTTCTGTGAAGAAAAATTACAGAATGTTTGAGTATCTTAAAACTTTACCACCCTGTGTTCCTACACTTCTCCTAATACAGATGCTACTCCAAGTGTTCACCAAGTATTATGCATTTAGTACATTAATTACATAATTACACAAAACAAAATAAAGATCACAAGGCTATATTCCGCAACCGGCCAGTGCATGATGGAATCTGCCCCAGCACAATAGGCTACTCAAAGCACAATGCTATATTGCAGTCTGGAGTTTCCTGATTGTACATTGCTTTTAAATGGCTGAAAGGTTTAGGTAGTGACAACCACTTAAGTATCAGGAATACGTAAGGCCATGAAAGTTGCTGGGTTAAGAGTAACATGAATCAATGTCCTGTACAGCTGTGCAATGTTTTCACACAGCAAATTATTGTTTGACATACCATATGTGAAAAGGTGAGAAGGGAGTTCAGCTAATGCCCAATGAATTTTTGGCCTCTCAGCTGTGACTCTGAACTAGCGTTGGTATTAGCAGTTCCTCACACATGTCACAGTGTCATCCCTCAGTGTCCATCATACCCTCTGTTATTCAACAGCTACCTAACCCCCTTACCAAATCGTATTAAATCATTCAATCTCACCTGTTATAACTATGCAGATGACACTAAAATAATTTTTTTATTAGATTGTCTGGAAAACCTTATTATTTTAAAAACTGGTGACTGTTTTTGGGCTATAAACATATGGATGATGAATGATCATCTAAAGCTAAATACCGCCAAGCTAGAGATCATGACCTCCGCACAGTGGCAAAAATACAAACCTATTGCCATAGGGCCTAAGCAACATGTGGCCCCTCTAACATTATCAAAATTAATCAGAAACCATGAATTTACACATATGTTTGATACCACATATTAATAATGTCAGATTACCTTCTACACAAGGAAAACGCTATGTTACATCATACCATACCTTGGATACCAACAGAAACTCAAAGCGATCCTCACACTTGCAATCTCCAAAGTTGTCTATGCCAAAAGTCTATTCCTTGGTGCACCCACATTTATTATATGCAAAATACAACTCATCCAAAGTGCTGCTGCAAGACTTCTTCTCCACCTTCACCCAAGAGAGCACAGCTCCAGTCTTGCAACCGCTACCTATAATAAGAAGGACAATGTTCAAGACATTGCCCTTGCACCACTTATCATCATACCACCTTAACATAAGACGTTCGCAGGAGGCACTGCTTTCTCAACACTAGCCTCCAAATTCTGGAACTCGCTGCCAGCCAGCATTCGAAGCATCCATGAACATATACATTTCAGAAGACAGTTGAAAATATGGCTAGTTCCAGGACAACTACACCATCATATATTCCACCAACAGAACCCAGAAAGACAGTCATTACCTATAGCTTAATCTTCATCTTACAATCCACAGATTGGAAACAACACAACCAGAAAACTTTCAATAAGCAGGTAAACTAAGCAAGGTTGTCCTATGGTTTGCAGGGGTGTAATATAATTATCTGACTTCGTATATGACGTTTATGGCCTTCAGTAATATTAATACCATAACACTCAGATGTCTGCAGCCAACTGTAACTTACTTCTCTTACATTCACATAAGGCATATCTGATGCGAGGTGAGGTAGTACTGGTACTGTAGCCAATAAACCAGCAATCACTAAATTAACAGGTATGGAATAACTGATGAGCCCTGGCACACATTGCGTGTCAATATGAGGACTTTAATCCAGTGTACAACTGCAGGTCCCTACTATCTGTACACTATGGCAGTTTCTTTACATCTCACAGTGCCACTCAGATATGGGATGACAGTAACAATGCACATCCCACCAGATCTCTCCACTTCTCTCTCCCTCCAACCGTAAGAAATACCATTAGTGGTCCTGCAGAGCTGTTCTGAGCTGCCAGTGTACTGAAAAGCAAACTGCACCTCTGTGTCTCTCACACCTCATCATCCATCACACTGCAGGGCTGCATCCTATAACACAATAATCCCACCTCTGTGGTCATCTCGCACAACCTGGAAACACTTCCGACATAGGATGACACAACAAAGACACTACCAGTCCAACCACATAGTACCCTATATGGTGTAGATATCTCCCCCCAAGTGTATAAGTGTTTCTGTGCCCCACTGAGGAGTAGTAACGGCTATACAAATGCTGCAATTCAATGCAATACAATACAGTATTTATCATTTGTACATCACCAAGATTTGTTTTGATCCTGTTAAAATCTTTGTTTCCATCACACTTCAGAATTACAAACCAAAATATGCTTTATTTGCATTTTCATAACTGCTGACATGTTGAAATATTTGTACATTCAATTTACGGGAATTTACACTTTAATAGTGTTGGAAACAAATTGACACCCCACAGTCTTCCTTTTCACACTCCCTGTACAAAGGTTCATTGGAATTCTGTGATTCTGTGCCTGAGGCACATTTGACATAATTAAGAATTTGCAGCATTTGCCATATTATCCATCATCTGGCACTGCCTGTATCCTAGCGAGAAAGCCCATCTGCCAAACTCCTGACAGGGTGGCAGCCGCCTACATGGTGACCCCGCCGGTGTTATTAAGAGTTTCCCGCTAGGTTGGTGGGTGGAAATCTGAGTTTCTGCCTGCTGGCCTAGTGGGAAACAGGCTACAGCATTGTCTTTGGCTCGTGAACAATGTGATGGTGCTGGCCAGGGGGTGCCCTGCACTGCCCCTTCCAAGTGCACCTGTTCTCCACCAGCCTTTTCATGAAGGTGCTACTGCCATGAAACCGCTGGCGGAGAATGGGGTCGTAATCCATAGGGCAGCGCTGCCCTGGTAGATTAGGACCGCCACCAACCTCCAGACCGCTGGGATCTGAGATCCTGATGTAGCTGCCAGTTCCCTGGCAGCCTGATCGCCAGGGTTGTAATGTGGCGTTCAGACTGCCGCCGGACCACCACTGCGAGGGTGGTGGTCTAGAGACTGCCACACCATTAATCGGGCGCCAAATGTGTTTATTTGTCACAAGACATAGCTGACCTTTAAATCTTGTCTTCCAACACACAGCAAATGCAACAAGATAATGGAAGCATTTTTATTGTTCAGTCACCTTCTGAACTCCAGCATATTATTTATTAGACTGAATGCATTGAAATATTGAAATGTGAATGCAGTCTGTTTATTTAGATAAATTGAATTTAAGTTGAGTTTTTTTTAAAATGTCCCAGCTGACCCCGTCAGATCAATATGGGCTGGCCCCTCCCTCATCCGGACCCTCCACCCCCCACCGTGGCTACGGCCCTGATTGCTTTTATCTTCAAGTACTATGAGATATGAATTTTTGTGAACCTGTTTGTGACAACTTTTTCCACATACTTTCTTGTTCATTTATCGCTTGCTCAGTTTTTCTACGGTTTTACCAGGGAACCATATGGATAAAACAGTGCACTCTAAAATGCACGTATATGGACAAAATCTGAGTTAAGTGTGATGGAGAACTTACTAAAAGAAGTGCATTTGCTCTCAGCCGCATCATGATATAACACAGACTCGTTTATCACGTGTTCCTTTATGAACATATATTTCTCTTGCACCTCGCCTCTATGTTTCGAGACCACTGTATATGCAAAACCTTGCTTTATGTAACATGATGATGCATGGATGAAGCTAGTATTGCGATCTAGCATACCTGCACATACACACGGCAACAGAAACCATGCATGTCAAACATATCTTAACCTGTGGATCCTCTGGCTGGTCTCAGGAGCCCTTCAGTACTGTCACAGACTCCACTGATGTCTGCTTTTATTCAAATGATCGACAAGTTGTTGAACTGATAGTGCAGAATTGACGTCATTGCTCTGTGATTTGTGTGCTTAAGTCATAGAATGTATCAGACTAGAAAGGATTGCAAACTATTAATTTACATTATTTTACCACTCACGGTATCATAGTCACTGGAGATGTTCAATGAGGAATAGAAATTGTAATTTGCTACTATATTAATGTCCGCTCTGCACTGTCTTGCTTATCTCCTAACTCTAACACTGTATTAGAAAGTTCAACTACTGAACAGATGTCAAAATAGGTTTTACAATGCAACCGGACGTCATCAGGGACATTTTCCGGAACCATGTTGTTCATAATTGTTGCTAATTCAGAAAGAGGTTAAACATTTTACTTTTCTCTGGATGTCCCCTTTAAGTAAGAATATCCTTTCTCCAGTATTCTCCAACATCGCATAACCTTCTGAACTGCAATTTGTAGAATGTAGGGGCCTGATTTAGTGTTTAGCAGAGGGGTTACCCTCAGTGATTGATATCCCGTCCGCCCTGTTACAATTCTATTATAGCCTATGGAACTTGTAATATGGCAATGGGACATCCCTCACAATTGTGACAGAGTAACCCCCTGGGGCATATTTACAAGCACTGTGTGCTGCTGGAGCATAACTTTTTTTGCTGCTCCAGTGGCACAGATTGCAAACTAATATCTATGAGGCCACGCAAAGCCACTTTGTGTAGCTTTTCATGCTCTCGTAGATATGGAGTAAGGCAAGGTAGCACAAGTCGCTGTGTTGCTTTACTCTGTGTCGGGGGGCATTCCTAGATTTACAAGGATGTGTAAACCTGGGAAGTTGTCAAAAATGTATGACCCCCAGGGGAGGCGTAACAAGGAGAAATATCTTTATTTTTCCTAGCTTTTTCCTCTTTCTGAAAGAGGAAAACATGTCCATGCATTGTTTTTGTGCAGGAAGGTGCTCCTTCCTGCACAAAAATAATCCTGCGTGCAGTGCAGGCTCCCTTGCACCACTGTGCAAGGGTGCCTGTGTTGGCGCTAGGCAGCCAAAAGGACACCATCACAGGGGAACAGGACAGGAAGGCGCTGTATTTTGTAAATACTGTGCTATTCTGTACTCTCCCTGTGGCGCAAGGCAGCGAAGTAAGGTCACTTGCTGCACTGCCCTGCGCTACTTTCCTAGTAATTATGCCACTAAGAGTGTGATTCAAAATGCTCTAAGGTGTACAGTCAGAAACTACAGGGCATATTTACAAGAGGCTTGCACTGCTAAAGTGTCACTTTGTTTGATGCTCCGGCAGAGCCAGCCTCCCAACCATATCTATGAGACCATGCAAAGGCACTTTTCATGGCCTCATAGATATGGAGTATCACAAGGCAGTGCAAGTCGCTGTGTAGCCTTACTCTGAGCCAGGGAAGCGTTCCACGGGCGTTCCAGTGGTTTTCCCAGACAACACCCATGGAGCAATGGGTGTTGCAGTGGAACACCCACTGCAACATCCATTGCACACTACATCGGAGGGGCCCATATTTACAAAGAGGTGTATCGCCACAAAAAGTGGAGTTACACTTCCTTGTATATATGGAGTAGTGGTTAGCGCCACCAGAGTGTCATGAAAAGTGATGCTCCGGTGGCGCGAGGGGCTCTTAAATCAGCCCCTGAGTGATTGAAAATGTGTGCAAGTGAGTGGTTGAGAATAAGAAATAAGTTATTGATCAACACAAATTTAAAAAGTATTTTTTAAATTTATTTTTTATCAATGCATTTTTTTACAGTAATTAAACTCTAAAAAGGTGGAAAAGTCCACAAATTATATATTTCTCTTTTGTTTTTTATAGTGCCAAGAATGTTTATATATATATATATATATATATGAGTATATATATATATATATATATATATATATATATGAGTGAGAGCAACAGAGTGCTGTACAAGAAAGAGGGAGCACATTATGTGTATGGCAGAATGGGGAATTATCAGTGAGTGAATAGGAGCCAGTGTTAAATTGTGACCATTTTTATATCGAAGTGAAGGCTGATTCTAAATACAATAACTAGTCACACTACATTACTAACTTCACATTTGTCTTATTTAGTCTCTGTAAGAGCAGTATAAATTTCTTTAGTACTGCGATCCGCCTTGCATTGAACAAGGTTACCCAACATAAACATTATACTGTGCATCAAGTACATAAACACTGAACAATATGAATCAAGGGGTCTGCAAAACTCTTGATACAATTACAAGTTTATAATTAAATAGTTTCACCATTTGTGTTTTTTTTAAATGTGAAGTTAGTAATGTAGTGCAACTAGTTATTGTAATTAGAATCAGCCTTAGCTTCGATATAAAAATGGTTACCATAGAAATTAAATGGATATATGTAAGATAATATAGGTGATCACTTAAAGTTTTAAGCATATTATGGGGACATGATATCTAGTGAAATCTTGGGTTAGCACATTCCAAGCATTCAAACCATTGTCAGCTCAGGAATGATAAGTAATACATTGGACTACGTTACCCAGAATCCAATTGAAACTGTCAAGCAAAAACGAAAGTATGAAAAGATAGAAAATAAAGTTCGTTAGGCAATGTTATTTTCAGAATAGAATGGAATGATAATAGTTTAAATTTAGGTTTTGTGAGTGCAGAACATGATGGAATTGTAAAAAGATATGCTATTTGTTTTAGCAAATTGGGTTTCTTCTCTTTTTTGTATATAAACACAGTAATGAGTTCGACAGGAAGTGCCTGTGAATAAGGTCGGTGTGACCGAAATGCGTTAGGCAGCGATTTATTGTTTGTTTGCACAGAGTTGGAGCTCACGATTAAAGCTGGTAAACAACATCACAACTTTGGAGGGCGGTTATTCTTTCACAAAAGAAAGAAATACTGGAATATATATATATATATATATATATATATATATATATATATATATATATTTATATTTATTTATTGCCTAGTGGGGGTCACCACTTGGTAGTTATAGTTAGGACCTAGCTTCTATACTAAAAACGTTTTTTACTTGCCTATATCTTTGGCACTGGTTTATCGTCATCAAAATGAATGAAAGAACCTTTTCAAACATACATGAACCTTTATGATAAGATGTGGCTCAAACAAAAATATATTCATACAAAAAACGTTATTCATTATAGAAGAAATAGAAAAATTATATAAACAGTATGGAATTAAACTCAATCAACTTACACCCAGCCCACCATTCAGTACCACAACAATGCCTTCAAACATTTGAATTGCAGTCATCAACTACATTCATACATGTTTCTCAATGCCTCTTAAAAATCATGATTCTACACATATTGTGTATTATAACAATACTCTTTTCGAATATCCTTGAATCTAATCACAATTTATCATTTTCATTCTGTGGCTTACCCACTATATAACTCTTATGATATGCACATTAACAAGCTCAATTCATAGCGTTCATGTATCAATGGCTGAAGGATTCCAAAGTACATTCTTCCATCCCACAATGCTCTCTGTGTTGTGGCTAAAATGGTTGCCTTCTTTTCCTATGGTGGCTACAGTTTTTTTCTTCTATGCACGTTTCAGCATTTCATGCCTTCTTCAGGACCAGCCACTTCCCATTTTCACCAATGTTTATTGACTTGTATCTATAAAACAAACATATATAATTGCTGAGCCACAAGAAAGAGTTCTAAATATGAGACCATGACCTCAGGCATACAGTGGCCATCCAGTGAAAGGAGCATCATGCAGTGATTGGTACCATGCTTGGTGCATAAAAAGTAATCACCCTCAGGTGGATATGCCTCCATCAACCATATTAAGTGTGATATTCATGCTAGAACTTCCATTGCAGCATCACCAACTTGCGTGTTCATAACATGCTCACTTTGTGTGGAGACCTAGGGGCATATTTATACTCTGTTTGCGCCAAATGTGCGTCAAAAACTTTGATGCACATTCGGCACAAACCTTGCCCCATATTTAAACTTTTACACTTGAGCCCACGGACTTCAAAATTCCTCTGTGTTCCCGCCCAAAAAATGACTTTAAGGCCTGTGCGCCTTATTTATACTCCTACGTCACTTTGACGCACAGGAGGGGGCAGGCCTTAAAAAACGTTGCACAGCCTGATGTGTGCCATTTTTTAACGCCTCGGTTAGGGCAGGCGTTAAGGGACCTGTGGGCTCACTTCTATGGTCTCTGACCATGGAAGGAGTACATAGGTGCCCTTCCCTGCCCCCAGGGACACCCCCTGCCACCCTCGCCCACCCCCGGAGGACACCCATGGATGGGGGACCCATCCCAGGTAAGTACAGGTAAGTAGAGGTAAGTATTTTTTTATTTTTTTTAAGTGGCATAGGGGGGCCTAATTTGGGCCTCCCTACATGTTACTGTGCCCAATGACCATGCCCAGAGGACAGAAGTTGGGGGTTGTGCATCAAAAAATGGCGCAAGTCCGGTTTGAGGCATGATTTTTGCCTCAAACCTGAATTGCACCATTTGTGTCAAAAAATGGCGCAAGTCCGGATTGAGGCATAATTTTTGCCTCAAACCTGAATTGCACCATTTTTTGACGCACAACCCTCATTTTCCCCTACGCCAGCGCTGCCTGGTTTGAGTAATTTATTTTTACTCTGACCAGTCCGCAGTACCGGCTAACGTCATTCTTTAAATAAGGCACCCGCATGTCGCGTAGGAATGACGTTAGCCAGCTGTAAAAAATTTTACGCAAACCAGCACCCGCGGTGGTTTGCGTCAAAAAGAATAAATATGGGCCCTAATTTGTTACCTTAATCCCATAACAAATCCTTTGAGTTAACATCTGCCTAAGTAAGGGCAAGACAACAGTTCATTTATTGAACAGTAGGGTTTGGAGAAAACACCAGTGTAAACATCAGGACTGCAAAAGTGAAAAGGAAAATTTACTAAATATAGAATAACATGCTAGAGCCCCGAAACGTAAAGTAATAACAGTAATAAAAAGGACAATATTTGAAACTTACTATACCCTTCAAAATGGATAGAAACTTGAATGGGAAGACCTCTGAGATGAAGTAGAAAACCCTGCAATAACTTGAAATGACACAAATCAGTATTGGTAATGGCAGGGGCAGAAAATCACAAATTCGTCCCCACACCGGGGTCAGGGGGCTCCATGCAACAGCAAAATGACATCCATGTAGCGTGTCCCACAATAGCAGCCCCCCAGGCAAGTGTCCAAGACCAATGACCTATCTCTTAGATCCAAAACTGTCTTGCATTATATCCGTTATCCGCATAAATGAACCAGCTTAAAATAAAGAGTTGCATATAACCATTAAACACAAAGAACACAGAGGGGCGTGGCTTGAGGCCGATGGAGCAGCACGCGGAAAGTGGAGCTCCTGGCGGCCTCTCACCATACCACAGTAATCCTGACTCCCTAGCCCGAACAACGCCTGAAAAGACCTGGATCGGGTAGCGGGGGCCATAGGGCACAACGCAGACTGAGCGACGAGGGGCTCGGATGCCGCTGGGCAGACGGAGAGCCCGGGAGGCGAGGCCGGGCCGGCGGACAAGATGGCGGCACCCCAATGAAGTCAGAGGTGAGCCCAGGGCGCGAACTGAGGAACCGGGGACCGCCCGCTGCCGCGCGGCTGAAATCTGCAGGTGGTGCGGGAGGCCCAGAGTGAGCCTGCATCGAACCTGCTGTGGCCTGGCAGCCGACTGCGGACAGGTGAGTGAGCGCATCCCCCGTGAACGAGGGACGCTTCCCTTGCAGCGAGAACATGGGCCGAGGTGGGACTGGAGGATCCTGGGGCATCTCTCCCCCAGCCCTGGCACCCCAAGAGCGGATCGGACCGGAGCTGCGGGCCCAGCGGTGGACTCCGCACTGTGGACCCACGCCTCGGTCAGTGGTAAGAAAGAGAACAGCGGCCTTACCTGGGTCCTGGAAAGGGGGGCCCCCCCAGCAAGGTGACCGGGGGGCGCCGGCGAGGCAGCCGGTGTTCCTGGAGCACAAGACAACACAATGCCCCCGTAGGAGTGGGAGCAAGAAACCTTGGCCGGAGGCCTGCGGTCTGTAACCCGGGCAGAAACTGAGCGCAAGAATTAGCACACAGGGCACTAATTTGAGGACTTGAAAAGAGAGGAGCCCCTGCATTAATAGGCTGCACAAGCCAAGCTGGAAAACAGCCTGAAGAAGATCCAGCTAGAAGAGGTGACGACGGGGGGCCCGACCCAGGAACAGTGAGCAAGACTGCAAACCATGGGTAAACCAAAGAAAAAAGATGGCCCTGGGGAGGACAGTGGACCCCAGAGAGAGGGAGGAACCGGTGAACCCAATAAGACTCTGCACCAAGAAACCACGCTCGATGTAATATTGCAGGCCATACAAGAGTCCAGAGACGCACTACAGCTTAAAATAGACACTTTATACATGGACCTGACGCTGCTTAGAGTCAACCACAGGAGACTAACAGACAGAGTGATAACTAATGAAAAGTCCCTGGAACAACTTACCCCGGAATGCTCGAAGATCACCAAAACGTTGACCATGCTGACGTCGCAGATTAAAGCACTTGAAGCCTGTGCAGAAGATACCGAAAACAGAGCTCGGAGAAGTAATCTACATCTGGTTGGTTTTCCCGAGAGGGTGGAAAAGAATGCATCTGACATGGAAACATACCTGGAGCAATGGATTTGCAGTGAGGTGGCTCCAAAGGGCCTGTCGCAACAGTTTGCAATAGAACGAGCTCACCGGGTACCAGCGAAAGTTCCCCCTCTGGGTCTAGACCGCCCCCAATCATAGCAAAGCTGCTCCATTTCAAAGAAAGGGACTTCATAATATCATAGGGAAGAAAGAAAGGCGAGATCGTGATGGGTGACCAGCGGATAATGATCTTCCCGGACTTCACAAGGGGCACCCAGAAATAAAGAGCTACCTTCCTGGAAGTCAAGCGAAAACTCAGAGAACAAGGCATCCGATACGCAATGCTGGTCCCAGCCAAATTCAAGCTCATCATGGATAAAGATACGATCTTCTTTACATCGCCACAATAGGCACAGGAGTGGCTGACCACGCTGGGGACAGGTGTGAGGCAGAGCCGGGAGGGAACGGAGAGGTCACACAAGGAACTATGCAGGAGAAAAGGTAGACGTCTGACGCAGGGGCGTTCCTGGGAAGGAGGGGGTCAATCTTCCAGCGCCTATCTGAGACTCAAACGGACCAGGAATCCCTATCCGGTGGCGTCTCCTGTTCATCATCTGACGCACACGACAACCTACCAAGAATCACCTCACGGACATCAGACTAAATCATCTAAGTCACAGCGACGCCCACTCCAGGCACAGAAGTAGCAAAGGCGAGGGTCTGACCCATGGAGGACACAGCGTCGAGAACTGGGGTCACAGAGGGACTGTGGACTAACGCAGGGCTCCGGACACATCAGCATGTAGGGTCTGCATACAATAGCCGTCGTGGCCTTGGCCCCTTGCCGCCGGAAAAACACCAGCAAGTACCACCGGGGAACTGGGGAGAAACACATGTCACCAAGAATTTTAGGTGTGGCAGGAGACCCAAGGGTTAAGCACACGGAGCATGCCTCAGCCCTCACACACAATGTATACTAAGTTGGGGAATGTTTGGACAGGGATAGTTACAACACCGGTCCTGGAGAGAGGGAGTTTGAACAAGAAGAGATTTGTTATATTTGGAGTTAAAGGGTTTACAGTAGGGATATCAGCCCCATGTCACACATCCCCTTGGCCAGACACTCGGCCACTCTCACGCACGAAATGGGCAAACAAGGGCAGACAGTCCAGCGAGACTCAATCAGCCTACTCAATCAGAATATGGATAGACCGCTAGACTACAAATTCATCACATGGAACGTCAGGGGGGTTGAACAGCATGGACAAGCGATATAAAGTTTATAGTCAGCTCAAAAGGCGAGGAATGCATATAGCTATCCTACAAGAAACACACCTCACGGGGAAGGAGGTCAAAGCGATATTGAAAATATGGAGAGGGCAGGTATATGCCACGGAATACTCGGCATAAGCAAAAGGGGTCCTGTTGTGGGCGCGGCCTAGAGTCCCATTCCAGAAAGCGAAAACACTTCTAGACAAAGAGGGATGCTATGTACGAGTAACAGGCCGATTGTGGGGATGGGACTTCACACTAGGAGGTGTTTACGCTCCCAGTCACGATCAAGGCACCTTTCTGAACGCACTCTCACACACATGGGGTCCGCATCTAACTCAGGCAACAATAATGGGGGGCGACTTCAACTGTGTCGCCAATACTGAATGGGACAGATCTCACCCGCCTTTGGGTCGCTCCCCTGTGATTAGAGCAGCTAAAAGCTTTGTTGAATGGCAAAGGAACTGGGGACTGATGGACTCATGGAAACATCTTCATCCGAAAGAGAGAGACTACTCCTATTATTTGCCAATACATGACCTGCATGTCCGATTGGACGTGTTCCTGACATCCCCAGATGTGAATTGTACAGTGCGAAAAGCAGAATATCTCTGCTGCACAGTATCTGATCACAACCCAATGGTACTCACAGTGGACTGGAGAAGAGAACGCCCCCTGATACCAGACAAGCGGCTCAATGGAGGACAGCGCCTTCCAGCATGACATTAGGGATAAAATTAAAGAATATTTCACACAGAACCAGGGCTCTGCACCCCCCAGGGCTCTGCACCCTCCAGGGCCCTGGAGTGGGAAGGGTTTAAGTTGACTATCAGGGGCCACTGTATGTCCAGGGTAATGGGGGTCAGGAGGTCTCTGGAGGGAGAAATAGATAAAACGAGAAAGAATTGAGAACTCTGGAGCGTAACAGACCAGACAACCCAGACCTAGTCCCAAAAATATCCGAAACCAAAAACAAAATTGGAGTGGCCATGGAAAAGCTCAGATGTTTTGACTATAAGAAATATACTGCTAGACAGCATGCAGAAAGAGACGGAGCAGGAGCATTGTTGGCCTGGCTCTCAGCTCCACCGTGACAACAGTCACTGGTGATAGAGATAGTAGACCCGACAGGGAAAAGAATATATGGGCAAAACGAAATTAACGCTAGCTTCACTGAGTAGTACTCGACACTCTACGCTCCCCCAGCAACAACCCTGGAACCGGGACAGCTGAGTTGCTTGGAGGGCATCTGGCTCCCAGCCCTGGGAGGGGAAGAACAACAGGCACTAAGAGAGGTGATAACCCCCCGAGATGTGACGGTGGCTATGGGGACAAGGGCCAGAGGGAAAGTACCCGGAGCAGACGGACTGCCCGCGGAATTTTATAGTACATACCTGGACCTCCTGGCGGCACAGATTAGCGCCCTATATACGGAGGCGCTGCAGACTGGAGGCCTCCCCCCATCCACAAACAAGGCCATTGTGGTCTCACTCCCAAAACAGGGTTGATCGCCCACAGACGTATTTTCATATCGCCCACTATCCATGCTTAACATGGATTACAAAATACTCAGTCGCATCCTAGCCACGAGATTACTACCCCATATGGAAAAACAGATCCACCCCGATCAAACGGGGTTCATCCCAAATTGTAATACCGCCCTTAATATAAGGAGACCTGTTAAGATTCTGCAATCAGGCTCTCAAAATCTCAGCACAGCAGCAATAATAGTAGTAGATATTGAAAAGGCATTCGATAGTCTCAGATGGGACTATCTAGAGGCAGTAATGATACAATTGGGCCTGGGTTCCTCAAATGGGCAAAGCTGCTATACTCAACCCCCACAGCGTGAGTTTGTACGGGCCAAACAATTTCAAAATCATGCAACATAGGCAGGGGCACCAGACAGGGATGCTCACTGTTACCGCTGCTATTTGCCATAGCAGTGGAGCCATTGGCACAGATGGCCAGACCCGGGAAATATTATGAGGGACTGACTGTTGAGGATCAGACTCACCAAATTGCACTCTACGCGGATGACATGTTAATATTCCTGAAAGACCCGAACAGTGAGCTACCAGGGGCTACGAAATTACTAGAAAACTTTGGGGACATATCGGGGCTCCGCATTAACTGGCAGAAATCCCTCATTTATCCACTACAATAAGGAGCGCCTCAAATAATACACAACCGCGGCTTGGGATAGGCCCCGACCACCTTCCGCTACCTGGGTGCCAATATAAACCATGAGCTGGAAGACCTCCTAGAGGGCAACGTGAACAATGCGATACGGAAACTGAGAACTGATGCCCTCTTCTGGAGGACCCTACCCTTATCGGTGGCAGGCCGTGTGGCACTGGTGAAGATGGTGGCCCTGCCGAGATTGCTGTACGGCTTCTCGACATTGCCCATTCTGATCCCCCACCCAACCTTCAGAGAGATCGATTCCATACTTACTAATCTTGTTTGGGGATCGGGACGTCACAGACTAGCCTGGCATAAACTACAAAGACCCATGACGGAGACGGGCTTAGTGGCTCCGGACATGGCACTATATTATCTGGCAGCTCAGCTTCAGTGGCTGGCTAAAGCGTTGCAGGCAGCACTCCTGGGAACGACCGAAGGGCCCCCAAAGGGGCACACAATCGCTGACCTCACGAAGATACTCCTGACTCCTGGGGGGAGGCAGGCTGGACCTCCGGGTTATGGGTGACAGCCTGCAGCGCACCAGTACTGATTCCCCATAGTAACCGAACTTACCCCTGACTGGCCTGACCGTGCTTCCAAGGGGAAACACCATAGCAGGAATCACAAAATGGGGATCATTTGGTATCACTAAGATAGGGGACCTCTTCAGGGACGGGGAACTGATGTCATAAGAAGATCTGATGGCGCATACTGGAGCCCCACCCGGAATGTTCCTCATGCATAGAGCACTCACTGCACAAATACAGTTACATTGGAAACAGGGATTGAGAGAGCCCCCTACACATGCTGGTTGTCATGCCCTTTGCACCATAGGTGGAGAGAGGAAAGTGGTATCTACACTCAACAAAACACTACAAAGGGACACACTGTCCCCCCTAGAAAGATTGAGGACCCAATGGTAAGAGGACATAGAGGAGCCTATAGATGATGCACAATGGGGACGAATCACATCACACATATACAAGGTGTCCAGAAATGCCCGCTTCAAGCTAATAAACTCATACATATATCACAGAGCATACCTCAGTGCTGCAAAGATAGCATTGATGTATAATAATGCAATTAGCGCATACCCTCGATGTTCGGAGCAAGAGGCCAGACTGATACATATACTATGGAAATGTAGGGATCTGGAACAATACTGGGAGGAGGTCCTTAATAGCATCAAAATAGTGACGAATAGGAGGCTCCGATCTTCCCCAGGGGTGGTACTGCTGGGAGGATTCCCTAGACCCCACTCGAAGAAAATCACAACAAAATATATAGATTTAGCACTGATACTAGCTAAAAGGGAGATCACAATGCATTGGAAGGATCACAAAGGACCACATACATCAAGATGGAGGGACACACTAGTTAGATGGGCTGAGGCAGAAGGAAGGGTCCTGCACCAAGAAGTAGCCAAAGGAGCTGGAAGTGTAGAGGGGGTGAAGCAATGGGACCACCTACTTGACCGCCTTAAGGACCCAAACACTGAAGCCCGGGATCAAGACACATCGTCGGAAGAGTCAGAGGGAACCGAGGAGCAGGAGCACTAGAACATAATAATGCGAGCCGTGCCACACTCCTGGCATCAGTAACCCAGAATGACAATACCCAAGTGGGACAGTGTGCATGGGTGGAGCTGATAAAGGGGGTAAGTTGGTTCAATGCTTGTTTGTTGGAAAAAAAATGCTAATAAAAATATATTACAAAAAAATCACACTGATCGCACTTGACAAAGATACAGTTCAGGCAAGGAGCAGTGGCACAGGGTTAGGGAGGGAAGGGGAGAGAGGATTACATGCAAGTTGACTCGAAGCGTTTTGTATTTTTATGTTGAAATATTGGCAATGCCAATAAAATCTGTTTACCAAAAAAAAAAAAAAGAATAAATAAACACAAAGGCCCATATTTATACTTTTTGACACAAAACTGCGCCAACGCGTCTAAAAATATGACCACCGGCTAACGCCATTTCTGTGCGCCATGCGGGCGTCGAATTTATACTTTGACGCACGGCGGCCAAAACCACAGGTGTGAGTCATTTCATTTGACGCACACCACAGCGTCACGTCGTAAAGGAAAACGATGTTAACGCGGCAGAAATTACTGTGAGCTGATTTACGACACCGCAAACCGGATATGCAGCACTTTTTGACGCAATAGTGTCAAAACTCGCCGCAAACACAGCCATTTCAGCAGAGGAGAGCCAAAATGGATCCCAGATGCCTGTACAGACCCCAGGAAGATGACAACAGACCAGGAACCAGCCAGGAGGACCTACACAAGACCCATGACAGGGAGAAGAAGAAAAGAAAGTGTCGCTTCAGTGCAGAGGAGCAGGAAATTCTGGTTAAAGAGGTGACGGAACACCAGCGCCAACTGTTTGTCAACTCAAAGTTGCCAATCAGTAGGGGAGAGGCAATATGGCAACAAATTGTTAACAAGATTAACAGTGTGGCAGAAGTACGCAGAACAGTCATCCAGTGCAAGAAACGATGGCATGACTGCAAGCGCAGGACCAAGGAAAAGATGGCCAGGAACAGGAAGGCAGCACTGCAGACTGGAGGTGGGAGTCCAGCACCACAGGAGCCCCTGGACCACATGGAGGAGATGGTCGCAGCCATCATCCCTGAGGAGATCATCACAGGGATTCAACTACAGGACAGCACAGACTACCAGGAGACAACGCACTGGGGAGTCGCATGGGGAATTAAAATGCACTAATGTTAACTGCAACCGGAGGGGAGAATACCTACTACACAATGCATGTAAGTCATCATATACATGGAGTGGCATGGGTAAAGGGGCACGGCATGGGGGCATGGCCGGTTCAGAGGAAACCTGGGGCACACCATTACACAACACCAACAACCTTTCCATGCCAACGATGTTGCAAAGGTAAAGCCACGCCAGGAGGGAAGGGCAGAATGTCAAACTGACATCCTGTCACACATCATATACTCCCTACATTAACTAGGGCCCAATTAACAACCTCTAGCCATACCGACAACTGGAATATAACATTGACAACAGTTGCCACTACCACCTCTGCTGTGTGTGCTGGTCAAGTAGCCAATGGCAGTAACGTCCCCATGGATCATACACACCCAAATTAGAGGGTTTAGGATGGCAACGTTATCAATCCCCTGAAACAATACAAATGTTCCAGTCCTGTCAAATGTGAATGCCCATAGTTGCCGCAAACATCAGCCAAGGTCATCAACATTAGGAGGTACACAGCACTAATGTCACACCCATGCTGCATATGTCAGGGTCCATCCTGTGCCTGGGTCACAATGCAACATCCCAAATAGTATACTGCTCAGACAACAGCATTGAGGGGAAGGACACATGTAACTGGTCACTGAAATACACCTGCACAGTCAGAGGAGGAAATAGGACACTGCTACGACTATCAGGGCAATCCAATGTACCACACATTCCCCAACATCAGCTGTACACATTACCAATGCTGACATCCATATCGTGCCATAACAATGCTCTGCATAGTATACGCCACATTTCAACAACATATAGGTGGATGTGAAAGATCAGAGACTGGGGCAGGTCCAGATTGTTAAGTGTGCTGCTAGTGCCATCGGAGCACCCATAGCCAGTGAAAGGCCTCACCATGAGAATGGAAGTAGGGGGGGTTGAGTAGGACAAGAAGGTGGCAATTCACTATTTGGCCAGAACCAACACCTAGAGGAGATGATGCTGACAAGTCCACAAACTGACCAAAATTCATGTGACATGCAGGTGGGGCATAGGCCTAGGAGAATGGCAATCTGAAAGACTGGATCAATGAACAGGAACCAAGATCACAGTGTGAAAAGCATCACAAGGCAGGCATGTCACATCACAAATGCCACAACACAGATACACTAATTGTACCGTATTTCATTGCAGAGGATGGTGGATCTCCTGCGGATATGCCTGTCCAGGACTACCCTGATGACATGGATGACGAGCTGACAAACATCAGCCACCAGACCCTCCAAGAGGTCCTTGGAACCCTCCAGACCCCACCTGCAGCCATCGCAGAGGATCCACCCACCACCCCTTTTGTAAGACCTGCCAGCTCCAATACAGCTGAGGACACTGACAACACTGGCACCAGCTTTGAGAGAACTGTAGTTGTAGTACAGCGGGAGCTGGCCAAGGAGGTGCGGGGGGAAGCAAACTATGGCAGCCAGCCTAGAGGGGGCACGTTCGTGTATGATGTCAACTGAAGAACAGGCAGCAGCTCTGCAAGGGTGAACAACAATCTTGCAGGAAGTAGAAAAAAGGCTGAAGGAAATCAGCACAGCTGTAATACAGTTGACCCAACACCTACAACAGCAATCCTGTCAACGCATGCACGAATGCAACATTGAACCCCTCAGGGCTGACCTGGCTGCCTACCATTGTGATGTGGCTGCTATTCTTAAGAACCAGCAGATCCTCCTTGCAGCAGTACTGCCCTTAAGACCCCCACAGGTAGCAGCTACCGGGATGTTTGACTCCATGTCTACACACACTGAGGTGTGTGTTGCCCCTTCACAACCACCACCAACAAGGGCAGAGGAGGCAACACACACATCAGAAGATGAAGACCAGGAACAGATCACCTTCACACGTAAAAGTACCCGGAAGCACTAGTCCCTGCCACATGGCCACCTATTACCAAGGTCCTGCGCTTTGTAACTTGCCAGTCTTGCAACAACTGTACTCAAGCACTGTTCTGCACACCACTGTCTATCTTGTCAGCCTGTCCAGTGATTGTCTCTCACTAACTAATTGGCAAGTCCTGTCCCTCTGCACTGTCTGACGCTTCACCCCAGCATGTCCAATGACATGTCCTTTAGCACTTGTGTAGGATCCCAATGGAAGATGTCACTATAATGGACTCACAATCATGGACAACGTACATATAGCACTACAGCACTTTTCAATAAATAGCACTTACACAACCACTTTGTCTCTGTGTAATGTGACACATCAACCGTGCAGTAGACAACTGAATTTTGCCTCCTGTCAAATATCATTGTTGGAAAATGGGTTATTGGTAAGGGCAGGTAGGTACCTACACTTAGCAATAGGCCACTAACCTCCACTTAGGTCCAGTTAGGTCTTAGTAAATTAAACCCAGCTCAACCCTTGGCAGCTTGGCAACGAGCGACAAGGCTTAACTTAGGAGACAGAGTGTAAAGCATTCAAATATCACAAAACAGTAATTAAATAAAACACAGGAAACAGTTTGAAAATCCAAAACCAATTTATAACAAATAGATTATATTTTTATCTTTAAAATGACACAAAAACAAATAAAATCAGATAAGGGGAACCGGAGACATGAATTTTAAAATAATTATTGTTTTCTAGCACCTAGAAACAAAAAGCGCCACTCTGGTCATCTGGTCGCACCTCGACCGGGGCAAAGTCAAAGTTTAAGGCAGACCTCGATGGAGCCCTGCTCGGCTACAGCTCGCGGGAGGCCTTGGTCAAAAGTTTACCTTCTGACTTAGGCCCTCATTACAATATTGGCGGTAAATCCCGCTTAACGCCGTGCTGAAGACTGCCAACACACCGCCGCGGAATTCCGCCACAGCTATTATGACCCACAGTTCTGAATCCGCCAAAATCTAGCCACCCACACAAGTCCGCCACACCAAGGGGCATATTTATACTCCGTTTGCGCCGGAATTGCGTCGTTTTTTTTTACGCAATTCCGACGCAAAAGTAACTCCATATTTATACTTTGGCGTTAGACGCGTCTAGCGCCAAAGTCCATGGAGTTTGCGTCCTTTTTTAGCGTGGACACCTACTTTGCGTTAATTATATGCAAGGTAGGCGTTCCCGTCTAAAAAAGTGACTCCGCTGCATGTGCGCCGTATTTACACTCCCGGGCAAAATTAACGCCCGGGAGTGGGCGGGTCAAAAAAATGACCTACGGCCGCTTTTGCGCCGTTTTTTAGCGCCTGGAAAAGGCAGGCGTTAAGGGACCTGTGAGCTCCGAAGGAGCCGAGAGGTGCCCTCCCATGCCCCCAGGGACACCCCCTGTCACCCTTGCCCACCCCAGGAGGACACCCAAGGCTGGAGGGACCCATCCCAGGGACAATAAGGTAAGTTCTGGTAAGTATTTTTTTTTTAAAAAATTGTGGCATAGGGGGGCCTGATTCGTGCCCCCCTACATGCCACTATGCCCAATGACCATGCCCAGGGGACAGAAGTCCCCTGGGCATGGCCATTGGGCAAGGGGGCATGACTCCTGTCTTTGCTAAGTGGAAAAAAATGGCGCAAATCGGGTTGAGGCGATAAATTTGCCTCAGCCTGACTTGCCCCATTTTTTCACGCCCAAGCTCCATATCCCCCTACGCCGGCGCTGCCTGGTGTAAGTCGTTTTTTTCAACGCACACAAGGCAGCGCCGGCGGCTAACGCCGGCTAACGTCATTGCTTAAATACGGCGCCCGCATGGCGCTTCAGAATGGCGTTAGCCGGCGCTAATGTTTTTGACGCAAAACTGCATTAGCGCAGTTTTGCGTCAAAAAGTATAAATAGGGGCCCAAAGGTCAGTGATAAACTGGCGAAAACAAAACCGACACCGCCATGCCAACAGAAATACGCCCACACTATCACGACCCACGAATCCACGCGGCGGTCTTTCAACCGCGGTATTCCATTGGCTGTACACACCGCCGCACTCAATATACACACACATTTACAAAACACTACCACATTGGACAATTACAAATACACACACCTGATACACATACACACACCACTCCCACAAACCCAATACAATATAAAACAGACACCCACATCAACAACAAACCCTTACGACAACAATTCATGAACGAAAGCCAGAGAGAGACAGCACCAGCAAGAACAACAGCATCCATAAGCACACAACACCATCACCCACAGAACTTCCACGGCACTCACCCCACTACATATCAACACACTTATCACCCCACACTCCACCCCACACATCACCTACACCACCCCATGGCACAGCAAAGACACCCCAGGTTCTCGGTGGAGGAGCTCAGGGTCATGGTGGAGGAAATCGTCCGGGTAGAGCCACAGCTATTCGGATCACAGGTGCAGCACACCTCGATTGCAAGGAAGATGGAGCTATGGCAAAGAATACTGGACAGGGTCAACGCAGTGGGACAGCACCCAAGAAATTGGGAAGACATCAGGAAGAGGTGGAACGATCTATGGGGGAAGGTGTGTTCAGCGGACTGGCGGCGGACCCCCACCTCCTCCCCCACAACTAACAACATGGGAGGAGCAGGTCTTGGTGATTCTGCATCCTGAGGGCCTCGCAGGAGTAGGTGGAGGAATGGACTCTGGTAAGACAAATCTTAACTATTACATCCCCCACCCTACCTGCATGCCAGCACATACCCCCACCCTCACCCTCACCCCCAGCACTCCAACTCCTCACAAATGTCCCAACATCACAAACCACACACCAAACCCTCCATGCAACAACAAAGCATGGACACCCATCACTAAAGCATGCCTACTGCACATACCCGTACACCCCCCTAAACCATCATCACACGAGGTCCCACACAGGAATGCAAGCACTGGGGTACACGGTCACCCACCCATTGCACACCATGACACACACAGATGTAATAACCATCTTTTTATACCCCTGCAGGGCCCCTACCTAATGTCTGTGGACAGGAGGGTCCACACATGTCCACACCACCAACAGAAGAGGCCCACAGTGATGACAGCACCTCTGTCCAACTGGATCTAGATGACAAACCCGGCCCATCAAGGACCTCTGGACAGTCAGTTTCCCTGACACAGTCACAGGCCACTACAGAGCTTCCACCCTCTGGAAACACCAGCACAGCACCCACCCAGCGGGCCCATACCTCCGTCCCCAGGACACGTCAATCAGCTGTGTGTCCACCACTACAGGGAACCCAGGCTACCCCACCACCCCAACAACAACAGGGACCTGAGGGCAGTGGGCACACGGTCCAGGGGACGGAGGCCCAGGAACACAGGGGAACTGGGAGGGATGCTGTGCGACAGGGGGCGGACAGGCCAAGGGAACCCCGTCTCCACGTGGCCCTCTCCTCCATCATGGGAGCCTACCACCACTCCCAGGAGACAATGGCAACAGTACTGGCCAAGTTTCAGGAGACCCTGCGCCTGCAGGAGGAACAGTATATGGGCTTCGGGGAGGAACTCAGAACCATCAACTCCACCCTGGGCACCATCGTAGGGGTGCTGAAGGAGGTACTCAACACCAGGAGGGACACTGTGGCACTACAAGGGGCCCCTGACACTAGCCTCGATGATGAACTGCCCACCACCTCTGCCGGCGCTAGTGGACAGGACGCCCCGCCACAGGACCACCACACCAGCACCTCACCACCTCCACTTCCTATGCCCCTTTGGACAATGCACCTGTGAGACTAATAGACTGGACTCTGCCATGGACATTCCTCCACCATCACACCTCACCATTTTACTACCCCCTCCAATATTGAGCACTTAAATAAACACACCTAAAGCACAAAACTATCTGGAGTCTGTCTGTGATTTCAAAAGAGTGTATTAGCAATTACAGTGGCAAAATGTTCATTCAAATGTAATGTCAACATACCTATGTCACACAGCTCTAGTCCATGAGGAATCAAAGCAGATGTCACACAGTGGGACCCACATCTGTGAAATCGTAAGGGAAAGTGACAACTCTGTGACCATACACTGGGTGAAAACGACAGACAGTAGAGAGGCAGTAGTGTTTAAGTACATGTAGTAGGCAGGTCTGTACTCTTACCTGTGTCTCACTGAAAATATTGCTGGATCACTGAGTCCCTGTTGCTCATGTCTTCTTCCTCTGCTTCCTCGTCTTCACTGTCCACAGGCTCCACAGCTGCCACAACACCTCCAATTGGACCATCCTCCTGCAGAAAAGGCACCTGTCGTCGCAAAGCCAAGTTGTGAAGCATACAGCAGGGCACAATGATCTGGCACACCTTCTTTGGTGAGTAGAATAGGGATCCACCTGTCATATGGAGGCACCGGAACCTGGCATCCAGGAGGCCGAAGGTCCGCTCGATCACCCTCCTAGTTCGCCATGGGCCTCATTGTAGCGTTCCTCTGCCCTTGTCCTGGGATTCCTCACTGGGGTCAGTAGCCATGACAGGTTGGAGTAACCAGAGTCACCTGCAAATGGTGAGGGACAACTGTTAGACACGCACTAACCTGTAGAGATATCCCTAGACCCAGACAACCATTTCCACTGACTAGCTTCCAGGTGCTCACCTAATAGCCACACACGGTGCCTCTGGAGTTGACCCATCACATAAGGGATGCTGCTATTCTGCAGGATGTAGGCGTTATGCACTGAGCCAGGGAACATGGCATTCACATGGGAGATGTACTGGTCTGCCAAACATACCATCTGTACATTCATCGAATGATAACTCTTCCGATTTCTGTACACCTGTTCACTCCTGTGGGGGGGGGCCAAAGCCACATGGGTCCCATCAATGGCACCTATGATTTTGGGCATATGTCCATGGGCATATAAATCACCTTTGAGTGTAGGCAATTCCTCCACCTGAGGGAAAACGATGTAGCTCCACATGTGTTTCAGAACGGCAGACAACACTCTGGACAACACGTTGGAAAACATAGGCCCTCATTCTGACCTTGGCGGGCGGCGGAGGCCGCCCGCCAAAGTCCCGCCGTCAGGTTACCGTTCCGCGGTCGAAAGACCGCGGCGGTAATTCTGACTTTCCCGCTGGGCTGGCGGGCGGTCTCGTTCAGACCGCCAGCCAGCCCAGCGGGAAAGACGCTTCCACGATGAAGCCGGCTCGGAATCGAGCCGGCGGAGTGGAAGCTGTGCGACGGGTGCAGTTGCACCCGTCGCGTATTTCACTGTCTGCGCAGCAGACAGTGAAATACATGTAGGGGCCCTCTTACGGGGGCCCCTGCAATGCCCATGCCAGTGGCATGGGCACTGCAGGGGCCCCCAGGGGCCCCGCGACCCCCCCTACCGCCATCCGGATCTCGGCGGTCCGACCGCCGGGATCTGGATGGCGGTAGGGGGGGTCAGAATCCCCGCGGCGGTGCAGCAAGCTGCGCCGCCGCGGAGGATTCAATGGGGCCGCGGTACACTGGCGGGACCCCGCCAGTGGTGCCGGTCCGACCGCGGCTTTACCGCCGCGGTCGGAATCCCCATTGAAGCACCGCCGGCTTGTCGGCGGTGCTCCCGCGGTCCTCCGCCCTGGCGGTCAAAGACCGCCAGGGTCAGAATGAGGGCCATAGTCTGGGACATCCCTGATGCTATGGCCACTGTTGTTTGAAATGACTCACTTGCAAGGAAATGGAGCACTGACAGCACCTGCACTTGAGGGGGGATTCCTGTGGGATGGCGGATAGCTGACATCAGGTCTGGCTCCAACTGGGTACACAGTTCCTGGATTGTGGCACGGTCAAGCCTGTATGTGATAATTACATGTCTTTCCTCCATTGTCGACAGGTCCGCCAACGGTCGGTACACCGGAGGATGCCGCCATCTCCTCACATGTCCCAGTGGACGGTGCCTATGAAGGACAACAGTGAGCACAGGGTCAAACAACTTAGAGGTACATACCCACAGTTTACACAGAACACCATTCATACTCAAAAAGTGGCCGGTATGTGTGTTGAGTCTAGGCCTAGGTATATGTGAAGCAGTTGAAAATGAAGCCATGTGGGCCCCTGAAATGGCGGCTGCCTGACCTCTAAAGTGGGACAATGGGATGTGAGGTAACTGCGCTGGCGTTGTATACCGTCACGGTAGGCGGTCGAAGACTGCGGCGCAATGCTGCATTGGTTAACATTGGACCCTATGGGTCCCAGGAGCCAATGACGATGTACGCCGGCGGTGACGGTACGCACCGCCGCGGACGTGACCGCCATTTTCTATCTGTTCAATCACTCGATACCTGATCTTCGACAGGAGAGGACCTACACTGCAAGTGCTGCTGTGACCTCGGTCTGGAAGAGACAATGGCTCGAGTGTCTGGGGAAAGGGCCCCTGCCTTCACATCAGAGGAGTTGGAGAAACTCGTGAATGGGGTCCTCCCCCAGTACACGCTACTCTACGGTCCTCCAGACAAACAGGTAAGTACACTGTGAGCATGATGTATGGGCTATGCCTGTGTGGAGAGGGCTGGATGTAAGAAGGAAGGGGGGAGAGTGCGGCGTGCAAGAAACAATGGTGAATGCATGTGCCACATGGCAAGGGTAGGGATGGGGGCCAATCACTTTGACGGTGCAGTTGGTAATAACTTTCTCTTCCCCCTGTACAATTCATGTAGGTCAGCGCCCACCAGAAAAAACACATTTGGCGTGCCATCGCCAAGGACGTCCAGACCCTGGGGGTCTACCACAGATGGAGCACCCACTGCCGTAAGAGATGGGAGGACATTCGCCGCTGGAGCAAGAAGACGGCGGAGGCTCAGCTGGGGATGGCCTCCCAACGTGGGACGGGTGCCCGTCGCACCATGACCCCCCTGATGTTCAGGATCCTGACGGTGGCCTACCCGGAGTTGGATGGGTGCTTGAGGGCATCATAGCAGCCACAAGGGGGTGAGTACACTCTCATTCTGCTGACTTTGTGCGCAGTGGAGGTGTCTGGGTGGGGGAGGTGGGCTGTGGGTTTCCCTAGGCCAGGGCGAGTTCTGTAGACAAGGTCCCTCCATAAGGCAGGCCATGTGGCACCCCACCCCCACCTCTGTAGAGTGCCAAGTACACCTAGTCATGCCCCTGTGTCATCTATGTGTGCAGATGTCGTCCATAGACTTGTAGGCCATTTCCCAGGAATTGAACAGTGGAGCCCAAGAGCGCGGCGTAGTGCAGGGGGCTTCTGTGTCTGACGTGTCCGCCAACGGTAGTGGTAATGCATGCACTCAACATGTCTTTCTTCTGTCGTCGTCCCCCTTTTTGTGGTCTCCCTGTTCTTGTGTGCATTAGCATCATCAGGCGGAGGAGCAGTGGCACCGGAGTACCAGAGGGCTACATCCCACATGGCCATGGAGGGCCACACTACGGACTCGGAGTTCACCAGGGGGACAGAGGGCGAGGGGAGCTCCACGGTGGGGACAGGAGCTGAGACCAGTGACACAGACTCGTCCTCTGATGGGAGCTCCCTTGTGGTGGTGGCAACATCTGTGCCACAACCATCTACAGTTACAGCCTCCACCCCCCTTCCAGCAACGCCCTCCCAGCAGCCCCTCAGCCTTCGCCCGTGCCCGCTCACCCGGGAGGGTGGGCATCACCTTCGCCACAGGCACCTCAGGCCCTGCCCCAGTCACCCCTGCTGCCATCAGTGAGGAGGCCATTGACCTCCTCAGGTCCCTCACTGTTGGGCAGTCTACCATTTTGTATGCCATCCAGGGTGTAGAAAGGCAGTTGCAACAAACAAATGCATTCCTGGAGGGCATTCATTCTGGTCAGGCGGCCCTTCAGCGAGCTTTTCAGACTCTGGCCTCAGCACTGATGGCAGCCATTGTCCCTGTCTCTAGCCTCCCCCTCCAACTTCCTCCACCCAGACCCAATCCCCTCTACCTCAGCCTATCCCAAGCACACCTACAGACCAGCATGCACACACAGCAACACACAAGGGAAGATCAGGCAAACATAAGCACCACACATCCCACAGGCACTCACACAAGCATCACACACATGCAGACATACCAACATCCACTGCCTCCACTGTGTCCCCCTCCTCCTCATCTCCCTCCTCCCTCCCTGTCTTGTCTACACTCACACCTGCATGCACTACCTCTACAGCCACTACGTCCCTCTCCAGCACACCCACCACCACACCCCGCACACGTGCAGTCACCACCCTCACTACCATTCACACGTCCCCTGTGTCCTCTCCCAGTGTGTCTGTGACGCCCCCTCCCAAGATACACAAACGCAGGCACACACCCACCCAACAGCCATCCACCTCACGACAGCCTCCAGCACATGCACCTTCACCCAAAGTCAGCAAACGAACACCTCCTACAACCACCACCTCTTCCTCCACTCCCAAACCCCCTCCAGCTACCCGTCCCAGTGTGTCCAAAAAACTTTTCCTGTCCAACCTTGACCTCTTTCCCACACCTCCCCCACCCCGTCCGTCTCCTAGGTCCCGAACTAGCACCTCAGCCACAACATCTCCAGGGCCAGTGGTGCCTGTAGTCACCGGAATCTGGAGTGCACCCACCACCAGGGCAGCCAGTGTGGCACGGAGCCACAGCACAGACAGTCCCCCACCTGTGAAGCATCAGAAGTTGCCCAGTGCCCAGCGGGAGAGGGGGAAGACTCCAGCCACCAAAGCCCCTCCCAGGGGTCCTGGTGGGAGTGTGGAGTCAGCTGTGACACCTTCCAAGGTGGGGAAGGGCCACAAGAAACCCGGCAAGTCTGGGAAGAGCAGCACGGCGGAGAAGACCGCCATCATCCCCGCTGCCCAGGAGGCCACCGCCATCATCCCCGCTGCCCAGGAGGCCATCTCCAGCACCAGCCCAGCTGCCCAGGACAGGACCGCCAGCACCAGCCCAACTGCCCAGGACAGGACTGCCAGCACTAGCCCACCTGCCCAGAAGGCCACCGCCAGCACCAGCCCACCTGCCCAGGAGGCCACCGCCAGCACCAGCCCAACTGCCCGGGAGGCCAGCACCAACCCAGCTGCCCAGGAGGCCAGCACCAGCCCCGCTGGGCCATGAAGGACCGCCAGAACAAGCCCCACTGGGCCATGAAGGACCGCCAGCAAAAGCCCTGCTGGGCTGTGAAGGACCGCCAGCAAAAGCCCCACTGGGCCATGAAGGACCACCAGCAAAAGCCCTGCTGGGCCATGAAGGACCGCCAGCAAATGCCCTGCTGGGCTATGAAGGACCGCCAGCAAAAGCCCAGCTGGGCCATGAAGGACTGCCAGCAGCTGAGTCCGTGCAATGGAGACCGCCGCCTCAAGCACCGCTGAACAGGGCACCGCTGTCTCAAGCACTGTTGAACAGGGCACCGCCGACCCAAGCACCGCTGAACAGGGCACCGCCATCCCAAGCACTGCTGAACAGGGCACCGCCATCTCAAGCACCACTGGCCCATGAGCGGCAAGGGCACTGATGCTACTGAGTCCATCACGAGGTGAATGAAGCACTCTGGGCACCATGCCCCCTCCAGAACCAGTGGAGAGATCCATCCACTACCTCTGTCCTTAGCAGGATGAAGCACTCTGGGCACCATGGCCCCTCCAGAACCAGTGGAGAGATCCATCCACTACCTCTGTCTTTAGCAGGATGAAGCACTCTGGGCACCATGCCCCCTCCAGAACCAGTGGAGAATGTCATCCACTACCTCTGTCCTTAGCAGGATGAAGCACTCTGGGCACCATGCCCCCTCCAGAACCATTGGAGAGATCCATCCACTACCTCTGTCCTTAGCAGGATGAAGCACTCTGGGCACAAGGCCCCCTCCAGAACCAGTGGAGACTGTCATCCACTTGAGAGACTGTGGTTTTGCACTCCCGAGGATGGAACAGTGGGCAACCCACCCACTGTATAGACTTGAGAGACTGTGGCTTTGCACTCCCCAGGGTGGAACAGTGGGCAAACCACCCACTGTAGAAACTTGAGAGACTGTGGCTTTGCACTCCCAGGATGTAACAGTGGGCAACCCACCCACTGTATAGACTTGAGAGACTGTGGCTTTGCACTCCCCAGGATGGAACAGTGGGCAACCCACCCACTGTAGAGACTTGAGAGACTGTGGCTTTGCACTCCCCAGGATGGAACAGGGGCAAACCACCCACTGTAGAGACTTGAGAGACTGTGGCTTTGCACTCCCCAGGATGGAACAGTGGGCAACCCACCCACTGTAGAGACTTGAGAGACTGTGGCTTTGCACTCCCCAGGATGGAACAGTGGGCATGTGGCCCCATCGTGGATTTGGCGTTGTGCACTCAAGTGGCTGAGGTGCCCCCCCTTTCCCTCCCCCTGAGGTGCCTGTTAAGTTGCTCTCTGATGCCCCTGCAGTGTTCTCTCCGTCATGGTCGGGGATCTTGTGTGAGTGTCACTCTCTTTTCCCTCTCCACTCCCCTGTGTCGTAGGTGCAGTACACACTGTGGTCTTCGCCGCCGGCATTCGTGCTCCTGGTAGAGGAGCAGGAAGACTATTGCAGGTAGAATTTGGAGTTCCGGGTTCATGGTGTCCTCGTTCCTCGTGGGGTGTGTAGAGGTGAGCGTTTTTCCTTTGGAATTCCTGTTTCCGCCGTGTTTTTATCCACGGTGAATCCGCCCCGGAAAAGGTGTCGGATTGGCCTGTCATAATAGTGTGGGAGGTACATTGTCTGTCTGTTGGCGGTGACCGCCATGCTGTTTGCTTGTACCGCCGTGGCAGTTGGAGTGTAAAAGTGGCTGTCTTTGTTGGCGGTTTCCGCCACAGTCGTAATAGCAAATTTTTTCCGCCGGCCTGTTGGCGGTCTTACCGCCGCTTCATCACCGTCCGCCAGGGTTGTAATGACCACCTTAGTCTCTTTTCTGAAGATTTTCTTCAGCGGGACGAACCTGGCAGTCCAATCCAACCTCCTGGAACTCTTCTCCGGATACGCGTCGCAGGAGCCCTCCGTGGATATTTTTACCTTCGGACGTAGTCGTTTTTTTTAGGTGAAAATCCTTCGACCAGGGCAAACCTGGATCTTGATCCGATGTCCCTGGAGCCCTCCTCAGATACGCTGACTGGGAGGTCCTGGTCAACTTTCTACGTTCGGACTTAGGGGGTGATTCTGAGCTTGACGGGCGGCAGGAGCCGCCCGCCAAGCGGGAACCGCCAGAATACCGCTGCGCGGTCAAAAGACCACTGCGGTTATTCTGTGTTTCCCGCTGGGCTGGCGGGCGACCGCCAGAAGGCTGCCCGCCAGCCCAGCGGGAAACCCCTTCCCACGAGGAAGCCGGCTCCGAATGGAGCCGGCGGAGTGGGAAGGGTGCGACGGGTGCAGTAGCACCCGTCGCGATTTTCAGTGTCTGCATGGCAGACTCTGAAAATCTTTAATGGGCCCTCTTATGGGGGCCCCTGCAGTGCCCATGGCCATTGGCATGGGCACTGCAGGGGCCCCCAGGGGCCCCACGACACCCCTCACCACCATCCTGTTCCTGGTGGTCAAAACCACCAGGAACAGGATGGCGGTGAGGGGGTCGGAATCCCCATGGCGGCGCAGCAAGCTGCGCCGCCATGGAGGATTCCTCAGGGCAGCGGAAAACCGTCGGGAAACCGCCGGTTTTCCGTTTCTGACCGCGGCCATACCGCCGCGGTCAGAATGCCCTTGGGAGCACCACCAGCCTGTTGGCGGTGCTCCCGCGGTCGTTGACCCTGGCGGTCATTCAGAATGACCCCCTTAGTCTCTTTTTTGGAGATTTTCTTTACCGGGACGAACTTGCAAATCAGGCCGGGTCACGGTTGAGGCAAGCCGGCTAGAGTTGAAGCGGCGGGTCGGTCCCTCTATGGAGCTTTTTTTCAAAAGTTCCCCATACTTCTCCAAACTTCTGGGTCTTCTCCCAGATGTTCTTTCAAGGTTCTTTTGGGGTCCACATCTCACCCCAAGGGTCCAGAAGCTCTGAGATGATCCTGGGGGGTGTGGACTAAAACTCCCAGAATGCACCTGGCGCAAACTCCTTTTTGGCCACTAGGCAGTGGTCAGCTGGGTAATTTTTTGTTGGTGCAGAGGACTCTGGTTAGAAATTTTTCACCTGTAGCAAACAGGGAGTCCCTCCTTGAACCAGTTGAAGCCAGGCAAAGTCCTTCTTGTGGTGAAACCCAATTGTGCAGCTGGTGCAGTCCTTCTGAGAGGAGGTTCCAAGTGCAGGCCAGGGGTCCAGCAGGGCAGTCCTTCCTCTTCTGTAGTTTTTCCTGGTAGGGATGTGGTAGGAAACTGAGGCTTGGGTGCAGGTCTGGCAGTTTTATCCTTGCTCCTGGGTGAAAAACAGGGGGGTCCTGATTCTCCAATCAGGTGCAGGGTTCTTCCCCCTCTGATGACCACTTCCTGGGAAGTGTGGCAAAAATCAATCCCAGGAGCCAACATTCTTCAAAAATCTATCATGGCCGAAAATGATTTTTGGAGGTTACATCTGGCTGGGCCCACTCAGTGGTGTGGCTAAAAATCATTAACACACCCCTCTCCTGCCCTCTCCTAATCTAATCAAGGGGGCACCCAGTTGTCTGGGTTTGCAGGATGTGGGGGTGTTACTGGGTTGCTCCAAATTTCCCTCTCTGTCTTTGAAGACCAGTTTGGCAGCCCTCCCCCTTCCTGCCCCACCATCTGCTAAGGGGAGATTCCCTCCCACAGGCACATCTCTTTGTGTGAAGCCAGGCCACTTCACACCTCATCAAGGCAGCCTGGCCAGGCTGTCAGAGGCTGGCCAATCAGAGCACAGCAGCAAAAACAATGCAGGGCTGAAATTGGCAACTATTCAGGTAAAGTTAAAAACTCTTTACCCGAACAAGTTATATTAAATCCAACAACTGGAAGATGTGGGATTTATTATAACAATTAATTTGATACCAAACTCTTTGTATCTGTCATTTAAGGGGACTTTTAAAATTAAAATAAAGTCTCCCCATTCTAACCTATCAAGGCCATTCACTACAATGAGGGAAAAGCGAATTTGGCCATTTTTACCTCACCAGGGCTTATAAAACTACTTTTATAAGGTCTCTGCTTATAGTTACATGGCACACCTTAGGGGTGACTTATATGTAGAAATAAGGTAGTTTAAGACTTTGGAACTACTTTTAATTCCAAAGTCGAATTTGCATATAACTTTAATTTAAAAGCAGCCAGCAAGGCAGGCCTGCCTTTAAAATGACACTGGGCACCTCAGCAGTGCACCTATGGGTGCAACACCTATGCTGTGGTCCCTAAACCCATATGCCCTACCATATACTAGGGACTTATAAGCAGGTTGACTTCGCCAATTATAATTAGACTAATTTGCATACTGATTTTATACAGAGCACAGGCCCTGGGACTGGTTAGCAGTACCCAGGGCACCATCAGAGTCAAGAAAACACCTGGGTGGTAGTGGTGGTGGTGCTGGTGGTGGTTGTGGTGAGCAAAGAAGGTCCGCCTTGTGGAAATGCCCTCCAGGTTCCGGAGGCTTGTTCATGGCGATATCTGCGGCCCATTTTTCAGTACCCACACTCGACTTGAAGTATGTGTTGGTACCTCATTGCCCTCTGTTGAAACTTCCTGACCTGGATGGGTTTCATATTTGCAGCTGTTAAGACAAATAGGAAATCTAACATTAGGTAATGCATTGTGTGAAATGGCACAACAAAAATAAATCAGACAATTCATCTATTGTACTTGTAACAGCTCATATCATCATACAGACCATTGATTGTCCCTGAGGAAGTACATGGCAAGCCAGCCTACAAAGGTCCTATCACACATAGCACATCTGAACCCTACAAGATGGGTAACAACAACCATGATTTTGGCATCTATGTTCTGCCAGTTGTCAACTAACAATCATGCTGCACATCCTCCAACACTGCCAGGGCTACAAATGTCATTGAACGGGATGGAAATCTAGGGCCACATGATCTGCAAGTTGTAAATGGACTTGCCAGTATAGTACTCATGTGTGAAACATGAGTGTGTATACTAGGTTCGGACAAAAGATTCACTGATTTACATGTCTGTGTACGAAACTTGTATCATCAGTCCTAGGTACACTATTCACAAACCTATGCCTGTGTTTGAGGGTGGGGGGGTGGACTAACAACTAATAATTTCAAACAACAAGGACACCCAGGAAGATTAGGAAAGCTGGACATGTGTTTGGCTCAGCACACACACCACAGGTAAGGAGGATTTCCAAATAGGAGACAGCAAACCCTTGACCAATCCCATCGCCACTCATGTTTGGAAATGCAGACCTTTGTCCACATCATTTACTACTAGTAAGCCATGACTTACAACAAACACAGAGATGCAAGAACACCCCTGGCCATGAGTTGCATGCACACCTAGGCCATTGCACTCAAGTGCCACATACTCGTAGCACTACATGTGGAGCTACATGATGCTAGTAAGTTTAACCTGCAGTCTAATAAGTACATTAGTGAATTATGAAGCAGAAGTCTGTGGGTAAGCATTTGGCAGCCACATTCTGGGAGAATTTGGGTCTGACTGGCTGACTAAATCACAAACTTGGTCCAGTGCGACTCTTTATGATTCAAGTTTTATCCACATGACTCATCCCTATTCACATTGCAGTGCCTACAGGACTGACCTAGAATACCTAAAAAAGACAATAGGATAAGGATTGGCCAACTCAAAGATGGTGATAAAATGATATTCCACTCATGGAACAAAACAAATGATTGGCCAGCGCATCACACCTTGCTATGTGTCCAACACACAGGAGTCCATCACACATCACCAGCAAACACAATACATAACACACACATCAACACTTACTGTAGTTGTCTGGGTCCTCGAATCGAGCCACCTCGCCAAAAGTATAGGGTGCCGGTCCAGCTATAAGGCATGGAAGGGAGAAATGTGCTCAATGTCTGTGCACTGTACAACAATTCCAAAGAAAATTACTATGTGTAAGATTACATCAGAAAGTAAAGCCTCTCAGACATGATGATACTGCATCCTATATAGCACGGCTATCATGTACATACAATGGGTCTCCAGTGAGTGATACACACACATCTGCACACATGCAGTGGCCCTAACTATCATGTGGTGGCAAACATGCTCCTTCATTAGTGAGCAGACATAATAATAGAGTGTATTCGTCTCATCATGTGTATCCATGAGAGACATCCAAAGCACTTCCCGTGAGGACTGCATTACCAGTCAACCAGCCATTGTGACCATGACAAATTTATGACACACAGGTACAATGTACAGAGGGGCAGGGACAGTTGTTAGCCGTCGTGTTGTTACAGTTTCTTCATTTGATGTGGCACAGCTATGATGAGTTGCACCAACCATAGAGATATGAACCCATGTGCATACCTTTGGCCAGCCATCCCTATTCGACACGTGCCACAAAAAAAAACAAAATACCAGTCTAATATGTTAGCTGAGCGCGGCTAGAACTTGTTCTCTATGTGTTCAAATCCAGATCAGACATGTATCCGAAATGAAGGAGGGACACAATAATCCCTAAGATTTTTGGAATTTCCATGATCGGTTTCCTTACACACTCACCAGACACATATGAGACATATGTTCGGGCCACATTGCTATCATCAATTGACGTGAAGCCTGCACTCATTTTCAGCCTTATGTAGTGTTTCGAAAGTCAGTCTAGCTGTTGCCTCAACAAATGATGGTAATGATTTCAAAATTTCTATACCTCACAGGCAACTGTGGCCTATATCTATACATAATTGGCTCCTGATTTGTGTTGCTGTTTGACACAAAGGCGGCACTAACTTACATAATGCAAATGTATTCACTAAGTTTGTGGAGCTCTTGCTTCCTAACAGCTAGCAATTGTGGTCCTTAACAAAGTAGATATATGACCCTGTATGTTTCAGTACCATTCCACACACTCAACAACATTGTCGGCAGATATTGCAAAAATCAGCTGATGTCACTACAGAGCATTTAAACATGCACATTAACATGATTTGTACTCACCAACAGGGCCACCAATCACAGTCCCCAGGTGGTCCAGCAGATCTTGCTCCCTGGAGATAAGGTCAGCCCAGCGGTGCTTCAGCTGGTGGTCATTTCTTGGTATCCTATAAATCCGTTGCAGATGATGCAACACCTTTGCCCACCTGAGCCTCCGTGCCTCAGTGTGATACCACTGTATCACCTGCCCACCTACCTCAATTATTAGGGGTAGGAAATGGCACACCAGCCATATAAATCCAACTAGCTCCTGCTCTCCAATCTTGCCAAGATGAGTCCTACCCAACATCTCTGTAGCAACAGAGAAATAGGGGATAAAGGGGAACAAAGGAGAAAAGGGGGAAAGTAGAACAGGAAAAACTTCAAAAAAACAACTAACACAGCCCAACTATACCCAAACTAACACTAGCCACAACAGACTCCCAACAAAACAAAGACAATACTTTACAAACACAAATGAGCACAAAAAACACACAGACAGTATACTACAACAGGTTTTTATTCACAAAAAGACAATAAAAAGACCACACAGGAGACAAATTCACTAAATATACAGAGACCAATTGAGACACAGCCACACAGTCAGGAAATATCACAGACTGCAAAGTGAAAGTGAAAGTACACCCACTGTACATATTCTGTAAACAGGATATCCTATTACATCACTTCCTGCCTAAAATGGCGGGCGTTTTTATCGGCATGCGTCAAAATATTTTGACACATACAGTCTGCGCGTCATTTTTTTCGATGCACAGGAGTAGATATGAGCCTGCATCCATATGTTTGGAAATAGTTTTACACTTAACCAATTTCCTGAGGTACAGTGTGGAAGATACAGCTCAGGGGCAGTGGTTATTTCAGGGCATTATGTGATGTTTTCCAGCCATAAGCATCATTTTTGGATGCTTGTGCGTCATTTTTTGACGCATATGTGGCAAAATTTCAGGCATTAACTGGGTTTGGGTCATTTTACCATTTTAATGTTATATTACAGTTGTGACAATACTGAGATAGGCTGATTGAACCCACTTTGGTCATGACGGTGTATGGGCACATGTGACACATCATACTACTACGGACCATGATCCGCTACTTCATGTACAGGATTTTCACTCTTGACTGACGCACTAGATGGCCAAACGTGAGGCCTACATATCTGTATTGCACAAATTGGGCATGTTTGGCATCAGGAGAGGATAGCAAGGTGGCGCACATAAGTACAATACCTCAATGCCTATGGCTCAATGTGTGTGCATTGGCTACTAATGTTGTTGACCCACTGTGTGAGTATCACAAGATGCATCATTGCAAATATGCTTGTATGAATGTGGAGTCAATGTGTCCAACCCTCAGATGCAAGTCAGTGTAGAAATGAGAGAGGACATGTGTTAGTCATACATGTAGCAACATCTGCTGTGTGCAGTTTTTAGTTTTTGGGTAACGTAAACACCACAAATGACAAAGCATGCACCGGATAGATAGCAGACGCTTGTTCATGTCAATGGCCCAAAACTTGCCCATCACATGTCCTGGAATTTTGTATTCTGCTTCCTAGGCACTTGTTTTTGAGCCCACCATGAGTCAGTCACATGTACAGACTAAATGGGTACCGTGTTATTGACACGGAAAGCCAAACGTGAACCACAATTGTAATATCACACCACAGTTGTGGTCATATGACAGAGCCACAACTCTCCTGTGGCAGTGGCAGACCAGCAGACCAAGCAGCACGTGGCCACATATTTCCAGTGATCAATTGCACAGAGGTGTCTGGTTCATGTGTGTGGGCCAATGTTGATCCTGTATATTTTTAGGGGTCTATGTTGTCACAGTTATGTCCAGGTCGAGTCATGAGTCAGTGGCAGCTATTCCTGCATCTACTGAGTATCCTTCGGAAATCAATGGAAGTAAAGCCAATGAGGATATAAGAACCCACACTGGGATGGTCCCACCCTGTCACTGCAGACGTGTTATGAGACTGTCAACAGGGCAACCTTGGTGTGCTGAGTGAGATCATATCTCAGGAGTCTTGTACCGGCAGGTGTCATTATAACATTTGTGCACAGGTTGGCCTGTAAAGTTCCCACTGCATCTGGGAACATAATAGCCTCTGTGTTGATTAATCTTGCAGCTATTCACCATGCACAGCCCATCAATATGTTGTGAGCAATGTGAATCAGCGTGTGAACTATCAGGGTCCTAACATGTGTGGACTTTTCATGCACATTATCAGAGGTTGCTGGTTCTGCTGGAGGCACCATACCCAATCCCTGCATACAGCCATGGTACACTGTCACAATTTGTCGCTCACGCATACATGAGACCCAGACAAGGGATAGGCCATGATTTGGGTATTTGGAGACAAGTTCCCAACTATGGTACAAGAATAAGCAGATTATGCTAAATAACTTATTTGAGTATGCATTGAAGAACCACCTGACAAAATACCCCCAGAGGAATGTGAGGGTTGGGAAAGCAAGTATGATACATATGTAGTCACAAGGAACCTTTAGGGTAACGCACAGACAGGTGCCAGTAAGGCTGACAGGATTCACGGTCAATCAGGATCCATCAATTTCACAAGGTACATACTCAGTGGACTGACTAAGACTGGTCGGAGGAAGAACAAGACAGTTGACATGGAAAACTGTGTTTGTCCTGTGTTTTGGAAGGTGACACATAAACCCAAGGGCTGTATTACACTGCTTATTTTTCTAGCAATGCATAACAGTGTAATCGAAAAAATGGCAGCTTCTATGCTATTCCAAGCATCTGCAAGGGCAGTGCATGTTCAAATGGCTGGTCTGCATGGAGGTGCTCACAGGTGTGTGCTGCATCAGTTTCGCACAAGTCCTGTAGGTGAGATTTGAGTTCAAATGGCCAACAGTACCTTTCACATGGGAAGCAAACTACAGGTGATAACAGAGCTTAGAGACGACAAGCCAGTGCATTATTTAACCTGACGTCCATGCAGACAGATGTACGACTATGGCATACCATACTAAAGGGTGAAGTACACTGGATTAATATTGTTAGTCTGTGTGTGTGTAGAGGAGGGAATATCTGGGTACACATATTACCATTCCAGGGACCTCTTAAGACGGGTGGGGTGAGACCAGTAACATGGGTGTGTCAGGACTTAGGACATGGGCTGACATGTACATGGAATGTCATGTGCGCAATGCTTGTCATAGGTGTGGCACTTGTGCTCTCTATGTTCTGCTTATATGGAATTCTAGTCACACATGGTCCTTGCAAAGATAGGTGATGTAACAGTTACTGCTGTCAAGGGTGTCAGCATACATTAATGTTGCAATTGCACATCCCCTGCCTCATGTACCATGCTTTTTGTTCCATCATTGACTGATGGTGTCTTATTTATGTGCCATATGCTGCAAAGAATCATATTGCAAACATGTATGTGTGAAATAGATGTGGTCCTCTGCTATTGCCCTTCAAAGGTAAAATGTACAGGATATATGTAATTTACGGTGTGTGAATGTGACTGTTGAATTATACGCATCACAATTGCTTTGGAAATTTCTGTGTCCTGATCGGTACATCAGCAATGCTCCATGAGGCTACACTCTTATTCTGATAGTTGGAGATAAAGGTGAGTAAAAATGATTACCCAGACCATGATATGGTGATTATTATAGGTGTTTATTTACATATGTTGATACAGCGATGATGGTGAGTTGATTCAAAAGAAGTTGTTGACAATATGTTGGCGCCTATGCAATCCCGCAGCTGTGTTTGGTTGGTCCCCCTCATGTTGCAGGCCAGCATCCTCCTCTTCCTCCTCTTCAGGCATTTGTGGCTCTGGTTCTAATAGGGGAATGTTCCTTCGTACACAAATGTTGTGCAGGATGGCACATGTTAAAATGATCTTGCAGACCATTTCTGGTGAGTATAGGAGGCTGCCACCAGTGAAGTTGAGGCACCTGAATCTCGACTTTAGGATGCCAAAGGTCCTCTCGACTATGGTGCGTGTCCTCCTATGTGCCTCATTGTAGGCATGCTCTGCTGCAGTGCTTTGATTGCCAAATGGTGTCATAATCCATGGCTGGATCCCATACCCCTGATCAGCTGAAAGAGAAAATGATTGAGATCATGTTGATATAGCTTGCCCCATTAATATCACCTTGCATGGCAGTAGTTGTCTTGTGTTGTCTGTGACTCTTTTGTGTTATTGTGTTGATTCCTAGGCTTCTAGGATGTACCATCAGCATTGGGTTGTTTCCTTGACTGAACGTGTGTTTGCCTGCTGACCGGTTGTCAGCAGTATGTTTTGGGAGTTGCAGTACAGTGTGTACTCCCTAGCATTGTGACCTGTGATACAGGTGTCCCTGTGTCTTCACTGGGGGTGAGATGATAGTTCCATACACAGATTCAATTTGACAGTGGTGGTAACACGTTAGCATCTATGTACCCTGGACATCCCATATCTTTAGGCTTATGCAATGGATTAATTTAAACATCAGTGAGACGCTTACATTTTGCGAGGTGACAATTAGCCAAACCTCTCCATACGTTGTGATCATTGACGTCTTAACATTTGGCTGTACACTAATTTTCACATGTGTGACAGGTTCACTGCAGACCTATCAAACATGCCTAGCGGTGTCACAACCTCAGTGTGTTCCTGTTCACATGTCGCTGTCATGGTGTATGTGTTGTTTGTCCTAGAGGGTGGCTGTGCAGTGTCTATATGAGTAGGTTTCTGTACTTACCAACAAGTAGTCCATTTCCATATCGTCCATCCTGGAAGTGTTGATTGATGGGTACGGTGATGGAAGATGAATGAATCATGTACACTTCCAGGATACTTTGCCACAATGTTGGTGATCAATCCCTGGTGATCCACAATGGCCTGCACATTGATAGAGTGTGTGTGCTTCCTGTTGCGGTATAGATGTTCAGTTGCAGCAGGTGGCACAAGGCGTACATGTGTGCAGTCAATGGCACCAAGGATGTGTGAAATCCATTAATGAGGTAAAACCCCTGTTTTGTCTCCTGCTGCTTCTACTGTGTGTTTGGGAAGCAGATGTGGCGGGTGTGAGTCTGATGATAGCATCCAGTACCTTGGGCAGGAAGGCGGAGAATGATGGCTGTGAGATCCCAGCAACCAGGGCGCCAGTGGTTTGAAAGGATCCACTTGCCAACATGTGTAGTACAGCTAGTAGCTTGGTTTATGGTGGGAAGGTGCGGGGTGACTGCAAGCTGGGTGCCAACTGTGGCTCAATGTTGCGCAGCAGCTGCTGAATGGCTTGCCAGTTCAACCTGTACCTCTGGATGATGTCATGTTCCCTGAGGCCATGAAGGGTTGTCCTTGTGTGAAATATCCTCCCCTGCCTTCTGAGTTGCCTTTGGGGTCCCTGCTGGTGTTGTGGAAGCTGCTGTTGTTGTTGCTGTGCTCAGCGTCTGTGTGCACGCTGGATGAGAAGCATCTCTGTGTCTTCCTTTTGCTGCTCTGCTGTTGCTTCTGTGTGTTTTGATTAAATACAGGTGTGTTTGCCCCATTTTAACGCCTGCTCTGACCCAGGCGTTAATCTTTTACGCAAATCGGGCTGTGCGTCATTTTCAGACTCCGCCTCCCGGGCGTTTGGGATTTTTGCGCTGTAGCATGAATACGACACATGGGTGTTTGTGTCATTTTTTGGACGGGAACGCCTACCCTGCATATCATTAACGCAAGGCGGTTTCCTGCATCCAGAAAATGACGTACACGGCAGGATTTTGACGTCTGCGGGCGTAAAAGTTTAAATATGGGGCAAGGTTTGCGCCGAATGTGCGTCAACAGTTTTGGCGCACATTCGTCGCAGACGGAGTATAACTATACCCCAAAGAACACAAATGGAGACAGGGCTACACAAGCTGCCCTGCGCAGTTTGTTTATCTACAAGGAAAGCTGTCCGCAGCCCAACGTATTCCTGTGTGCAATTCCACCACATGGGGTCCCAGCTACCGGGGCACTTCTATACCACAACGGCTTACTATACAAGTAAAAAGACTTACCACCAACTGATATTGATATTCTGGCCCAGCTGGAGAGCATCCTGACAGAAGTCTAGAAAATGTGGGATTTGGGTGTCATTGAACCCATTGAGGGCCCCCGGAAAGAGAAAGGAAATGAGGTTTTGTGTGGATTACAGGGGTCTCAATTCAGTAACTAAGACAGATGCACACCCAATTCCAAGAGCTGATGAGCTCAGAGACGGATTAGGGCCATCCAGATTTCTGAGTACTTTTGATTTGACATCTGGGTACTGGCAGATTGGCCCGACTCCAGGAGCAAAAGAGAGGTCTGAATTCTCCACTCCAAGTGGTCATTATCAGTTTACTGTTATGCCTTTTGGATTAAAGAATGTCATTGCCACTTTCCAAAACGTTGGTGAACCAAGTCCTTGCTGGGCTGGAATCCTTTAGTGCATCTTATTTGGATGACATAGCTGTCTACAGCTCCACCTGGTGGGATCACCTGATCCACCTGGGAAAAAACCTTGAGGCTCTTCATGCCTCGCTATGAAGGCCAATAAGTGCCAGATAAGGCAGGGCAAAGTTGTTTACTTGGGCCACCTGGTAGATGGATGCCACGTCCAACCCCTTCAATCCAAGATCCAGACCATTCTGGCTTGAGAAGCTCCTATGAACCAGACTCAGGTCAGGGCTTTCCTTTGCTTAACTTGGTATTATAAATGATTTATGAGGGATTGTGGCACCATAGTGCCCCTCCCCTCACAGAACTGACCTCCAAGAAAATTCCCAAAAAGGTTAACTGGACAGTGAGTTGTCAAAGGGCCTTTGAATGCTATGTGCTCTGCTTCTGACCTACAAGCTCCAGACTACTCCAGGCAGTTTATTGTCCAAACAGATGCCTTAGAACTGGGGATTGGAGCTGTCCTTGCCAAGAAAAATTATAAGAGACATGACCAGCCTATTGCTTTTACAAGCAGAAGACCTAGGGAACAAAAATGGAGTGCCATAGAGAGGGAAGCCTTTGCTGCGGTCTGTACCTTGAGGAAGCTGAGGCCATACCTGATTGTTGCAACAAATGAAAGGTGAAAAATCCCAAACTGCTTAGGTGGCCTGTTTCCCTACAGGGAATGGACTTCCAAAGAGAACACAGACCTGGGACTGCCCATGCCAAAACAGATGGTCATTACAGGTTCTTCCACTTAGGTGATAAAGACTCACTAGGCAAAGGGTAGTCTCATCCTCTTTTGTTTGTGGGGGGGGGTAGTGTGACACAGTGCCTCTTTTGACATGGTTAGCCCCCAATTTTGTGCCTGGCATTTGATGTGGTTTCAAAGCTGTTAATGCCCAAGGCCCCTGCTAACCAGGTTCCCTGGGCAGGACTTATTTCCCAAAACTTTTGTGATGCATTGGCACAAATGGTAACTCATTTAGCTGCCACTGTAAGTCCAGGGTAAATGGTACTTATGTACCCAGGGCATGGGGTTCTAAGGATAGGCACCTGAGGGAAGCAGCATAGATTGTGCCTCTCTCAGGGGCTATGCATCCAAGTGTACACAGCACTGCCGTTGCAGACTGAGTGTCCTGGTGAAATCCTAAAAGGCAAAACTGACATGGCACACAACCTGTGTGTCCTGTCCACTATACACTGTATGCAATATAGGTAAGTCACCCCTCTGGCATGCTTTTCAGCCCTAAGGCAGGGTGCACTATACTGCATGTGTAGGCATAAATGCATTAGCAATATGCCCCTACTGTGTCCTTGCCAAACCTGGGACATAATAAGTGAAGAGAACAGCTATTTTAAATGCATGTGCTAGGCATTGGTCAGTACGAGTTTAACAGCTACAAGATGGCCACTCTGAACTCTGAGTTGTTTGGTTATCAAATAACTCTGAACAATAAAGCCAAAAGGGTACCGGTATTTGATTTATTGCAAAATTTACCCAGGGGCCACCTTAGAGGTGACCCCTGCAAAAGCTAACTAACCCTAGCATGGTTGCTGGTTGGCCACAACCAGCCTGCCCCATCAGACACGATTCTGGAACCCTGGGGTGAGAGCCTTTGCTCTCTGGGTCTGGAAAACAAAGCCCTTCCTGGGCAGAGGTGTTACACCTCCTCCTCCAGGAATGTGCGCAGCCATGCCTATGCGATTCAAAGGGCTTGCCACCCTTGAAACTCGACCCCCAGCTCTGCTGCTAGCAGCAGATGGCTGCTCCCGTTAGAAACCCCCACTTTTGTCAGGAACAATGGCTGGAAAATGCACACAGGACAGGAGGATTGGACATCCCCAGCCTGCGCTACCCCTAAGGTGTTGTATGCAAGGTTACCCCTCCATTTCATTTTTCTCTTGCATGGTAGGACCACATTCTACCCAAAGGACCCGGAATACAAACCCTTTAAGTGTGCCAAGTTTGGTGGCATTGTAACCTCCAGTGGCTGAACCATGCAATAACCAGGGATACTGGACCCCCAATGTTGAACACCCAGAAGAAAAGTCCACTTTGGACTCTCCAAGGACCAGTAGCAAGCTTCAGTCGAGGGACTTCAGGACACAAAAGCCTCACCCCGAGTGGCCCTGCTGACCTGAAATCCACCCTCAAAATTACCTTCCTCTGGGTTCCAAGGGCACACAGCTCTTGGCTCACATTTCTGCTCTGCACCCAGCCCCCCTGGACCCTGCACTGGAGAACCATCTGTGTTCTAAGGGACCCCTTGTGACCTCTACACTCCAAGGGGACCCAACGGGCTCACCTTGAAGTTCATCCGTGCAGTGCTTTTCCAAGTGGTACCCCACAGGGGTCCTGCACCATCTCTAAGGACTTTTGGCAGGTGCTCCTACCGGAACAAAGAGCCGTCCAAACCTCCCTGGCTGGTCCACCTGATTTTCTATGCATTTTTAAAGTTTTCTCCCATTGATTCATAAGGTGCATAATTATGCACAGAAGCAAGTTATTTTCTAAACTTTGAAAAATCATAACTTAGAAAGTACTTACCTGATTTTGATGTTCTTGATCTTAAACTTTTATAAAAATCTGAAGCATTTTTGTAAATTGGTCTCCAGTTATTCTTTTGAGTGAGTGTCCACATTTATTGATACTGTGAGTACAACAAATGCTTAGCACTTCTCCAAGATTGGCCTAACTGCTTGGCCAAGCTACCATAAAAATGACAGGTTTAGGTGGGTGAGTTTTTACCTCTATAATCCAAGGTGGGGTTGCTTGGACTCCCTGCACTGTGCACATTGTTTTTTACACTATATAGAGAACCATCCTCCTACAAACGATGCATGGCATTTTGCCCTGAAAGGGATGCCACAGTGTCCTTATTAAAGAGGAGAAGGTGTAAGCTTCAGGACCGCTTAAAAAGAAAGGAATGTGACTGGATATGGGTGGACTTAAGATTGGCAGTTACTAGTGGACAGGCAATAACTTTCTGGGCTATAATTGCAGAGGCATGTGGGACTAAAGTTTATTTCTAAATCATATGCAGTAAATGACGCAAGGAGAGGGGATATAACATTCCTGAAATCAGCACTCACACATATGATCCTCTCTCAGAAAAAGAAATAAAGCTTACTATTCAAAGGATGTTTTCCTCTGTTGTGATGCCCCTGATGAAATCCCCATCTCTGTTTTAAAACAAGAACCATACCTATGAAGTAAAGTTTTGTACCTGGTTTTTAACAGCTGCTACATGACCAGAAGAATCCCTCCCCCTTGGACGGGGAGTGCTATAGTACAGCTTTTTAAGAAGGGTATTCGTAATTTGCCCGTGAACTATCAACAGATAGCCCTCTTAGATGCGGTGGGTAAAGTCTTCACATAGGCCCTCATTCTGACCCTGGCGGTCGGTGATAAAGCGGAGGCCAACCCGCCAACAGGCCGGCGGTCCAAAATATGCAATTCTGACCCTGGCGGGAACCGCCAACACAGCCCGCCGCATTAACACTCAGCCCGCCACGGCGGAACAAACAAACAGCGCGGCGGTCCCCGCCAACAGCCAGGCGGCAGACAATGTACCGCCCACCCTATCACGACCCACCAATCCGCCACCTTTTCCGGGGCGGGAGCACCGCCGATAAAAACACGGCGGAAACAGACTACGAACGGGAAAACGCTCACCTCCACATACACCACGCGAGATTCCGGCAGTATGGAACCCGAGTTGCAGGTCATTCCCGCACTCCTATACCTGCTCCTGTACCAGGAGCACGCCCGGCGGCGCGGAAGACATCGGTGAGTACTGCACCTACGACACAGGGGAGGGAAAAGATTACCGGCACACACCCACCCACCCACACCCACTACAACACACACATCAATGCATTCCCACAGATCACTGTCACAACCCACAAACCCCCCCTTCCGAAATAATGCAAAGACCAAAAGAAGAGATCTCAAACGGGCAGATATATTGAAAAATGGACAGCAGTAATCCAAATAAATAAATAAACTATGTACAAAATATATACAGCTACTAAATGTAGTCCAACCACTGTCCGTGGACCACAGGGGTCCTGAGCAAAGGGGCAAGGCCCAGTCCCACGACAAGAACTCCACGGAGAGAACACTGCAGGGGCATCAGAAAGAAAAAAGGACAGGCACCTCAGGGGGAAGGGAAGGGGGGGCACCTCAGCCACTTGAGTACACGACGCCAGATCCACGAGGGGACTCCATGACCACTGGCCCATCCTGGGGAGAGCAAAGCCACAGTCCAAACAGTCCATACAGTGGGTGGCCTGCCCACTGGGCCATCCTGGGGAGAGCAAAGCCACAGTCCAAACAGTCCATACAGTGGGTGGCCTGCCCACTGGGCCATCCTGGGAGAGCAAAGCCACAGTCCAAACAGTCCATACAGTGGGTGGCCTGCCCACTGGGCCATCCTGGGGAGAGCAAAGCCACAGTCCATACAGTCCATACAGTGGGTGGCCTGCCCACTGGGCCATCCTGGGGAGAGCAAAGCCACAGTCCAAACAGTCCATACAGTGGGTGGCCTGCCCACTGGGCCATCCTGGGGAGAGCAAAGCCACAGTCCAAACAGTCCATAACAGACTCCACTGCCACGGGAGGAGGCATGTTGGCCAGAGGACATCCTGCAGCCCTGCCCGAGACAGATCCTGCCCTGCCACGTCTGCCAAAGGGCCAGCGGTTCCTGCCTGGAAGGGCCCAGTTCAGCGGTTCTTGCCTTGAAGGGCCCAGTTCAGCGGTTCTTGAGACGGCGGTCACCAGCGGAGCGGTGCTGGAGACGGCGGGGCCCAGTTCAGCGGTTCTTGCCTTGAAGGGCCCAGTTCAGCGGTTCTTGAGACGGCGGTCCCCAGCGGAGCGGTGCTGGAGACGGCGGGCCCAGTTCAGCGGTTCTTGCCTTGAAGGGCCCAGTTCAGCGGTTCTTGCCTTGAAGGGCCCAGTTCAGCGGTTCTTGAGACGGCGGTCCCCAGCGGAGCGGTGCTGGAGACGGCGGGGCCCAGTTCAGCGGTTCTTGCCTTGAAGGGCCCAGTTCAGCGGTTCTTGCCTTGAAGGGCCCAGTTCAGCGGTTCTTGAGACGGCGGTCCCCAGCGGAGCGGTGCTGGAGACGGCGGCCATTCTATGGCCAACTGCTTATTGCCTGGTGGTGCCCTCCTGGGCAGCGGGGATGGTGCTCCTTCAATGCCCACCTGGGCTGTGGGTGGTGGGGCCCTCCTGGCCAGCTGGGCTGGGTCCTCCCTGGGCAGCGGCTATGGGGGTGGTGGGCTCTCCCGGGGCAGCTGTGCCGGTTCCTCCCGGGGCAGCGGCTATGGGGGTTGCGGGCTCCTCCTGGGCAGCTGTGACGGGTCCTCCATGGGCAGCAGGCCTGCTGCCTGACTTCTCCGCCTTGCTGCCCTTGCCCTCCTTAGTCGGGAGTCTGTGGCCCTTTCCTCCCTTTGGAGCTGTGGCTGTTGACGGTGGCTGGCTAGTGTCCTGGGGGGATATCGAATCCGGGCTCCGGCGGCGGCCCTTCCGCCTTCTGCTCCTCTTCCCAGGGGGTGGGCTGGCTGTCCCCTTGCTGCTGGGCGAAGATCCAGACCTGGGGGCTGGTGGGCTCCAATACCCCTGCACCCTTGTCAAGGGGGCTGCAGGGCTGGTGGTGGCTGAGGTGCTCTTTTTACCCCGACGAGAAGGAGGGGGGGGGCTCAGGGTCAGGAAAGAAGGTAGCAGTAGAGAGATAGATTTTCTTGGGACAATGGAGAGTGGTAGGTACAGTGGGTATGGGAGTGGAGGGAGAGGATGTGGTTGTAGGCGAGACAAGTTTGCTGTCTTTGGGTGCAGGTGCAGGAGCGGGAGGCTGTCGTGAGGTGGATGGCTGTTGGGTGGGTGGGTGGCTGCGTTTGTGTGGTGTGGAAGAGGGGGTGACAGACACAGTGGGAGAGGACACAGGGGACGTGTAAATGGCAGTGGGGGTGGTGACTGCACGTGTGCGGACTGGAGTGGAGGGTATGCTGGTGATGGAAACACTGGCTGATGGTGAGGTGAATGAAGGTGTGAGTGTAGACGTCACAGGGAGGGAGGAGGGAGACGAGAAGGTGGGGGTCACAGAGGTGGTAGTGACTGTTGGCATGTCTGCATCGGAATGTTGCTTGTGTGAATGTCTGCGTGATCTGTGGTGCTTATGTTTGGATGAGCTTCTCTTGGGTGTTGAGGTGTGTGCAGGCTGGTCTGATGGTGTGGGTGGGACAGGCAGAGGAACAGGAGACTGGGAGGAGGGAGTTAGTAGAGGGAGGCAGGAGACGGGGACAATGGCTGCCGTCAGTGCTGAGGCCAGAGCCTGGAACGATCGCTGATGGGCAGCCTGACCCGAATGAATGCCCTCCAGGTACGCATTGCTGCGATGAACCTCCCTCTCCACCCCCTGGATGGCATTCAAAAGGGTAGTCTGCCCAACAATGAGCTTTCGGAGGAGGTCAATGACCTCCTCACTGAGGGCAGCGGGGGTAACAGGGGCAGGGCCTGAGGTGCCTGGGGCGAAGGAGATGCCCGGCTTCCTGGCAGAGCGGGCACGGGCGAACGCTGAGGGGCTGCTGGGAGGGCGGAGATGGTGCGCTGGGTGGCGGCTGTACCTGTAATGGCGGGGGGCACGGATGGTGCCACCCCCGCAAGGGAGCTCCCTTCCGAGGACGTGTCCGTGTCGCTGCAGGGTCCAGTCGTCCCCGTTGTGGAGCTCCCCTCGCCCTCCGTCTCACTGGTACAGTCAGACTCTGTGGCATGGCCCTCCTGGGCCATGTGAGATGCAGCTCCCTCCTGCCCCGATGCCACTTCTCCTCCGCCTGATGATGCTGATGCACACAAGCACAGAAAGACAAACAAAAAGGGGGGGGGAGAGAGAAATAAAGAGATTTTGAGTACATGGATCACCAGTACAGTTAGCGGACATGACAGACACAGATGCCCCCTGCACTAAGTTGCGCACTTGGGGTCCGCTACGCATTCCGTGGAACATGCCCTACACGCCTAGAGTTGACAACTGCACCCATGGATGACACGGCCCAGGGATGGCTGTACTGACACACTACTGAGGGTGGTGGCTGGGGACACAGGGGCTTACGGGGGTGCCCAGCCTACAGATATCGCCCTGGCCTAGGGGGACCCACAGCCCTCCTCCCCCACCCAGACACCTCCACTGCGCGACAACAGAGTAGATAATGCTTGTACTCACCCCCTTGTGTCTGCTGTGCTGCCCTCACGCGCCCATCCAAATCAGGGTAGGCCACCGCCAGGATCCGGAACATCAGGGGGGTCAGTTGACGGCAGGCACCCCGCCTACGTTGGGAGGCCATCCCCAGCAGAGACTCGGCGGTCTTCTTGGTCCCGCGGCGGATGTCCTCCCACCTCTTGCGGCAGTGGGTGCCCCGTCGATGGTGGACCCCCAGGGTCCGGACTTCCTTGGCGATGGCACGCCAAATCCCGATCTTCTCATGGGCGCGGACCTATGTGACACGTACAGGGAGGGAGAAATACCACGTTCAAGTTTGTCTGCATTTTCGTTGCCAGTGGCCCAACGCCCCCCATCCCCGCCAGGCCCCCCGCCAGGCCCCCGCCAGGCCCAACATGCCCCCCATCCCCGCCAGGCCCCCCGCCAGGCCCAACATGCCCCCCATCCCCGCCAGGCCCCCCGCCAGGCCCCCCGCCAGGCCCAACATGCCCCCCATCCCCGCCAGGCCCAACATGCCCCCCATCCCCGCCAGGCCCCCCGCCAGGCCCAACATGCCCCCCATCCCCGCCAGGCCCCCCGCCAGGCCCAACATGCCCCCCATCCCCGCCAGGCCCCCCGCCAGGCCCAACATGCCCCCCATCCCCGCCAGGCCCCCCGCCAGCCCCAACATGCCCCCCATCCCCGCCAGGCCCCCGCCAGGCCCCCAAGCCAGCCAGTGGCCCCAAATCCATATTGAATTAAACTCACTTGTTGGTCTGGAGGACCGTAGAGTAGCGCATACTGGGGGAGGACCCCATCCACAAGTTTCTCCAACTCCTCTCCAGTGAAGGCAGGGGCCCTTTCCCCAGTCGCAGCAGCCATTGTCCCTTCCAGACCGAGGTCACAGCAACACTTGCAGTATAGGTCCTCTCCTGTGAAAGTTCAAGTCGCAAGTGGATAAGTAGATAGGAAATGGCGGTCACGTCCGCGGCGGTGCGTACCGCGGCGGTGCGTACCGCCACCGCCGGCGCCCTTCGCCATTGGCTCCTGAAACCCATAGGCTTCAATGTTAACCAATGCGGCTTCGCGCCGCGGTCTTCGACCGCCGACTGCCGCGGTGTGCCACGCCAGCGCATTGACCTCACATCCCATTGTCACACTTCACAGGTCAGGCAGCCGCCATTTCGAGGGTCCACATGGCTCAATTTCAACTGCGTCACACAGGCCTAGGCCTTGCATAGCCACTCAGACACGCCATTCACTGCATAGAGAATCGTTTACTGTGCAAGCTGTGAGTACGTACCTGTGGGTTGCTTGACTCTGTGCTCCATGTTGTCCTTCCTAGGCACCGTCCACTGGGTTTGGCGAGGAGACGGATGAATCCTCGCGTGTACCGACCGCTGGTGGACCTGTCGACAATGGAAGAACGCCACATTATCCTGACCTACCGGCTTGACCGTGCCACTATACATGAACTGTGTGCCCAGCTGGAGCCCGACCTGATGTCCCCCATCCGCCAACCCACAGGGATTCCCCCTCTGGTGCAGGTCCTGTCAGTAGTCCATTTCCTGGCAAGTGGGTCATTTCAGACAACAGTGGGAATTGCTTCTGGGATGTCTCAGCCCATGTTTTCGAAGGTGTTATCCAGAGTGTTGTCTGCCCTGATGAAATACGTGAGGAGCTACATCATTTTCCCTGAGGTGGACGAATTGGCTACAGTGAAGGGTGATTTCTACGCCCTTGGACATATTCCCAACGTCATTGGTGCCATTGATGGGACCCATGTGGCTTTGGTTCCCCCAAGAGACAGGGAGCAGGTGTACAGGAACAGAAAAAGTTACCATTCCATGAACATCCAGGTGGTGTGTTTGGCTGACCAGTACATCTCGCATGTAAATGCCAAATTCCCAGGGTCAGTGCATGATGCCTACATCCTGAGGAATAGCAGCATCCCTTACGTGATGGAACAGCTAGAGAGACACCGTGTATGGCTATTGGGGGACTCTGGGTACCCCAACCTGTCGTGGCTACTGACCCCAGTAAGGAATCCCCGGACCAGGGCAGAGGAACGGTACAATGAGGCCCATGGGCGTACTAGGAGGGTGATCGAACGCACCTTTGGCCTCCTAAAGGCCAGGTTTCGGTGCCTGCATATGACAGGTGGATCCCTAATGTACTCACCTAAGAAGGTGTGCCACATCATCGTGGCCTGCTGCATGCTTCACAACCTGGCTTTGCGCCGCCAGGTGCCTTTCCTGCAGGAGGATGGTCGAGACGGTGGTGTTGTGGCAGCTGTGGAACCTGTGGAGAGTGACGAGGAGGAAGACGACGGGGCTGAAACAGACAACAGGGACAGAATCATTGAACAGTACTTCCAATAGGACACAGGTAACAATTCAAACATAATTTAGTAAATGTGAACTACTCTCCTGCATCTCTGCTGCCTGTCTATTTGCCCCAGTGTATGATGACTGAGTTGTGGCTTTTCCCTCCCTATTTCAGATCTGGGGTCCCCACTACGAGTCCTGTGCTTCGTTTCCCCATGGACTACAGCTTTGTGGCAGCTGTTTGTTGACTTCACTATGTACAAGGACATATTTGCACTGTCATGTCAATTACAATATTTTGAAATCACAGCCAGACTCCAGATAGTTTTGTGCAAAATAGGTGTTTATTTCAGTGCTCAAAATGGGATGGGTGGTTTCAAGTGGGTGGGGGCTATGGTGAAGGAATGTCCATGGCAGAGTCCAGAGTAACAGTCACACAGGTGCATTGTCCAGAGGCCTGTGGAGAGATGGAGCATGGGCAGTTCAAGGATGGACAGGGTGACAATGTGGGACAGTGGGATGACATCAGGTGGTATCCTTTGCTGGCGGGGGTCTTGACATCCTACTCTGTCTTCTTGCGAGATCTCAGGGCCCTCTTGCGGGGTGGTTCTTCTCCTGCAGGAGGTGGGGGTCTGGTGGGCTGCTGTTGTGCGGGGGCCTCCTGTCCACTAGCGCCGGCGGAGGTGGTTGACTGTTCTTGGTCCAGGCTAGTGGCAGGGGCCCTTTGTTGTTGTTGAGTGTCCGTCCTGGTGTTGATGAGGTCCTGCAGCAGCCCTACCATGGTAACCAGGGTGGAGGTGAGGGCTCTGATGTCCTCCCTGTACCCCCGAGGGTGTTCCTCCTGCAGTACCTGGATCTCCTGGAACCGGGCCAGTACCGTCGCCATCGTCTCCTGGGAGCGGTTGTATGCTCCCATGATGGTGGTGAGGGCCTCGTGGAGAGTGGGTTCCCTGGGCCCGTCCCCCCCCTGTCGCACAGCTGCCCTCCGAGTTGCCCTGTTTCCCTGGGCCTCTGCCCCCTGGCCGGTGTGCCCACTACCACTGCCCCCAGGTCCCTGTTGTTGTTGGGGTGGTGGGTTATCCTGGGTGCCCTGTAGTGGTAGACACACCGCAGATTGACGCGCCCTGGAGACAGAGGCATGGGCACGCTGGGTGGGAGCTGTGCTGGTGTTCCCAGAGGGGTTTGGGTCTGTAGTGGCCTGTGCCTGTGTGAGGGGAACCGACTGTCCAGAGGTCCCCGATGGTCCGGGCTGGCCATCAGTGTCCAGGTCGACAGAGCTGCTGTCATCGCTGACGGCCTCTTGGGTGGGGGGTGTGGAGAATTCTGGGCCCTCCGTGGCGGTGTGTTGACGGTCGGGTCCTGCAGGGGTATAGAGGTATGGTTATAGTTTCAATGTGTGGCATATGGGTGTATCTGTGGGTTCCCGTGTCCCCAAGTGCTGGCATTCGTGTGTGGGGGCTTTGGTGAGGGTGGCTTGTGGGGGGGATGTGTATATGCATTGGGCATGCTTTGGTGATGGGTGTCCATGCTTAGTGGACGCATGCAGGCCTAGGTTTTGGGATGTGTGGGTTGTGATGGTGAGACATTGGCAGGGAATAGGTGTGCTGGGGGTGGGGGTGAGGATGGTGGTGGGGGTGAGGATGGTGGTGGGGGTGAGGGTGAGGGTGGGGGTGAGGATGGGGGTGGGGGTGAGGGTGGGGTTCGAGGATGGGGGTGAGGTATGATTTGGCATGCAGGTGGGGGGGAAGCAGTAGTGAAGCTTCAACTTACCAGTGTCCATTCCTCCGCCGACTCCTGCGAGGCCGTCAGGATGCAGGATGTTCAAGACTTCCTCCTCCCATGTTGTAAATTGTGGGGGTTGAGGTGGGGGTCCTCCGCCAGTCTTCTGCACGGCGATGTTGTGCCTGGATACCATGGAACGCACCTTCCCCCGTAGGTCGTTCCATCGCTTCCTGATGTCTTCCCGATTTCTGGGGTGCTGTCCCACAGCGTTGACCCTGTCGACAATCCTATGCCATAGCTCCGTCCTCCGGGCAATGCTGGTGTATTGGACCTGTGTGCCGAAGAGCTGGGGCTCTACCCGAACGATTTCCTCCACCATGACCCTGAGTTCTTCGTCTGAGAAGCGGGGGTGTCTTTGGGGTGCCATGGAGTGGTGTGTATGATGTGTGGGGTGGAGTATGTGTAGTTAAGTGTGTTGAGTGTGGTGGTGTGTGTTGTTTTGTGTGTGGATATTGTATGGGTGATGGTGTAGTGTGCCTCTGTGTGATGGTATTCTGTGATCACTGATGTGTCTCTCAGTGCTTCTTTCTGAATTTTTTGTCGTAGGGGTTTGTGGGTGATGTGGGTGTGTGTTTTATATTGTATTGTGTGTGTGGGAGTGGTGTGTGTATGTGTATCAGGTGTGTGGAATTCAAATCGGCCAATGTGGCTGAGTTTTGTTCGTTTGTGTGTATTCTGACCGCGGCGGTGTGTACCGCCAATGGAAAACCGCGTTTGAAAGACCGCCGCGTGGATTCGTGGGTCGTAATGGCATGGGCGTATTTCTGTTGGCGTGACGGTGGAGGTTTGGTCACCTCCACTTTTCCGCCGACCGCTGGTCTGGCGGTCTGTTGTGGCTGTCGGATTTTCGGAGGTTTGGCTGCTGCGGGTCAGAATGACCGTGGCGGGTTACCGCGACCGCGGCGGAATTATGGAGGATTTCTGACCGGCGGTAGGCGCCTTTTACCGCCGAGGTCAGAATGACCACCATAGTGTCTTCTGACCCAGCTAAATGAGTGGGCATAAGAGAATAATGTAATCCCCATGGAACAAACTGGATTTTGAACAAATCTTGGAACACTTGATAACATAATTGCTCTTCAGCTAATTAATGACAAATATGTAAAATTGAGAGGAGGTTTGATCCTTGCAGCGTTGAAAGATTTCTCCACAGCTTTCAATAAAGTGGATAGATCCTTGTTGTGGAGGAAGCTATCAAAATTGGCTATGCCAGGTACCCTGTTACACCCAATCATTCCTTTTCATTCTTCCACATGTTCGAGAGTCCTGCTAGGTGGGAATCAGGGCCTATCTAAGAAAATTCCAACTCAAAATGTCCTAAAACAAGGGTGCCTACTTGCCCCTATACTCTTCTCCCAATATATTTCTGATCTCTCTGCTTGTTTATTGCAGAGTGAATGCATAGCGCTATCTATTGGCAGTAAATCATTGGCCTGCCTTTTGTATGCAGACGACATAATAATTCTGGACCTAACTCCAAAGGGCCTAAATAGTCATCTGCAGGCTTTACAACAATAGGTGGTTAGACACCATCTAAAGATTAATATCTTGAAGACTAAATTTTCTGTTTCCATGGTAACAGCAAACTTAAGTGTAGTAACCTTCCTTAGGCTCTCGAAAACTAGAAAGGGTCAATTCTTACATTCTTAGTGAGTGGTAAGATTAGTGATATGGCTCACAGAGAAGAATAAGAGTAAAGCCCAGGCCTAGGCTAAGGGATTGGGTGCACGTTATAGGGATAATGGCAAAAGACATTTTATTTATCACCTTGAGGTTCATAGAGCAAAAATACCCGCTCCTTTACTTCATGATTTGGAGCCAAACCTAATTGATAATTGGGGATTTTTGAATATGATGGAAGGACGTATACTGAGCAATATTGCCTCTGTTAATTCTGTGTTATTAGGGGCGGCCCTACGGCTGGAATTGGGTCTGAGAAGTGCCTTTGCCCAGGGACTTGTGGGGTGATTCACTGGATTTACTGCTTAGAGAGGAGTGAAGAGAAATCTCTAAGATCGTTTATGAAGAAATAAATCTTAATTGAGAAAAAAAGAGAGTTCACTAGTTTATAGAAACTTCCTCTTCACGTTCAATCAGCTATAAATTGATCCAGAATTCATATTTACACTAACAGAGACACAACTAAAAGCGACCCTAAAGCAGCCACTTGGGCAGTAAGATTTCGATATGGAGACATGTCAATAAAGAAATTGTGTGCTTAATATAAATGACTCCTTTACAATAAATGGAGTGCAACCTTTTTTTATTAATAGGGATTTGCCACATAGGGGGTCATTCTAACATTGGCGGGCGGCAGAGGCCGCCCGCCAATGTTCCCCTGTCAAAATACCGCTCCGCGGTCACAAGACCGCTGAGGGTATTTTGAGATTTGCCCTGGGCTGGCGGGCGGCCGCCAAAAGGCCGCCCGCCAGCCCAGGGCAAATCTACCTTCCCACGAGGACGCCGGCTCCGAATGGAGCCGGCGTAGTGGGAAGGTGCGACGGGTGCAGTTGCACCCCTCGCGTATTTCAGTGTCTGCTTTGCAGACACTGAAATACACAGTGGGGCCCTCTTACGGGGGCCCCGCGGCACCCCCTACCGCCATCCTGTTCCTGGCGGGAGACCCGCCAGGAACAGGATGGCGGTAGGGGGTGTCAGAATCCCCATGGCTGCGGAGCGTGCTCCGCAGCCATGGAGGATTCACCCGAGCAGCGGAAAGTCGGCGGGAGACCGCTGACTTTCCGTTTCTGACCGCGGCTGAACCGCCGCGGTCAGAATGCTCGAGGGAGCACCGCCAGCCTGTTGGCGGTGCTCCCGTGGTCGGTGACCCTGGCGGTCACCTGCCGCCAGGGTCAGAATGACCCCCTTAGTGTGCAACTCTTCTGGGTTATGCTAAGGGGGGGGTTGCTTCCACTGAATTCGAAATAGTACAGTTGCTCTTCAGTTTGTAATCTATGTCACAATGGGTCCCAAGATTTAAATTATGTCCTGGTTGTGTGTCCGCTGCTTTTATTATATCGTCGTAAATGGCTGAGGCCTACCTTTCTGCAACTGTGCATTCGTTCGATCACAGATGAACTATAGTCACTTTACCCGCCCCTGCATGACATATTTGTTACAGATTTTTTTACTTTTGTATTTTTAAATCTGTATTGATGTTATTGTAATCATGCAAATGTAAATTTATCATGGATTGTGACTTTTATGTATGTTTTGTGGTTTTATGGAATGATAAGTGCATGTTTTCTTTCTTTAATATGTTTTTATGTGGATCTCTTGGGAGTTCCATATCATAAATTAAATAAACTGAAACCGAAGAAGGCTGGAGTAGTTCAACATTACAAATATTGCCATACAAGTGTTTGCAGGACTCTACTTCCCACAGTGTTGTTCAGGCACAGTATGATGGACTCTGGAACAGGGGAGTCAAACAACCATAGTTTTGACAGCTCCCATACAGTAGCCCAGCCCTGAACTGTGAAACCACAAATAACTTTGGTTTAGTCTGTATTAATATTTTGCAACATTTTGTTATTTAATATGAAGGCCTTCAATTTGATTAATAGTTTAAAAAAAAATTGAAGACCAGTTTGACATTATGGACATGAATTAAAGGGCAATATTTATAATAAACATATTACTTAATTTAGTATGACCTACCATTATCAAAATATTTGTATTTATTTTTAAAGTGAACCAGCAAGTTCTTGATCATCAGCCTGCGGAAAGAAGATCATAACCCTTTAGGGAGAGAAGCACTGGTGCTGATGAGGATGATCTTCATGACCAGCTTAGATCATCAGGTTTGTGTAGCCCGTGCCCTCCACCTCTCCCTCTCCCTGAGGTCACAAGATCTAAATCAGCAGAGTCCAATCCACATTACACACATCAGTGCCTCTAGAAACCCTCTGTGGCCCCACACCAACAACAACTGTGGCCACCCCTGACCCACCCCCTGTGACAACCACAGCCTTACCATCTGTTGTGTAGCCAGTATACACTATACGTGTGACTAATCACTGAAGCTCACAACAGTTTAGAAAGGGCTCTGGCAGAACCTGCTATGTGGAGGAATGTTCAGGTTGTAGTAATCAATGTCAGCACCACAAGTAGATCCCTGATAGGTATTGCTACGCAGAAGGCAGGATCAGCTGCATCAGATTTTTGAACTAGCTCATGAGGGCCTAGAATGAGATCCAGCGGGCCAAAAATTATCTCCTGGTGCATCACCTGAGTGCCCCCACTTTTCATTCTTGGGTGGTGCAGGATGGCTTCATAGCATTGCTTACAACAGAGTCTCATTTAGTTGCCATTTCTGTGAGCAAGTGTCATCTGCTGCCAGCTCGGTCTTAGAAATATCTCCGGCTGGAAGCTCCACAGAAAGTGAAACTCTGTTCCACGTGGGGTCACCTGTCACCAGCATCCCATAGGAAAAGTGATCAGTGACACAGCCAAAACAGCTGAACGGAATTATACCATATTTGACAGAATGCTAGATCTCGATCCAGAAAGCGTGCTTTTTGTGATTTGGTGTAAATCTGTTTAGTGGTATTTGAGAAATTAAGGTTCTGAAGAAACTATAACTTACACCCCCACTGTGCACAGCTTATGACCTCACATATTGCAACCCTCTTGTAATGTTCCATGATACTGATTACATCAGTAATGACATCTGAATTTATATCATTGATCACAGATTGTGCATGGTGGGGGTGCGAGTTAGAGCTTCTTCAGTTAGCTGTAACTGGTGAATTTCAGTTTTTTTTGTGCTTAAAACCTTTCATTTTTACTGACATTTTCACCTAAATGCAACATTCTTCTAACTTTTTTCAGTGAGTATATATGTTTACGTACATATATACAATATAATATAGTTTATTATTCAGTTATTTAAAACACTAACAAAAATACCGCCACTCAGAGCAATCCAGAATTGAATAATTAGAGCATAATATTTGCAGAAACATGGCCAACAATTACAAACATAGTCAAAAGTTAAAAACTCCAAACTTCAGTGAGTGATGATGTTAATTAAGATATTAGAGCAAAAGTGCAAAGTGCAGCAAGACTCAGGGCTACATGTAGGTAGCATTTTGCACATCGCAAACTGTGAATCGGGCCATTTGAGACGTGCAAAATGCACTTTGGTATGTTGAAACCCGTTTTTGCGATTCGGTAAACTATTTACCGAATCGTAAAAAGGGATTGCGAGCCACAATTAAGAAGGGGTGTTCCCTTCCTAATTGCGAGTCGCAGTCCCATGTGTGATTGTTTTGTGAATGCGGTCGCAAAACAATCGCAGTTAGCACCAGTGTCACACTGGTGCTAACCCATTCTCAAACAGGAAGGGGTCCCAATGGGACCCCTTCCCCTTTGTGAATGGCAGTATAAACATTTTTTTCTACGGGCCACTGCCTGCTCTGCTCTGAAAAAATGAAACAAAAATGTTCATTTTTTGTTTTTGAAATCCATCTCGTTTTCCTTTAAGGAAAACGGGCTGCATTTTAAAAAAAACTGTTTTATTTAAAAGCGGTCACAGACATGGTGGTCTGCTGTCTCCAGCAGGCCACCATCCCTGTGAGTGCGGCCATTCCCAAGGGAGTTGCAAATTGAATATTCATGAGGTAGGGCATTTGCGACCCCCTTGCGAATCACAAACAATGTCATTGACATTGTTCAACATAATGTTTTGCGACTCACAAATTGCGAGTCGCTCTGACTCTCAATTTACTGGTTGCAAAACACTTAGGCCCGTATTTATACTCCGTTTGCGCCGAATTAGCGTCGTTTTTTTCGACGCAAATTCGGCGCAAAACTAACGCCATATTTATACTTTGGCGTTAGACGCGTCTAGCGCCAAAGTATGGGCAAATAGCGTCATTTTTTTGCGTGAACGCCTTCCTTGCGTTAATGAGATGCAAGGAAGGCGTTCCCGTCTAAAAAAATGACGGCGACGCAAATGCGTCGTATTTATACTCCCGGGCAAAAATCACGCCCGGGAGTGGGCGGGGCAAAAAACCCCGCATTTGCGCCACTTTTTAACGCCTGGGTCAGGGTAGGGGTTAAGGGGCCTGTGGGCTCAAAATGAGCCCACAGGTGCCCTCCCCTGCCCCCAGGGACCCCCCCTGCCACCCTTGCCCACCCCAGGAGGACACCCAAGGATGGAGGGACCCATCCCAGGGACATTCAGGTAAGTTCAGGTAAGTATAATTTTTTATTTTTGTTTATTTTTTTTGGTGGCATAGGGGGGCCTTATTTGTGCCCCCCTACATGCCACTATGCCCAATGACCATGCCCAGGGGACATAAGTCCCCTGGGCATGGCCATTGGGCAAGGGGGCATGACTCCTGTCTTTACTAAGACAGGAGTCATTTAAATGGCGTCTGGGCGTCGAAAAAAATGGCGCAAATCGGGTTGAGGCGATTTTTTTGCCTCAACCTGACTTGCCCCATTTTAAGACGCCCTAACGCCATTTTCCCCCTACGCCGGCGCTGCCTGGTCTACGTGGTTTTTTTCCACGCACACCAGGCAGCGCCGGTCTGCTAGCGCCGGCTAACGCCATTCCATAAATACGGCGCCCGCATGGCGCTTCAGAATGGCGTTAGACGGCGCTAAATTTTTTGACGCTAAACTGCGTTAGCGCAGTTTAGCGTCAAAAAGTATAAATATGGGCCTTATTTCGTACATGTAACCCTCAGTGCCTTAGTTCAGCAGATACAGATATGGTTATCACAGTCTCTTTTTTTGCAGCGCTTATCGTCATAGTGTCTTCCTGCACTTTGAGATCACCTACCCCTAGGCTGAGAATAAAGTGCTTGATAAAAGGTGCAGATGTTCGATAGCAGCAAAACTGCAGCAGGACACAACATCTAAAATTGGCATTGTAATAGTTTAGTGCACTCTAAAATAATTTTTTTGTTGGGCAGTAGATAAGGTGCTTGATGTAAGGTGCAAAGTGCAAAGCAGCAAAAAAAGAACAAAATAGCAGCAGGCCAAGATGTGAAAATGCAGAGGAGAAATTGTAGAAGTGCCAGATAGGAGACAAGGTAAGAGGAACAGCACCACAAATGGCTTAATGTTAAAAGTGACTAGAGCCAAAGTGCAAGGAAACAACAGGGTGACTATTTTCCTTCTTGCATCACGCCACGGGAGAAAAAAACACTAAGAAACTGACATAAGGGGGTCACAATACCCATAGGAGAGATGGAGGAGTCCTTGAGGGGCTCTTCCTGAGCAGAAAATGGCTATATTTTTGGGGGGGTCAATCCGTGGATCCATCATGGGACTCAGTGAAGCCGCCATTTAAACTCATGAAGGATCTGCAGATCCAAAAACATTGGAAAAAAAGCTACTCACACACCAAAACAAGTTGCCCATGGCCAAAGGCCGTGTGCAGCTGGGAGCATGCAGGGGAGTTGGTCCTGTGGCTAACCTCTGCTGTGCACGGCCAAAGGCCTTGCAAGGCGGTAGTTGTATTAACATGCAGTAATTAGGCCATGAGCTAGGATCCTAAATTTAGGCCATTGGTACCACTCAGGGAATGGGTTCTCACATAATTTTTTTGTAAGGAATGGATGCTTAGAGATAGAACATATGTAATAGTAAGTCATCACTTTGCCTTTTGTCTGATAGTATTGGATTAGCAACCATAGCCAAAAAAGATTATGGTTTTCATATTTTTGCTAAATAGCATACAAATTAATCGTAATACGTGAAAAAAAGAATTTAATTCTATCAGATTGGTTAAAGTTAATATAATTTAAAAATAATTATTATTATTAATTGTAATGATACCAATATAGTCCTTAAAATAATAACAATAAAACTTAATTGTATTCCTCATATATTGAGATAGATTATATGCATAATTTTCACTGATTCACTGTTCACCTATTTCATGCCCATCATCCTATCGGAATACATGTCCCTCATTATGACTTTGATGGATGGAAAAACCTGTCAGTCAAACTCCTGACAGGGTGGCTGCTGCCTTTGTGGCGACTACCTCACCCACCCCATTTGGAGTTTCCCGCTAAGCCGGCATCCTTTAATGAAGTTGTGGTGTATCTCTTGATGTTTCACTGCAAGTAATGTAATTTCAGCATAGTATACAAAAAGATATCTAGCGTAGTTCATCCTGTCATACACGAAATACAATGGAATCATATGGTGGTAAGATGTAAATGCCAATTTCATTCTTGTGCAGCACTCAGCAGAACCATCAAGACATGTTCAACAATATCCACATATGACATCCAAAATGCAGAGAGATCTCCATTGTCATGAAATAGATGTTCCAGCAATATATCCCAAAGCTGTTTTACTTTGGAAAAGGCAGCATTCTGCAAGAGGTCGTCTAATCTCTATTGGCATAGGTCTTTTGCGAAGTCATTAACATCCTCAATGAAGGAGTAGACTACCTGCATGTTCTCTTCATAATTCTTCTCCACCCAGGGGATACATTCCAAACAAGCCAGTCTCAACATCGCTTCTTACATGCACTTGTGTACTCGAACTGCATGATTGTACATAAAACCATCTAGTACTGATGATATTGATCCTTCTGCTTTCATGCCTGCTGCAATGCAAAGGTCGCGGAGGCCAGCTTCTTTAAAGCATTTTCCAAGAATGGACATCACATTGCAAACGGTGTGAAAGGTGCCCATTTGAAGAATGATTTTGTCATACGTTGCTTTATGCTTCCACATGATCTTAGTTGCTTTTGTGTAGAGAGCTTGATCCATGACCACTACAATTTTTGCCAAATGCAGTAATTCGCTTATCAGCTCTGACTGTTTCAAAATTTCAGAAACAGTTGTCAACTCAGTTGCAGGGGCATTAATGATAGGCAAGAATCCAATGGAATCCTGTGATAAGCTAACTAGGCTCACTTCTTGTCTTGTAACAACCCAGATTATGCTCAGTACTTGTCATCAATGGCTGAGGCCCAACTCGTTTACCAGAAACATACATGAATGATTCTTCAGTATTCGTGGTGGTCAATGCTCTTTACTTTTGTTTCTCAATGCTTGTGAGAGGAGCTTTAAAAGATTATGATCAGAACAAGTTGGGCTACTATATCATTAACTCAATGAGTTGTCCCCTTACCAGTCTCTTCCAGCCTATCAGTGTTATCCCATGCTAAGTTAGCGAAGACATGAAGCTGAATGTCAGCTGGAAGAACAATTTGCTCATTTAATCTAAAAGCTAGTTTCTGAAGACAAAAGACCGTATCATTTCCTTCCAGATGTGAGTAGGAAATTCCATGACCAATCCTGTTTAGAGTGCGAATGATTTGAACATTGCCTGTCAGTTTTTTTACGATATATGTGAGCAACAATTGCTTGTGGGGTTTCTTTTGGCAATTTGTGACCGCATATATAATGTCCTGACTTAAAGACGGCATAAGTAAGGTGACCTTTTTGGACAGCTCTGCATTTTCTGGCTCTCCAGTCAGAAGTCCTAATAAGAACCGTTTAAGGTAATCAGGCACTGTAAATTAATCTTTATCAATGTCTGATGGATGATATGGCCAGGGCGTTGATGTGAAGTTGTTTTAATCACTGTTCTTATGTGTGGTGATGTTTGATCAATGATCTTGTTCATGCCTGTTGCCTTAACCTTTAAAACTGATTATTCTCTTTTCAAACTCTGGTGTTCTCTTACAACGTCCTGTATCATGGCACTATCAGGTTGGGCCAATTATTTTTCTTGGTTGTCTGAGAATATATGAAGACTGTCACCGAACCCAGAGTTCAATTTCCTTCTAATATGCCTCTTGGCTGATTCGCCTATTCCCTGTATTCCTCTGGTTGTCATGAGGGTTTCAAGCCTTTCAGTGAGAGTCGTCACATCTATTACCTCTTTGTTAGCTATAATCACAGTTCTAATGTACCGAAATAGTTCATCATATGCTTCTTCTCTCATATTTTTGGTAGTGATCATCGGTTTGAATGCTAGATGCATGATCTTCCTCCTTTGCTTTAACCCTTGTATAGTTCCTAAAACAAGATGCATGATAATGGGCTTCCGCAGCCACTATGTCCCTACTGTTAAAATCTTTGAATTACAATTAATGGTTGCACACTTTCAAAGCCTTTTGTTACCTTTAAGCTCCGTGGCCTTGATTAACTTCTTATAAGTGGATGTTCCCTTGTAGCATTTAATCTTTCCATAAAATATACATTCTTCAGTATACACATTTGACTTTAATAATGTTCTTCTGTTTAAGCGCTTACTCATGCACTCAGTAGTTCCATGCATCTTCACTAACACCTGCTTCAGCTTTTCACTTATTAGTCTGTAAATCTCTCTTCATAGTAGACAGGCTCCTGCACTTCCTGTGGTAAAATACTTGGGGAACCATGTTGCTTTCCCCATTTCTTGCAATGTCTAACAGTGGAATGTGGTTCTTTACTTGAGCTGCCCTCTAACAAAGTGTTCCAAGATGAATAGTCCTGCGGGCTTGTCAGCATAAATCCATGTTGGACATTTTGACCATAAATGAATTATACGGTGGGGATCAGAGGGACAGGATGTGCTCGTTTCAGTCTTCTTCACGATGCTGCATGGTCATTCATCACCAGCTCTGGAAAAATAAATTAAGTAAAAAATGTATACATCTTACTTGGTGTACTTAATATAATCATACTTACTATTATAATTATTATCAATTCATGTAATCACATTTACTGTAATTATAATTTTTAATATTAAATCACAATAATTACTAATGTGAAAACATTTCCATTTGGATCAAGGTATCTTGGGAGTGGAGTGGTAACTCACAAAAGGCAAAGATTTATGACTTGCTATCACATATTCTCCATCTCTGGGCTTCCATACCTTGCCAATAAATCATATTAGAACCCATGCTCCCAAGTAGTGCCGATAACATGGTCGGCTCAAGGCCTAAATTAGATATTACTTTACGTTAACAAAAGCATAGAAATTCACTGAAAAAATCAAAGGTTACAGGGAACTTATAGTTAGGTTGATGTTTTATCCATACAAAACCATAGAAATTGAGCAGGCATTTTTGTACTTATCTGGATAAACTATAACCCATGCCAGTAAGTAACAGTTTTATTTTCGTAACAAAAGTATAACTGCTGAATTTTAATTGTTTTTTGTGTGTATAATCTGAACCTAACTATAAAGTGCCTTGGGGCCCCTCTCACTTTTGAAATTGCAACCAGGCCTGAGCGATCAAGTCCCCAGTGCAGAAATTGGCCCGTGGAGGGGTATGTGCCCCGTCCCTGTTTAATTTAAATGCCAAGCCCCAGGGGTTGTTGTCCCCAGGGCCAAAATCATACTGGGGAGAGGGGACACATTTGCCCCCTCTCCCATAATAAAAGTTTAAATCCCCCTGGGACCTGGCCGACCCCTGGGGCAGAAACAAAAGCACAGGACATAGCGCTTGTTTTTTTTTTTCTTTTGCCGCAGAGCCTCCATAAATGCACAGCAAAAAAAACATTTTTGGTCCCAAGAGGGGTACCAGTGCAACCCCACCACTAGGCCTAATGGGTCTGGGTATTACTGGTCTGCCCCTTTTTTTCCAATTTTTAAAATGAATGCTATGTAATTTTTAATGCATATTAACTACAGATAGACATTGTTCTTTAGGGATTTGCTCATCAATTCTTAAATAATATTATGTTAATGTAGTATATTTCAATGAATTACTTATTTATTCAAAACTACATTTGTATTTCAAGGTTAGTGAACTTTTGTACTTTTCCGTATCCTTTATAATAGGGAGCTCTCTGCCAAGCAAATAACACAATTAAAAATGCTACAACACTATTAAATTAATTTTATTTTAAAATGTAGGCATTTTGAATATGTGACATCAAATATATGTTTTTTTCTGAAGTTAAGTTTACATTTTAAAAACCCCACCAAAGTTTTTAAAACAATACCGTTTCTCAATAGTTATTAAAAGTGATACATAGTATTAATGAAAATGAATTTCATTATTTTTTAAAAGATACAATTTCACATGTATTTTTGAATTAATAAAATGTATTAAAATATGTCACAATAAACTAATTGTATTTATATATAATGTTTTTAACATTCAGTTGAGTTTATGTATCATTTTTATTTGTTTGAATGAATTAATTTTATTTAACATTATTTCCAATGGGGTTTTATTTTAAGTCCCTACCTATATTTTCTATGTGACTTTGTTGCAGTACCAGAGGTTGTCCATGCAGGGCTCTAGACTTACAGCAGGTCGGAGCTGGAGATTACTTCTGTTTTGGGCCCTTTTGGCTGTAGTAACTTCAAAACTCTATCATGAGAATAGCAATGAGCTTACTGTTTTGTGGGAGAGTGTCTGTCCCCGCCTAAGTCCCTCCTTAACCCTAGCTAACCCCCTCGTTATTCTTCCCTCCTCCCATGTAGGACTAAGTATGTCCCTTTTTCCAGCCACTCCGTCAATCCCTCCTACACGTACGTCCACATTTATTATGAAGTAGTGAACTTACATGCTGAGGCTATCCTATTAGAAAAGATAGGAGAAGTGAAGGTGGACTTTAGCATCATGCAAACTTGAGTGATGGTCAAAGTAAAAGTAAAATACAGTTTTCAAAACAATAACAAAAAGAATACTCATGATTTATAAGTTGTTTCACATTTTAGTCCCTGACATGGTAACAGACATTCTACCCATTTATTATATTTTGTATTGTATACTACACAATTATAAAAAGGTGGACGGTGTTTCTATCCCATTCGTGATGCAGTAATATATCAAAGTAAATGTCAATCTGCACCAATGTATGTTAACAAAAATAAAAAATATATTGCCCTAAGTATGTTTGATAACATGCTGTTTAAAACAATATCATCATTAATGTCCTTTTGTTATTTTGTTTTGTTATACTTTTCTTTGTAGATAGGCCCTCACAATAAGAAAAAGATCTGGTAGGTCATTGTCAGCCAGGTGCATCAACAAGGGGTCTTTTGGCACTGCAGTATCCACTGCAAGAAACATTGGGAGGGCCTTCAGTAGTGGACTCACCTCCTCAGCCTGTGATGGTACTCTCAACAAAAAAAGCAAGTACGTAGTCGCTGGCCCCCAATGATGTGGCACATTCTCAAAGTGGCCCACCCTGGCTTGGATGGGGAGCTAAAGGCCATGGGCAGCAACATGGGTGTAAGTGTACACATCTAAAACTATGCATGTTGTTTTTAACCATTACTTCAAGTTGTCGTGGTGCAATATGATGTCACAATTTTTTAAGCTATAAAAACAATTTTGAGTACCATAGAATAAATGATACTTTGCCGCTGGTTTAGAGTTTGCTGGATAGCTAATCCATCACAAAAGTGACAGAAATACAAGTGTAATTACATATTGTGCACTTTGTGAGGAAGTGAATTGTTAGTTGAAGTGGATGGTAGACCTCTTCAAGTAATAATAGCCCAATTCCTTACTGGGTCCAGTCAGGGTATAGTAATGTAAACCTGAGCTTAACCCCTGGCAGCTGTACCACCGAGCAGGCAGGCTTAACATAGAAAACAAGTGCAAAGCATTTATCAGTGCCAAAGCAGTTAAAAAGTAGAAAACACTCCAAAATACAAATCCCACTTCAATTTATATATATAGAGAACATTTTAATAAAAGAATAGACTCCCAAAAGACAAAAATTGGATGTAGGAAACCGGGATATGATTTTTCAAAGTTTTAGATGATTCTAGCACCAAAAAGTGTAAAGGACAAAGTGTGGGTATGTGGTCATGTTAGGCTGGGTCAAAGCCAAGCCAATAGAGCACAGGTCAGGTTCAGGGACCGGGTTCATCTCACTGAAAAATGTACCTTCTGATCATCAAGGTTGTCGGCATGTCAGGCTGCAGCCTGGACCCGAAGAAGGGCTTGTACTTGTCTGCCTTGGACCTCGGTAGGATCCTCGGCTTTCGTGTGAAATTTGAGTAAAAGTTCTGAACTGGGAGTCTGGGCCCAGGGAGGCCTAATCGCTATTGGCTGCTCCTCAACATTGCCCTAATGGAATCTGTCTATGTTTGGAATGTTCTGAATGTCAAACATTTTTTGGGGAGGGGGCAACAAGTTGGATACAACTGGTGGTGCAGCATTGGCAGATGCAGCTTGGTGGCAGTCCTGTGGTAGCCTGTGGTTCATTATGGAAAAAGTTCAAAAAAGGTTTTGCAGTTCTTACAGGATAGGAGTACACTCCAACACCAACCATTGGTCCAGGACCTTGTGGGTTCCACTTGAGGGATTAGGACTCAATCTCACGGAATCCACCAGCAGGGTCCAAGACATATCAAATTGGAATTGGTCAGCTGGGCTTTTGAAGTTACTGGCTTCTTGCAGCTTTTTTGTTCCTGTAGCTTAAGAGGTAGCTAGCCAACTAGCCCTTGGAGTCCAATCTTTTGCCTTGAGGTCAAGTGGGAAGAGGTACAGCCCTTGGGGTTTCTCTCCACAGGTTACTAGGTTACTAGATGCAGTCTTGTTTCTAAGCTCCAAAGAGTTCAGCTGGTGGACTCCTTATGTCCCACTCAGGTCTAGCAGTGTTTTGAAGAAGGTACCCAAGAGAGAGATCATTTATGTCTAACACTAGCTTGTGAGTGAGGGAAATTCCCTGGCCAATAGGGAAAATGTTCATATGAGCAACCCTACCCACTTTGACACAATTTCATGTGGTTTTGGCCCTAAGTAATGCCAAAGTACCAAAATTCAACATGACAGAACTATTCTGACCCTGGTCAGAGCTCCCTGCACACCACTGAGGTGTGCCTAGGGAAATGAGGAACTCCCCCTGCAAACCAGTTCTACAACAGGATTTCCCCCCACTGCGATTTGTGCCACTCTGGCTACTCGGACAATCTCAGGCCTAGGTATGAGTTACATCTGCCTGTGACACATGATGCCACTTTGAAGCTTGTACAGTTGGTGGGCACATTCCCCAGGCCACCCTGTGAGGAAGAGGTCACGCATCCTTCAATCAAAGGCCCTTTTTTCCCCTTTCCTGGGAACTATTGACACCTAGATGAAATTCCATCCCATGGCTATGGTAACATTTGAATGCGGGTCAAAAAGAAGTGGTTGTGTCCCCATCCATCCCAGTAGATTGTCTGCTTGGAAATGACCTGGAGCATTCCCCATGGGCCAAAGTAGAACTAAATACCCATGCAGTCATGCTTGGGATCCTAGAATGGGCCTGTGTTAAGACTAGCGCACAGTGCAAATGTCAGTAATAAAAAGGAGAGTTGGAGCCTGAAACAGTGGACTAACCTCCCAAGAGAAAAGGCAGGAAGACTAGGGGCCTGGCTTCAAAACAGATCCCAAGTCAGAATCCCTCTTCTCAGGAAGATGACTTATTCCCCGAGGGAACTGAGTCTGCAGAGCTCTTAGGCCCAGGGGGACACTCTAGGGAGGATCTGTGCCAGGGACAAATAACCTGTCCTACTCTTGAATGTCTGAGGCAGCAAGCTGCACAGGAAGAAAAGGGTAGTGTCAGTGGTACCCACATGGTTTTTTGAGAAGATGGACTCCTGTACACTGAGGCCAGAGACCTCAAACCTGGTGCAACCAGGAGGGTTTTAGTACCTTAACAGTTCAGAGATTTTCTCTTCACTCTAGCCCATGACATTCCTCTAGCTGGGCATCTGGGTCAAAATAAAACTTGGAGCAGACTAGTAAACCATTTCACAGGCCTGGAATGTCTCAGAGAGTGAATGACGTTTGCTAGTCCTGTGTCACCTAACAAGCCAGTGGCAAAGCAGCTGGCCACTTAAAGCCCCCCTTAATTCTACTACCTGTGGGTGAGGTACCCTTTGAGATGGTTGGGGTTGATATTGTTGCCCCCCTTGACACCAGGACACAGATATATCCAAGTAGTGGTGCATCCTGACACTAGATATCCTGAGGATATAATCCTTACAACCATCACTGCTCCTGCAGTAGCAAAAGCCCTCCTGGGTATTTTTACCAGGGTTGGATTCCCTAAGGAGGTAGTATCAGACAGATTGTCAAACTTCATGTCGGCATACTGAAAACACATGTGGCAAGAGTGTGGAGTGACTTATAACTTGACTACAGCATACCATCCGCAAACAAATGGGTTGGTTGAAAGATTAAGCAGACCCTAAAAGGCATGATTGGAGGCCTCCCTGAAAAACTCAGAATGAAATGGGATGTCTTACTTCCATGTCTGCTTTTTGCCTACAGGTAACTGCCACAAAAGGAAATAGGATTCTCTCCATTTGAACTTTTGTTTGGGCATCCTGTCAGGGGACCACTGAATCTTATAAGGGAAGCCTGGGGGAGATCTCTCAAAGAACCCAAGCAAGACATAGTGGACTATGTACTTGGCCTACATTCCAGGATAGCAGAGTACATGTAGAAAGCAAGCCAGAACCTTCAGGCCAGCCAGGAGCTGCGGAAGTACTGTTATGACCACAATGCTGCTATGGTGGAGATCCAGCCAGGGTAGAAAGTTTGGGTGTTGGAGCCTACAGCACCAATGACTTTCCAAGACAAGTGGTCTGGGCCTTATCCCATTCTTCAAAAGAAAGGGGAAGTCACTTACTTGATTGACTTAGGCAGTTACAAAAAACACCAAAAGAATTATCCATGTCAACCACATATGACCCTATAATGACTGAGCTGATGTGACCATGCTCATGGTTACGGTGAGGGACAGGAAGTAGAGAATGAGCCTCTGTTAGACCTGACAGCCTTTATTTGGTCATCCCCCAACTTTTTGCCAGCCTCCCTCTACTTTTCTGACACTGTTTTTGCTGGTTTTAGGGCGACTCTGCACACTTTACCACTGCTAACCAGTGCTAAAGTGCATATGCTCTCTCCCTTAAACTTGATAATATTGGTTTATGCCCAATTGGCATATTTGATTTACCTATAAGTCCCTACTAAAGTGCACTACATGTGCTCAGAGCCTGTATATTAATTGCTGCTAGTGGGCCTGCAGCACTGATTGTGCCACCCACATGAGTGTCCCCTTAACCATGTCTCAGGCCTGCTTTTACAAGGCCTATGTGTGCAGTTTCATTGCCACTTTGACTTGGAATTTAAAAGTACTTGCCAAGGGTTAAACTGCCCTTTATCTACATATAAGTCACCCTTAAGATAGGCCCAAGGTAACCCATAGTGCAGGGTGCTATGTAGGTAAAAGACAGGACCTTCAAATATGTGTTTTATATGCCCTGGTGGTAACAAACTCCTAAATGTGTTTTTCACCACTGCGAGGCCTACTCCTTTCCTAGCCTAGCATTAAGACTGCCCTCATATACTTTTTTGAGTGGTAGATTCTGATCTGAAAGGGGTAACCAAGTCATATTTAGTATGGCCAGAGTGGTGGTAGAAAATCCTGCTTATTGGTGAGGTTGAGTTTAATATTACTATTTTAGAAATGCCACTTTTAGAAAGTGGGCACTTCTCTGCACTTAAAACCATCCATCTCTTGCAGCCTGTCTCCAATCAACATCTCGTCTGTGCTGGTTGACATCTCCCTTGTGCATTTCACCCAGACAACCACAAACACAGGGCACTCAATCACATCTGAATTCATACGCATACTGAATGGGTCTTCCTGAGCTGGAAGGGTTGAGGGCCTGACACATTTAAAAGGCCTGTGGCCTGCCCTCACACAAAGGACTACTAGGACCCTGGCAGACAGGACTGGGCTGAAAGATGAACTTGTGCATTTCAAAACCACTTTTTAAAGTATCCCCCACTTCAAAGGCAATTTTTGGTATATAAACTGACTCAGACAGATACTGGACCTGCATCGGAACCCTGTCAGAAGATTTGCCTGGGCTGCCCAAAGAACTCCCTGGACTGCTTTGTTGCAAAGGACTGCTGCCGTGCTATTGCCCTGCTGCCCTGCTGGCTTCTGACTGTGTTGGAAGAACTCTACCTTCCCCCAAAAGTGTTCTCCAAGGGCTTGGATTGAGCTTGCTTCCTGTTTTGGGGTCTCAAGGACTACAAGGACCTCCACTGCCAGATTTATGCTAGTACACTGACTTCAGCAACTTTGGAACTACTTCAGCGGCGCCAGCAATGCTGCATCCTGATCTCGCTCCATGGACCTCATTCCACTTAAAGACCGCGGCCTGCAACGCAAGTCTGACATTGCAGAGACTCCTTTGATGTCACACAGGGTCATCACGACACTGCGAATTCAACACATCATGTCCTGATGGACCAGAACTATCGACCCCACCGTGAAACACAGGATCGAAGCGTCTCTGTTACCACCACATCATCTACACCCGATTCACCACCACCTGCTTTGCAGCATAGAACCAATGCATCTTTCCCCAGACGGAGGGTCTTTGGAATTCTGAAAGTAGCTGTGAGTGCTGTCCTGCCTGTAGATTGTCTGTTAGGCAATGACCTTGAGCACACTACCTGGAAGGAGATAGAGCTCAGGTCTCACCTGGGGATGTTGAATTGCCTGAGTGGGTCTGCATGATCACAAGGTCCATGGCTGCCCGGGAGGGGAGTCAAGGGCATGTGGAAGAATGGCCCAGACAGCTGTCAAGGAGGGGGGCTAAGGGCCACGGGAAACCACTCTTAGAAATTCCTGCTGTTGTAGACGGGGTCCCTGAGGAGGAGGCCCCTGAGCCCAGCAGTGAGGACATTGCTGCCTTGGGTAACCTACCTGAGTTTGCTGGCTGGCAAGTTGAGGGTGGGCCAACTAGGGAAGAATTCTGCAAGGAGCAGAAAGAGTGTCCCACTCTTGTGGGCTTGAGGCAACAGACCTCAGCCAAAGCACCTGGAGAAGCCTCTAGGGATCACCTTATCTACTGAGAGAATGATCTCCTTCCTAAGGTACCAGAGGCTGGGGCAGAACATGTGCTGGTGGTCCCCCAGTGTTACTGGCCCTTCCTATGGGACCTGGCTCACAACATTCTCCTGGCAGGAAATTTGGGGCATGACAAGACCTTTGGCAGGCTTGTCACCCACTTCAATTGGCCCGAATGCGGACGGCCTCAGATGCCTTCCTCCCTGCCAGGCCAGTGGGAACACTGGAAAAAATGCTCAAGGCCCCGTTGATCCCACTCACTGTCATTGGCACCCCCATTGAAAGGATTGACATTGACATCATTGGTCCATTGGACCCCAAAGCTGCCCTAGGCAACAGGTTTATCCTGGTTTTGGTGGACCATGCCACCTGCTACCCAGAGGCAATTCCTCTGAGGACGGTAACTGCACCGGTGGTGACCAGAATTCTGATGGAGATCTTTACCCGTGTGGGATTCCCAAAGGAGATTGTGTCTGGCAGAGGCACAAACTTCATGTCTGCATACAGGAATTCCATGTGGGATGCATGTGGGGTGATCTACAAGTGCACCACACCCTATCATCCTCAATCCAATGGTCTTGTGAAGAGATTCAGCAAGACCTTGAATGGCATGATCACAGGCCTCCATGAGGCCATGAGGTGTAAGTGGGACATCCTCTTGCCATGCCTTCTCTTTTCTTATAGAGAGGTACCCCAGAAGGTGGTAGGGTTCAGTCCCTTTGATCTTCTCTATGGATACCCTGTTTGGGGACCCTTAAGCATTGTGAAAGAGAGTGGGAGAAAGCTCAGGTGCCCTTGACTCCCCTCCCGGGCACCACAGTGCAAGGATGGCTGCGTTGAGGGGGAGACTGTTTTTGTGCAGGAAGGAACACCTTCCTGCACAAAAACTATCTTAAATGTCCATTTACTCTTTCTATGTGTGCTGCAAAATGCAGCGCACATCGAAAGAGCAAAATACAAGGAAAAAACCAAAGCATTTCTTCTCGTTGTGCCACTCTAACGCCACCCCCTTAGCACAACCTCAGTTTTATGAAAACTCTTAAATCTGAGGCAGTGTCAAAATGCAATGGGTATTGCTGTGACATGACCACAGCAACACCCATTGCCCACCCTTCCACACAAAGTGCTGAGTGTGAAGGGGCCGTGTTTACAAGGTGGCGTTAAGCCACAAAAAGTGGTCTGACAACACCTTGTACATATGGTACAGGGCATAGCGCCATGGGAGCGTCACAAAAAGTGGTGCTCCTGTGGCACTAGAGGCTCTTAAATATGCCCCTAAATGCTACTAGTGGGCCTGCACCACTAATTGTGCCACCTACATAAGTATCCCCCTAACCATGTCTCAGGCCTGCCATTGCAAGGCCTGTGTGTACAGTTTCACCGCCACTTTGACTTGGCATTTAAAAGTACTTGCCAAGCCTTAAACTCCCCTTTTTCTACGTATATCTCACCCAAAAGGTAGGCCCCAGGTAACCTTAGGGCAGGGTGCTATGTAGGTAAAAGGCAGGACCAGTACATATGTGTTTTATATTTCCTGGTAGTGAAAAACGCCTACATTTGTTTTCCACCACTGTGAGGCCTGATCCTTTTATAGCCTAGCATTCGAACTGCCCTCATATACTTTTTGAGTTGTACATTCTGATCTGAAATGGGTAACCAGGTCATATTTAATATGGCCAGAATGGTAATAGAACATCCTGCTTATTGGTGAGGTTGGAGTTAATGTTACTATTTTAGAAATTACACTTTTAGAAAGTCCAAAAAGAAGTGAGCACTTAAAACCATTTGTGCCTTACAGCCTTTCTCCAATCATCGTCTGGTCTGCTCTGGTTGTCAGCTCCCATGTGCATTTCACCCAGAGAACCACAAACACAGGACACTCAATCACATCTGCATTCATCTGCATACTGAATGGGTCTTCCTGAACTGGAAGGGCGGAGAACCTGAGACTTATATTTAAAATGCCAGTGGCCTGCCCTCACACAAAGGACTGATAACTCCCCTACTGGGAGCCTGGCAGACAGGACTGGGCTGAAAGGCAAACTTGTGCACTTCAAAACTACACTTTGAAGTTTCCTTCACTTCAAAGGCATTTTTGGGTATATAAAAAGGGTCTCTGACCCCACTAACGCAGACAATTTCTGGACCTGTACAGGAACCCTGTCAGAAGATCTGCCTGGGCTGCCCAAAGAGTTCACTGGACTGCTTTGTTGCAAAGGACTGCTGCAATGTTGTTGCCCTGATGGCCTCTGACTGTGCTGGAAGAACTCTACCTTACCCCAAAAGAGCTCTCAGTGAGAGGGTCATTGAGAGGGTCTCCAGTTCTGGGGTCTCAGGGATTACAGAGACCTCCACTGGTAGTTTTTTGCTACTACACCAACTTCAGAGACTTTGGAACGACTTCAGCAACAGCAGCGAAGCTGTAGCCTGCTCACGCTCGGTGGACCGCGTTGCACAGCCACGATCGTGGCCTGCAACGCAAGTCCAATGATGCCGCAACTCTGCTAACGTCATACAGGGTCATCGCAACACTACAAACAGGGTCATCGTGACACTGCAAAGTCGACACACCCTGTCCAGATGGACTGGAGCCAGCTACCCCACTGAGTCACAAAGGATCGATGTGTCTCTGATGATGCCACATCATTTCCCCCTGCATCCGGACAGGATCGACGCTTCACCTCCACCTGCTTCACAGTGCGGAACTGATGCCTCTTTCCCCAGACGCCATAAGGGACTGATGCCACACCGACTCCAACGCCACCTCTGTCTGACTCCGTGCGGCACACTTGTTCTTTGTTTGCTTCAATTTCACAAGGTACTGTACCTGGGGGGTTCGTGTGACTCTGTAACCGGCATCAGTGGTGTTGAATTGTTAGGAACTACTCTGTTAATGTTGCTGTGATAGCCCCAATTGGAGGTATTGTGTCTTCTCAGTACTGTAGTTAGATTTAAACCTCAAAGAACTCATAATTTGATTATTGTATAATGATTTTGCATCATTTTATCAATAATTCAACTAGATAAATATTAGATATTTTGCTGAACCTGTGTGGTGTCTTTTTGTGGTGTTTTCACTGTATTACTGTATGATTTATTGCACAAATACTTTACACATTGCCTTCTAAGTAAAACCTGACTGCTCAGGGCCAAGCTTCCGGAGGGTGGGCACAAGATAATTTGTCTTGTCCTGTGACTTACCCTGACTAGGTTTGTGGTCCCTACTTGGACAAGGGTGTATACCTCTGTCAACTACAGACCCCATTTCTAAAAGTCTCACCCTGATCTCCTCTCCAGCAACCCACAAGATGGTTCTGTGGCTGGGGTAGTCCTGTCAGACACCCTTTCAGATTAACAGCAGGCTGACTGCAGGCATGTCCTCAACCAGTATGCTGAGATATTCTCTCTGACGCCTGGGAAGGCTGATTGGTGTACCCATAATGTGGTGACAGCTTACCTGTCAAAAACAACATTTACAGACAGTCAGAGGCTATCAGGGAAAGCATCCAGACAGAAGTCAAGAAAATGCTGTATTTGGGTGTCATTGACCCCTCAGAGAGCCACTGGGCTAGCCCAGTAGTTTTAGTCCCCAAACATGACTCCAACAGAGAGAAAAAGGAAATGGAGTTATGTGTGTATTACAGGGGCCTCAACTTAGTAACCAAGATAGATGCACACCCAGTTCTAAAAGCTGGTGAACTCATAGATAGATTGGGGCAGCCAGATTTCTGAATACCTTTGATTTGGCATCTGGGTACTGGTAAATTGGCCTGACCCCAGAACAAAAGAGAGGTCTACATTTTCCACACCAAGTGGGCATTATCAGTTCACTGTTATGCCTTTTGGATTGACTAATGCCCCTGATGCCTTCTAAAGGTTGGCGAGCCAAGTCCTTGCTGGGCTGGAATCCGTTAGTGAAGCTTTTTTGGATGATATAGCTGTCTATAGCTTCCCCTGGCAGGATCATCTGATCCACTTAGGAAAGGTGTTTCAGGCTCTGCAAAAGGCAAAACTCACTATCAAGGCCAGTAAGTGACAGATAGGGCAGAGTAAAGTTGTTTACTAAGTAGGTGGGGGCCAAGTTCAACACCTCCAACCCAAGATCCAGACCATTCTGGCTTGGGAAGGTCCCACAACAGGTCAGGGGTTTTCCTTGGGTTGACTGGGTATTATAGAAGATTTGTGATCGATTATGGCACCATATTGCTTTCCCCTCACAGAATTGACCTCCAAGGAAATGTCCAAAAATTGTAACTGGACAGTGAGTGGTCAAAAGGCTTTTGACGCTTTGAAGAATGCTATGTGCTCTACTCCAATTCTACAAGCTCCAGACTACTCAAGGCAGTTTATTGTCCAAACAGAGGGTTAGAACTGAGGGTAGGAGCAGAAAAAGTATGAGGGACATTACCAGCCTGTTGCTTTTATAAGCAGAAGTCTACTCCCTAGGGAACAAACATTGAGTACCATAGAAAGAGAAGCCTTTGCTGTTGTTTGGACCTTGAAGAATCTGAGGCCATACCTGTTTGGTTCTCACTTCATTGTTCAGCAGACCACAGGCCCCTCAGATGGATGCAACAAATGAAAGGTGAAAACCCCAAGCTGCTTAGGTGGTCTGATTTTCTGAAGGGAATTAAATTGCAAGTGGAACACAGACCTAGGACTTCCCATGCTAATGCAGCTGGCCTTACCAGGTTCTTACACTTAGATGATGAAAACTCACTAGGGAAAGGGTAGTCTCGTCCTGTTTTGTTTGGGGGGTAGTGTCAGAAAGGGGCTATTTTTACATGATTAGCCCCTACTTTTTGCCTGGTATTTGATGTAGTTTCAAAGTTGCTTGTGCAGAGGGTTCCTGCTAACCAGGTTCCCTGGTCCAGAGCTCTTTCCCAAAACTGTTTTGATGCATTGGCACAACTGGAAACACCATTAGGTGCCCCTATAAGTCTCTTGTAAATGGTACTAAGGTACCCATGGCATGAGGTACTAAGGCTAGGTCCCTGAGGGCAACAGCACAGATTGTGCCACTCTCAAGGATCATGAATCCAAGTGCACCCAGTACTGCCATTGCAGGCTGAGTATCTTGCTGCAATCCTAAAATGCCAAAGTGACAGAGTGCAAAGCTTGTGTGCCCTGTCCACTACAGACTTCATGCAATATAGGTAAGTCACCCCTCTGGCAGGCCTTCCAACCCTAAGGCAGGGTGCACTTTACTGCACGTGTAGGCCTAGATGTATTAGCAGTATATTGCTACTGTGTCCCAGTCAAACCTGGGACATAGTAAGTGATCAAAGCAGCTATTTTACATGCATGTGCTGGATACTGGTCAGTACGAGTTTCACAGCTACATGATGGCAACTCTTGGTATCAAACAACTCAGAATGATAAATCCCAACTGCTACCCGTATTGGATTTCTTGTACAATGTACCCATGGACCACCTTATAGGTGTCTCCTGCAAAAGCTAACTATACTGGCAATGTAACTGGTCGGTCACAACCAGCCTGCCACCACCAGACAAGATTCTGGAGCCCTGGGGTGAGAGCCTGGGCTTTCTGGGTCCAGAGAACAAAGGCCTTCCTGAACAGGGGTGTTACACCTCCTACCCCAAGAATGTGCACTCTCCTACCTGTGTTTCAAAGGGCTTACGGCCCGTGAACCCTTGAAATTACTAGCAGCAAATGGCCACCCCTATTGCAAACCCCCTCTTTCGGCAGGAGCAGCAGGCATGAAAATTGAAAAAAGGACAGGAGGACAGGCCACTCCCAGCTTGCACCACCCCTAAGGTGTTGCATGTGATGTGACCTCTCCATTTAATTTTCCTCCATCTTTCATGGTAGGAAAATAGCCTATCAGGGATAGGGAAGTGACCTTTGCCCACAGGAAGTGGTCACATAATGAATGTAGCCACTGTAAAGTGGATGACCCATTGGTCACTACTAGGTACTCTCCTAAATGCCCACTAAATGCAATATTTATGGGAAACCCTAGAATTGCACACCAGATTCCAAGGACACAAGAAGATCAACAACAAAGAAGACCCAAGGCTTGAGAACTGCATTCTTGCTGCACAAAGAAAACTGTGCCAAACCATGCCTGCTACACCCAGGACTCAACAATCGCTGCTGAGGGGTTGCTTGGACATCAAACACACTCTACAAATCCCCAGAGGACCTCCATTCTTTTGAAAATTGCCAAAGATCTCCCTACAGAGTACACTCTTTTGCAACAAAGATCCAAAGACCAGTGAAGTCTAGCTCCCTGATGGCTGCTGACCAAGGAACTCTTTTGCAACAAGGACCCAAAGACCAGTGACGTCCAGCTCCCTGATGGCTGCTGATCAAGGAACTGGACACAGCAGCCAGACCATATTTCACCTGGGGAACCTGAAGGACAAACCCTGCAAGTATACCACGTTTGGTGGCACTGCCACCTCCAGTGGCTGAACTGTGCAATAGCCTGTGGTACTTGTCATTCAATGATGGACCCCTGAAGGAAAGTCCACTTCGAACTCCAAAAAGACCAGGAGAAAGGCCCCTGTCACGAGACTCCAGTAACCACCAGAACCACCCACCAGAATGGCCCTGCTGACCTTCAAGCGACCCTCAAAGTGATCTATCTCCTGCTTCCAAGGGCACCTTTGCACACAGCTCTTGGGTCTTCTATCTGCACCCGGCCTCCCTGGGCCTTGCAGCAGAGAACCAGCTGTGCTGTAAGGATCCCCCACCCTTGCATTCTCTACACTTCAAGGGGACCCATCGGACTCACCTTGAAGTCCACCTGTGCACTGCTTTTCCAAGTGGCCCCTGCAGAGGTCATGCACCAGCTTCAAAGACTTTTCAGCAGCTCTTCCTGCCAAAACCAGGAACTTCCCAAACTCCTCCCGCTGGCCCACAGGAAGCCTAGACAACTTCAACCTAAAAGCAAAAGGAGACATTGGTAAACGCATTGCCTGAATTTATATGTATTTTTTAAGTATTCTCCCATTGATTCCTATGGTGTGTAACTACGCACAAAATCAAGAGATTTCCTAATCTTTGAAAAATCATAACTTAAAAGTACTTACCCAGTTTTGATGATCTTGGTCTTAAATATTTGATAGAACTTTGAAGTATTTCCAAGTATTGCCAATTTTTGTAAATTGGTCTTCAGTTATTCCTTTGAGTGTGTGTCTTGCTTTCTTGATACTGTGAGTGCAACAAATGCTTTGCACTTCTCCAAGACAGTCCTAACTGCTAGACCAAGCTACCATAAAAATTAGTCTAGTTTTCACTTCTGTAAACCAACGTGTGGTTGCCCAGACTCTCTGCACAGTGTGCCTGTGTTTGCACACTACAGTTTGACATACACAAAAGTATAGTGTCTCAGATACAGCCAGAGAGGTATTGATACTTTTATTCACATGTGTAGTAAGGTATTTATATTTTTAACAAAATGATTAACACTAGTAGATTTTAAACCATATGTTTTGTGTTGCACAGACTTTATACACAGACTTTCAGTTCTAAGTTCAGTTTGCATTCATTACCACCTTCCAAGACTTAGAGCTTATTTTTACTATAGCCTATGTCTAAAGTAGAATATATGTAGGTTAGAGGGAGGGTGGTATGTGCTGAAAAGTAAGAGATATAGTTGGACGTTTTAGTTTATGAGTCCTGCAGTTTTAGTTCAATATGATGTATTATAGGTCCAGTGTCTCAACTATACTGTGTGTCATAAACCTGTTCTGAAAACCATAGTTGTACTCACTCAATTATATATTTGAAAACATATTCACAGAGTACACCCAGGCACACACTCGTGCATACACTAAGGCAGACAGAGACAGACTCATGCATACGCTAACACACCAAGACATGCACTCATACATACACTAATATGCCCAGGTACACACTGATGCTTATGTAGAGACACCCAGAGACACAATGATGCACACATCTACACCCATATATACACACTAATGCATACAATGACACACCCAGGGACACCCTTATGTATATACTGAGACAGCCAGGCACACACTGATTCATACACTGACACATCCAGACACACACTGATTCATACACTGATACATACACTGACACATCCAGGCACACACAGATGAATAGAGTGACAAAACCAGGCACATACACATGAATACACTGATACACTTTGGCACACACTCATAGATATAATTGTATTCCCAAGCACACAGTGATACATATACTCTAACACCCAGGTACACACTGATTCATACACTGAGACACTCTGGCACACACCAATACATATAGATATACATTCAGACAAACACTAAAACATACACTAACACAATCAGGTAGACACTGATGCATACAATGACACATTCACTCATATAATGATGCATACTGTAACACATACAGATACACATTCATGCATATAAAGACACACACAGCCACTCACTTATACATACAGTGACATACCCAGGCAGATATTGATACATACACTGAGATATCCAGACATACACTCATGCATACACTGACACATACTCTGACATCCCCTGGCACACTGTGATGCATATGCTGACACCCTGCTTAATACAGAAACATATACTGTCATACCGACGTACACACTGACACACATCCTGACATACCCAGGAACACACTATTGTGTACACTGAGGCTCCCAGCAACACACTGAATCATATGTTGAGACTCTTAGGCAGACAGCCATGTATAGACTGACACACCCAATGACACACGGACCAATATAGTAACACATCCAGGAACAAACTTATGTATATACTGCTACACCCAGGAATAGATCGACACATATGCTGACACACCAGGCTCACACTTATGCATACACTACCATAAACAAGGACACACTGATGTATATGATAAAATACTGATGCACACACTCAGCCATACAGTGACAGACCGAAGTACACACTAATGCCTAAAGTGACACACTGAGTCAGTGACACACCCAGACACTTATTGAAACATATACTGATCAAACTAGGTACACACTGATGTACACACTAACACACCAAGTCACACACTGATACATACTCTAAAACACAGAGATAGACATTGATATATACATTAATACACACAAGCAGACACTAATGGATGAACTGACACACCAAAGACCGAGTCATGTATGGACTAGCACAAATAACAGCACACTAATACATACAGTGATACACTCAGTCACATACTGTTCCATTCACTAACAGACCAAGGCACACACTTAAGCATAGACTGACACATCCAGGCATAGTTGGAGCAACACACTGACACACCGAGAATCACACTTATGCATACACTAACGTACACAGAGACCCGCTGATGCATGTGATAAGATACACAGGCACACACTGATATATACAGTGATATATCCAAGAACACTCTGTTGCATACACTAAAACACTGAGACAGACACTGATGCCTATAATAAGACACATGTATACTCTGCTTTATATATGAAAAGTAACAGACGTTGAGTACCTACAACTTAGTCCTGTGAGTGTTTGTATTAAAATTAAATACTTATGATATATAATTGAACAGTATATAATGAAAATGTAAATATCTTGCTATGATTTTTGATTTCAGGCATCTATTTGTATGTAAAAACAGACATCTAAAATGTAGAAAAAAATAGAAACACAAAAGAAACTGAGGAAATCATGCTATCTACCTGCAACAGGGAAACGAAGGGGACAACATGTGGAAAATGTGGTTAGAGAGAAAAGAGCTCCTGGTAATAAAACCAAAAACTTTCTAAAAGTTGTACTTAGGAAACTTCACAGTCTACTAACTAATTATGTCATATTAACAGTAAGAAATCAATGAAGAAAGCAAATAGCTTAACCAGAAGACAGCAAGTTTGGGGAAATTAGACTTAGAATGTTCTGTGGCAGGGTAATTCAGAATCTTATTAAAGCTATGAAGCAGTACAAAAAGAAAAGAAGTACTGAAACAAAAATAATTTGTTAAGGCTGTAGTTGGTATAGCATTTGCCATAAAAGGGACGCTTTTTATTTTGATTCTCACTAGAATGAGAACGCTGGCTAAAACAGTGTTGTGTTTGAAGAGATGCAGCCAAAGAAAAAGACCTGTTAATGAAAGTAAGTTTTGTAAAATTGTTAGTGGTGAATGAAAGCATACATTCAGTACAGAGCATTTCTTTACTGAAGAAGGATATTTCCAAGAGAACACATTAGAGCATGCCGTTGATTCAAACAGTCAATATTATGAGATGAAGGATGGTAGTCCTATTGAAGAAGAGGAGATTGTTCCCAGGAATGTTGAAGAGGTGATAGCCGAAGACGTTCAGAGAAGGCATAGACAGGCCCCTGTATAAAAATGGAACTGTAGCAGCATTTGTAGTATTCCGCAGTACACAACTGATTTTTTAAGAACTTTTGTACATAAGTTTCCATGCAGAAGTCTCAAACAAAAAAATTAAATTTTGCAAGGATTAGATACATACAAAGTAAGAAAATATAGTAATTTACAAAGACATTTACTAGCATGGCTATCAAACAGAGTGTTCCAAAGCGCCTTTCATCACTTTGTTGGCAACTCACCACTCAAAAATGTGAAATTTAGTCAGGAGGCTTTGCTATGTGAAGACTCCAACCTTATGTTTAAGAGAGATGAACAGAGTACTTTTGCATGGTACAGTAGCAGAGGTAAAAATAGTTTGCAACGTCGTGCAGTTTTGTTTCTTTGGTCCTAAAGAGGAGTCTAGGGAAAATTAGGCAAATTAGGACGTTGTAGATATAGGAGATGAGGAACAGAGTATTAGTACTGAGACCTTTGCACAAGAGATTATAAAGTTTAACACAGTGTGTTCTGAAAAAGCAAACTGTGTTTGTATTTGTTGTCGACACACTCACTACAAAAGTCAAACGTGCAAAGTAGATTTACTCTCCAAAATTGAAGAGGAAAACAGAAAGGCGGTGAGAATTCTCTGCTTATTTATTTGTAGAGGAGGGATTTGACTTGTCAATGCAGAAAACTATATGTATGCACTCCTATGATAAGTTTGAGGATAATAAAATGCCAGCTAGAGCAGTACATGGCAAGTTTGAACTAGTGACTGTTCCGGAACAACTACGAGATTTAAATGTTTATGAATCTATACTTATACAATCTGTACATACATTTCAAGCAAATATATGAGTGATATGATTGGAACCAAAAACAGGGAAATTACATTCAACAGAGATACAGAAAGGCCTTAAAGGAAGAGTCATTTATTTGCCATTAGACTGTAAACAAAATATAGAAACTGGGACGGGGGTAGACAAAGAGATTGATGACCCACTTATCATTCCAGTAAATGATGTGCCAACTAAGAATACAAAAAAATCTGGCAAGAGTTAGTTGATGTTAACAAAGCAAAACAAGCATCATTATACCTGGTACAAAATAATGTTTGTTATATAAATGTTGATATTGAGCAAGATATGAGTCTATGGGGGTCATTCCAACCCTGGCGGTAGGTGTTAAAGCGGCGGTCAAACCGCCAACAGGCTGGCAGTAAAAAAAATGCAATTCCGACCCTGGCGGAAACCGCCAACAGAGACCGCCACTTTAACACACCGCCCGCCACAGCGGGACAAACAAACAGCGCGGCGGTCACCGCCAACAGACAGGCGGGAGACAATGTACCGCCCACCCTATCACAACCCACCAATCCGCCACCTTTTCCTGGGCGGTAGCCACGCCGATAAAAACACGGTGGAAACAGCCATTTCAAATGGAAAACGCTCACCTCCATACACCCCACGAGGAATCTGGACAGCATGGAACCCGAACTACACATCCTACCAGCCATTGTCTTCCTGCTCCTCTACCAGGAGCACGAACGCCGGCACAGAAGACAATGGTGAGTACTGCACCTACGACACAGGGGAGGGGGAGGCAAAAAATTACGGGGACACACATATGCGACACACCCACCCTCACCCTCAACCACTACAATACACACATCAATGCATAGTAACACATCACAGTTACACCCCCAAACCCCCCGGAAGAATGCAAAGGCAAAAGGAAATGATTATAAATATAGAATTATATTGTAAGACTGAGTACAAAATATATCACACATCTATAACTTTATATACATAAATTGTCCAGTCCGATATGTCTATCAGCCATTGTTCGTGGGCCACTGGACCAAAACACATGGGCAAAGCCCACACAGGATACCTGCCTCCAACGGAGAGAACACTGCAGGGGCATCAGATAGGAAAACTACAGGCACCTCAGGGGGAAGGGAAGGGGGGGCACCTCAGCCAGATGAGTCCACGACGCCAGATCCACGAGGGGCCTCCATGGCCACTGTGCCATCCTGGGGAGTGCAAAGCCACAGTCTCACAAGTCTCTACAGTGGGTGGGTTGCCCACTGTGCCATCCTGGGGAGTGCAAAGCCACAGTCTCTCAAGTCTCTACAGTGTGTGGGGTGCCCACTGTGCCATCCTGGGGAGTGCAAAGCCACAGTCTCTCAAGTCTCTACAGTGGGTGGCTTGCCCACTGCCATATCCTGGGGAGTGCAAAGCCACAGTCTCTCAAGTCTCTACAGTGGGTGGGTTGCCCACTGTGCCATCCTGGGGAGTGCAAAGCCACAGTCTCTCAAGTGGATAACAGTCTCCACTGGTACTGGAGGGGGACTAGTGCCCAGAGTGCTTCGTGCAGCCCTGCCCGACACAGATGCGGGCCTGCCCATTCCGCCAATGGGCCAGCGGTGGTTGAGATGAAGGGCCCAGTTCAGCGGTGGTTGAGATGAAGGGCCCAGTTCAGCGGTGCTTGAGACGGCAGTGCCCAGCGGAGCAGTGCTTGAGATGAAGGGCCCAGCGGAGCGGTGCTTGAGATGAAGGGCCCTGTTCAGCGGTTGTATGAAAGTCCTCCTTTTTTGCCTGATGACCCCCACTCTTTTTGGATAGGCACTGGTGGTTACTGACTCTTGGCTGTGCCCTGGGTACTGCTAACCAGTCCCAGGGCCTGTGCTCTGTGTAAAATGGATATGCAAATTAGGCTAATTATAATTGGCTAGGTTAACCTACCTATAAGTCCCTAGTATATGGTAGGGCATGTAGGTTTAGGGACCACAGCATAGGTGGTGCACACCTAGGTGCACTGCTGAGGTACCCAGTGTCATTTTAAAAGCAAGCCTGCCTTGCTGGCTGCTTTTAAATTAAAGTTATATGCAAATTCGACTTTGGAATTAAAGGTACTTCCAAAGTCTTAAACTACCTTATTTTTACATATAAGTCACCCCTAAGGTGTGCCCTATGTGCCCCTAGGGCTGGGTGCCATGTAACTATAAGCAGGGACTTTATAAAAATAGATTTATAAGCCCTGGTGAGGTAAAAACAGCCGAATTCGTTTTTCCCTCATTGAAGTAAATGGCCTTCATAGGCTAAAATGGGCAGACTTTATTTTAAATTTTAAAGTCTCCTTAAATGTTACATACCAAGAATTTGGTATCAAATTAATTGTTGTAATATATCCCACAACTTCCAGTTGTGGGATTTAATATAACTTGTTCAGGTAAAAAGTTTAGACTTTACCTAAAAAGTTGCCAATTTCAGCTCTACATTGTTTTTGCTGCTGTGCTCTGATTGGCCAGCCTGCAGCAGCTTCTGCCAGGCTGCCTTGATGAGGTGTGAAGTGGCCTGGCTTTACACAAAGGAATGTGCTTGGGGGAGAGAATCTCCCCTCAGCAGATGGTGAGGCAGGAAGGGGGAGGGCTGCCAAACTGGTCTTCAAAGGCAGAGAAGGATATCTGGAGCACCCAGCAACACCCCCACATCCTGCAACCCCAGACAATTAGGTGCCCCCTTGATTAGATTAGGAGAGGGCAGGAGAGGGGTGTGTTTATGATTTTTAGCCACACCAGTGGGAGGGCTCAGCCAGATGTAACCTCCAAAAATCAGATTCAACCATGTTGGATTTTTAGAGACTGTTGCCTTCTGGGATGGATTTTTGCCACACTTCCCAGGAAGTGGTCATCACAGGGGGACGACACTGTCCCTGATTGGAGAACCAGGGCCCCCCTGCTTTTCACCCAGGAGCAAGGATAAAACTGGCAGACCTGCCCCCACACCTCAGATCCCCACCAAATTTCAAGAAGAAGGAACTAAAGGAGAAGAAGGACTGCCCTGCTGGACCCCTGGCCTGCACCTGGAACCTGCACTCAGAAGGACTGCACCAGCTGCACACTTGGGCTTCACCACAAGAAGGACTTTGCCTGGCTTCAACTGGTTCAAGGAGGGACTCCCTGTTTGTTACAGGTGAAAAATTGCTATCCAGAGTCCCCTGCACCAACTCCTGAAAAAGTGACCAGCTGACCACTGTCCAGTGGCCAAAAAGGAGTTTGCGCCAGGTGCATTCTGGGAGTTGAAGTCCGCACCCCCCAAGGACCATCACAGAACTTCTGGACCCTTGGGTTGAGCTGTGGACCCCAAAAGAACCTTTAAAGAACATCTGGGTGAAGCCCCAGAAGTTTGGAGAAGATTTGAAATTTTTTGTAAAAAAGCTCCAGAGAGGGACCGACCCGCCGCGGAAATTCTAGCCGGCTTGCCTCAACCGCGACCCGGCCTGACTTCGTGGTTCGTCCCGGTAAAGAAAAACATCCGAAAAAGAGACTAAGTCCGAAGGTAAAAAGTTGACTGGGACCTCCCAGCCATCGTATCCGAGAAGGGCTCCACGGACGTCGGATCAAGATCCAGGTTTACCCCGGTCGAAGGATTTTCATCTCGAAAAAATGACTAAGTCCGAAGGTAAAAATCTCCACCGAGGAAACCCACATCGCGTATCCGGACAAGGGCTCCAGGAGGTCGGATTCAACTGGCAGGTTCGTCCCGGAGAAGAAAAACTTCAAAATAAAGACTAAGTCAGAAGGTAACTTTTTAACCGAGGCCTCCCGCGACTTGTAGCCGAGCAGGTCTCCATCGCGGTCGGCCTGAAACTTTGACTTTGCCCCGGTCCTGGTGCAACCAGATGACCCGATTGGCGCTTTTTGTTTCTAAGCGCTAGAAAAATAATAATTCTTTAAAAATTCATATCTCCGGTTCCCCTGAACCGATTTTAATCGTTTTTGTGTCATTTTAAAGATAAAAATATAAACTATTTTTATAAATTGGTTTTGGATTTTTAAACTGTTTCCTGTGTTTTATTTAATTACTGTTTTGTGATATTTGAATGCTTTACACACTGTTTCCTAAGTTAAGCCTTGACGCTCGTTGCCAAGCTACCAAGGGTTGAGCTAGGATTAATTTACTGAGACCTAACTGTACCTAGGTGGAGGTTAGTGGCTTGTTGCTAGGTATAGGTACCTACCTGCCCTTACCAATAACCCATTTTCCAACATTTTTGGTGGCAGCGGTGGGATCCTGTACTTGTGTTCAGTATCACGTTACAGTTTTAAGTAAAACAAATTAAAAATCCTTTAAATTGTCTTAGTGTAAAAATTTTTTTTTTTTTTTATTAATTATTAATTTGGATTAATTTCAATTATTGAATTTTTGTAATTTTTCTAAATTCTTGTTTCCAATTTTTGCAAAAAGTTTTTGTTGACACAAAACTAGGGAACCATGGAGCTTGATCTGGCTAGCCTACCCACACTGACAGTAGTCCAGCTTAGGGGGTTGTGTATTGAAAGAGGGTTGCCTGCAACCACTGATCTCAGGAAGCAAATCCTGATCAAATCCCTGACAGCATGGGCTGAGGCCCAAGAGGTAGAGTCAGAAGAAGCTCCAGAGGAGGGAGAAAGAAGGGAGGATGCTAGCTCTAACCACTCAGGGGAGGGAAGGCATCTGAGCCTAAGTGAGGATGAGGAAGAACGGTCCTCAGTAGATACAGTCACTAGGGGCAGACCCAAAGCTAGTGGTAGGAAGGGGGTCCCTTCAGGAGGAGAGAACCCATCCATCAGAGAAAGAGAGCTGGAGGCCCAGCTAGCATACATAGCTTTGGAAGCAGAGAAGCTGGCCCTAGAAAAGAAAAAGTGGGCAAGCAAAGAGAAAAGAGATGGCGGCAGCGATAAAGAGGCTGAGGTGTCCCTGGGTGGGGGTTTTTCCCCCAGATTACCCAAAGGGGTGGTTCCTGCCTATGTAGAGGGGGATGACATAGATTAGTGGCTGGGGGCCTTTGAGAGGGCCCTCCAGATGAGGAAAGTCAAGCCTCAGTACTGGGGTTCACTTCTTTGGGAGTTAGTTCCCAACTCTGGGAGGGATAGGCTCCTAACCATGAGTGGGGAGGATGCAGACTCATACCCCAGTATGAAGAGTTGCTTGACTAAAAAGTTTGGTCTGACCCCAGAGCAGTATAGGCTCAAGTTTAGGGACACCCAAAAGACAAGCACCCAGTCCTGGGTGGACTTTGTGGACATTTAAGTAAAGGCACTGGAGGGCTGGATACAGGGCAACAGGGTAAGTACCTTTGAGGGGCTGTACAATTTGATTATGAGGGAGCACCTTCTAACTAATTGTGTCCAAGAGAGGCTCCGCCAGTATCTAGTAGACTCTAGGTTGACCAACCCCAGAGAGCTGGGGGAGGCAGCAGATAACTGGTTAAGAACTAGGGTTAACCAGAAACCCCCAGGGGGTGATCAGAAAAAGGGAGGACATGGTTCTTCTCAGGGGAAGAACCAGGGGAAAGATGACAAAAAACCCAAGGAGTCCTCACAAGAGTCCCCAAAAACTTCTCAGGGAGGGGGAGCCCCGAGCCAATTCACTTTTAAAGGGAAAGGGTATCAGGGAAAGAATTATGATCCTGCTAAAGCAGGAAGGTTTCAGGAGCTTGCTAAGGCCGGCAAGTGTTTTGATTGTCATCAACCTGGACATAAAAGAGGAGATGCTATCTGCTCCAAGAAGCCCCCCACTGTTGGGCAATCCCAGGGGATTGCTAGTGTAGGGTTGGGGGTGGAAGTTGGCCCAGGGGTGGAATCAGGGTACACTGAGGTCACCTTAGTATCCGTGGGTGGGGTGGACATTGCAACTATGGCCACCTTACCTCCCATCATGGAGAGGTATAGGCAGAGGCCTAAAGTCAATGGGACTGAAGTGGAAGCTCTGAGAGATACAGGAGCTAGTGTGACAATGGTCACAGAAAAGCTGGTTTCTCCAGAGCAGGTCTTACCTGGTGTCTTCCACCAGGTGACTTATGCAGATAGCAGAACCAAACTCCATCCCATGGCTATGGTGAGTCTGGAATGGGGAGGTGTGACTGGCCCTAAAAAGGTAGCTGTAGCTCCTGCCCTCCCAGTAGAGTGTCTGCTGGGAAATGATCTTGAAGCATCGGAATGGTCAGAAGTGGAAAGAAGGGTACATGCACAGATGCTGGACCTCCCTGAATGGGTGTGTGCTGTGACCAGGTCACAGGCAGCACAACAGGGAAATGCTGGACACTTGGACCCTGGAACAATGGGCCAAGCCTCCAAGAAAAAGAGAAAGGGCACTGGGTCTGGATTACCAGCCCCAACAAGTACAGAGGGTCAGGAAGAATCCAACCCTGAGGGGGAGGATCTGAACTCTGAGGGAGGGACACTTTCCCTGCAAACTATGCCTGACTTGGCAGAACTGCAAGGGGCAGGTGGGCCCACCAGAGAAGATTTGTGCCAGGGACAAAGAGAGTGTCCCACTCTTGAGGGCCTGAGGCAGACTGCTGCCAGGCAAGAACAAGGGGATACCAGTGGGTCCCACAAGGTTTACTGGGAGGATGGAGTTCTCTACACTGAGGTAAGGGCCCTCAAACCAGGGGTTACTAGGAGAGTAGTGGTCCCCCAGAAGTATAGAGAATTCCTCCTTACCTTAAGCCATGATATCCCCTTAGCTGGTCATTTGGGACAGACCAAGACCTGGAACAGGCTGGTCAACCATTTTTATTGGCCCCAAATGTCAGAAAAAGTCAGGGAGTTTTGCAGCTCCTGTGTCACCTGTCAAGCCAGTGGCAAGACAGGAGGCAAACCAAAGGCTCCCCTGATACCACTGCCAGTGGTTGGGACTCCCTTTGAGCGGGTGGGGATTGACATTGTTGGTCCCCTAGACCCACCAACTGCTTCAGGTAACAGGTACATTGTGGTGGTAGTGGACCATGCCACCAGGTACCCTGAGGCAATACCCCTCCGGACAGTCACTGCTCCCACAGTGGCTAGGGCCCTACTTGGTGTGTTCACCAGAGTGGGATTCCCAAAGGAGGTGGTCTCAGATAGGGGCACAAACTTTATGTCAGCCTATCTGAAAGCCATGTGGGATGAGTGTGGTGTTACTTATAAGTTCACCACCCCCTACCACCCACAGACCAATGGTCTCGTGGAAAGATTTAATAAGACCCTGAGGGGCATGATCAAGGGTTTGTCTGACAAACTCAGGAGGAGATGGGATGTCCTCCTCCCATGCCTGCTGTTTGCCTACAGAGAGGTGCCACAGAAGGGGGTTGGATTCAGCCCCTTTGAGTTACTGTTTGGGCACCCTGTAAGAGGCCCATTGTGCTTGGTGAGAGAGTCTTGGGAAAAGCCTCTCAAAGAATCCAAGGAGAATGTGCTAGATTATGTACTGGGCCTGCGGTCACGCATGGCCGAGTATATGAAGAAGGCAAGCAGAAACCTGGAGGCCAGCCAGGAGCTCATGAAGCTCTGGCATGATCAAAAGGCTACCATGCCTGAGTATCACCCAGGACAGCTGGTGTGGGTTTTGGAGCCTATGGCTCCTAGGGCACTTCAGGCCAAATGGACTGGGCCCTATCCAATTCTGGAGAAAAAAGGTGAGGTCACCTACTTGGTGGACCTTGGCACCCCCAGGAATCCTCACAGGATCCTGCATGTAAACAGGATGAAACCCCACCAGGACAGGGCAGACATGACCATGCTAATGGTCACTGATGAAGGGAAGGAGGAGGAGGGTGAACCTCTGCCAGACCTCCTGTCCTCAAAGGCAAAAGATGGGTCAGTAGAGGGAGTGGTACCCTCTCCCAAATTGACAGATCAGCAACAAAAAGACTGTAAGCAAGTTTTGGGACAGTTTGCTAGTCTGTTCTCCCTGACCCCTGGACTCACCAATTGGTGTGTCCATGATGTTGACACTGGTGACAGCTTGCCTGTCAAGAACAAGCTGTACAGGCTGTCTGACCAGGTCAAGGCTAACATCAAAGCTGAAGTGGCTAAGATGTTGGACCTCAAGGTAATTGAGCCCTCTGATAGTCCTTGGTCCAGTCCAGTGGTACTGGTGCCCAAAGCTAATCCCCAAGGTGGGAAGAAAGAATTGAGATCCTGTGTGGACTACAGAGGTCTAAACGCAGTCACTAGGACTGATGCTCACCCCATACCTAGAGCTGATGAGCTCATTGACAGGTTGGGGGCTGCCAAATTCCTGAGCACATTTGATCTGACCTCAGGATATTGGCAGATTGCCTTAAGTCCAAGAGCTAAGGAGAGGTCAGCATTTTCCACACCAGAGGGCCACTTTCAGTTCAAGGTGATGCCCTTTGGCATGAAAAATGCTCCTGCCACCTTCCAACGGTTGGTGAACAGAGTCCTATCTGGGTTGGAATCTTTCAGTGCAGCTTATCTGGATGATATAGCTGTATTTAGTTCCACCTGGAAGGACCACCTGGTCCACCTGAAGGAAGTGCTTCAGGCCCTGCTTCAAGCAGGCCTGACTTTCAAGGCAAGTAAGTGCCAGATAGGGCAAAGCTCTGTTGTGTACCTGGGCCACCTTGTTGGTGGAGGCCATGTACAACCTCTCCAGCCCAAGATCCAGACTATCCTGGATTGGGAGGCTCCAAAAACTCAGACTCAGGTCAGGGCCTTTCTTGGCCTGACTGGGTACTACAGGAGGTTTGTTCAGAATTTTGGGACCATAGTGGCCCCTCTGACTGAGCTTACCTCCAAGAAACAGCCCAAGAAGGTAATTTGGACCCCAGAGTGTCAGAAAGCTTTTGACACCCTAAAACAGGCTATGTGTTCAGCGCCAGTGTTACTGGCCCCTGACTATAGCAAGGAGTTTGTAGTGCAAACAGATGCTTCAGAGGAAGGGATTGGGGCAGTGTTAGCACAAGTTAATGAAGAGGGCCATGATCACCCAGTTGCCTTCATCAGCAGGCGACTACTCCCCAGAGAGAAAAAATGGAGGGCCATTGAGAGGGAGGCCTTTGCTGTGGTCTGGTCCCTGAAGAAGTTGAGGCCTTACTTGTTTGGCACTCACTTCCGTGTACAAACTGACCACAGACCTCTCAGATGGTTGATGCAGATGAGGGGGGAAAACCCAAAACTGTTAAGGTGGTCCATTTCCCTACAGGGGATGGACTTCACAGTGGAGCACAGACCTGGGACTGCCCATGCCAATGCAGATGGCCTTTCCAGGTTTTTCCACTTAGCTGATGAGGACTACCAGGGTGTAGGTTAGTACCCATCACCTTTCATCTGGGGGGGCAGTGTAGGAAAGTCCTCCTTTTTTGCCTGATCACCCCCACTCTTTTTGGATAGGTACTGGTGGTTACTGACTCTTGGCTGTGCCCTGGGTACTGCTAACCAGTCCCAGGGCCTGTGCTCTGTGTAAAATGGATATGCAAATTAGGCTAATTATAATTGGCTAAGTTAACCTACCTATAAGTCCCTAGTATATGGTAGGGCATGTAGGTTTAGGGACCACAGCATAGGTGGTGCACACCTAGGTGCACTGCTGAGGTGCCCAGTGTCATTTTAAAAGCAAGCCTGCCTTGCTGGCTGCTTTTAAATTAAAGTTATATGCAAATTCGACTTTGGAATTAAAGGTACTTCCAAAGTCTTAAACTACCTTATTTTTACATATAAGTCACCCCTAAGGTGTGCCCTATGTGCCCCTAGGGCTGGGTGCCATGTAACTATAAGCAGGGACTTTATAAAAATAGATTTATAAGCCCTGGTGAGGTAAAAACAGCCGAATTCGTTTTTCCCTCATTGAAGTAAATGGCCTTCATAGGCTAAAATGGGCAGACTTTATTTTAAATTTTAAAGTCTCCTTAAATGTTACATACCAAGAATTTGGTATCAAATTAATTGTTGTAATAAATCCCACAACTTCCAGTTGTTGAATTTAATATAACTTGTTCAGGTAAAAAGTTTAGACTTTACCTAAAAAGTTGCCAATTTCAGCTCTGCATTGTTTTTGCTGCTGTGCTCTGATTGGCCAGCCTGCAGCAGCTTCTGCCAGGCTGCCTTGATGAGGTGTGAAGTGGCCTGGCTTTACACAAAGGAATGTGCTTGGGGGAGAGAATCTCCCCTCAGCAGATGGTGAGGCAGGAAGGGGGAGGGCTGCCAAACTGGTCTTCAAAGGCAGAGAAGGACATCTGGAGCACCCAGCAACACCCCCACATCCTGCAACCCCAGACAATTAGGTGCCCCCTTGATTAGATTAGGAGAGGGCAGGAGAGGGGTGTGTTTATGATTTTTAGCCACACCAGTGGGTGGGCTCAGCCAGATGTAACCTCCAAAAATCAGATTCATCCATGTTGGATTTTTAGAGACTGTTGCCTTCTGGGATGGATTTTTGCCACACTTCCCAGGAAGTGGTCATCACAGGGGGACGACCCTGTCCCTGATTGGAGAACCAGGGCCCCCCTGCTTTTCACCCAGGAGCAAGGATAAAACTGGCAGACCTGCCCCCACACCTCATATCCCCACCAAATTTCAAGAAGAAGGAACTAAAGGAGAAGAAGGACTGCCCTGCTGGACCCCTGGCCTGCACCTGGAACCTGCACTCAGAAGGACTGCACCAGCTGCACACTTGGGCTTCACCACAAGAAGGACTTTGCCTGGCTTCAACTGGTTCAAGGAGGGACTCCCTGTTTGCTACAGGTGAAAAATTGCTATCCAGAGTCCCCTGCACCAACTCCTGAAAAAGTGACCAGCTGACCACTGTCCAGTGGCCAAAAAGGAGTTTGCGCCAGGTGCATTCTGGGAGTTGAAGTCCGCACCCCCCAAGGACCATCACAGAACTTCTGGACCCTTGGGGTGAGCTGTGGACCCCAAAAGAACCTTAAAAGAACATCTGGGTGAAGCCCCAGAAGTTTGGAGAAGATTTGAAAATTTTTGTAAAAAAGCTCCAGAGAGGGACCGACCCGCCGCGGAAATTCTAGCCGGCTTGCCTCAACCGCGACCCGGCCTCACTTCGTGGTTCGTCCCGGTAAAGAAAAACATCAGAAAAAGAGACTAAGTCCGAAGGTAAAAAGTTGACCGGGACCTCCCAGCCATCGTATCCGAGAAGGGCTCCACGGACGTCGGATCAAGATCCAGGTTTACCCCGGTCGAAGGATTTTCATCTCGAAAAAACGACTAAGTCCGAAGGTAAAAATCTCCACCGAGGAAACCCACATCGCGTATCCGGACAAGGGCTCCAGGAGGTCGGATTCAACTGGCAGGTTCGTCCCGGTGAAGAAAAACTTCAAAATAAAGACTAAGGCCCTCATTCTGACCTCGGCGGTCTTTTCGCAAGACCGCCGAGTTACCGCCGCGGTGAAGACCGCCGACCGCGGCGGTATGCCGCAGTGCGCATTCCGACCGCTGGGAGCGTTCCGCCGGGAAACCGCCGGCAGCCAGACTGGCGGTCGGCGGGAAAGTGGAGACTGGTCAACCTCCACCGCCACGCCAGCAGAACACCGCCCCCAGAATTACGACCCACATTTCTGTGTGGCGGTCTTCTGTTGGCGGTGTGCTGTCGGCGGTCACGTCCCTATGGCTCCCGTCGCCTCCCGGAGGACCAACGCACAAGGTAAGTTGATCGTCCGTGAGGGGAGGGGGTGGGGGGGTGTTGTGTGATGTGTGCGTGCATGGGGGAGTGCAGATGTGCATGTTGGGGTGCGTGCATGTCGGGGTGCGTGTATGTGCATTTCGGGGTGGGGGTGGGGAGGGGGTTCGTACCACCTCTGGGGGGTGGCAGGGGGGTGGAGGGGGTGGGGGGAGGACTCGGGGGGGCAGTGGGGGGTGGGGGGGACCCCTATCAGTGCCAGGGAAGGGATTCCCGGGCCCCGATAGTGCCTACCGCCATGGTTCGCATGGCGGTTCCCGACCGCCAGAAACCGCGGCGGTAAGCAGGGTCATGATACGGGTTACGGTCTTGGGGCGACCGCCGGGCCGGAGTGCGCAAACTCCAGCCCGTCGGTCATGACCGCCGTGGCGGTCGGAGTGGGGAAGTGGCGGTCGATCGCGGCGGTGACCGCCGCGGTCAGAATGCCATTTTTTGGACCGCCGGTTTGTTCGCGGTCCGACCGCCGCCTCTCCGCCGACCGCCAAGGTCAGAATGAGGGCCTAAGTCAGAAGGTAACTTTTTAACCGAGGCCTCCCGCGACTTGTAGCCGAGCAGGGCTCCATCGCGGTCGGCCTGAAACTTTGACTTTGCCCCGGTCCTGGTGCAACCAGATGACCCGATTGGCGCTTTTTGTTTCTAAGCGCTAGAAAAATAATAATTCTTTAAAAATTCATATCTGCGGTTCCCCTGAACCGATTTTAATCGTTTTTGTGTCATTTTAAAGATAAAAATATAAACTATTTTTATAAATTGGTTTTGGATTTTTAAACTGTTTCCTGTGTTTTATTTATTTACTGTTTTGTGATATTTGAATGCTTTACACACTGTCTCCTAAGTTAAGCCTTGACGCTCGTTGCCAAGCTACCAAGGGTTGAGCTAGGATTAATTTACTGAGACCTAACTGTACCTAGGTGGAGGTTAGTGGCTTGTTGCTAGGTGTAGGTACCTACCTGCCCTTACCCGGTGCTTGAGACGGCGGTGCCCTGTTCAGCGGTGCTTGAGACGGTGGTGCCCTGTTCAGCGGTGCTTGAGACGGCGGTGCCCTGTTCAGCGGTGCTTGAGATGAAGGGCCCAGTTCAGCGGTGCTTGAGACGGCGGTGCCCTGTTCAGCGGTGCTTGAGACGGCGGTGCCCTGTTCAGCGGTGCTTGAGATGAAGGGCCCAGTTCAGCGGTGCTTGAGACGGCGGTGCCCTGTTCAGCGGTGCTTGAGATGAAGGGCCCAGTTCAGTGGTGCTTGAGATGAAGGGCCCAGTTCAGCGGTTTTTGAGACAGCGGTGCCCAGCGGAGCGGTGCTTGAGACGGCAGTGCCCTGTTCAGCGGTGCTTGAGACGGCGGTGCCCTGTTCAGCGGTGCTTGAGACGGCGGTGCCCTGTTCAGTGTTGCTTGAGATGAAGGGCCCAGTTCAGCGGTGCTTGAGACGGCAGTGCCCTGTTCAGCGGTGCTTGAGATGAAGGGCCCAGTTCAGCGGTGCTGGAGACGGCGGTGCCCTGTTCAGCGGTGCTTGAGATGAAGGGCCCAGTTCAGCGGTGCTTGAGACGGCGGTGCCCTGTTCAGCGGTGCTTGAGATGAAGGGCCCAGTTCAGCGGTGCTTGAGATGAAGGGCCCAGTTCAGCGGTTTTTGAGACGGCGGTGCCCAGCGGAGCGGTGCTTGAGACGGCGGTGCCCTGTTCAGCGGTGCTTGAGACGGCGGGGCCCTGTTCAGCGGTGCTTGAGACGGCGGTGCCCTGTTCAGCGGTGCTTGAGACGGCGGTGCCCTGTTCAGCGGTGCTTGGGATGAAGGGCCCAGTTCAGCGGTGCTTGAGACGGCGGTGCCCTGTTCAGCGGTGCTTGAGATGAAGGGCCCTGTTCAGCGGTGCTTGAGATGAAGGGCCCAGTTCAGCGGTTCCTGAGACGGCGGTGCCCTGTTCAGCGGTGCTTGAAGTGAAGGGCCCAGTTCAGCGGTGCTTGAGAGGGAGGGCCCAGTTCAGCGGTGCTTGAGATGAAGGGCCCAGTTCAGCGGTTCTTGAGACGGCGGTGCCCAGAGGAGCGGTGCTTGAGATGAAGGGCCCTGTTCAGCGGTGCTTGAGACGGCGGTGCCCAGCGGAGCGGTGCTTGAGATTAGTGTCCTGGTCAGCGGATCCGGCCCAGGCATGGATGTCACTCGCCACCTGACATGTGGCTGGTGGGGACTTCCTGCCCATCTGTCTGGTGGCTTGCGGGGCCCTCCTGGGCTGCAGTTCTCGGCCTGTGGGTGTCCTCCTGCCCACCTGGGACGTGGCTTGCGGGGCCCTCCTGGGCTGCAGTACCGGGCCTGTGTGTGTCCTCCTGCACACCTGGGATGGGGCTGGTGGGGCCCTCCTGGCCAGCTGGCCTGCTGCCGGACTTGTCGGGGGTGCTGCCCTTCCCGCCCTTCCCTGCACGCTTGTGGCCCTTTCCCACCTTTGACGGTGTGCCAGGTGGCACCTGACTTCCTGCCGGAGCCAATGTAGGGATTTTTGTCCCTGGGGTCTTTGGTCGCTCGCAATCTTAGGATGCTTTTCCGGTGGTGGTCTGGCCGTGCCTTGGCTCCTAGCTGAACTGGATGCCCTTGAGGGTGGGGGACTCCACAGTCCATGGACAACAGTCTTCACAGGTCCCGGTTTTGTGGTGGCTGAGGTGCTGATTGGAGTCTTATGAGATGGACGGGGTGGGGGAGTTGTTGGAAAGAGGTTAAGGTTGGCAAGGAAAAGCAATTTGGAAAGAGAGGGACGGGTAGGTGTAGTGGGTATGGGAGTGGAGGAAGAGGATGTGGTTGTAGGAGTGTGAAGTCTGGTGTCTTTGGGTGCAGGTGCTTTGGCTGCAGGCTGTCGTGAGGTGGATGGCTGTTGGGTGGGTGGCTGCCTGCGTTTGTGTAGTTTGGAAGAGGGGGTGACAGACACACTGGGAGAGGACACAGGGGACGTGTAAATGGTAGTGGGGGTGGTGACTGCACGTGTGCGAGTGTTCTGGTGAGTGTGCTGGTGATGGACGTAGTGGCTGAAGATGTTGTGCATGCAAGTGTGAGTGGAGACGTGACAGGGAGGGAGGAGGGAGACGAGGAGGAGGGGGACACAGTGGAGGCAGTGGCAGTTGGTATGTCTGCATGTGGATGTTGCTTGTGTGAATGCTTGTGTGATGTGTGGTGCTTATGTCTGGATGAGCTTCCCTTGGGTGTTGAGGTGTGTGCAGGCTGGTCTGATGGTGTGTCTGGGATAGGCAGAGGTACAGGGGGGAGGCTAGAGACAGGGACAATTGCTGCTGTCAGTGCTAAGGCCAGAGCGTTGAACGATCGCTGATGGGCAGCCTGACCCGAATGAATGCCCTTCAGGTATGAATTACTATGGTGCACCTCCCTTTGTACACCCTGGATGGCATTCAAAAGGGTAGACTGCCCAACAATGATGGTCCTCAGGAGGTCAATGACCTCCTCACTGAGGGCAGCAGGGGTGACAGGGGCAGGGCCTGAGGTGCCTGGGGCGAAGGAGATGCCCACCTTCCTGGGTGAGCGGGCACAGGGCAAACGCTGAGGGGCTGCTGGGAGGGCGGTGCTGGTGCGCTGGGTGGTGGCTGTACCTGTTGTTGCGGGGGCACGGAGGTTGCCCCCACCACAAGGGAGCTCCCTTCAGAGGACGAGTTGCTGTCACTGACATCAGCACGAGTCCCCGCTGTGGAGCTCCCCTCGCCCTCTGTCTCACTGGTGAAATCCGAGTCAGTTGCATGGCCCGCCATGGCCATGTGAGATGCAGCTCCCTCGTGCTCCGATGCCACTTCTCCTCCGCCTGATGATGCTAATGCACACATGAACAGGAAGACCACAAAAAAGGGGGGGAGGAGAAATAAAGACATGTTGAGTGCATGGATTACCGCTACCATTGGCGGACAAGACAGACACAGAAGCCCCCTGCACTACGCCGCGCACTTGGGGTCCACTACGCAATCCGTGGGACATGGCCTACAAGCCTATGGACGACAACTGCACACATGGATGGCACAAGGCCATGGATACCTGTACTTGGCACCCTACAGAGGTGGGGGGCGGGGGCACAGGGCCATGCCTTACGGAGGGGCCTAGCCTACGGAAATCGCCCTGGCCTAGGGATACCCACAGCCCTCCTCCCCCACCCAGACACCTCCACTGCGCGCAAAGTCAGCAGAATGTATTTGTACTCACCCCCTTGTGTCTTCTGTGAGGTCTTCACGTGCCCATCCAAATCGGGGTAAGCCACCCCCAGGATCCGGGACATCAGGGGGGTCAAATGACGACTGGCACCCCTCCTACGTTGGGAGGCCATCCCCAGCTGAGCCTCCGCCGTCTTCCTGCTCCAGCGTCGGATGTCCTCCCACCTCTTCCGGCAGTGGGTGCCCTGTCTGTTGTGGACCCCCAGGGTCCGGACGTCCTTGGCGATGGCACGCCAAATCGCGACTTTCTGGTGGGCGCTGACCTATGTGACATGTACAGGGAGAGAAAAATTGTCATCACCTTCTGCATGCTCGATTTAAGTGGCCCCCCATCCCCACCCTTGCCATGTGGCACATGCTCTCATCTGTCTTTGACGCATGCCTCAATCGCTCCCCTCCCCACCATCTTTCATCCACCCCACTCAACCCAGGCATTGCCCACTAAGCATGGTCCCAGTGTACTTACCTGTTGGTCTGGAGGACCGTAGAGTAGCGCATACTGGGGGAGGACCCCATCCACAAGTTTCTCCAACTCCTCCGCAGTGAAGGCAGCGGCCCTTTCCCCAGTCGCATGAGCCATTGTCTCTTCCAGACCGAGGTCACAGCAGCACTTGCAGTGTAGGTCCTCTCCTGTCGAAGATCAGGTATCGAGTGATTAAGCAGATAGAAAATGGCGGTCACACCCGCGGCGGTGCGTACCGCGGCTGTGCGTACCGCGACCGCCGGCGCACATCGTCATTGGCTCCTGAAACCCATAGGGTTCAATGTTAACCAATGCGGCTTAGCGCCGCGGTCTTCGACCGCCTACCGCCGCGGTGTGCCACGCCAGCGCATTGACCTCACATCCCACTGTCACACTTCACAGGTCAGGCAGCCGCCATTTCAAGGGCCCACATGGCCTAATTACCAACTGCATCACACATACCTAGGCCATGCACCAACACTCATACAAGCCATTCAATGCATTGGGAATCGTGTTATGTGCAAGCTGTGGTTACGTACCTGTGGGTTGCTTGACTCTGTGCTCGCTGTTGTCCTTCATAGGCACCGTCCGCTGGGACATGCGAGGAGATGGAGGAATCTTCCTGTGTACAGACCACTGGTGGACCTGTCGACAATGGAGGAACGACATGTCATACTGACATACAGGCTTGACCGAGCCACTATACAGGAACTGTGTGCCCAGCTGGAGCCAGACCTGATGTCACCCATCTGCCAACCCACAGGGATCCCCCCTCTAGTGCAGGTGCTGTCAGTGCTCCATTTCTTAGCAAGTGGGTCATTTCAAACAACAGTGGCCATATCATCAGGGATGTCCCAGCCTATGTTTTCCAAGGTGTTGTCCAGAGTGTTGCTGAAACACATGCGGAGCTACATCGTTTTCCCTGAGGTGGGGGATTTGCCTACAGTGAAGGGTGATTTCTATGCCCTTGGACATATCCCCAACATCATAGGTGCCATTGATGGGACACATGTTGTTTTGGTCCCCCCCAGCAGGAGTGAACAGGTGTACAGGAACCGGAAGAGTTATCATTCCCTGAATGTACAGATGGTGTGTTTGGCTGACCAGTACATCTCCCATGTTAATGCCAAGTTCCCTGGGTCAGTGCATGACGCCTACATCCTGCGGAATAGCAGCATCCCGTATGTGATGGGTCAACTCCAGAGGCACCGGGTGTGGCTATTAGGGGACTCTGGTTACCCCAACCTGTCCTGGCTACTGACCCCAGTGAGGAATCCCAGAACAAGGGCAGAGGAACGGTACAATGAGGCCCATGGGCGGACTAGGAGGGTGATCGAGCGAACCTTTGGCCATTTGTCCATATGACAGGTGGATCCCTAATGTACTCACCAAAGAAGGTGTGCCAGATCATCGTGGCCTGCTGTATGCTTCACAACCTGGCTTTGCGCCGCCAGGTGCCTTTTCTGCAGGAGGATGGTCCAGATGGTGGTGTTGTAGCAGCTGTGGAGCCTGTGGAGAGTGAAGAGGAGGAAGCCGAAGAGGACGACATAGAGAACAGGAACACAGTAATACAGCAGTATTTTCAGTGACACACAGGTAAGAGTAGACACTGGCATATTACATTTACTTATTGACTCCTACCTCTCTACTGTCTGACTTTTTCCCCCAGTGTATGGTAACTGTGTTGTGACTTTCCCTTCTGTTTTCAGAGATGTGGGCCCCACTGCGTGACATCTGCTTTGTTTCCCCATGGACTATAGCTGTGTGACAGCGGTTTGTTAGCATCACAATGTGAATGAACATTTTGGCACGGTCATGTCTAATACATTTGTTCTAAATCACAGCCAGACTCCAGATTGTTTTGTGCAATAAGTGTTTTTATTCAAGTGCTCTAAATTGGATGGGTGGTTGCAAATCGGTGAGGGGTGATGGTGGAGGATTGTCCATGGCAGAGTCCAGACTATCAGTTTCACAGGTGCATTGTCCAAATGCCTGTGGGAAGTGGAGCAGGGGCAGTTTAAGGTTGGACAGGGTGACAATGTGGGACAGTGGGATGACAATCAGGGCAGTATCCTTTGCTGGCGGGGGTCTTGACATCTTACTCTGTCTTCTTCCTGGATCTCACGGCCCGCTTGCGGGGTGGTTCTCCTTCTGCAGGGGGTGGGGTTCTGGTGGCCTGTTGGTCTTGTGTCGGGGCCTCCTGTCCACTAGCGCCGGCGGAGGTGGTAGGCAGTTCTTGGTGCATGCTAGTGTCAGGGGCCCTTTGAGGTGCCACAGTGTCCCGCAATGTCATGACTACCTCATTCAGGGCCACTACGATGGTACCCATGGCGGAACTGATGTTTCTTAGTTCCTCCCTGAACCCCATATACTGTTGCTCCTGCAGAAGCTGGATCTCCTGAAACCTGGCCAGGACAGTCGCCATCGTCTCCTGGGAGCAGTGGTATGCTCCCATGATGGAGGAGAGGGCCTCGTGGAGAGTGGGTTCCCTGGGCCTGTCCCCCCCCCTGTCGCACAGCAGCCCTCCCAGTTCCCCTGTTTCCCTGGGCCTCTGTCCCCTGGACCGTGTGCCCACTACTACTGCCCCCAGGTCCCTCTTGTTGTTGGGGTGGTGGGTTAGCCTGGGTTCCCTGTAGTGGTGGACACACCGCTGATTGACGTGTCCTGGGGACAGAGGTATGGGCCCGCTGGGTGGGTGCTCTGCTGGTGTTCCCAGAGGGAGGAAGGTCTACTGTGGCCTGTGGCTGTGTGAGGGGAACCGACTGTCCCGAGGTCCCCGATGGACCGGGCTGGTCATCTAGATCCAGGGAGACAGAGCTGCTGTCCTCACTGTGGGCCTCTTCTGGGGGTGGAGTGGACATTTGTGGACCCTCCTGCGCGGTGACGTGGCGTTCGGGTCCTGCAGGGGTATAAAAGTATGGTTATTGCTTCTGTGTGTGTCATAGCGTGCAATGGGTGGGTGCCCGTGTACCCCAGTGCTGGCATTCCTTTGTGGGGGCTGTTGTGACGGTGGTTGGGGGGGTTGTATGTGAATGTGCAGTGGGCATGCTTAGGTGATGGGTGTCCATGCTTTGTGGACGCATGCAGGGCTCGATGTTGGGATGGGAGGGTTGTGATGGTGAGACAGTTGCAAGGAGTAGGATGTGATGGGGGTGAGGGTGAGGGTGGGGGTATGAGTCGGCATGCAGGTGGGGTGGGGGGAAGAAGTAGTTAAGATTGGCCTTACCAGAGTCCATTCCTCCGCCTACTCCTGCGAGGCCCTCAGGATGCAGGATGTTCCAGACTTGCTCCTCCCATGTTGTAAATTCTGGGGGAGGAGGTGGGGGTCCGCCGCCAGTCTTCTGCACCGCGATGTTGTGCCTGGATACCATGGAACGCACCTTTCCCCGTAGGTCGTTCCACCTCTTCCTGATGTCGTCCCGATTTCTTGGGTGCTGTCCCACAGCGTTGACCCTGTCCACTATTCTGCTCCATAGCTCCATCTTCCTGGCAATGGTGGTGTGCTGCACCTGTGCCCCGAACAGCTGTGGCTCTACTCGTACAATTTCCTCCACCATGACCCTGAGTTCATCATCAGAGAACCTGGGGTGTCTTTGCGGTGCCATGGGGTGGTGTGGGTGATGTGTAGGGTGGAGTGTGTGGTGCTAAGTGTGGTGATGTGTATTGTTGTGTATTGTTGTGTTGTGTGAAGTGCGTGCAAATATTGCTGGGTGACAGTGAATTGGGCGTCTGTTTGCTCGGATGTCTTTTCTCTGTGCGTGTTCACGAATCTCTAGGAGTGGAGGTTTGTGGGTGATGTGGGTGTGTATTTTATATTTAATTGGGTGTGTAGGAGTGGTGTGTGTATGTGTCTCAGGTGTGTGTATTTTGAATTGTCCAATGTGGTTGTATTTTGTAAGTGTGTGTGTATTTTGAGCGCGGTGGTGTGTACCGCCAATGGAATACCGCGGTTGAAAGACCGCCGCTTGGATTCGTGTGTCGTGATAGTGTGGGCGTATTTCTGTTGGCGTGACGGTGGAGGTTTGGTCATGCCAGTTTCTCGTTGCCCTTTGGTGTGGCGGACTTTTGTGGATGTCTGTATTTTGGCGGTTTGCCTGTTGTGGGTCAGAATGACCGTGGCGGTTTACCGTGGCCGCGGCGGTGTTATGGCGGTCTTCTGAACGGCGGTAAGCGCCTTTTACCGCCGAGGTTGGAATGACCACCTATATCTAGAATACAAGTGCCTTTATGAAATTCTATGAGATTTCTTTGCATCATTTTCATCAGCATTTCTTAACGCCTGCTAAGGCCTCATGGTGCTTTGCAGGATTTGCAACATAATTTTTTATGCTAATCCTGCAAAGCACTGGACTAGCGTAAAACATTTTGACGCTAGCCCCCCTGACTACCGCCATGGTGTGCCGTATTTTAAATACGGCACACACATGATGGTGTTAAGGGGGTGCCAAGGAGGGCAAGAAAAGTGGCGCAGCACTAGGTGCATCACCACTTTTCATAAATCTGCATCTAAGTTGCCAAACTCTTGACAAAAGAGAGTTTTTCTACTTGGCTTTTCTTCAACAGTTTAAGCCTTGGTGTAGTGAACTGGAAGTGCTTGGAGACTATGACTGCTATGAAGATTTTTTTAATGCTGTCAAACATACTATTCAATGTTTTCACAAACTATTTACAAATGCTAAATGATGAGATACAACAAGAGGAAACAATTGCTGCTGAGGGAGCTCGGGATAGTTCTCAAAGCAGCCAAAGTTCAGCACCGAGTCAGGATCTTCTTGGACAACCTATTATTGAAAAGGAGCTGCAGTAGCTATGTATGAAGTGGAAACTGTAATGAAGCAAATGAGACAGGAATCTGTAGATATGGAAAAGTTAATTGAACATCTCAACAATGAACAGAAATAGATTTATAGATATATACATTTTCTTTTATATTGAAGTAAAAGACAAAGTAGAACATGAATTTCTACATGAGAAGAAAAAATGCAGTTGCTCTAATTCAACCAATATTCTTATATATCAGTGGCCAATCTGGTTCCGGGAAAAACCTTTTAATTAAATTTTTCTCCAGTTACCTACACAAGACTAAAGAATCAAACTTATCATATGTAGTAATAGCACCAACTGGATTAGCTGCACACAATATCAAAGGAATAACTTTACATAGACTACTTATGCTACGGTAGAACATAACAATTAACTGGAATACCAGAAGTTAACTGGTGAAGCTTGTCATGAGGTGGCAAGTGTTTTGAAGAAATTGAAGCTTTTAATTATTGATGAGGTAACCATGGTTTCAAAGGTAATATTAACCTTTCTTCACCTGAGAATGCAACAGATTTAAAAAAATGAATATGAAGTCTTGTTTGGAGGAAAACATTTAATAGTTTTTGGTGATCTACTACAACTTACACCTGTGAAAGGACAGCCTGTTTTCAAGACCCTTTCACATGAAGAAACTCAGAACTCATTGGCAAAGTAAACATTTGGCAATATACAAATACAAGGTGTAGGACCTGGCCCTTTTTGCAGGGTCATCCCCAAATGTTTTGCCTCCTTCCTCCTATTTTTCCTGACCTGTTTTTGTTGGCTTTTGAACTCTGTGCACTTTACTATTGCTAAAGTACATAGGTTCTCTGTGTAAATTGTACTGTTAATTAGTTTATACATGATTGGCATATTTGATTTACTAGTATGTCCCTAGTAAAGTGCACTAGTGGTGTCCAGGGCCTGTAAGTCAAATGCTACTAGTGGGCCTGTAGCACTGATTGTGCCACCCACATAAGTAGCACTGTAATCATGTCTCAGACCTGCCACTGTAGTGTCAGTGTGTGCAGTTTTACACTGTAAATTCGACTTGGCAAGGGTCCCCATTTGCCAGCCCTAATCCTTCACTTTTCCTACATATAAGACACCCCTAAGGTAGGCCATAGGTAGCCCCATGGGCAGGGTGCAGTGTATGGTTAAGGTAGGATATATAATAATGTGTTTTATATGTCCTGTCAGTGAAATACTGCCAAATTCGGTTTTCACTGTTACAAGGCCTATCTCTCTCATAGGTTAACATGGGGGCTGCCTTTAAACATGATTAAAGCAAAGATTCCCTTTGGGGGCAGATAGACATGTGGAATTTGGGACCTCTGAACTCACAATTTAAAAAATCTTTTAGTGAAGTTGGTTTTGAGATTATGTGTTTGAAAATGCCACTTTTAGAAAGTGAGCATTTTCTTACTTGAACCATTTTGTGACTCTGCCTGTTTGTGGATTCTCTGTCTGGGTTAGTTTGAGAGTTGGGCTGTTTGCACCTCTCTCCAGACAGTGACACAAAGGGGGCTTGGGTGTAGCCTGCATATTCCAATGAGCCATCTGTGCTAAGAGGGAGAGGAGGAGTGGTCACTCACACCTGAAAGGGCTGTGCCTGCCATCACACAACGCAGACTCTAACCCCCTTGTGTGTGTCTGAGACCTTGCCTGGACAAGGTAGGATTTCACAATCAAGTGAAACTTTGCTTTGAAGTAAGCCTATCTCAAATGCCAAAATGGGTATAAGAAGAGCACCCAAACCCACAGACTTTAGACACTTCTTGGGGTAGAGACTCTACCTCACAGACACTTCTTGACAAGAAACCTGCTGGTGAAGAATCCCTGAACCTGACCTGCCAAGAGGAACTGCCTGGCTGCCCAAAGGACTCACTGGGACTGCCTTGCCATTGCCCTGCTGCCTTGCTGCTCTCTGGCTGTGCTGGGAAGTGCTCTCCAAGGGCTTGGATAGAGCTTGATTCCTGTTCCCTGAAGTCTCCAGACCAAAAAGACTTCACTCCTGCAACTGGACTCCTTGTGTGGTGAAAATGTGCACATTGCATGCTAAAAACGACGCGCAGCCTGCCCCGTGGTGACAAATTCCCCACACGCCGAACCAGGATGAAGCTGCGTGACTTCGCAAGGAGAAGATCGACGCAGTGCCTGCATTGCGCCCAGAACTTCGATGCACGGCCTGCCTGACCAACGCACAGCCGACCCAGGACGATGCAGCCCAACTTCCAGAGAGAAGATCGGCGTGACGCCTGCCGTGCAGGAGAAATTTCCACGCAATGCCCACTGGATCGACGCATAGCTTGTGACTTCGCTCCGCACGCCCAGGATTCCATGCACAGACCCTGGGGCGCCAGAAAAACCCGCAACCCGAAGAGAAACCAAGTCCGCGTGCCGGGAATCGATGCAAAGCCTTCTCATGCGTAAAAAATAATGACGCAAGTCGGTGTGCGAGGGGGTGAAACCGACGCACAGCTCCCCGTTTTCCACACATCACCTCCTTTGCGGTCCCTTGTGGAGATTTTGAATGTGAACCAGGTACTTTATGCTTGCAAAAGACCTTTATTGTTTTTAAGAGACATTTACTTGTTTTTAGAAGACTTAAGCCACTTTATATCACTTTTACAGTGATATCTTAATGCCTACACTTCAAGAGTGTGCTGATTTTAATGATCAATTACTTAAACTAGAGAATGAAGAGATTGTGGCAGTTTCTGCTATCCACAAAACGGAACAAAAAGGAGTGACAGTGCTACTCGGTGAAAAAAAAATATAATGGTGTTTTTTACTATTCACATTTAATAATGGTATGTGCTTTAAGTAACCATGTATTATGGTCACTCCTGGTTTGTCAATTTACGATATGCACTAATAGGTTTTGGATTACGTTCAGATATACTTATGGTGACAAATAGCATGGAATAGTTCCACAATTTCCCCCCTTTCTTCTTGACTTAAAAAAACCATATGATTATCTACCTACAGTACTGTATTTATTATTTAATTTTAATATTAAAATCGCTGTCTCTCAACTCTCCCCCCTCTACCACCACCCCTACCCCCCCCCCCTTGGTTATTTTCAATTTCTGCTTCATTGTCACTCTCTTTCTACTCCCCTATCTCTACACGATTGGGGTAGGGTTCTTCTCATATCCATTAATGTGATAAATATCACATAGTTGCTATTATTTGCAACTTCACAGTTTATTTTCCATCTTTACTTATTATTTTTGGGCCCTGTACTCATGTGAGCATAAGGATTTTTGAAATAACACTTGTGAGTAGGATCAGACCGAAGAGAAACGAACATTGAGAATATTACACACTTGTGAGTAGTATCACTGATCACTTTGACATAGGGGTTGCCCCCGGTTCCTATATGTATAATTATTTCCTCACTTCTATATCGAGTACGTTTTACTCGACCAAGATGGCCTCCACTTTCGACCTCTTGGTCCTTTCTTTATTTCTACCTCCCCGGCCCGAACTTCCGGGTTTTGAGGATCTTTAACCCCTTCTGTGCCCAGGACGTAATGGTTACGTCCTGAGGCACAGTGCTGCTGTGCCCAGGACGTAACCATTACGTTCTGTGCACAGAGCCCAGAGGGAGCGCTCTCGCTCCCTCTGTGGGGTTCCCCCCTACCCCCCCAAGTCAGGGATGGAAGGGGAAGCCCTTCCCCTCCCACCCCCGACCCCCCCAACCCCCCCTGTGACGTCAGCGCGCGAGCGCGCGCTGATTAGTCACAGGGTCTCCCCCATCGCGCTGGAAGCAGAGCTTCCAGCGCGATTGAAAAAGAAATGCTTTTGCATTTCTTGTTCAATCCCATGGGGGAGGCCCCGAGAGGCTTCAAAGGGAAGGAAATGTATTTCCTTCCCTTTGAAGTCTCTCACAGGTTTCAAAAGCTGGATTGCTTGCAATCCGGCTTTTGAAACCCCACTAGACACCAGGGATTTTTTTTTTTTCAGTGAAATTGGCAAAAGGGAGCGACCCCTTGGGCAAGGGTCGCTCCCGGGGGGGGCATTTTTTTAGGAAGGCCTTTTCTGCCCCCCCTGGGGGCAGATTGGCCTATTATTAGGCCGATCTGCCCCCGGGGGGGCAGAAACCTCTAGGCACCAGGGACCTTTTTTTTTTTTTTTTTTTTGTGATGATTTCTTTTTTTTTTAGGTGGGGAGCGATCCCTTAGGCAAGGGTCGCTCCCCTACGGGGCAATATATATTTAGGCCATTTCTGCCCCCCTTGGGGGCAGATTGGCCTATTTTGATGAGGCCAATCTGCCCCCAAGGGGGGCAGAAACCATTAGACACCAGGGAGTTTGTTTTTGCGCGCGAATTTCACGCAACGGGAGCGACCCCTTTGGCAAGGGTCGCTCCCAGGGGGGGCATTTTTTTGGGAAGGCCTTTTCTGCCCCCCCTGGGGACAGATCGGCCTATTATTAGGCCGATCTGCCCCCAGGGGGGGCAGAAACCTCTAGGCACCAGGGATCTTTTTTTTTTTTCTTTCTTTTTTTTATGTTTTCTTTTTTTTTAGGTGGGGAGCGACCCCTTAGGCAAGGGTCGCTCCCCTAGGGGGCAAATTATATTTAGGCCATTTCTGCCCCCCTTGGGGGCAGATTGGCCTTTTTTGATGAGGCCAATCTGCCCCCAAGGGGGGCAGAAACCATTAGACACCAGGGAGTTTTTTTTTTGCGTGAATTTCACGCAAGGGGAGCGACCCCTTAGGCAAGGGTCGCTCCCTGGGGGGGGGGGGATTATTTTAGGGCATTTCTGCCCCCCTGGGGGGGGTAGATCAGCCTATTTTGATTCGGCTGATCTGCCCCCAAGGGGGGCAGAAACCACTAGGCACCAGAGATTTTTTTGTTTTTCTGTTTTACAGATGGGGAGCGACCCCCTTGGACAAGGGTCGCTCCCATGGAGGGGCAAAATGTATTTAGGCCATTTCTGCCCGCTTTGGGGGCAGATAGGCCGATTTTAGGTCAATCTGCCCCCAAGGGGGGCAGAAACCACTAGGCACCAGGGATCTTTTTTTTGCGCCGTCACACAAGGGGAGCGACCTTGTAGTCAAGGGTCGCTCCCCGGGGGGGTGGGGGGGCAAATTATTTTAGGCCATCTCTGCCCCCCCTGGGGGCAGATCGCCCTATTGGTATTAGGCCGATCTACCCCCAGGGGGGGCAGAGACCTCTAGGCGCCAGGGCAAATTTTTTTTGTGTGTTTTTTTTTTTTTAGAGATGGGCAGCAACCCATCAGGCAAGGGTCGCTCCCCTGGGGGGCAAATTGTATTTAGACCATTTCTGCCCCCCTTGGGGGCAGATTGGTCGATTTTAGGTCAATCTGCCCCAAGGGGGCAGAAACCACTAGGCACTGGGGATTTGTTTTTTGGCGCCAATGTCACGCAAGGGGAGCGACCCCGTAGGCAAGGGTCGCTCCGGGGGGTGGGGGGCGGTGGGTGTTCGGGGGCAAATTTATTTTAGGCCATTTCTGCCCCCCCTGGGGGCAGATCGGCCTATTATTAGGCCGATCTGCCCCCAGGGGGGGCAGAAACCTCTTGTTGCCAGAGCAAAAAAAAATGTTGTGTTTTTTTTTGTTTGTTTGGTTTTTTTTTAGAGATGGGGAGCGACCCATCAGGCAAGGGTCGCTCCCCTGGGGGGCAAATTGTGTTTAGACCATTTCTGCCCCCCTTGGGGGCAGATTGGTCGATTTTAGGTCAATCTGCCCCAAGGGGGCAGAAACCACTAGGCACCGGGGATTTGTTTTTTGGCGCCAATGTCACGCAGGGGGAGCGACCCCGTAGGCAAGGGTCGCTCCGGGGGGAGGGGGGAACGGGGGGGTGTTCGGGGGGCAAATTTATTTTAGGCCATTTCTGCCCCCAGGGGGGGCAGAAACCTCTTGTTGCCAGGGCAAATTTTTTTTTTGTGTTTGTTTTTTTTTTTTTAGAGATGGGGAGCGACCCATCAGGCAAGGGTCGCTCCCCTGGGGGGAAAATTGTGTTTAGACCATTTCTGCCCCCCTTGGGGGCAGATTGGTCGATTTTAGGTCAATCTGCCCCAAGGGGGCAGAAACCACTAGGCACCGGGGATTTGTTTTTTGGCGCCAATGTCACGCAGGGGGAGCGACCCCGTAGGCAAGGGTCGCTCCGGGGGGGGGGGGACGGGGGGGGTGTTCGGGGGGCAAATTTATTTTAGGCCATTTCTGCCCCAGATCGGCCTATTATTGCCAGGGCAAATTTTTTTTTAGTGTTTTTTTTTTAGTTTGTTTGTTTTTTTAGAGATGGGGAGCGACCCATCAGACAAGGGTCGCTCCCCTAGGGGGCAAACTGTGTTTAGACCATTTCTGCCCCCCTTGGGGGCAGATTGGTCGATTTTAGGTCAATCTGCAACCACTAGGCACCGGGGATTCGTTTTTTGGCGCCAATGTCACGCAGGGGGAGCGACCCAGTAGGCAAGGGTCGCTCCGAGGTGGGGGGGTGGGGGGGGGGTTTGGGGGGGCAAATTTATTTTAGGCCATTTCTGCCCCCCCCGGGGGCAGATCGGCCTATTATTAGGCCGATCTGCCCCCGGGGGGGGCAGAAACCTCTAGGCGCAAGGGCAAATGTTTTTTTGTTTTTTTTTGTTTTTTGTTTGTTTGTTTTTTTAGAGATGGGGAGCGACCCATCAGACAAGGGTCGCTTCCCTGGGGGGCAAACTGTATTTAGAGCATTTCTGCCCTCTTTGGGGGCAGATTGGTCGATTTTAGATCAATCTGCCCCCAAGGGGGCAGAAACCACTAGGCACCGGGAATTTGTTTTTTGGCGCCAATGTCACGCAGGGGTAGCGACCCCGTAGGCAAGGGTCGCACCTGGGCAGGGGGGGTTTGGGGGGGTCAAATTTATTTTAGGGCATTTCCCCCCCCCCCTGGGGCCAGCTGAGCTAGAGGCCAAAATCCACATGTAGGCACTTTGCAAAAAACACCTCTGTTTTCTGTGAAAAAATATGTTGTGTCCACGTTGTGTTTTGGGCCATTTCCTTTCGTGGGCGCTAGGCCTACCCACACAAGTGAGGTACCATTTTTATGGAGAGACTTAGGGGAACGCTGGGTGGAAGGAAATTTGTGGCTCCTCTCAGATTCCAGAACTTTCTGTCACCGAAATGAGAGGAAAAAGTGTTTTTTGGCCAGATTTTGATGTTTGCAAAGGATTCAGGGTAACAGAACCTGGTCAGAGCCCCGCAAATCACCCCATCTTGGATTCCCCTAGGTCTCTAGTTTTCAAAAATGCGCTGGTTTGCTAGGTTTCCCCAGGTGCCGGCTGAGCTAGAGGCCAAAATCCACACGTAGGCACTGTTTTCTATGAAAAAATGTGATGTGTCCACGTTGTGTTTTGGGCCATTTCCTGTCGCGGGCGCTAGGCCTACCCACACAAGTGAGGTATCATTTTTATCGGGAGACATGGGGGAACGCTGGGTGGAAGGAAATTTGTGGCTCCTCTCAGATTGTAGAACTTTCTGCCACAGAAATGTGAGGAACATGTGTTTTTTTTAGCCAAATTTTGAGGTTTGCAAAGGATTCTGGGTAACAGAACCTGGTCCGAGCCACACAAGTCACCCCTTCTTGGATTCCCCTAGGTCTCTAGTTTTCAGAAATGCACAGGTTTGGTAGGTTTCCCTAGGTGGCGGCTGAGCTACAGGCCAAAATCTACAGGTAGGCACTTTGCAAAAAACACCTCTGTTTTCCTTCAAAAATTTGGTTGTGTCCACGTTGCGCTTTGGGGCGTTTCCTGTCGTGGGCGCTAGGCCTACCCACACAAGTGAGGTATCATTTTTATCGGGAGACGTGGGGGAACACTGGGTGGAAGGAAATTTGTGGCTCCTCTCAGATTCCAGAACTTTCTGCCACAGAAATGTGAGGAACATGTGTTTTTTTAGCCAAATTTTGAGGTTTGCAAAGGATTCTGGGTAACAGAACCTGGTCCCAGCCACACAAGTCACCCCATCTTGGATTCCCCTAGGTCTCTAGTTTTCAGAAATGCACAGGTTTGGTAGGTTTCCCTAGGTGGCGGCTGAGCTACAGGCCAAAATCTACAGGTAGGCACTTTGCAAAAAACACCTCTGTTTTCCTTCAAAAATTTGGTTGTGTCCACGTTGCGCTTTGGGGCGTTTCCTGTCGTGGGCGCTAGGCCTACCCACACAAGTGAGGTATCACTTTTATCGGGAGACGTGGGGGAACACTGGGTGGAAGGAAATTTGTGGCTCCTCTCAGATTCCAGAACTTTCTGCCACAGAAATGTGAGGAACATGTGTTTTTTTAGCCAAATTTTGAGGTTTGCAAAGGATTCTGGGTAACAGAACCTGGTCCCAGCCACACAAGTCACCCCATCTTGGATTCCCCTAGGTCTCTAGTTTTCAGAAATGCACAGGTTTGGTAGGTTTCCCTAGGTGGCGGCTGAGCTACAGGCCAAAATCCACAGGTAGGCACTTTGCTAAAAACAGGTCTGTTTTCTGTGATGTGTCCACGTTGCGCTTTGGGGCGTTTCCTGTCACGGGCGCTAGGCCTACCCACACAAGTGAGGTATTATTTTTATCGGGAGACGTGGGGGAATGCTGGATGGAAGGAAATTTGTGGCTCCTCTCAGATTCCAGAACTTTCTGCCACAGAAATGTGAGGAACATGTGTTTTTTTAGCCACATTTTGAGGTTTGCAAAGGATTCTGGGTAACAGAACCTGGTCCCAGCCACACAAGTCACCCCATCCTGGATTCCCCTAGGTCTCTAGTTTTCAGAAATGCACAGGTTTGGTAGGTTTCCCTAGGTGGCGGCTGAGCTACAGGCCAAAATGTACATGTAGGCACTTTGCAAAAAACACCTCTGTTTTCCTTCAAAAATTTGGTTGTGTCCACGTTGCGCTTTGGGGCGTTTCCTGTCGTGGGCGCTAGGCCTACCCACACAAGTGAGCTATCATTTTTATCGGGAGACGTGGGGGAACGCTGGGTGGAAGGAAATTTGTGGCTCCTCTCAGATTCCAGAACTTTCTGCCACAGAAATGTGAGGAACATGTGTTTTTTTAGCCAAATTTTGAGGTTTGCAAGGGATTCTGGGTAACAGAACCTGGTCCCAGCCACACAAGTCACCCCATCTTGGATTCCCCTAGGTCTCTAGTTTTCAGAAATGCACAGGTTTGGTAGGTTTCCCTAGGTGGCGGCTGAGCTACAGGCCAAAATCCACAGGTAGGCACTTTGCTAAAAACAGGTCTGTTTTCTGTGATGTGTCCACGTTGCGCTTTGGGGCGTTTCCTGTCGCGGGCGCTAGGCCTACCCACACAAGTGAGGTATTATTTTTATCGGGAGACGTGGGGGAACGCTGGGTGGAAGGAAATTTGTGGCTCCTCTCAGATTCCAGAACTTTCTGCCACAGAAATGTGAGGAACATGTGTTTTTTTAGCCAAATTTTGAGGTTTGCAAAGGATTCTGGGTAACAGAACCTGGTCCCAGCCACACAAGTCACCCCATCTTGGATTCCCCTAGGTCTCTAGTTTTCAGAAATGCACAGGTTTGGTAGGTTTCCCTAGGTGGCGGCTGAGCTACAGGCCAAAATCCACAGGTAGGCACTTTGCTAAAAACAGGTCTATTTTCTGTGATGTGTCCACGTTGCGCTTTGGGGCGTTTCCTGTCGCGGGCGCTAGGCCTACCCACACAAGTGAGGTATCATTTTTATCGGGAGACGTGGGGGAACGCTGGGTGGAAGGAAATTTGTGGCTCCTCTCAGATTCCAGAACTTTCTGCCACAGAAATGTGAGGAACATGTGTTTTTTTAGCCACATTTTGAGGTTTGCAAAGGATTCTGGGTAACAGAACCTGGTCCCAGACACACAAGTCACCCCATCTTGGATTTCCCCAGGTCTCTAGTTTTCAGAAATGCACAGGTTTGGTAGGTTTCCCTAGGTGGCGGCTGAGCTACGGGCCAAAATCTACAGGTAGGCACTTTGCAAAAAACACCTCTGTTTTCCTTCAAAAATGTGGTTGTGTCCACGTTGCGCTTTGGGGCGTTTCCTGTCGTGGGCGCTAGGCCTACCCACACAAGTGAGGTATCATTTTTATCGGGAGACGTGAGGGAACGCTGGGTGGAAGGAAATTTGTGGCTCCTCTCAGATTCCAGAACTTTCTGCCACAGAAATGTGAGGAACATGTGTTTTTTTAGCCAAATTTTGAGGTTTGCAAAGGATTCTGGGTAACAGAACCTGGTCCCAGCCACACAAGTCACCCCATCTTGGATTCCCCTAGGTCTCTAGTTTTCAGAAATGCACAGGTTTGGTAGGTTTCCCTAGGTGGCGGCTGAGCTACAGGCCAAAATCCACAGGTAGGCACTTTGCTAAAAACAGGTCTATTTTCTGTGATGTGTCCACGTTGCGCTTTCGGGCGTTTCCTGTCGCGGGCGCTAGGCCTACCCACACAAGTGATGTATCATTTTTATTGGGAGACGTGGGGGAACGCTGGGTGGAAGGAAATTTGTGGCTCCTCTCAGATTCCAGAACTTTCTGCCACAGAAATTTGAGGAACATGTGTTTTTTTAGCCACATTTTGAGGTTTGCAAAGGATTCTGGGTAACAGAACCTGGTCCCAGACACACAAGTCACTCCATCTTGGATTCCCCCAGGTCTCTAGTTTTCAGAAATGCACAGGTTTGGTAGGTTTCCCTAGGTGGCGGCCGAGCTACAGGCCAAAATCTACAGGTAGGCACTTTGCTAAAAACAGGTATGTTTTCTGTGATGTTTCCACGTTGCGCTTTGGGGCGTTTCCTGTTGCGGGCGCTAGGCCTACCCACACAAGTGAGGTATCATTTTTATCGGGAGACGTGGGGGAACGCTGGGTGGAAGGAAATGTGTGGCTCCTCTCAGATTCCAGAACTTTCTGCCACAGAAATGTGAGGAACATGTGTTTTTTTAGCCAAATTTTGAGGTTTGCAAAGGATTCTGGGTAACAGAACCTGGTCCCAGCCACACAAGTCACCCCATCTTGGATTCCCCTAGGTCTCTAGTTTTCAGAAATGCACAGGTTTGGTAGGTTTCCCTAGGTTGCGGCTGAGCTACAGGCCAAAATCTACAGGTAGGCACTTTGCTAAAAACAGATCTGTTTTCTGCGATGTATCCACGTTGTGTTTTGGGGCGTATCCTGTCGCGGGCGCTAGGCCTACCCACACAAGTGAGGTATCATTTTTATCGGGAGACTTGGGGGAACATAGAATAGCAAAACAAGTGTTATTGCCCCTTGTCTTTCTCTAAATTTTTCCCTTCCAAATGTAAGACAGTGTGTAAAAAAGACATCTACAGTATTTGAGAAATGCTCTGTAATTCACATGCTAGTATGGGCACCCTGGAATTCAGAGATGTGCAAATAACCACTGCTTCTCAACACCTTATCTTGTGCCCATTTTGGAAATACAAAGGTTTTCTTGATAGCTATTTTTTACTCTTTATATTTCAGCAAATGAATTGCTGTATACCCGGCATAGAATGCAAACCCGCTGCAGGGTGCAGGTCATTTATTGGCTCTGGGTACCTAGAGTTCTTGATGAACCTACAAGCCCTATATATCCCCGCAACCAGAAGAGTCCAGCAGACGTAACGGTATATTGCTTTCGAAAATCTGACATTGCAGGAAAGAATTAAAGAGTAAAACTTAGAGAAAAATGGATGTTTTTTTCACCTCAATTTCAATATTTTTCTTTTTCAGTTGTTATTTTCTGTAGGAAACCCTTGTAGGATCTACACAAATTACCCCTTGCTGAATTCAGAATTTTGTCTACTTTTCAGAAATGTTGTGGTTTCTGGGATCCAGCATTGGTTTCATGGCCATATCTGTCACTGACTGGAAGGAGGCTGAAAGCACAAAAAATCGTAAAAATGGGGTATGTCCCAGTAAAATGCCAAAATTGTGTTGAAAAATTGGGTTTTCTGATTCAAGTCTGCCTGTTCCTGAAAGCTGGGAAGCTGGTGATTTTATCACCGCAAACCCTTTGTTGATGCCCTTTTCAGGGAAAAAACCACAAGCCTTCTTCTGCAGCCCATTTTTCCAATTTTTAAAAAAAAAACGAAATTTTCACTGTTTTTTGGCTAATTTCTTGGCCTCCTTCTGGGGAACCCACAAAGTCTGGGTACCTCTAGAATCCCTAGGATGTTGGAAAAAAAGGACGCAAATTTGGCGTGGGTAGCTTACGTGAACAAAAAGTTATGAGGGCCTAAGCGCGAACTGCTCCAAATAGCCAAAAAAAGGCTCGGCACAGGAGGGGGAAAAGGCCTGGCAGCGAAGGGGTTAAAAGAAACGTCCATACGACGTTTTCCTGATGATAGCGCATACCTGTTCCAACGCCGGCGAAATGCTGCTGGTTTCCTTGGGCGACGAACGTCTCAATTACACCTACTCGTCACAGGGATTTTCCCTTGACTGGGTAAGAACTTGTACCTTCTAATTGTTTACTATTCCCTGCAACGACGTGATATCAGCTTTAAACAGATGTACAGGGCTGATACAATTTACTACATGATAATGATCGTCGGGACGATTTATGTAATACATAATTTTTTGTGCTTGTTACTACTCTATAAGTGACAATTTTTGCTTATTTGGACAATTCTTTATTACTCAATTTGATGGCCAGTTTCTGATATTCCTACTGGCACATTTCACCAATGGTTCTAACCTTTTCAAATAGACAATGGTTTGGCCTTTTTTCTCTGTTTTCTCCACCAGATTCATTAGGAAAATACATTTTAAGAATTTTTATTCATGACCAATTGGAAACTGCATAGGTATGTTGATATTCAACAATTGTCGACTCTGGCATGAACACACAGGTACTAAGCTGGTTTTCAGTATCGGGGTATATCACAACTAATATACTCTACATAATGTTCTCTTCTTTTGACTCTTCTACATTATCAAATATATATTCTTTAATTTTGAGTCACAAATGAATTCCATTGCTTGTCACTTATGTCCCACTATTAGGGTCTCACTGTAAATTAGATAATTCTAAGGATTGCCTGTTGCACATACATGTATATTAGAATATGTGCATTTTTAACTTTTTCAGGATCTCTAAATACATTCATGTGTATGTTTTGTCGCATTATTATGTTTTGTCTTTACTTTTTATCTAAGTGTTTGTTTGTATGTTTATTTTATTACACATTATGTTACAGCCCTGAAGAAGCCCTAGGTTAAAGGGCGAAACGCATTGGCTGTTATCATTTGCTGTACATTATGTTGCACCAAGACAAATATGGAAGAAATTAATGGAAGAAAATAAAGAGAAGACTTGATGTATTCACATTGCAAGAGAACTGGACTTTCTTTACATACAATTTGACTATTGTTCATGAGTGGTGCACCACCATTATAATTGTCATTTTGGTTTCTGTTAACCTCTTGAGCATCTTTGCAGCAGGTTGATATTTAAATACCAATTGTTTAGGGAATAGTGCATCTCTTATGAGCCTGCTACGTCTTGTTGTTGTAGATTAAGAAGTCAATATGCTCCTCATTTACAACAGTATCCTGTCTATGAAAAAGGGGTATTATGTTCTAAGCAGAAACTGACACAAGAATCGGAGAATATTACTGAAAAGACCGAAAACAAGGATAAACAAAAAGATGTCAAGAAAAGAAAATTGGAAAATGATGGAGATATTGTAGGTTACCAAGTGAATAACAATAGTGATGCTACTGCTATGATAATGTTGTTCTCAATGTTCTCTTCCATTTACCACATGTGGTAAATCCAGTTCCAGAGAAACCACAGAACACATTGTGTATAGCACTCTTTCATTGCTTTCAATGCTTATCTTGTGATAGACGTGTAATACATTCTGCTTCAGGCATTCAAGAAGAAGTAGGAAAATATAGTGGAACTGTGGTAGTTGCTGTAAACACTCAACAAGATGTACGGGAATTTATTATGGTGATCCTGTGGAAACAAAATATGGGATGCACTCTTCTGTTCATGTGAATCATTAGTGCTTAAGACATCATTTTTCCTTTGGCTACCGCCGCCCGCCGCGGTCAGAATGACCACCACAGTCTTTTGGTTAGTGTAGTAAATGTAGCTTAATTTAATAAATTACAAGTTGTAGTGAGTGCAATTCACAATATCACTTACTTGTAGTGAAATATTGTGGGGTTATGGCTTTTTTTCTATAATCTATATGATTGCTTTTTCCCTACTGTTCAATGGTGATTATACAGTACTCCAGAAAAGAGGGAAAATAAAATGTTTCACAAAAATATCATACAGTGTTACAGCATAAGCAATATATATTATTTTGTTTCTGAACTTTTCTACACATAGTACTAACGTATTTATGTTCTTTTCCTTTTTCCTTTTTCAACAGTGTTTGGAGACATATGTCATGAAATGTGTCAAGATACTACTAGTGGAAGAGAAATAGTTTTACAGATACTTATGCAAACAGTCTTCTTTCATAGACACTATTTAATATTCATTGCCAGCAGTTTGTTTTCTTGTCGCTCACCCATACAGTACCTGGCACACACACTCAGGTGCTCATTATGGGTTTGGCGGTCACCGGACTGCCATGGTGGAAGAGGTGGTTGCACCGCAGCGGTCCCCGCGGAGCAGATCCCATATTATTACCCTGGTGGTGATCCCACCACAACACAGCAAAGGTTCTGCCAGTACCACCAGTGCAGTCGGACTGCCCCCAATAGCGGTAGCCATTTCCAGGCCGGCGGGAACCAATTTACCGCCCACCATATTGTGAGTCAGCAGACCGTCAGGATTTCCGGGACCATCCGACCACCACGAAAAGCCTGCCGGAAACAGCCAGTATAAAAGGAGACACTCATCTCCAGGTGCACAGAAGTGTCCACAGGCTCCATGGAACTCAAACTGGAAGACTTCCCACTGCTTTATCTAACCATACACCTCCAGGACTAGCGATGATGATGAAGAGACCACAGTAAGAACCCCCACCCAGCACACACTGGAGGGATGGGCAGTATTACACACCCACAAAACACACACACCCTGCACGGACAGCGACGGCCACACACACATGCAAAAAAAGCCCGTAGCAACACACACATCTACAGACACACATGCACACACTATCTACACAAACGCATATTCTAAATACACACACCACGGCCAACAGACATGTGCCATTCATACAGCACACTGCACACGCACACCACCGCCACTGCCAAACACAGACATACACAACACGCCACAACCACACAATGACGACAACAACAACACAAACACACCAACGCATTGTCAGACATGCTGAACAACTCCACCCGGCAACACATACTGGCAGCAGTACATAGTAACAACACACAATCATATGAATAGTACAAATATCCAAATAAGGCCTCAGGTGACATGCCACATCCAACCAACATACAAAGAATATCACAGATGCATCATTATACACATAGACACACACACAACTACCAAACAATGCCACACACAACCATAACAACACATCACAACAAGCACATGACACAAGTCACCAACCCAGTGCATGCAGCAACACAGATACATCCCATACACATACAACACAAACATCAAAGTATAGAGATATAACATAAATATGTTGAAGGAATTCCAAGACAATTTCTCAAGCTTGATATACACATCTATGTGGGCAGATGTATTGAAAAAATAAAAATGTGTTAAAACTATGTACAAGTGAGACCTACTGGCCAGTCCGGCAAATGTCTCAAGTGCGCCATGCACATTGGGCACAGTCACATGCCCCAACTTGACTCCTGACTGCAAATTGCCCTCCACATGGCAGGTGCATCAATGGGGCAGGCAAGCGCCTAAGGGGTGAGGGGGCAGGGGGTGGTGGTGGAGAATTGGACTTGGAAGGAGAGCTTTTAGGTTTAGGTTTGGGAGGGGGGGTTGGCCTAGATTTTTATTGTGGGGGAGTGAGTTTGGATTTTGGAGTAGGAGTAGGGACCTTAGGCTTTGGAGGGGTGGTTACTTTGTAGGAGGAGGGGCATGGACACTACTGGCGGGCAATGGGAGGACTAGGAGGTTGAAGGTCTGGGTTGAGGTAGGGAGACATGGCGCTTAAGTGCATCGTGGGGGGAGACAGGAGCAGGGAACAGGTCAAGACTAGCAACAACACTTTTTTAGGTACACTGGGGCAGTCATTGGTAATAGGTTTAGGGGTGGAGGTAGAGGGAGTGGTTTTAGGAGGTGATGGTGTGCTCAAGGTGGATGCAGGTGTGTGCAATGTGTGCTCGTGTGTAGTGGGTGTATGTTGGGTGGCTGAGTCGGGGCGTTTATGTTTTTTGGGAGGGGGAAGAGATGCAAGAAGATGGTATGCAAGATCTGTGAGTGTATGTTGGGGTGGTGGCTGCAAATAAGGTGGAAGTGCTGCATGTGGTCATGAAGGTTGTTGTGGTGAGTGAGGATGTGGTGCGTGGGGTGGATGTCTGCGGGTCTGCTCTTGTAGTGTCTGTGGTTATGACAGGACGGGTCGCAGGATCAGGGAGTGTGTGATGTAGTGATAATAGGTGATGTAATTGTGATGGAGGAGTTGTTAGAAGAGACAGTGTAGGGAGTAGCTGTTGTTGTGTTTGCAGGTGCATGTTGAGTATGTGCATGCTTGTGGTGTGTCCTGTGGTGCTTGTATTGGTCTCTGTGCACCTTGTCTCTTGTAGTGGGTAAATACTGGTCTGTATTTGTGCTCTGGATGGGTGAGGGGAGAGGGGTGTTGGATTGGGCACAGGTAGCTGGAGGGGGGATAGAAGATGAAGGGACACTGGCTGCCGTCAAAAAGGAGGCCAGACCCTGAAATGATCTCTGCAGGCCAGCCAAGTAACTATGAATGCCTTCCAGGTAGGCAATACATCTGAGATGCCAGTCCCTGGATGGCATTCATGTTGGTTTAATGCCCCACAAAGATGTACCTCAGGAGGTCAATAGCCCCTTATTAAGGGCAGCAGGGCTGACTGGGCAGGGGCAGAGGTGCCTGCAGCGAAGGAGATGCCCACCCTCCTGGGTGAGCGGGCAAGGGCAATTGGGTGGAGAGCTACAGTGAGGGATTTGCTGGTAAGGGGGTTGGTGGACAAGGATGGTGCTGGGATGGACCCAGATGGTTCCGACACTGCCAGGGATCTTCCATCGAAGGAGGAATCCGAGGATGATCTAGCTGTACCAGTCTCCCCTGTGGTGCTCCCCTCGCCCTCCATCCTACTGGTCCCTTCAGTGTCAATGGACTCTGCCTCCTGGGTCCTGTGGGCTGTAGCTTCCCCACTCGCCGGTGCCCCTTCTCCTTAACCTGGTGATGCTGATGCACACAAGGATAGAAGAGGACAGGGAGAGAGGGTGGGAGAGAAATAAATGGAGGAAAGGATCAATACCTACCCATCTAGTACACATACCAACAAGTAATCTACTCCTCCTCTGGTGTGGCAAGGAATGGCTATGATACATTGTCCCCAAATATTGGTCATGAAGACATAACCTAAATTCAATCTGTTTCCTCCTAATTCCAACAAAATGATCAGTTTGGACATGCTGAAGTCTGTCATCAGTGGTTCTACAATGACAAAAACTACCAACTACCCACATATACTTACCAATCTGACACTTTTGGCACATTGTTTTTCCAAATGTCCTGGATAAGTACATTGCACAAAAAATATAGGACAGGTTGGCCAAGGACTCATTATGTGCAGAAGTCCATTGACAATGCAGTGATGTCACAGTGGAAGTTCCCTACTCACAGGACTCATAACTCAATATCAGCCCTAACTAGATGACATTGGCTATCTAAAGCAGACTCAGGGATAGGGAAATAAGGTTTGGAAATCACTCAACATAGGAGTGTGTCTAAACGTTACTGGACAAGGAGGTATAGTACCAACATATTACTGATTGCATGGTGTTTAAAAGCTACCTTACACCACTTCTAAACAGTGGAAGCAATATCCAGGACTATAATCTCATCTAATGTGCACACCCCTCATCAGTACCTAAGTAATCTAACTGACACAATAGCTGCCCATTCAACTGATATCAAACAGTCTGTACTCTCCCCCTTGTGGCTGCTGTGCTGCCCTCAAGCGCCAATCTATCTCCAGGTAGGCCACCGCCAATATGCAGGCCTTTATGCAGATCAAGGTCGGGCTGGTACCCCTCCCTCGTTGGAGGGACATCTCCAGCTGACCCTCCGCAGTCTCATGGGCCCAGCAGTGGGTGCTCCGCCCGTTATAGACCCCCAGGGTCCGCACTTGCTTGGCGATGGCTCTCCATAACCCCATTTTCTGATGGGAACTGGCCTGCATAGGAGACACTGACAAAAGGAGATATTCATGTAGAGTTACAGAACACCTACAGCAATGGCCTACACACAGCATGCACAGCACATACTCATACAGAGTCCACAATACACCATTCTCATTCCTACAAGACAATCCCTGCAGTCAATCATGCCATGTCAATATTCACACACTTTCGCCATCAATCACCACCCTAGCTGATAAGTATTCTACTTTGTACTGCCTTGTTTATATGGAGCCCCATGCATCTGTCAATACAGGAGTAGGACCCCTTCCAATCGTTTCTCAAATTCCTCTGGGATGAAGGCTAGGGCCCTATCTCCTGCAGGATGTGCCATTGTTGCTACCAGATGCAGAACACAGCAGCCCACGCAGTGGAAGTTTTGCTTGCTTGAGTGTCAGGAGTCAAACGAACTGGGCTATAGAAAATGGCAGTCAGGGCTGCTGCGGTCATGACTGTCACTGCCGGTGATGATCATCAATGGCCCCAGTTTGCCATGGACATCAATGTTAACTGCTAAGGAGTTGCACGGTTGTTCTGTCAGACTCTCGCCAAGATGACTAACGCTGGCGGAATGAGGTCACTTCCGTCTGTCCTCTACATGCAGGACAGGCAGCTGCCATTTTACATATTTTTTAAGATATCTATGTCATCCTAGTGCGTCATAGCTTGATGTTAATCACTAGTTGCTTCATGTACGATGTCAACTCATGTGAACTCACTAGTGGAGTTAGTGTCACCTGCCAATATGTCTGATGTATTCATTGTGTGAACGTTTGTTAAGTGTATCAGACTTAGGAACGAGTTTACTATATCTGACTTCCATCTCTGTACAGACCCTTTGTGACAGGTATAGCAATGAAATTGACAGCCAGTAAGTCGCAGTTGTGTAGTTTGTAAATAACTGTTTCCTTGTGTCAGGTTTCAAATACCTTACATGACTTATCCTGTTTTCCACTTCTATGGTGTACTTTAATAACAATAGTGTAATAGATGTCCTGTCCTGAAATTTGTTCAGTCCTATTCCTAGATACCATCCAATGGGGAGATTGAGAAATGCACCAGTCTACCGGCCCCTAGTCGACCTTGCTACCATGGAAGACAGACACATTATACAGACCTATCGTCTGAACCATCAGACCATCAGGGAACTGTGTACCCAGTTGGCGCTAGATCTCCTGCCAGCCATACGTAGTCTCTATGCCATCCCACCAACAGTACAGGTGTTGTCTGTCCTGCATTTCCTCATCTCAAGATCTTTTCAGGTGACAGTGGGACTGGCTGCAGGAATGTCACAGCCGATGTTCAGTTTAGTGTTACAGGATGTACTGGATGCCTTACTGAAGCACTTGAACAGCTACATCAGGTACCGACAACGTGCTGATCTGTTCACTGTAAAGTCTGCCTTTTATGTCATTGCACACGCTCCACATGTAATAGGGGCCACTGATGGCACCCACATCTTTGGTTCCTCCCAGGGCCAATGAGCAAGTCTACAGGAACAGGAAGAATTACTATTCAATCAATGTGCAGGTGGTGTGTCTTGCGACCAATACATATCCTATGTGACAGCAAAGTTTCCGGGATCTGTACATGATCCTTACATCTTGAGGAACAGCAGTGTCTTACAAATGATGTTGCGACTACAGAGAGAGAAGGCCTGGCTCATTGGTAAGTGTACCACTGTCTATGCCTAACGTCTATGCTACTTCATTTCACAGTCGGCTCCATTCCTCTCATAGTCCCCTAATGATTTGTACCTTTGTGCACATAGGTGATTCTGGCTACCCTGACCTGCCCTGGCTCCTGACACCAGTGAGGTACCCTACAACAGATAGGGACAGTTACAATGAAGCTCATGGCCGAACAAGGTGTGTAATCGAGAGGGAATTTGGGCTACTGAAAGCAAGATTCAGTTGCCTACATGTGTCCGGTGGTGCCCTACACTACAGACCACAGAAAGTCTGCCAAATCATTGTAGCATGCTGCATTCTACACAATCTTGCCCTGAAGAAACACATTCCACTGTTGGATGAGGAGGAGGTGGCAGCTGGACTAGTGGCTCTGGCTGATACATTGGAACTGACAAGGAGGATGCAGCTGACTCTAGGACTGAGTTGATTTAGAAATTCTTCCAATGAATGCAAGGTATGTGTGGTCTAAAGTTAATGGAACCTCTAAGCCTGTCTGCCTAGTGACATTGACACTCCTTGTGTTTTGCATCAAGGGATATCAGTGTACTACATCCACGCGTCTCTGTTATGCATTTTGATAACTGCTATACTGCCAAAGCCACATGCAGGTACTTGCTGTTGGCATGGTATGACTTCAGCATAGGGTTCCCCATGTTGCATGGTTTTAGAAATGCAGTTTGGATGGCAATCGTCTGGCCTAACCCTTTCACATAACAGTCCTGCTACTCATCCACACTGTCCTCAAAGCTGATGTCTGGTACCTACCTGTTTTAGACATTGCAAGATAGGTTTTCTGTTGGTGATGTCAGCTATGAGGAATGGTTCTTTTACTCTGCATGTGTGCGACATACAGCCTTACCTTGTAGAATGTGGGGCCCTCCCCACTGCAACATGATTCCTGTGGAATGCATTATGGCCTGTATGTGTATTGGATGGGCAACATGGGAGACATAATTGAAACGTTACCCTATCTTTATCTATCTTAAGGTCAGGTGTGTGGTTCCACTCTGCTTTCTGATATGACTGCTGGCACCCTTGGCATAGGATTAAAGTACAGGAAGAATGTCATGACATATCTACTGGACATTCCTGCCACATCTGTTCATCTGTCAGATTTATTGCATTTCAATTAATATTTTTTACATTAAATGATACTGGTGACAATGATGACACGTAAGCCATTACTGTGCTGAAATGTGTTTATTGTGATTCAAAGTGCATTTGCTGAGGAGTAGGGTTTGAAAGCATCGGAGTAGGTGGCCCAGCTGTTGGTTTCACAGGTCCAGTCTCCAAGGGCCAAGGGGAAATTGAGTTTTGGCAGTGGAAAGTCAACTGGGTGTCTCAGTGGCACACAAGGGAGAATGTTCAGGAGAGAGATCACTTTCTGGAGGTGTTTTTGGTCTTGGCCTCAGGTCCTGCAGGATGCCTAGATGGATGACCTCATTTGTGTGGCAGATCCTCAGCTGCAGGGGCAGGGGTGCTACTAGGCTGTGGGTCCTCTGGCTGGGCCTCCATTGCAGTAGCTGTGGCAGATGTAGATGGCACAGGTGTTGATTGGCTACTGTTAGGGGCCTGCTGGTGGGTGGAGGACACATTCAGGATGCCGGTAAGTCCACTGAACATCCCACAAATGGACTTGATGGTGGCATTGTGTGCCTGCCACTGCTGCAAGGCCTCATGGTGGGATTCCCTCTGCAGCCTCTGTTTCTCCTGCAAGTTTGTCAGTATTTGACCCATCCTGTCCTGGGATTGCTGGTATGCTACCAGGACTCTGGAGATGGCCTCCTATCCAGCTGTGTCCCGTTGGTGCCTCATCCCTTAAACCACAGTTGCCCTCCCACTGCCCCTTACCCTCTGTGCCTGTGACCCTGGCAAAGTGGGCCCAATCCCACTGACACAAGGACCTTCATTGTCTTGGATGTTAGGGGTCGACTCAGGTCCCTGTACTGTGGGGCACACTATAGATTTATCTGTCCTTGAGACACAGGTTTGGGGAAAAGGGGTTTCCTGTGCTGTAGTAGCCAAGAGATAGGGCACTCAGATGTGGGCAGGATGAGGTTGGTGGTGGTGTACTGACCAGTCATCCCAGATGGGCCAGGTGAGGCGTCCCTTTCCAGACATCCAGAGTTGTAGTCCTCAATTGGGACTACTTCCAGCGGCTGATTGTCTGTCTCTGGCATCCTCTGCTGGGTGGCAGTAGTAGAGATACCTGTGGATGGAGAGGACGTGTGTTACATTGTTGAACTGTACTTGCTGTTCACATGGTTGTTTGCAATCATAGCCTTGACATGTTTTCCAGTGATGGCAATGATAGCTGCTTGACCACTGGCAATGTTTAAGGGCTGATGGATAGTGCTGTTGTATGCTTGTGGTATAGAACGTTGTCGTCATCAATGCTGTCATTGCCATGCACTAGAGAGCAGTCCAAGTACCCTGTAGGTGAAGGGGGTAACATGGTTATACATGGTTATACATGCAGGTGTCCTAATGTGGAGTGGAATTAGAAGTTATTCAAGGGTGGGAAGTGTTGCCTTGTGGAAGTTGTAGTACTTGTTACAGTGGAAGATATCCCTGCACTTGGTGGGCCTGTGTGGAATTAGTGGTAGTGGTGAGGTGTGGCATGCAAAGGAGGGTATTTGGTTCAGGGTGGATTGGTGCATGTAAGGGTACTGTGAGGGGGTGTAAGGGTGGTGGGGGTGCAAGAGTCCAGCCCTCCTGGTATTCCAGCCAGGCCCTTCTTGGTGCAGGATGGCCAAGACCTTTCTCTCCCAAGATGATAACTCTGGGGGAGGAGGTTGGGGTGCACCGCCAGTCTTGTTGATGGCTATCTGGTGTCTTGCTTCCATGGACCGGACCTGCTCCCGTAGGTCACTCCACCGCTTCCTGATGTCTTTCCTTGTGCATGGATGATTTCCCACTGAGTTCACCCTGTTGACGATCCTTTGCCATAGCTCCTTTTTCCTGTCTATCAATGTATGCTGGACCTGTGCTCCAAACAGTTGTGCCTCCACTCTGACAATTTAATCTACCATGACCCTCAACTCTTGTCTGTGAATCGTGGGTGTTTCTGTCATGACATGGTGGATGTCTTGTGAGTGGTAGGGTGTGTGATGTGCAGGTGCACAGGGTGTACTATTTGGTGAGGTGGGGTTGTGTGGTTCAGTGTGCTTGTGGTATGTGGTAGTTGGGTGCAGTGGTGACGTGTTTGTTTTGTGCAGGGGTGCAGTTGTGTAGTGTGTGCTGCGTGTTAGGTGTGGTGGTGCCTATGGTATCCAGGTGCAGTGTCTTCTATTTGTGTGCTTCCTTTTCTCTGTGTAAAATTCAGGATGCAAGGAGTTTTGGGTATGTGTGTGAGTGTGTTTTACAGTGCAATGATCAGGTGTGTATGGTGTGTGTATGTGTGTCAGGTGGGGTATTCGTAATGTCCAATTTAGTGTGGTGTTCTGGTGGAGTTGAGTTTTGACTGCGGCGTTTCGGACCGTCAATAGCTTACCGCCATACAAAGACCGCTGTGCTGATTTGTGGGTCATAATTTGGAGGGCAGGATGTTGTCAGCGTGGTGGTGTGGGTGGTGGGACCGTCTCTCTCCCGCCGTCGTTCAGTCTGTCGGTGTCAGATTTGTGGTGGTTTTGGGTGGTCTTCAGTTTCTGACTTGAAATACGCAGGTCGTGATACCGCCAACACTGGTGGGCTTTTGTCACCCGCCGCCATGGCGGTCTTCTAAAAAGACTGCCAAACTCGTAATGAGGGCCTCAGTCACTCTGCTATGTAAGCACTCACACAGCTGTACATATACCACTTATACACATACTCATTCACACAGATATGCTGTCACTCAGTGAGATAAACACAACTCATGCACACATTCACTCATCCATACACCACTCGTTCGCTCACTCACCCATACACCACTCATATACCCTCTAAGTCACCCATACAGCTACTCATGCGCCCACTCACTCACCCATACAAGTGCTCATACACCCACTCACTCACCTATACAGACCCTCATACAAATACTCAATCAACCACACAATCACTCACTCGTCCTCTTACTCACACATATACTCACTCATGCACCCACCCATTCAATCACCTATCCACCCTCTCATTCACCTATACAACCACTCACACACTCAGTTACCCACACAGCTGCTCATGCAACCAGTGACTCATCCCCCAGGCAACTCACACACCCTGTCACTCACCCATACAAAGGTTTATGCACCCATTCACTCATGCATACAGTCACTCATGCACTCACTTATCCACACACACTGATGCCCCCTCTCGCTTACCCATACAGCCACCATATCCACTCATGTACCCATATAGTCATTCATGCATCCAGTCATTCACCTCTACAATTATAACAGTCTCTCAATTATAGCATCTCATACATGCACTTGTTCACATACTGAGTCACTTACACAACCATATACTCATTCAAACACCCAGTAACATTCTTATAGATATAACAAGATACATTTCGCTCCTGGTGGGACTCCAAGTCCCAGGAGCCTTTGCCATCGGCCAGGGGGGGCCAGACTTCAGATACGGGCGAAGGGCGGGCCGATCCGCGCCCGTCTGAGACTGAGTGAGGCAGGGCTGGGCCATCCCTCTTGACTTTAAGGTAGGAAACCACTGAGACTCTGCTGGAGTTTTACATTATCGCAAATTTTAGCTCCCAAAGTGGTAAAGCACAAGGCGAAAGGAAGTCCAAAAATGGCCTTGGTGCAATCTAAACTCCTGAGACTTCACAAACTTTGAAGGCTTCAAATAATTGTGTAACCAATGAGGTTGCTAACTTGATTGAGGAGGTTAAATCTGGCCCCCTTGACCCTTTCTTCCTTCCAAGTTGTTCGTCCAAGGGGAATTGCAGTTCCAAGGAAGTTATCTCACTAGCATCTGGATCCCAGCTTGATGGCCCAGATTCTATACGAACTGAACAGACTTTAGTTCACTTGGTATCAGGTGATACTACACCAGACACTGGGATCGTCCATATTATTCCATGCTCAAATCGTTTCCTCCGCTTGCCCTCTCAATCAAGTGACTCCGGGAACCAGCTTTTGAATTTCCAAGCCTCGGACTGTTTATCCTCTGTGGTTTCCTCCCAAAAGGAGTTGACCCCCATTGTGCTGGGTCTGCAAGAAGAGGTTAAAGACCTAAAAAAAACAGTAGCAGAAGTATTATCATTCCTGCGTGTTATTAGCCCGTCGGGGGTTTTAGTATCTGCACAAAATAAACCTCAGGCGAGATCTACTGCCACTTCACCTTTGCTCCCCAATCGTACCATGAATGTAGCTGGTCCTAGCGATTGGCCTTGGCCACTACACGATGCAAGTGAAGCCCCGTTCAAGCACCACAAGTTTTTGCATCCCAGTGCACCATCTAGCATACCTTCAAGGATAAGCTGGTGTCCCAAATTGAAGTGGGACTCTACGGCAGCTCATCAACCTTGTGTACGTCCTACCACGACCAGCTTTTTATATATGTGCAAGGTACCCCCTTTATCCCCGAACTTGTATGAATATGATGTATCTCTGAAAAACAAGGTTGTGGATTGGCTAAGACATACTAGACAATGTTGTTCTATTATTTATCCTGATATAATTTCAGCCAAACGTTACACTGACCAGCTAGGCCAGTGGGACTTTGTCAGATTAAACCTAGCCAGTCCAAGTCTGGTAAAGGGATTGTTATCCATGGAGGCCCGTTTCCCCGTGCAAAATGGCTCAAGTATTTGATTCAGAACACCTGCCCTGAGCCTATGTCTATTCAGAATGTAACCCCTTTATGTGCTAGTAATAGGCCCTCCAAGGTGGGTGTCGATTCATTGGAAAAGCCTTTTCTAGAGCATCAATCTTGCCCAGCTGTCCTAGACCCCCCAGAGGCTTTATCTGACATTGATTGACTATGTGCTAGGACAAGCCCAAAAGATAGAAGCTTATCACGCCCTAAATCCATTGCAATCACAGCTAATGGTCGGCTTACAGATCCCCTTTTACAGAGGATTCCAGCGTTGCCCCTTGAAGATATTATATCTAAAACTTCATTCTCCCAGCCCCAAGATGGGGTGAGCTTACCTGATATCCCCTAGGAAAATCCTAGGGTCCATAAGTTACTGACCTTAACATTTTTAACATGGAATGTGGCTGGGATTACAAACAAAATAGTTGATACCGACTGGGGGCTGTTTATAGATACATTTAGTAGATGTCTCTTTCAAGAAACCTGGGCTACCACAGATATACATAGACATGGGTTTACTTCTTTTTGCAAGGTAGCCAGGCGGTCCCCTGCGGGAAGAGCAGCAGGAGGGCTTCTTACATGGCTAAGAATATCAGATGTGCGTGAAGCTAGAGAACTTTATGTGAATTCAGCAGATATAATTAACTCTGTCTATTCTGACAAAGCAAGATTTACCCTTGCTTTTTGTCATTGTATATAATAGACCTGGCCACCATAACCAACCATCTAAAACTATACAGATTTTGAACGCTTTTTTGTCAGACTACAACACGACTCACTGTATTATTATTGCTGGGGATTTCAATGTAAGGCTGGAACCCAATTCTGCATTCACAGAAGCTACCCAGATAGAGGATAGTACATGGAATATTCCCCCATATGTAGCCCAAAGAAAACATCCAAAATCCAATGCCAGGGCTTTGCAAATCGTCAACCTTATGCTAACTTATGGTCTTTGTCCAGGAAATGGCCGTTTTCCATCTGACACCTCTGCCAAATCTACGTATTTTAGAGGGTCCTATAGCAGTATACTTGATCTCATACTTATTGATGTGAGGCTGTGGTATACTGTTTTAGACCTCAATGTGGGTGACCAACAAAATAGCGACCATGCCCCTCTTATTGTAACTTGTGATAGCCAACTTCTTTTGGGAAATTCTGTTCGACCATCTCATGTAGTTTCTCTCCCTTTAGAAATATCTTCCAATAAACGTACCTTGAAATGGGACTCTTTTAGAGGCTCATCTAAACTATGGGGGAAATTTAGCAAATTAATTTCAAGTTATCAACTGCCCATTATCTCTTCTTTGAACTCCCTAAACGAAGTGTTGGATTTGCATGGGGACTTATTTGCGGCGGTAAGCATGCTATTCATTAAATCCGGTGGTTGGAACAAACGATTGGGAAAAGGGTTGAACTTAAGGTGGTTTGGCAAGCCATGTAAGGATGCTAAGAGTAAACTCTAATGAGCTATCAAATCGAAAGACAGAACCGAGATAATGCATGCTAGGCGAGAATACTCATCTGTTATTAAGTCTAGTAAACACTTATGGGAGGAAACATCGTGGCAGAAATTATTGATTTGATTGTCATATCCCTTCTGAGGTTTGGACTGCTCATTTTACCGAATTATACAGCCATGATTCTACTACCACTTGTGCCCTTGAAAATGATCTCATTGAGGAATTGCCTCCTATATCCAGCCTTATTCCCTTTTCCCTTAAGGAAACTGAGATGGCTCTTAAGGCCCAAAAACCAGGCAAATCCCATGGACTGGATGGTATACCGGTGGACCTTTTTAAATCTGATCCTGTCTGTTGGGGTCCCTACATAAATAGGGTGTCCAATGCTGTTTTAGAAAGTGCCAACTACCCTAAAACCTGGAAGGGAGCAATTATTGTCCCTCTTCATAAAAAAGGCAGTAGGGGGCTGCCGGGCAATTATAGGCCTATTCGTTTGTTGGACAACCTACAAAAAATATTCTGCCATCAGGTACTGGGTAGAATAAAGGACTGAATGAATGCCAACCAGGTATTAAGTCATTTACAAGCTGGCTTTCAACAGAAAATCAGCACGTGGACCAGGCTTTTCATTTCCTCATGATCAAATGGAGGGTAGTGGATGTGGAGGCTAGGAAACTCTTTGTCGCCTTTGTCGATGTTAAGTCTGCCTTCGATTTGGTCCCACGTAGAAAACTGTGTGGAGTCTTGAACAAAGTTGGAGTGCCGGACCCCTTATCAAATCTGATCAAGGAGTTGCATTCAGGGAGCTATGCTAAAATTAGATGGGGGACTCAAGGAGAACTAACAGACGAGATTCCAATAAGTAGAGGAGTTAGACAGGGATGTGTGTTGGCTCCTACCCTATTCGTACTATTTATCAACGCTTGCATCCTCTATCTAATGGGTTGTGACATTGACGCCCCCAAGGTTGTGGGAGAAAGGGTACCGTGTTTGCTCTTTGTGGATGATACTTTGTTATTATCGCAAACCGCCTCTGGCCAAGCCAAATTGCTACATAAGGTCACATGTTTTTGTAAAGACTATGGTTTGGAAATAAATTGATCCAAAACCAAGTATATGGTGTTTGGTGACCCTAAGCAAAAGACTAGAAAAAAATATATCTGGAAAGAGAGGCCTTAGAAAGAGTTCTTGATTTTGACTATTTGGGTTTTAGGTTGGAGAACTCTCAGAAATGGAAGGCACACTTAGCTAAGTCAGTTGTGAGTTTAAAACATAAATCAGGATGCATTTTGAGATATGTTGCCAAATCCCCTAGTTTTGCAACCACTCCTCCACTAGAAATGTTTAAAGCCCAGGCCAGGGGTGGAGCATTATATGGCACAGAGCTATGGGGTTATTGCATTCTAAATGATCTGGAGAAAGCTGAAAACTCCTTTTTGAAAATGATATTAAAAATCCTTGCAAGTTCTCCAACCTTACCCATTCGGTTGGATTTAAACCTTTATCCTATTTCACATATTGCCGCCTTACGCCCGTTGACCCATTGGCTCAGGCTACGGTCCTCGGATAAATTTGGCCCATATAGAGCTGGGCTTAGTACTTTAGTTATTGTGCAAGCCCTGAAAAGGGATAGGTGGTGCAAATATGTGAAAGAATCCCTCTTTGCCCTTGGATTGAGCAGTTTTTGGTTGGATACTACACAACTCCCAAAAAATGCTGTCCAGCTTGTGAAGGATGCATATTGGTTAAAAGTCCAACTGGAAAAACTAGCAGAGGTTCCCTCACCCAGCCTAATTAATAGGTTTTTATTCTTGAAGTGCCACTATGAATTTGAGAATTTTATGGACATAATTGTTTCTCCTTTTGCATGAGCTCTTTTTATTAGATTCAGGCTGGGAACACTGCCACTTTGTTCGCTTATTTGCAAATGGCCCAACTCAGGTGTTAACAGTGACTTCTGCCCAATGGGATGTGGAGTCGTTGAGCACTTAGCACATGTACTATTTTGTTGCCCTGCGAATCGTAAGCAAAGAGCAAATGTTTTAGATCCATGGGCTTTGCGAGCGGGTCAGCAGCTTTTAGGATTCTTAAATAACATGCCCATGGCGAAGTGGCATGCTCATTGGTGATATGGCCAATCAGACATAAATCTTTGAAGCCAGGAATATGCCATCCAATTTAATATTACTTCGCTATGAGCTGGTAATAGCAGTTGATACCAATTACTTGTGCGGAGATTCAAATGAGCTCTATGTGCCGTGGATTGTATTTATTTCATTGATGTTTTTATGTATTTGATTATTTTTTCTCTTTTTAAACGTAATTTATGTATCCCAAATGAGGGTGGAGGTGCTTGATGTACTCTTTTATGTCACCATTTTCATTCACTTATTTTAAGATTTTTTTAATATGATGTATTATGTTCTTATCTGCTTTGATGGTATTATTTTGCTGAATAAAGCTACTACTACTACATTCACACTCCTACAAATGTACATTTCTTTTTTTAAATTGGAAGATGTGGTTCTAAGAAGAACCATTTTTTTGACATTGATTGGTTTTGGGGGATTGTTTTAACAATGTAAATTTTGTTTGAGTTTTCTTTGTTACTTCAGAAAGAAATGGAACATCACTTGGAACAGCAAGCACAAAAAAACTCAAAGTGTGCTACAACTCAAAAAAATACCTGTTGTATGTGCATTAATAGTTTGCACCAGAGTAAGCTACTACTACTACATTCACACTCCTACAAATGTACATTTCTTTTTTTAAATTGGAAGATGTGGTTCTAAGAAGAACCATTTTTTTGACATTGTTTGGTTTTGGGGGATTGTTTTAACAATGTAAATTTTGTTTGAGTTTTCTTTGTTACTTCAGAAAGAAATGGAACATCACTTGGAACAGCAAGCACAAAAAAACTCAAAGTGTGCTACAACTCAAAAAAAATACCTGTTGTATGTGCATTAATAGTTTGCACCAGAGTAGGCATGGCTTCTTCACCTGCACTTAGAATTTTGGTTCATTTTGGGGAAAAAATACCAATTTTCCCAAACTCCGGAATGGTATTTGGAACTCCTGAATCTTTTCCTCCTGCAGATGATGCTCCTGCTTGTTCATTGTGTCCATTAGAGCTTCCTTGCTTAGTTTTTAGCCTCTGCATTTCAACTCTAGATAGATGGGCTTCCTGGATGGTACACAAATCTCTATACAAGCTAGATGTACAGCATTAATATTTTTTTTCACTGCCACGTGACAGTACCTTTTAGCAGATTGTGCACATACCTTTCCATGCATTCACCTTCTTTTCATCTTCCGGGGTGGAAAAAAAATTCCCATACAATACTCTAGTTTCTCTTCTTAAGAACCAGTTCCTCTTCCTTCATAATATTTTCTTTTTCCTCTTCTAGATGTTGTGGTGCAGATGTTAAGGTGAGTAGATCCGAAACAACAAAGAAAACATGAAGCAAAAATTTTAAATGATGACTTGGTAAAGAAAAGTGTGAAATCTCCAGGTCACTCCCAAAGCAAAGAAGAATGGGTATGACCTTTCTGTATGCAAGACAGAAAGGGGTCTAACCAATCAAATCCTTTTGTTTCTGAATCACATGGGATGCGCAACACACCCATGGCTCCATCGTGGCAGAAATGTGATGTCGTAAAATGTATTGAAAAGGTATTTAAAGCATATTTACTCTCTAATTATACTATTTTCTTTATTCTAATAGTAAACCTCTTTCTGAAATTTCAACACTAAAAGTGGCTCTATATATTTTTTACCACCTTTGAAAAAACATTGGAGTTGTGTCTCCTGCGCGACTATGGAAATACGTGCCTGGGCACCCAACATACCTCCATTTGTTGGAGGCAGTTCGGGGGGCCATCCCCTGGGCTCCGTGCTCAGCGAGCAGTCTCCAGTGCTGCTGCCACAGCCAGCAGCATTTCAGGGTGTTTTCATCATAGTGACTGCCCTGCTGCCCCCAGACACAGGTACGGTGAGCAGGGGATGGGCTCACCACCACTGGGGGAAGCGTGACTCTTCCTTTGCATCAGCCTTTGTGGAGATGAGGGGTACTGAGGCGAAAGTGGAAATGGGCAGGTGGCCCACACACGCCCCTCTCCTGGAATTATTAACTAAATAAATCCTGCACAACCCCGGGCCCTAGTCCATCCCAAGGGTAAAGTCAGGAAACGTGGCAGAATCCCACTCTTCATTTTTCTTCTACTGGTCAAAGGCAACCAATCTTAAATACACCATAACTCGTGCCTCCTTGGACCAATTTGGACAGTCTTAGGCTCATTGTATTTCTGGTGGCACACACTAGTCACAAGGAGCAGTTTTAGCAGTCCTCCTCACTTCTACAGCGGTGTAATCTACAGGGAGCTGGTTCTCCAAGCTCCTTGTATCAGCTTTCCTCCTGGTCTTTGTATCTGGGAGCAGAAGTCCAGGGCTTTCCCCCAACTGGTCCTCAGAGGGTAAGGGGACCAGCCTCACTGGCGCTTGAGGAGACCCACTGGTCCTGGGGTCAACTGGGCTTCTCCTTCCAGTTGTTCATGTCTAGCGCAGTGCCAGGGTCCTCGAAGAAGAGCACAAAAGAATCAACCAAGCAAGAAGCTCCCTCTTGTGCAAGAGTTTCTAAAGGGGGTGGAAGGCTCTATAAGCCAGGCAACTCTGGTTAATCCAATGTGCTACGTCACCTCTCCACCCCTGTCCCAACCCTCCTGCACAGAATGCTGGGACAGTTAAGGATGGCGTCATCCATACATCACTGGTCAAATCTGCTCTTGGGGGTCTCAGCACTACCCCTCACTGGCATCGATTCCAGGGCCTTTCCAACCAAAAGCTCAACGAGGAGCCCCCTCCTGTGTTGGCTGCAGTTGTATGGGCTTCCTTCTTTGTTCGGTGGGCCTGTGCTGTCCCCAACCCTGGTGCAGTGTGACCCATGATTAATAGGTGCAATTTTTTTATCCCCACCTCTCCTTACTCAGAAGCTGAGGAAAGCACTATAAATTAGTCCTTTTGTGTGTGGTGGCCATTGTTCCTGCTACTGGAGAGAAATGTAATTAACTTGGCATGGCAGGTAGATAAAGGACCTGGGCTCTGACCCTGAGCTGTACCAGAGAAATATGACAATTCTAGATGACACAACTGTAGCCTCACACGTTCAGCCCTCACTTGGTCACATGTTAGAACCAAGTGAACCATATTAGCTGTGTTGCAGTGGCCTTATTTTAAAAGGTAGACACTGGTGGTAAACATGTGCAGTCCATTTACCATGTGGTTACCAGGTGTGAGACACACGTAATGAGACTCATCCACAGTAAAAAGTCCAAAACAGGGTGATCCAAAAGCAAAAAATCTAGGCATACTGAATTGGCGAAACCCAATTACACCAGTAGGGGTGTGCAAAATGTGAATAATTTACCTTTCTTGAAATGCAAATCTGTAATTTTGCACTATATTTTAGTGTGAAACGCACCCTCATGCCAATTTTTGGTTAAAGGGTGCATTTAAAAAGCTCTGTGAATAGCGTTGTTCATGTTCTGTTTCTCACATGCGTTTGTTGTACATTTTTTCAGCGAATGGTGTCATTCGCTGTAAGTTTTTTACTGTAAATGATGCGAAATTACGTGAAGTGGCATAATAGCATTATTTCAGGACTTTCGTGTAAGACTAGCAAATCAAAAGTCCAGAAATTATGCAAATCACACTGGTGTAATGTACATTTCAGCCAGGCCTGGTAATAACATATTAGCTCATGTTAAAAAAAATACTGAAATAAGAACTAAATTGCCTTTTTATTGCAAAATAACATTGAAATTCACAAGCTATAGCTACTGAGCTACCTATAACTTCCCCCCTCCATGTAGTGCTTATGACCTCACATATTACATAACTCATGATATGTTAAATAACATCTTTAATGACATCACTAATGACATCGCAAATCACATGTGCTTGCTGATGTTGGTACTACTAATCAGTGTCTTCTTTTTATTCCTTCCTTTCAGGACAACCAAAGAAGACCAGGGCCAGGACTACCACAATTGCTACTTCCAGGGCTGCCGACATGACTTCTGGTGGTAAGTCGTGTTTATTAATTTGTTCTTGATATTACATTTATGAATCTCACTTACTTAACACTTACAAAGTGAGGTGTGAATGTCAAGACCAATCCCTTTATTCCACCCTTGAGATTGACATTACCTCTTGCACTGGGATAGGGATGTTAATGGAGACCCAGACTAAAAGCAAAAGAGGGTAAGTAGGGATAAAGGCTGCTATTTGTAAAGCCCAGAATGGATTTCAGAGGCACAGCATCCAGTTGCCCAACTACAAATGCCAGGGTGTCTATATACGAGTGAGTGAACACAATTACTAAAGAGCTGACTGAATGGGATAAAACAACAAAGGTGAAGGAATGAAACTAGTACAAACTGTAGCAAATACCAAAGGGTCACAAGAACGACTGTTGCTACACAAGGGAACTCTATAGAGGTGGGGCAGAAATACCTGATTTGACACTACTGACCTGGAAGCGTGTCTAATTGTGCTGATCCTCTAAAGGCTGGAGTTGTACATGTGTGTCAGAGAAATGTAGCCTTTCGGATATGAGTGCATATTTTTCACTGTCCTGTGTGGCATCTCATCCAAGTTCGCAGTCTCTTATGCACAAACATCTCTTCAGATATTGTTCTAACACCCTTTCTTATAAAGCATGGCTCTACTGTGCAATTTCAGGCATTTTATTTTTAAACTGTCACCAGAGAAAAAGGTGCAGCTGCCACTCCTGGACCTAGGTGAAGGCAGCATCAAGTGTGATAGTGGAAAAATGTATGACATTGTTATAACCATCCATAGGGCTTAGTAGTGTCCGACATATATGGGACACTAAGCCATATTTGATTAACTAAGTGTTTTTGTAATGTTTACATTTTTTATTACCTTAGTTTCAGTCTCCTAAATTGTGACTTGTTACATTAACATGCTTTCCCCCATGCAAGAGAGAAAATTTGCAGAAATGTGGCCTCACATCGCAACTTCAAATGTACATTTTGACAAGCTGAGCAAATGAAAGACTTTTTGTTCAAAAAACACGTGGTGCTGACATCTGCCCGGGAGACCTATGATCTTCAAGCGGCAAGGCCATCTGTGGACATGAAGGCCCATATTTATACTTTTTGACGCAAAACTGCGCTAACGCAGTTTTGCGTCAAAAAAATTAGCGCCGGCTAACGCCATTCTGAAGCGCCATGCGGGCGCCGTATTTATTGAATGACGTTAGCCGGCGTTAGCCGCCGGCGCCGTCTGGTGTGCGTTAAAAAAAACGACCTACACCAGGCAGAGCCGGCGTAGGGGGATATGGGGCTTGGGCGTCAAGAAATGGGGCAAGTCAGGTTGAGGCAATTTTTTCGCCTCAACCCGACTTGCGCCATTTTTTTTCACTCCCAACCCCCATAGAAATGACTCCTGTCTTAGCAAAGACAGGAGTCATGCCCCCTTGCCCAATGGCCATGCCCAGGGGACTTCTGTCCCCTGGGCATGGTCATTGGGCATAGTGGCATGTAGGGGGGCACAAATCAGGCCCCCCTATGCCACAAATTCTTTTTTAAAAAAACACTTACCTGAACTTACCTTAATGTCCCTGGGATGGGTCCCTCCAGCCTTGGGTGTCCTCCTGGGGTGGGCAAGGGTGACAGGGGGGGGTCCCTGGTGGCATGGGAGGGCACCTCTGGGCTCCTTCAGAGCCCACAGGTCCCTTAACGCCTGCCTTTTGCAGGCGCTAAAAAACTGCGCAAAAGCGGCCGTACGTCATTTTTTTGGACCCGCCCACTCCCGGGCGTGAATTTTGCCCCGGAGTATAAATCCGACGCACATGCCTCGGAGTCGATTTTTTAGACGGGAACGCCTACCTTGCATATAATTAACGCAAAGTAGGTGTCCACGCTAAAAAATTACGCTAACTCCATGGACTTTGGCGCTAGACGCGTCTAACGCCAAAGTATAAATATGGAGTTAGTTTTGCGTCGGAATTGCGTAAAAAAAAACGACGCAATTCCGGCGCAAACGGAGTATAAATATGCCCCGAAGTCCCCCTTAAATACAGATTTTCCTACATTTTTGGCAAATTGATTGGTCGTATATTTAATGCTTCTAACACCACAGGCATTGTATACTTCTTTTACTACTTTTTCTTCGCAATGGCTGTCCCACCATAACAAGAAGGACTGATGATGCTTCGGCCAGCCCAACTGTGTCCTGATCACATGATGCAGTATTTTGGAGCACCCCTCATGGAAGAACTGGAGTCTGACTGGTCTTTGTCATTCAGTCCAGTCTTGAATTGTGTGCAGCCCATCTTTCGTTGACAATGGTACCAATTTGAACATGCACCAGAAGTGTGTCTTGCAACAGGTCTGTTGCTGTTCACAATGAGGGCTTATCACCAGAGGTGCACATTGAGATTGTGATTCCTACAAGACGCTTCCTATGACCTACCATGTGTGGATCAAGTGGTGCCAGATGGTATTACACCTGCTATTTCATGGGATGCTGCTGCTTTGGCCGGAGCACTGGCTGTAGCACCGGAAAATGAGTGCTCCCTCACCTTGTTTCTGACCAAACTGGTTAACTTGTCATCTCCCGAAGTGGAGTCCTCTCTAAATTTACTTACATTTGAAGACATCAGTAATTCTTTACAGGATCATGACTACTATCAATGATCTGATATTTGGCTTTCCATCTTTCTGATAACTGTTTTGCATCAATTCTAAAGTTCTGAGTTGTTCTTTTACATAATTTGGCATGCCCTTAGTAAGCCTGGCTTGTCGAGAAAGACATTTTTATCTCTATTCATGTGTATTTTAGCATGTTATCAATTTGTTTGTAGCAATATGAATTGTGGGGTTTTATTATTAGACCGCATAGCAGTCTTGAACCGACAATGGGGAGGGTGTTGTGAAGTTAGTCGTTAGGCACATTCTCACACTTATTTTTGCCTATTTTAGTTTAGGTCTGAAGCCTGTGGGTCTTCACCAAGCTACTTAGGGGCATATTTATACCCCATTTGCACTAACTTAGTGTCATTTTTATTACCCAAATATGGCGCAAAACTAACTCCATATTTATATTTTGACGTTAGACAGGTCTAATGTCAAAAAATTGGAGTTGGCACTATTTTTTAGATGCATGAATCTACCTTGTGTCAATGAAATGTAATGTAGGTATTCATATCTAAAAAATGGTGCTACCCCACAGCCCCATATTATTCCCCGTGCTAAAATGACACATGGGTGCTCCTGCATGGGCTAAATAATGGTGCAAAGCTTGGGGTCAGACTAGGCGTGAAGGGACCTGTGGACCCACTTCCATGGTTAAACACCATTGAATGGGTCCACATGGTCCTTCCTCAAGCCACAGGAACACCCCCATCCACGCCAGAGGGACACTGGAGTATGGGGGGACCCCATCCCAGGTAAGTAGGTTAAGTATAGGTAAGTAATTGTTTTTTTAAATTAAAGCGTCATCTGGGGCCCAACTTGGGGCACCCTGCATAGCACAGCACAGGGTGCAGTGGCCATGACCAGGGGACACTGGTCCCCTGTGCTTGGCATTAGGGTGGTGGGCATGACTTCTGTCTTTTCTAAGACGGGAGTCATGTTTTATGGGTGGTTTTGCATCAGAAAATGGCGCTAGGCTGCTTAAAACTTTTTTTACTCTAACCAGACTAACGTCATTTTTTGGTGCAAAACCCCCTTCTCCTATATCGCCAACCCCACTCGGCTAATATCATTTCTTTTACGTTAGCCCAACCTTTGCACCGGCTTGCGCCATTCCATAAATATGGCGCCCGGCTGGTGCTCAGGAATTGCGCAAGCTGGTGCAAAACATTTTGGTGCAAAAAAGTATAAATATGCCCCTCAGCATTTTATTCCTGTTATTATTTTAGTGAGGCATCATTTTACTTGCCACTATTCCTGGTGTAAAACCCTTTTAACCACCTCACTATGTCTTGAACATTTTATGGGTGGAGGAAGATGTAGTGCCCGGCCACAGCAACTTGCATCACAACCAGTGTCACATTTCTTCTACATCTTTTCCCTCATTTATCGCTTACATCATACACTATACAGCCCATCTTTTACCTTCCATCACGCTCACCTGTACAAATCTAAACGTAAATTAAGGCCAAGCCCTAAAGTCTACTTCACCTCACCCCCACTTACTCTACAATACAGAACAACTGTTGTACTTTTAGTAGGATAATAAATTACAGGTAATGGCATAAGCTAGGAGTTGGATAGGGGAAGAACAAGGCAACTGGAATTGACAGTTTATTTTTCAAATATTTGAATTGTTGTTTTATAACCAGCTTAAGTTCTGGAAAAACATCTCATGTTTTGCACAAAGTAAATTACTACAGTTCACAAACACATCACTTAAAAACAGTACACACAGCAGAAACATGGCTATCTCGATAGGTGATTGCTGCTCAGTGGTATTAATACTATGTCAGTCTGCATGCACACTTATGTAAAACATAGTACAAGCTGACTCTAACTAGCTATCAGCCTCTTGCCCTCATAGTCTCCCAATATAATGTTGAATGACTCCACTACAGTACAAGGTGGACAGAGTAGGGTCACCCCCATTCTAGACCTGTTTTCATGACAATGCCCTTGAGTTCTCCCCTAGGTTATGTCCTGTGCTAATCAACCTTTCACTTGGTTCTCAACTAACCTTTGGGGTGTTTTATAAGAAGTGCATCCCTGGCCTCTGCCATACCTGTTTTTCTGTTTTCTGAGCATTCTATAAATGTGCCTATCGCAGTCTCCACTCATTTTCTCATCTCTGCCACCCAGCTCGACACACCGGGCAGTGGGGGTGATTTCCAACTCATGTACAGTTGATGTTCAGCTAGCAATATATTGATATTTCTTTGAACCTACATTTTATTTAAGCTTTCTTGGGCCTGGGCATATCTCCCAATAAGCATATTGTGGCGTGCTAAAAATAAGATCTGCCAGTCAAGTTGGTCAGTGTTGTTGCAGTCATTAAGTAATCTCACAGTTTAATTCTACATTTTATGAAAGAAGTTTGTTTCGTCTTCTCCACACCTAGAACATGTACTGGTGTGGCACTTGGGGTGATATGGAATAATATCAAGGGAGTCACATGCATCTGATGAAGGTAAGTGAACTGGATATAGTTAAACCTAGCATTCCTAGAGGCTTTTATCTGTAAGGCTACACTCCTGTCTCAATTCTCTTCAATGAACTATTTACCCAGTTGTTTTCCCATTTAAGTATTAATTTACTTGTGTTATTCATGTTTGCCAGTAAGAGGGCACTGTACATTATGACCACTGCTTTGTACTTCACACCCAGTGTAAGAAATAGCTGCAGCAGTCTGTCTATGAAACATTTATTGCTGTGTTTTTAGTTGCTTTTGAAGCATTTGAATTAAATCAGCAGAATATGCAACAGATGTTGGATTATGTGGAAAATGCAGCAAATCTACAATAATATAAAAATCATGTCAGCCTCAGCCATGCATAATTCCAATGGCCCCGTTCTCAAGTAACATTTCCTATGCATTGACTTACAAACTTATACAAGCTATTTTGTCTGCATAACGTGTGTTATATCATGCATTCCGACACCCTACTCTACCCTTTATACTTGGGATGAGTAGCTCTGTAAAAGAAATTATTTGCACATGAGAGCGGGTCTATGTAGAGATGAGGGGCACAATTGGAAGGTGATACAGATTGAATCCTTGGAGAAGGAGTTTTTTTGGGGACCGGGGCACAACAAATATTCTCACACCAGGCAGCACTAAAGCCGGCCCTGTAAGGGGTGCAACTATCATTCCTACAGCCTGTGTGTGCCCTAGGCCATGAGGTAAAAGCACCTCAGCAGCTGATTGTGGACGACTGGTAGGATGTCATAGTCTATGAATGGAGGGATTCAATTTTATTGCAATTAGTGTTCCTGTGAAGTTTTTATTTCAAAATTTCCAGTTAACGGAGAACAAAGAGCACAAGTATATATGCCTACATAACATGACCAAAGTGCTCCAATCCCAGAATCTTCTAGTGCCATAATGTAACCTGCTGGACAAATGCTCATAGCTGGTACATTGGATAGATTTCTCCCTCATTCTTTTAAAAAAGGCAGCAGAGAACATTACATGCAACACAGCACAGTAAGTGAAGTTGCTGCGCTGCGTAATTTATAGCAGGTACTGCAAAAACTAATTGTGGGCAAAAAATCCTACAAATACAGAACTGCCTAAATCCAGTGGTCCTAACAATAGAACCCGCAACATTGTGATTACTACAATTCCGTCTCAGTTTCCTTCCCTCCTAAGAATAGACCGCTTCTCCCTGCTGGGTCCATCAGGTCAGGCGAGACATGGGTGCTTGGTTGCGGCTTTAGTAATTCCAGGCTAGTACAGCATTTTCTCCTGGCTGGGGGTGTAGAGGAGGCAATGGCAGCATCACCTATAGCAGCTACATCCTCCTCCCATCTAGCCCAGGCAATGGAAAACCAGAGTAGATGTAGCCATCCATCACTCCAAGAGCTGCTAACTACAGTTTGCCTCAGTCCTCCTATGGTGTTAAGGGGCTGAACACCTTGGGACAGTACAAGGACAAATAAAGAAGAAACGTTCAGTGTTAGAGGAGTATGTGATTCAAATACTTCCCCGGCTTAGTCTTGGTTATTTCTTGTTTGGGAGGAATTTGGGAGTGAATTTAGTGGGCGGGATGTGTTGGGGAAGATATGTATGATTTTTTGCATTTAGCAAGGGGGAGGTGTGGTTGAAATGTCATGTATTGAAGAAAGTTAACAGTTATTGTTGGTGTGTATTCGGAGTGTGGGTGTATTGTAGGTGATATGCGTTGGTAAAAAGTAAATTATTAGTGTAAGTCTTCTTGGTTTAGGGAGGGACTGGGTTTGTTGTGGGTGGGAATTTTTTGGAGTGAAATAAATATATTTCTTCTAATACGGTAATGATCCTTTCCATTATTAGTTTAATGGTTTGCTTGAAGGTACTGTTTGTTAAATAGCATCAGGGCTGATCCAGGAAAATTTCAGATAGAGAAAGAGACTCAAATTGTGACCTTCATTTAAGAATTGTTAAATAGCATCAGGGCTGATCCAGGAAAAATTCAGATAGAGAAAGAGACTCAAATCGTGACCTTCATTTAACCCCTTCGCTGCCAGGCCTTTTCCCCCTCCTGTGCAGGGCCTTTTTTTGCCTATTTGGGGCAGTTCGCGCTTAGGCCCTCATAACTTTTTGTACACATAAGCTAACCAAGCCAAATTTGCGTCCTTTTTTTCCAACATCCTAGGGATTCTAGAGGTACCCAGACTTTGTGGGTTCCCTTGAAGGAGGCCAAGAAATTGGCCAAAATACAGTGAAAATTTCGTTTTTTTCAAAAAAATTGGAAAAAGTGGCTGCAGAAAAAGGCTTGTGGTTTTTCCCCTGAAAATGGCATCAACAAAGGGTTTGCGGTGCTAAACTCAGCAGCTTCCCAGCTTTCAGGAACAGGCAGACTTGAATCAGAAAACCCAGTTTTTCAACACAATTTTGGCATTTTACTGGGGCATACCCCATTTTTGCAGTTTTTTGTGCTTTCAGCCTCCTTCCAGTCAGTGACAGAAATGGGCATGAAACCAATGCTGGATCCCAGAAACCTAAACATTTCTGAAAAGTAGACAAAATTCTGAATTCAGCAAGGGGTCATTTGTGTAGATCCTACAAGGGTTTCCTACAGAAAATAACAACTGAAAAAGAAAAATATTGAAATTGAGGTGAAAAAAACATAAATGTTTCTCTACGTTTTACTCTGTAACTTTTCCCTGCAATGTCAGATTATCGAAAGCAATATACCGTTACGTCTGCTGGACTCCTCTGGTTGCGGGGATATATAGGGCTTGTAGGTTCATCAAGAACCCAAGGAACCCAGAGCCAATAAATGAGCTGCACCCTGACGTGCGTTTTCAATCTATACCGGGTATAAAGCAATTCATTTGCTGAAATATAAAAAGTAAAAAATTGCTATCAAGAAAACCTTTGTATTTCCAAAAAGGGCACAAGATAAGGTGTTGAGGAGCAGTGGTTATTTGCACATATCTGAATTCCGGGGTGACCAAACTAGCATGTGAATTACAGGGCATTTCTCGAATAGATGTCTTTTTTACACACTCTCCTATATTTGGAAGGAAAAAATGTAGAGAAAGACAAGGGGCAATAACACTTGTTTTGCTAATCTATGTTCCCCCAAGTCTCCCGATAAAAAAGATACCTCACTTGTGTGGGTAGGCCTAGCGCCCGCGACAGGAAACGCCCCAAAGCGCAACGTGGACACATCCAAATTTTTGTAAGAAAACAGAGGTGTTTTTTGCGAAGTGCCTACCTGTAGATTTTGGCCTGTAGCTCAGCCGGCACCTATGGAAACCTACCAAACCTGTGCATTTCTGAAAACTAGAGACCTAGGGGAATCCAAGGAGGGGTGACTTGCGGGGCTCGGACCAGGTTCTGTTACCCAGAATCCTTTGCAAACCTCAAAATTTGGCTAAAAAAACACATGTTCCTCACATTTCTGTGGCAGAAAGTTCTGGAATCTGAGAGGAGCTACAAATTTCCTCACACCCAGCGTTCCCCCAAGTCTCCCGATAAAAATGATACCTCACTTGCGTGGGTAGGCCTAGCGCCGGCGACAGGAAACACCCCAAAACGCAACGTGGACACATCCTAAATTTTGGAAAAAAACAGAGGTGTTTTTTGCGAAGTGCCTACCTGTAGATTTTGGCCTCTAGCTCAGCCGGCACCTAGGGAAACCTACCAAACCTGTGCATTTCTGAAAACTAGAGACCTAGGGGAATCCAAGGAGGGGTGACTTGCGGGGCTCGGACCAGGTTCTGTTACCCAGAATCCTTTGCAAACCTCAAAATTTGGCTAAAAAAACACATGTCCCTCACATTTTTGTGGCAGAAAGTTCTGGAATCCTAGAGGAGCTACAAATTTCCTTCCACCCAGCGTTCTCCCAAGTCTCCCGATAAAAATGATACCTCACTTGCGTGGGTAGGCCTAGCGCCGGCGACAGGAAACACCCCAAAGCGCAACGTGGACACATCCTAAATTTTGGAAAAAAACAGAGGTGTTTTTTGCGAAGTGCCTACCTGTAGATTTTGGCCTCTAGCTCAGCCGGCACCTAGGGAAACCTACCAAACCTGTGCATTTCTGAAAACTAGAGACCTAGGGGAATCCAAGGAGGGGTGACTTGCGGGGCTCGGACCAGGTTCTGTTACCTAGAATCCTTTGCAAACCTCAAAATTTGGCTAAAAAAACACATGTCCCTCACATTTCTGTGGCAGAAAGTTCTGGAATCTGAGAGGAGCTACAAATTTCCTTCCACCCAGCGTTCCCCCAAGTCTCCCGATAAAAATGACACCTCACTTGCGTGGGTAGGCCTAGCGCCGGCGACAGGAAACACCCCAAAGCGCAACGTGGACACATCCTAAATTTTGGAAAAAAACAGAGGTGTTTTTTGCGAAGTGCCTACCTGTAGATTTTGGCCTCTAGCTCAGCCGGCACCTAGGGAAACCTACCAAACCTGTGCATTTCTGAAAACTAGAGACCTAGGGGAATCCAAGGAGGGGTGACTTGCTGGGCTCGGACCAGGTTCTGTTACCCAGAATCCTTTGCAAACCTCAAAATTTGGCTAAAAAAACAAATGTCCCTCACATTTCTGTGGCAGAAAGTTCTGGAATCTGAGAGGAGCTACAAATTTCCTTCCACCCAGCGTTCCCCCAAGTCTCCCGATAAAAATGATACCTCACTTGCGTGGGTAGGCCTAGCGCCGGCGACAGGAAACACCCCAAAGTGCAACGTGGACACATCCTAAATTTTGGAAAAAAACAGAGGTGTTTTTTGCGAAGTGCCTACCTGTAGATTTTGGCCTCTAGCTCAGCCGGCACCTAGGGAAACCTACCAAACCTGTGCATTTCTGAAAACTAGAGACCCAGGGGAATCCAAGGAGGGGTGACTTGCGGGGCTCGGACCAGGTTCTATTACCCAGAATCCTTTGCAAACCTCAAAATTTGGCTAAAAAAAACACATGTCCCTCACATTTTTGTGGCAGAAAGTTCTAGAATCTGAGAGGAGCTACAAATTTCCTTCCACCCAGCGTTCCCCCAAGTCTCCCGATAAAAATGATACCTCACTTGCGTGGGTAGGCCTAGCGCCGGAGACAGGAAACACCCCAAAGCGCAACGTGGACACATCCTAAATTTTGGAAAAAAACAGAGGTGTTTTTTGCGAAGTGCCTACCTGTAGATTTTGGCCTCTAGCTCAGCCGGCACCTAGGGAAACCTACCAAACCTGTGCATTTCTGAAAACTAGAGACCTAGGGGAATCCAAGGAGGGGTGACGTGCGGGGCTCGGACCAGGTTCTGTTACCCAGAATCCTTTGCAAACCTCAAAATTTGGCTAAAAAAACACATGTCCCTCACATTTCTGTGGCAGAAAGTTCTGGAATCTGAGAGGAGCTACAAATTTCCTTCCACCCAGCGTTCCCCCAAGTCTCCCGATAAAAATGATACCTCACTTGCGTGGGTAGGCCTAGCGCCGGCGACAGGAAACACCCCAAAGCGCAACGTGGACACATCCTAAATTTTGGAAAAAAACAGAGGTGTTTTTTGCGAAGTGCCTACCTGTAGATTTTGGCCTCTAGCTCAGCCGGCACCTAGGGAAACCTACCAAACCTGTGCATTTCTGAAAACTAGAGACCCAGGGGAATCCAAGGAGGGGTGACTTGCGGGGCTCGGACCAGGTTCTATTACCCAGAATCCTTTGCAAACCTCAAAATTTGGCTAAAAAAACACATGTCCCTCACATTTTTGTGGCAGAAAGTTCTAGAATCTGAGAGGAGCTACAAATTTCCTTCCACCCAGCGTTCCCCCAAGTCTCCCGATAAAAATGATACCTCACTTGCGTGGGTAGGCCTAGCGCCGGAGACAGGAAACACCCCAAAGCGCAACGTGGACACATCCTAAATTTTGGAAAAAAACAGAGGTGTTTTTTGCGAAGTGCCTACCTGTAGATTTTGGCCTCTAGCTCAGCCGGCACCTAGGGAAACCTACCAAACCTGTGCATTTCTGAAAACTAGAGACCTAGGGGAATCCAAGGAGGGGTGACGTGCGGGGCTCGGACCAGGTTCTGTTACCCAGAATCCTTTGCAAACCTCAAAATTTGGCTAAAAAAACACATGTCCCTCACATTTCTGTGGCAGAAAGTTCTGGAATCTGAGAGGAGCTACAAATTTCCTTCCACCCAGCGTTCCCCCAAGTCTCCCGATAAAAATGATACCTCACTTGCGTGGGTAGGCCTAGCGCCGGCGACAGGAAACACCCCAAAGCGCAACGTGGACACATCCTAAATTTTGGGAAAAAACAGAGGTGTTTTTTGCGAAGTGCCTACCTGTAGATTTTGGCCTCTAGCTCAGCCGGCACCTAGGGAAACCTACCAAACCTGTGCATTTCTGAAAACTAGAGACCTAGGGGAATCCAAGGAGGGGTGACTTGCGGGGCTCGGACCAGGTTCTGTTACCCAGAATCCTTTGCAAACCTCAAAATTTGGCTAAAAAAACACATGTCCCTCACATTTCTTTGGCAGAAAGTTCTGGAATCTGAGAGGAGCTACAAATTTCCTTCCACCCAGCGTTCCCCCAAGTCTCCCGATAAAAATGATACCTCACTTGCGTGGGTAGGCCTAGCGCCGGCGACAGGAAACACCCCAAAGCTCAACGTGGACACATCCTAAATTTTGGAAAAAAACAGAGGTGTTTTTTGCGAAGTGCCTACCTGTAGATTTTGGCCTCTAGCTCAGCCGGCACCTAGGGAAACCTACCAAACCTGTGCATTTCTGAAAACTAGAGACCTAGGGGAATCCAAGGAGGGGTGACTTGCGGGGCTCGGACCAGGTTCTGTTACCCAGAATCCTTTGCAAACCTCAAAATTTGGCTAAAAAAACACATGTCCCTCACATTTCTGTGGCAGAAAGTTCTGGAATCTGAGAGGAGCTACAAATTTCCTTCCACCCAGCGTTCCCCCAAGTCTCCCGATAAAAATGACACCTCACTTGCGTGGGTAGGCCTAGCGCCGGCGACAGGAAACACCCCAAAGCGCAACGTGGACACATCCTAAATTTTGGAAAAAAACAGAGGTGTTTTTTGCGAAGTGCCTACCTGTAGATTTTGGCCTCTAGCTCAGCCGGCACCTAGGGAAACCTACCAAACCTGTGCATTTCTGAAAACTAGAGACCTAGGGGAATCCAAGGAGGGGTGACTTGCGGGGCTCGGACCAGGTTCTGTTACCCAGAATCCTTTGCAAACCTCAAAATTTGGCTAAAAAAACACATGTCCCTCACATTTCTGTGGCAGAAAGTTCTGGAATCTGAGAGGAGCTACAAATTTCCTTCCACCCAGCTTTCCCCCAAGTCTCCCGATAAAAATGATACCTCACTTGCGTGGGTAGGCCTAGCGTCGGCGACAGGAAACACCCCAAAGCGCAACGTGGACACATCCTAAATTTTGGAAAAAAACAGAGGTGTTTTTTGCGAAGTGCCTACCTGTAGATTTTGGCCTCTAGCTCAGCCAGCACCTAGGGAAACCTACCAAACCTGTGCATTTCTGAAAACTAGAGACCTAGGGGAATCCAAGATGGGGTGACTTGCGGGGCTCGGACCAGGTTCTGTTACCCAGAATCCTTTGCAAACCTCAAAATTTGGCTAAAAAAACACATGTTCCTCACATTTCTGTGGCAGAAAGTTCTACAATCTGAGAGGAGCCACAAATTTCCTTCCACCCAGCGTTCCCCCACGTCTCCCGATAAAAATGATACCTCACTTGTGTGGGTAGGCCTAGCGCTCGCGACAGGAAATGGCCCAAAACACAACGTGGACACATCACATTTTTTCATAGAAAACAGTGCCTACGTGTGGATTTTGGCCTCTAGCTCAGCCGGCACCTAGGGGAAACCTAGCAAACCAGCGCATTTTTGAAAACTAGAGACCTAGGGGAATCCAAGATGGGGTGATTTGCGGGGCTCTGACCAGGTTCTGTTACCCAGAATTCTTTGCAAACATCAAAATCTGGCTAAAAAACACTTTTTCCTCTCATTTCGGTGACAGAAAGTTCTGGAATCTGAGAGGAGCCACAAATTTCCTTCCACCCAGCGTTCCCCTAAGTCTCTCCATAAAAATGGTACCTCACTTGTGTGGGTAGGCCTAGCGCCCACAAAAGGAAATCGCCCAAAACACAACATATTTTTTCACAGAAAACAGAGGTGTTTTTTGCAAAGTGCCTACCTGTGGATTTTGGCCTCTAGCTCAGCCGGCCCCGGGGGGGGGGGGAAATGCCCTAAAATAAATTTGACCCCCCACCCCCCCAAACCCCCCCTGCCCAGGTGCGACCCTTGCCTACGGGGTCGCTACCCCTGCGTGACATTGGCGCCAAAAAACAAATTCCCGGTGCCTAGTGGTTTCTGCCCCCTTGGGGCAGATTGACCTAAAATCTACCAATCTGCCCCCAAGGGGGGCAGAAATGGTCTAAACACAATTTGCCCCCCAGGGGAGCGACCCTTGCCTGATGGGTCGCTCCCCATCTCTAAAAAAAACCAAACAAACAAAAAAAAAAACACAAAAAAAGAATTTGCCCTGGCAACAAGAGGTTTCTGCTCCCCCTGGGGGCAGATCGGCCTAATGATAGGCCGATCTGCCCCCAGGGGGGGCAGAAATGGCCTAAAATAAATTTGCCCCCCGAACACCCCCCCCCCCGGAGCGACCCTTGCCTACGGGGTCGCTCCCCCTGCGTGACATTGGCGCCAAAAAACAAATCCCCGGTGCCTAGTGGTTTCTGCCCCCTTGGGGCAGATTGACCTAAAATCGACCAATCTGCCCCCAAGGGGGGCAGAAATGGGCTAAACACAATTTGCCCCACAGGGGAGCGACCCTTGCCTGATGGGTCGCTCCCCTTCTCTAAAAAAAACACCAAACCAATAAAAAAAACACAAACATTTTTTTTGCCCTGGCGCCTAGAGGTTTCTGCCCCCCCTGGGGGTAGACCGGCCTAATACCAATAGGCCGATCTGCCCCCAGGGGGGGCAGAGATGGCCTAAAATAATTTTGCCCCCCCCACCCCTACCCCCCCCCGGGGAGCGACCCTTGACTACAAGGTCGCTCCCCTTGTGTGACGGCGCAAAAAAAAGATCCCTGGTGCCTAGTGGTTTCTGCCCCCCTTGGGGGCAGATTGACCTAAAATCGGCCGATCTGCCCCCAAAGCGGGCAGAAATGGCCTAAATACATTTTGCCCCTCCAGGGGAGCGACCCTTGTCCAAGGGGGTCGCTCCCCATCTGTAAAACAGAAAAACAAAAAAATCCCTGGTGCCTAGTGGTTTCTGCCCCCCTTGGGGGATCAGCCGAATCAAAATAGGCTGATCTACCCCCCCCAGGGGGGCAGAAATGGCCTAAAATAATCCCCCCCCACCTCCCCCCAGGGAGCGACCCTTGCCTAAGGGGTCGCTCCCCTTGCGTGAAATTCACGCAAAAAAAAAAAACTCCCTGGTGTCTAATGGTTTCTGCCCCCCTTGGGGGCAGATTGGCCTCATCAAAATAGGCCAATCTGCCCCCAAGGGGGGCAGAAATGGCCTAAATATTATTTGCCCCCTAGGGGAGCGACCCTTGCCTAAGGGGTCGCTCCCCACCTAAAAAAAAAAACAACATAACAAAAAAAAAAAAAAAAAAAAAGATCCCTGGTGCCTAGAGGTTTCTGCCCCCCCTGGGGGCAGATCGGCCTAATAATAGGCCGATCTGTCCCCAGGGGGGGCAGAAAAGGCCTTCCCAAAAAATTGCCCCCCCTGGGAGCGACCCTTGCCAAAGGGGTTGCTTTGTTGCGTGACATTCGCGCGCAAAAACAAACTCCCTGGTGTCTAATGGTTTCTGCCCCCCTTGGGGGCGGATTGGCCTTATCAAAATAGGCCAATCTGCCCCCAAGGGGGGCAGAAATGGCCTAAATATATATTGCCCTGTAGGGGAGCGACCCTTGCCTAAGGGATCGCTCCCCACCTAAAAAAAAAGAAATCATCACAAAAAAAAAAAAAAAAAAAAAAGGTCCCTGGTGCCTAGAGGGGGCAGAAAAGGCCTTCCTAAAAAAATGCCCCCCTGGGAGAGACCCTTGCCCAAGGGGTCGCTCCCTTTTGCCAATTTCAAGGAAAAAAAAAATCCCTGGTGTCTAGTGGGGTTTCAAAAGCCGGATTGCAAGCAATCCGGCTTTTGAAACCTGTGAGAGACTTCAAAGGGAAGGAAATACATTTCCTTCCCTTTGAAGCCTCTCGGGGCCTCCCCCATGGGATTGAAAAAGAAATGCAAAAGCATTTCTTTTTCAATCGCGCTGGAAGCTCTGCTTCCAGCGCGATGGGGGAGACCCTGTGACTAATCAGCACGCGCTCGCGCGCTGACGTCACAGGGGGGGTTGGGGGGGCCGGGGGTGGGAGGGGAAGGGCTTCCCCTTCCATCCCTGACTTGGGGGGGTGGGGGGGAACCCCACAGAGGGAGCGAGAGCGCTCCCTCTGGGCTCTGTGCACAGGACGTAATGGTTACGTCCTGGGCACAGAAGGGGTTAAGAATACTCTATACAAACGCTTCATTTCCCAGGCCGTTCTCAATGTTGGTCTCCCTCTCATTGCAAACAGTGTGGGAAATATGACAGGCCCCATTCTCTCCTCCTACCCTAAGTTATTACTTGCCTTACGTTGCTTGAGCTCCATTTAAAAGCTTTCATTAATAATAGCTGTGTATTGTTTCTCCTTTAAATTCCCCTTACATATGATGCTTCCTCTTTAAAGTATCCTTAACAAGGATGCCACATTGTGCACCCAACCCCTGAACCAAAGTCCTCTCCTCATCTGAGAAGAGATGTGGGTTGACTGTGTAAATGTCTATTATTAGCTCCTGCAGAAGGAAAACTGTGTTTGTTTTTGGTCATATACATCTGCTGTTTAGTTAGATTAGACATGGACTGCTGTATGCTGGAGAGTATTGTGGAGCATATGATGTAGAATCACAAAACTTGGACAAAAACCTAGGAGATCCAGCACTCACTGGGTAGGACATGAACGAGACAAAGACGGGTGCTGGGGCAAAGATTACGTGGCCCTAACTGCCTATAATGGGACTCAAACATGGAGATACCAAAGGAAGTATGAAACATAGGAGCAGATTTGAGTATAGTGGTGCTGCACCCAGTGCAGCACAACTTTCCTTGTTCCCCTTAGTGCCCCACTACCGCCACAATGCGTACACCATATTTAAAATACTGCGCACCATGGCGAAGGGTAGTGGGCAATAGCGTCAGGATTGTTTACGCCATTGATGTACTGTTCAGGGTTAGCACCAAATCTTTGGCGTTAACCTTGAACAGTACATAGGGGCCCATTGTAACCAATGGTGTATCCCCTTTTAATGCCTGCTCTGAGCAGATGTTAAAAATGCCGAAAACGAATGGCGCAAACAAATCTTTCAGATTTCTTTGCACCATTTTTTGAGCCCCACTGATGGGGGAATGCCCCCTTGCATACATTATGCCTGGTGCAGGTATAATTTTGCGCAAGGGGTTACATGCATTGCACCACTTTGTAATGATAGCGCAGCAAATTTGGTCGGGTTGGGCTACATTAGTGTAAAAAAATGACCTTAGTGTGGCGCAAGGAGGCACTAGGCCCTCTTAAATCAGGCCCATGGTTTCCTGTTTTGACCAAGTCAAACAGAAAAAGATTTGTGCACTAACATCAAAGAAGAGAATGTCAATGATAAATCCATAAAAAAGGCCAGCATCATCACAGTTCTCCTGACTAACAACCTCATTTAGAGTGTAGAGAAGGGGCTTTATTCTATCAAGACAATGGAGTAAAGTTCTCTGTTGCCCTTATGGAGTTACCATCATCCACAGTTTGAGATATCTGATGGCCCTGTGGACATCTTTTAACATTGGCAAGAACCACCATCATGGCAGATTCTGTCAATGTGATGAACGTTTGACAGACAGCTCTGCCACACACGATAGCAGCTTGTTATGAAGCCCCAAAATTCAAACACAAATGTTATAATTCAATCAAATAATGACTTAGGCCCTTATTACGACCCTGGCGGTGGGTGATAAAGTGACGGTAATACCGCCGACAGGCTGGTGGTAAGTACCGCCAAATTATGACCATGTCGTTGATATCTCCGATAGACAGCCAATGTACCACACTGACCGCCAGGGCGGAACACCAGTCACCACGGTGGTAGACATCTACAGCCAGGCAGAAGACAAAGTACCGCCCACCATATTTTGACACAGGAAACCGCCACCATCAGGGCGGTACCAACGCCATCAAAAGCCTGATGGAAACAGAGCACAAAAGTCAAAGGACTCACCATTGGAGAAACAGGGAAGAACCACGCCGCCATGGAACCCCAACTGCATGTTTTCCTGATGATCTTCTACATTTTGCTCCACCTGGAAAACCAACGCCAGCGAAGACAGCGATGGTGAGTACAGATGCCTAGCACACAAGGGAGGGTGGGAGGAAAAAGAGTGACACACACACACACACACACACAACACACACCCGACACACACACACCATACACAGAACCATATGCATGATAAAAACAATTTGACCACGAAAATCTGCAGAATAATGCCAAGACAACAGGAATTTATGAAATTGTTTGTAATCAGTCCAACAATAAATTCAACTATCCAATTTACACATTAAACAAATCTGTACACGTGTTAAAAAAGGGACACTGCCCAGACCATAGTTCACAGGGCCCACATGGCCACAGGACAAAGTCCAAGGCCCTACTCAAATCCTGCCCTAATCTGGAGAGAACACTGCAGGGGCATCAGTTGGCAAATAGGCAGGCACCTCAGGGGGAAGGGGGGCACCTCAGCCGGATGTGGAAACAAACCCACTGGTTCAGGAGGGGACAACATGTCCTGTGCTTGGTCCTGGGGAGTTGAAGGCCACAGTCTCTGGAGTAGGTGACTTGCCCACTGGTTCTAGAGAGGGCAACATGCCCTGTGTTTGGTCCTGGGGAGTGGAAGGCCACAGTCTCTGGAGTGGGTGACTTGCCCACTGGATCTGGAGGGGGCAACATGCCCTGGGCTTGGTCCTGGGGAGTGCAAGGCCACAGTCTCTGGAGTGGGTCAGTTCCCCTCTGGCAGTGACGGCTGCACTGTGGTGGTGGTTGTGGGAGGCTCCTGATCAGCCCCTACACCCTCCGATGGCTGCACTGTCATGGTGGTTGTGGAAGGTTCCTGCTCAGCCCCTGCACTCTCTGATGGCTGCACATCCACGACTGGCAATGGGGGCTCTCTGACAGCTGGTGGTGGTGGCAGTGTGTGGCTGGCCACTTCCTCAGGTGTAGATTGCCTTCTCTCCACCTGCTCCTGTGTTGGGGGTCCCTTGCCCTTCCTGGCACTGGTGGATGGGCTCTTCACTCCTTTGCCTGCAGGTGCAGGCTCCTTTGCCTTCTCTGCAGCAGGTGCAGGCTCCTTGACCTTTTTTTCAGCTGGTTCAGGCTCCTTTCCCTTTTTTTGCAGCTGGTGCAGGCTCCTTCCCCTTCTTTGCAGCTGGTGCAGGCTCCTTCCCCTGCAGTATTGTTGTCCTAGAATCCTTTCCACCACAAGTAGGTGTTGCTACCACGGGGCCGGTGGCATTTTTGGCTGAGGTGCTTGGCTGGGTCTTTGCTACCCTGCCCATACGTGCAGGACGGGGGTGGAGGGGTAGGGAAGAGGTCAATCTGGGAAAGGAAAAGCTTTTTAGGGATGTTGGGGCGGGAAGAGGGAGGAGTAATGGGAGTGGAGGATGAGGGAGTTGTTGGAGGTGTTTATCTGCTGGATTTGGGTGCAGGTGCATGGGCTGTATGCTGTTGTGAGGTAGATGGCTGTTGGGTGTCTGCATGCTTGCGCTTGTGCACTTTAGGGGGGGACAGAGATGGTGGGAGAGGACACAGGGGACATGTGCATGGATGTTGTGGAGGTGTCTGCCAGTGAGGTGTGTGTTCTGCTTGGTGTGGTGATTATGCTGGTAGTGGATGATGATGTAGTGCATGCAGGTATTAGTGTGGACGTAACTGGGTGGGAGGTGGAGGAGGAGGAGGGGGGAGGCAGTGGAAACAGTTGATTTTGTCGTGTCTGCAAATTAATGTTGTTTGTGTGAGTGCCTGTGGGATGAAGTGTGGTGCCTGTGACACTCTTAGGGCCATATTTATACTTTTAGACGCAAAACTGCGCTAACGCAGTTTTGCGTCAAAAAAATTAGCGCCAGCTAACGCCATTCTGAAGCGCCATGCGGGCGCCGTATTTATTCAATGACGTTAGCCGGCGTTAGCCGCCGGCGCTGCCTGGTGTGCGTGAAAAAAAACGACGTACACCAGGCAGCGCCGGCGTAGGGGGATATGGAGCTTGGCCGTCAAAAAATGGGGCAAGTCAGGCTGAGGCAAATTTTTCGCCTCAACCCGATTTGCGCCATTTTTTTCGACTCCCAAACCCTATAGAAATGACTCCTGTCTTAGCAAAGACAGGAGTCATGCCCCCTTGCCCAATGGCCATGCCCAGGGGACTTCTGTCCCCTGGGCATGGTCATTGGGCATAGTGGCATGTAGGGGGGCACAAATCAGGCCCCCCTATGCCACAAAAAAAAAAAAAAAAAAGTACTTACCTGAACTTACCTTAATGTCCCTGGGATGGGTCCCTCCAGCCTTGGGTGTCCTCCTGGGGTGGGCAAGGGTGACAGGGGTGGTCCCTGGGGGCATGGGAGGACACCTCTGGGCTCCTTCCGAGCCCACAGGTCCCTTAACGCCTGCCCTGAGCAGGCGCTAAAAAACGGCGCAAAAGCGGCCGTACGTCATTTTTTTTGATCCGCCCACTCCCGGGCGTGAATTTTGCCTGGGAGTGTAAATACGGCGCACATGCCGCGGAGTAAATTTTTTAGACGGGAACGCCTACCTTGCATATCATTAACGCAAAGTAGGTGTCCACGCTAAAAAAGGACGCAAACTCCATGGACTTTGGCGCTAGACGCGTCTAACGCCAAAGTATAAATATGGAGTTAGTTTTGCGTCGGAATTGCGTAAAAAAAAAACACGCAATTCCGGCGCAAACAGAGTATAAATATGCCCCTTAGTGTTGTCTTTTGTGCATGCTCGCCTGCCTGTGTGCTTTGGATGGGTTGGGGTTGAGGAGAAGGGGACTAGGAAGTGGAAGTCGGAGGTGGGGTGGTTCAAACAGGGACAATGGCTGCCATTAGAGAGGAGGCCAGAGCCGGATCTCTGTTGGGCCACCAATCCACTGTGAGTGCCCTCCAGGAATGCATTAGATTGCTGAATCTGGCCTGCCAGCCCCTGGATGGCATTCATAATGGTTGTTTGCCCTACAGAGATGGATATCAGGAGGTCAATTGTCTCCTCACTGAGGGCAGCAGGGCTCACTGGGGCAGGGCCTGAGGTGCCTGGGGTGAAGGAGATACCCACCCTCCTGGGTGAGTGGGCACGGGCAACTCGCTGAGGGGCTACTGGTAGGGCGGTGCTGGTACAGGGTGGTGGCTGTACCTTCAGCTGGGGTGGTCACAAAGGTGTCCGCCACCACCAGGGAGCTCCATCAGAGGAGGTATCAGAGTCTGTATTGTCCCCTCCAGTCTCCACCGTGGTGCTCCCCTCGCCCTCCATCCCACTGGTGCCCTCAGCGTCAGTGGACTCTGCCTCCAGGGTCCTTTAGGAGGCAGCTTCCTCTGTCACTGGTGTCTCTGCTCCTCCGCCAGATGATGCTAATGCACACAAGGACAGTATGACAAAAGAAGAAAGGGGGGAGAGAGACAAAGGATACATTGGGTCATTGACTGCACAAACTCCACCGTTGGCGTACACAGCACGCTCACACACAGGGAACAGGCCTATGCACTATGCATGGCACTACCAGGGAAAAGGCTACTCAGCAAGGAATGAGCAGGGGTACACACCGCCAACTGCAGCACACCTAGGACCCACGCAGCCCTGACCAGTAGTGAATACTAACAAGCTAGGTAAGCAGTATTTCACAATCAAACCCTTAGCCACCAGAGGACCTACACTGCTTTGTCTGGCCTGGCCTAGGGGCACCCACTGACACACAACCACCACCCGGATACCACCCCTCCAGCTGTGAGTTTCAAGGATATCTACTGTACTCACCGCTTGTGGCTGCTGTGATGCCCTCAAGCGCCCATCCAGCTCAGGGTAGGCCACCACCAATATACAGGCCATCAGGGGGTTCAGGGTCCAACGGGCACCCCTTCCTCGTTGAGAGGCCATCCCCAGCCATAGACCCAAGGGTCCGCACGTCCTTGGCGATGGCACGCCATATTCTCTTCTTTTGATGGGCGCTGACCTGCAGAGGCAATACAGACAGGAGAACACCATTAGACAAACAGTCCAGCCAGTAACACAAATGGCCCACCATGCCTGTTTCTATCACCATTGGCACACACATAGCCCAGCACAAAATGTGTACACCGCAAAGAGGTCATCCACCCACCCCCTTACACGAGGCCTTCACACACACAACTCCATGCATTCATGCCACATGCATCGTGCACACAGTGTACCCACCTGTTGGTCTGGAGGCCCATGTAGCAGTCCGTACTGGGGTAGGTCCCTATCCACTAGTCGCTCCAACTGCTCTGAAGTGATGGCTGGGGCCCTTTCCCTGTCACACGGGCCATGGTAGGTTCCAGACACAGGTCACAGCAGCACATGCCGTGTAGGTCCTTTCCTATGGAAGGTCAGGAAACAAGTGAGGAATGTGAAATAAAATGGTGTTCACGTCCGTGGCGGTGCATACCGTCACCACCACTGTAGATCACCATTGCCCACTGTACCCCATAGGGACTAATTATAACCAATGAGGAATTGCACGGTGGTTCATGACCGCCTACCGCCACGGCGCACAGAATGAACAGGTGTTCAGGAATCTTAATAGTTTCCACTCCATGAATGTGCAGATGGTGTGTTTGGTGGACCAGTACATCTCCTGCGTCAATGATAAGTATCCAGGGTCAGTGCATGATGCCTTTGTCCTGAGAAATAGAAGCATCCCAAATGTGATGTCCCAACTACAGAGGCACAGGGTGTGGCTAATAGGTGAGGCCTGGTTCCCACCCAGTATATGTTGATGTATGCCTATGGTGTTGGCCATATAGGATAGTGTGTGGCTAAATATTGTCCCTCAATACTTTGTATTCTGTGTGTATTCTGTGTGGCACTGGCATGCTGGCATTTCCCACTTCTTTGCCCACTTACTGTTACCTCTGGAAATTCATTTTGCAGATGTTGGTGATTTGACAAATGATCTTGGTGTGATCACAACAGCCAGCTACAGGGCATTAATTCTATGCTCATTCTATGTACAGTTCATTTGTAATGGTTGAAGCTGTTTCAATCAATACATATTTAAAATATATGAAATACTCAAAGTCAATTTTAATCCAAGGGTGTTTATTGTAGTGCTAATACATGGAAGGGAAAGTGCAATGTGATGGGGTGATGATGGAGGAAAGTCCAAGGTATTGTTCCAGTCTGTTTGAAGCACAGGTGCATTGTCCATGGGGACATATAAAGGGAGCAATGGCAGTTCAAGGTGGACAAGTAGACTGAGATTCATTTCCTGGTGGTGGTTTTGGCAAGTGTCTCTTGCTTCTGTCTGGTTCGCAGGGAACGTTTGCGGGGTGGTTCACCTTCTGCAGGAGTGGGGGTGCTGGTGGCCTGTTGATCCTGTGGCAGGGTCTCCTGGCCACTAGTGGCAGCGGAAGTGGAGGGCTGTTCAGATGACTGGCTAGTGGCAGGGGCCCGCTGGTGTGACAGTGCCTTCCTCATAATGTTGCCCATGTCTGCCAGCACCCCTGCTATGTGGATCAGGGTGGTGTTGATGGCCTGCAAGTCCTCCCTGATCTCCTGATACTGTCCCTCCTGCAGCCACCTGTTCTCTTGCACGTTGTCTAGGATCTGGCCCATCATGTCCTGGGGATGTTGGTAGGCTCCCAGGATCTCGGAGAGTTCCTCCTGGAGAGTCGGACTTGTGTATGTGTCTGTATTCTGTCAGATTGGTGTGTGTGTCATAATATGGTGAACGGATATCCGCCAGGGCGGCGGTAAGTTGGCGGCCGTCGGCGTGGTGGTAAGCAGGATTTACCGCCAGTGTCATAATGAGGGCCTCAATATCAGTGAGAGAGTGTCTTCTTAAGCAGGAGGAACTTATGGCAGGACATTAAACAATACAGCAACAGAAGACCTCAAGAGCCAAATGTAAAGAGAAAGGGGCTAAATATTTCGGCCTTCAGTTCCTGTGGCAAACATTCGAAGCAGGAGAAGAAGGAATCACATGAGTACATGCCTCAGAGGGACAGGTCTGATTCTCAGTGCCTGTCTCCTCATTGTCTCTTGTATTAAGGTAAATGGAAGTGGACTCTAAAACTGAACTCTCTGATTAAGATGATGCCATAATGAGGATGTACGGTTAGGTACCATACTAGCCTCAACTAAGTTACGGATGTCTTTGGTATAGACCATGGTAGTAGTGTTGGCGATATCTCTCAGATAGTGGATGGCATACTGGCCTACCCCTCAAGAATAGATGGAAGAAACGTGTTCTTAAAATAAGATTCTAAACAGTATTTCAAATAACAGTCAATAAATAGAGTTTGACTCAAAAAAGCTTGAGATCAATTATTAGAAAACCATGAAGGTTTATTACAAATATTAAAGTACATTACAGAAGGCAAAAAGATATTCATAATAACTCAGTCATAAGGTATGGAATCTGTTTCCCTGAAGTGTCTTAGAGTGTAGAATAGATGCAGAAAAAACCAAATCTGGAAACTAGGCACATTCCAGAGTGTGCAGCATATCAATAGAAAATCACACATCATTTATAGAGGCTGGGGAAAGTGGCACACACAATCTTGAGACTAAATCGCAAAGTCAGCATGAGGTGAAAAACATGTATCCACATATCAGCACCCTCTGACCTAATGTCATCAGAGGTGACAGAACAAATCTGGTTACATAAACAATGAGCACTTTGTGAATAAATAGCCTCTCAGTAAATAATATAGCATGAGGCCTAGGAGTGAAACATTTTAACTAAAGCACTTCCTCCATGGCTCTCCAATACCGTCATCTTTACAAACCATGAGCACATTTTGGTGCGTAGAGTGCCAATGAGAAGTGAAGACACATGATATCTTCTAAGTTAAAGATGAGTCGAGGCCTAATTGAGGACTAGCTTGGCCTATGCCAGAAAACACATTTGTACACATCGCAGAATAATCGTTTCAATAAAAAAAAAAAAAAAAAAATAAGCAAATGTGAATTCATCACAAATAGCTGATGTCAGTAGGAAGAGTCTTTGACTCTAGCCTGACAAGGGCACAGTTTTCTGTAACTGAACAGAAAAGGCAACTGACTGAAACGGTTGGAACCTAGGTATTTCATGCTGGAAATCTGTTGATCTTCTAGAGAACCATCACGTTCTTCAAAACATCTTTAAGAAACATTTTTTTATTACTTTGGTCCATCCTGCATAGCAACATCGCCTGTTGTTTTTCCATCCGAATTTGAGGAAATATGCAAGCAGACCAGAAGCTATCCGGATGTCATTAACTCAAGGTGGTGCAGCTCAGCTAGAAGTAGGGGCCTGGGAGACAGCAGAGCAGAGCCCTCAGGCAGGGAGAAATAATTCCCATCTCTAGACACGCCTCTTTTAAAAAGGAGCATGTGTTGCACATGTTTATTATACTCTTGTTTACAAGGCAACATTTGCTGATGACACGTTTGACCATCTGCTACGTGTCTCACAGCGATCACACTAAGCTTTTATGCTTGGGATTCTAATTTTCTGACAGATATCCCTCTGGTCCGACAACTAAAAGATGCTCCTTGATTTCACTCAAATTATTAATACTCAACTCACGTTATAGGTAATGGGAATGTCTTGTACTTTATGTCATTTTTATGAACCATTTAAATATTTTCGAGCTAAAATATTTCCCTGTGACCTAGTTGGGCCACATGGGTATTTTTTGAGAAAAACAGCATATTATTGCCTCAAAAGAAATTGAGAAAGGATGTTGTATGTGAGAAATTAATATCATACGTTTACCAATTAGACAATATTTCTAGAAACGTACCATGTGTGACTGTGCTAGGAAGCTAGTCTGATATTAATCACTTACTACCATATAAAAAGGGTTACTGGCAAACACTCTCGGGAATCTGGCTTGCATCTGGGCTAAAAGTAATTTAAGAGCATAGTAGACAGCTTGAAACCAAATGATAAAAAACAAGAAATTCATTTAGCAGAACACAGGCAATTAAAACGCATGGTAGAGCCATTTCAGCTTTTTCAACAACAGCTCATGACAACCAACATGTACTCTTCTAAAAACAGGACCAAATAACTTTTTGACACTATTCAAAAATTGTTAAAATCTTCTGTTATAACCCTGTCCGGGTCAACCACGCAGAGCCTCTTTAAAATAATGCAGATTATTTTTAGGAAACCGTCAACTCCATAGGAGATTAAAGCATAGCGACTGATGAACCAGCTATAAATCCTACTCATCTGGCCTATAGTGTGTGTTGGGATGCAATGTTTCAGTAGTGTGTATGTTGGGTGTGTGTGTAGGATGCTTGTAGTTAGTGTGCTGTGCGTGTGCGTCTGTCTGTGCTATTTGGGTTCACCCTTTTCTCCCTGGAGAATGTTCTACAAAGGACTGTTGATGAATATACTAGCAGCATGCTATTATCTTTCTTCCTCTCCCCAGCATTTGGTATGGTGGACCATGCTTAAATAGCCACCGTTTTAGTGAGATTACTGCTGATAACAATTGCTTCACTGATTTTCTTCTTCGGGTAGGGGTCATGTAAAATATTTTGATTAGATCGGATTTCTTCAAAGTTCCGTAGTTATGTGGTGCCACGAAGATTATATTATCGCTGCTGTAATATCATTAATGCCTCACAGTGGCTCGAGTTAAACTACACCAAGGCCAAAGTTAGACATTTTGTGGAAAGTGTTTTGAACTTGAATAATAGATACATTTACCACCACGCATTTACCACTGATAGATACTATTTCCATCTGTCAAAAGTAAAAATAGTCTGGGGTTCATTGATTGTAGGAAGTACTCTACGAGTCTACAATTCAGTAACAGGATTAGGAATAACATGTACCACGTATTAAAACAGTAATTTATACTATACTGGCTGCTTCTATGAAAATGAATACCACAAATCTGAGAACCACATGTATTAGGAAGAAATATTTGAGCAGACTGCAAGACTTTCAGATGCAACTAGGATAAAACGAGTAACCACATAGCTGAAGTTTACACAAACCTACACAGTCTTTTAAGTTTCCGAAAATTACTGAAAATTAAAGAAACAAAGTTTAACAACAGCAAATAATATTGGCTGTACTAACAGCTGAAAATCATGGAGATGACTATTGCAATAACCACTGGCGTGCTCCCTTAATAAACATGAACTCGGAAATTCTTAATCGTTTAGGTTTGAGTCATTCATTTAAATGTTGCCTCATGGACTGCAGAGACCCCCACACCTCCTAAAAACAGCCTGGTTTATATGAGAGCTATACATTCAAACAACGCATTGGTAAAGCCCCAGGCTTGCGTGCAAAACAGGGGGGGGAACAAATGCTTAACATACTGAGGCCCGTATTTATACTTTTTGACGCTAAACTGCGCTAACGCAGTTTAGCGTCAAAAAAATTTGCACCGGCTAACGCCATTCTGAAGCGCCATGCGGGCGCCGTATTTATTGAATGGCGTTAGCCGGCGCAAGCAGACCGGCGCTGCCTGGTGTGCGTGGAAAAAAAACACGTACACCAGGCAGCGCCGGCGTAGGGAAAAATGGCGTTAGGGCGTCTTAAAAATGGCGCAAGTCAGGTTGACGCTAAAAAATCGTCTTAACCCGATTTGCGCCATTTTAAACGACGCCCAGACGCCATTTACATGACTCCTGTCTTAGTAAAGACAGGAGTCATGCCCCCTTGCCCAGTGGCCATGCCCAGGGGACTTATGTCCCCTGGGCATGGTCATTGGGCATTGTGGCATGTAGGGGGGCACAAATCAGGCCCCCCTATGCCAAAAAAAAAAACAAAAAAATTATACTTACCTGAACTTACCTGAATGTCCCTGGGGTGGGTCCCTCCATCCTTGGGTGTCCTCCTGGGGTGGGCAAGGGTGGCAGGGGGGGTCCCTGGGGGCATGGGAGGGCAGCTGTGGGCTCATTTTGAGCCCACAGGTCCCTTAACGCCTGCCCTGACCCAGGCGTTAAAAAGTGGCGCAAATGCGGGTTTTTTTGACCCGACCACTCCCGGGCGTCATTTTTTTAGACGGGAACGCCTTCCTTTCATCTCATTAACGCAAGGAAGGCGTTCACGCTAAAAAAGGACGCTATTTGCCCATACTTTGGCGCTAGACGCGTCTAACGCCAAAGTATAAATATGGCGTTAGTTTTGCGCCGCATTTGCGTCGAAAAAAACGACGCTAATTCGGCGCAAACGGAGTATAAATATGCCCCTAGATTTGTATATGAAGCACCAATATAAGAGTGATTGAAAAGTAAGAAAGAAAAAGAAAAAACAATTTTTTTTTTTTTTTTTTTACTTTATCTCTCTGAAGAGTCATTTGTATTATTTAACGAGGAACTATTGGAATTTATTGTAGTATATTTTGAGAATAATACACTCAATAAAATATTACTCAAAAGTGGGAGGTGTTAGGCCCTACCCTCAACGAGTGTTAATTTTCCCTGAATAAAGATATTATGGCACGATAAGGGCATTAGCAAGCAGGTCTGGAGTGGGTCGAGCCCTGGCTATCTAATTGAAGATACGCCTTACTGCCTTCTGCAGTGAAACATTTTCTTTGAGGGAAGTCTGCCTCTTGGCAATCGACTACTGTTCACTTTACTGTTCTTGCTTCTGTTCCACCCCTGGCATGAAAACCATACCAAGACTACAAAAACGACCTCCGAAATCCTTGTGGCAAAACCATTTGACGACAACAATTATAGTAAAAGTTATTCCCTAGGAAATCCTGAAAACCCCACATTTTTTGTCAATGGGATAATCGCTGCACCGTTGTTATCACAAAAGCTAGGAAATGTTACATACTATGCCAGTACTGAGGGCGATGATTATGCATATTCAATTCTTGCTCACCACCGAATTACCCACGCCCACAACTAGCTTATAATAAAACGTTTTGAAGTTAAAATATGTGAACTTTCCTGTTTCTATCTCGTCACCGAACAAGAAGGCCTTGGAGGCCATGGCACCCCCAAGTGAGGGAACTCCAAAGATCGAAACATCAGTACATTTATAATAGACCTTACAGCCTTAGGGTGGTCATCCCCCAATGCCTCACCCTCTCCACCTTTCCGACACTGTTTTTGCTGGTTTAAGGACTCTGTGCACTTTACCACGACTAACCAGTGTAAAGTTCATATGCTCTCATGCTACAAACATGGTAACATTGGTTCATACACAATTGGCATATTTGATTTGCTTGTAAGTCCCTAGTAACATGCAATACATGTGCCTAGGGCCTGTAAATTAAATGCTACTAGTGGGCCTGCAGCACTGGTCGTGCCACACACATAAGTAGCCCCTTAACCCTGTCTCGGGCCTGCCATTGCAAGGCCTGTGTGTGCAGTTTCACTGTCACTTCGCCTTGGCATTTAAAAGTACTTGCCAAGCCTTAAACTCCCCTTTTCTACATATAAGTCGTCCCTAAGGAAGGCCCTAGGTAAACCATAGGGCAGGGTGCTATGTAGACTAAAGGCAGGGCATGTACATGTATGTTTTATAAGTCCTGGTAGTGGAAAACTCCTAAATTTGTATTCTACAATTGTGAGGCCTGCTCCTTTCATAGGATAGCATTAGGGCTACCCTCATATCCTGTTTGAGTGGCACATTCTGATCAGAAAGGGGTAACAAGGTCATATTTAGTATTGCCAGAATGGTAATAGAAAATCCTGCTTATTGGTGAGGTTGGATTTTATATTACTATTTTAGAAATGCCACTTTTAGAAAGTGAGCATTTATCTGTACTTAAAATCCATCTGTGCCTTACAGCCTGTCTCCAATCCACGTCTGGGCTGGGCTGGTTGACAGCTCCCTTGTGCATTTCACCCAGACAAACGCAAACACATGCCACTAAGTCACCTGCATGCTGAATGGGTCTTCCTGGGCTAGAAAAGTGGAGGGCCTGACACTTACATTTCAAAAGCTAGTGGCCTGCCCCCACACAATGGACTGCCAAACCCCCTACTGGGACCCTGGCAGAAAGACCTGTACTGAAAGGGGAACTTGTTCACTTCAAAACCACTCTTTGAAGTCTCCCCCACTTCAAAGGCATTTTTAGGTATACAAACTAGGTCTCTGACTTCACCAAATCAGACACTTTTGGACCTGAACCAGCATCCTGTCAATAGGAACTGCCTGGCTGCCCAAAGGACTCATCTGGACTGCTTTGCTGTAAAGAACTGCTGCCCTGCTATTGCACTGCTCCCCCTTGACTTTGCTGAGAAGTGCTATCCACGGGCTTGGATTGAGCTTTCCTCCTGTTTTCCGAAGTCTCAGGACCAAAAATACTTCATCTCTTCAAGAAAACTCCTTCTGCAATGAAACTTGATGCACAGCCCTACCGGATCGATGCACAGCCGAGCCAGAACGACATAGCTTGACTTCCTGAGTAAAGAATGGATGCGGCACCTGCTGTGCAACTGAAAATTAGACGCATCACCATACCGGACCAACGCAATGCCTGTGACTTCGTCCCACACACCCAGGATTTCCACGCATCGTGTCGGAATTTCCATCGCAGCACAGACAATGCAGCGTTTCAGTGCTGCAAGGGGCTTTGCGTCGATTTCCGTCACAAAGGCTTGGTTCCTCACTGCGATGTGGGGATCTTTTTGACACCCAGTTCTAAGTTAAACCTGACTGGTCAGTGCCAAGCTACCAGAGGGGCGCACAGGATAATTTGGACTGTGTGTGACTTACCTTGACTAGGATTGTGGTCCCTACTTGGGCAAGTGTGTATACCTCTGCCAACTAGAGACCCCATTTCTAACAATTTATATCTTAGTGCAGTGGTCAGAGTCCAATTCGAGAAATATAAAACACAGGATGCATCCTCCAATGACTTGGAAGACCCTACCTGAGAGCTGCTGATCCAATGATTTTAGTAAGGGAAACATAACTACAAATGTAGGAGTGAATTTCAATGAATACTAGGAAGCGTAAGGCAGTCAGCAGACAGTAAAACATTTTCCCCTACAGTAAAGTTGGGCAAGGAGTGGGGTGTCTATCAGTCAAAGCCTTGTATCTTGCTTTTGAATGTCTTACATGAATTAGGGCTGACCTTTGTAATTCGCATAAGTCTTGCCGGAGGGTCTAAACTGAAGGGACTATTAGTTACAGTGATTCATCAGAAAAGCATCTTAAGCACGGTTTCAATGCCCGATCAAACCTCACTGCTTGGCCATCAGTCTGGAGGGTATAACTGTTTGTTTGATACTGCACGATCCCACAACCTCTGTAATAAAGGTCTGCAAAATTAGGTCATAAACTGAGACCTCCAATCTGTTAGTACACTGCTGGTAACCTGTTTAACCATTCTACTTCTTTTAAGAAGATGATCGTCAAGGAAGGGACTGTAGGCATTTTGGAGAGGGGAATTAGTTTGCACTCTTCGTAAAGTATCACACAACATCCCACTGTTTTGCCTTCTTACAGGGTTATGTCAGAGATAAAGACCACAGCTGCTGAGGTGTGGATAGTGGTTTTAATAGCCATGGAGGTTTCTTTCTGGGAACTTAAACTTGAGCACATACAGCCCACTGTTGCACATATTGCCCAATGTCTCTTCTCATCTGACACCACCATACTGGATGTGTTATTATATCTCGTGTCTTTTTCACTCCTGGACATCCTGCTATATTCAAATCATACTCCTGTTTTATACTCTAATGTCTGAGACCCTTTAAATTAATGAATACTTTCTGATCATGGGTGTTAAGACACTGTAATAACAAAAACAATATCAATATATGAAAATATTGTCAAAGAAGTAATGACAACCTAAATATAGCAACTGTGCACTTACCAGTAAACAAACATATATCGAAGACAAAATTTCCCTTAACACCTTAGCTGCTGGACCTTAATCCCTCCGTGCTGAGCCCATTTTGGGCTTTTTGAGGTAGTTCACACTTAGGCCTCCATAACCTTTTGTCCACATAAGCCATTCACGGCAAATTGCCAACTTTTTTCCCAACATTCTAGGGACTGTAAAGGTACCCCAAGTTTGTGGTTTCCCCTGGAGGAGACCAATAAATTAGCCAAAATACAGCTAAAATGTGTTTTTTTTTTTTAAATGGGAAAGAAGTGCTGCAGAAGAAAGAATCTGATTTTTTTCCCTGCAAATGGCATCAAAAAAGGGTTTGCAATGCTAAAATCGCCATCTTCCCAGCTTTCAGGAACATGCAGACTTGAATCAGAAAAACACATTTTTCAAACCAGTTTTGACATTTTACTGGGACATACCCCATTTTTACTATTTTTGTGCTTTCAGCCTCCTTCCAGTTAGTGACAGAAATAGATGTGAAACCAATGATGGATCCAAGACAGCTAAACATTTCTGAAAAGAGACACATTCTGAATTCAGCAAGAGGTCATTTGTGGAGATCCTTCAAAGTTTTCCTACAGAAAGTAACAGGTTAAATTAAAACATATTGAAATCGAGTTGAAAAAAACAGCCCTTTCTGACTACATTTTCTTCTGTAACTTTTCCCAGCTATGATGGATTTTTAAAAGCAATATACCGTTATGTATGGTGGACCCTCCTGGTGGCAGGATGTGTAGGTCTTATAGGTATCATGAAGAACCCAAGCTACTCAAAGCCAATAAATGAGCTGCACCTTGAAATGGGTTTTCATTGTATACCGGGTATACAGCAATTTATTTGGTAAAATTTAAAGAGTGAAAAACAAGTATCAAGGAAACATATGTATTTCTGAAATGGGCACAAGATAAGGAGCTTAGAAACAGCAGTTATTTGCACATCTCTGAATTCGAGGGTCCCCATTCTAGCATGTGAATTACAGGGCATTTCTCAAAATTACTTCTTTCTTACACACTGTCTTACATTTGGAAGGCAAAAATGTAGAGAAAGACCATTGGCAATAACACTTGTTTTTCTATTCTGTGTTCCCCCAAGTCTCTCGATAAAAATGGTACCTCACTTGTGTGGATAGGCCTAGTGCCCGCGACAGGAAACGCAACATGGACAGATTAAATTTTTCCATTGAAAACTTGCATGTTTTTTGCAAAGTGCCTAGCTGTGGATTTTGGCCTCTAGCTCAACCAGCACCTATGGAAACCTACCAAACCTGTCCATTTTTTAAAACTAGACACGTAGGGGAAGCTAGGATGGGGTGACTTGTGGGGTTCTCACTGGGTTCTGTCTCCCAGAATCCTTTGCAAATTTGAAAATGTGGCTAAAAAAACTCTTTTTCCTCACACTTCAGTGCTGCAAAGTTCAGGGATCTGAGGAGAGCCACAAACTACCTTCCACCCAGCATTCCCAAAGTCTCCCAATAAAAATGGTACCTCACTTGTGTGGGTAGGCCTAGTGCCTGCAACAAGAAATGGCCCAAAACACAACGTAGACATCACATTTTTCTAATGAAAACTGATGTGTTTTTTGCTAAGTGCCTAGCTGTGGCATTTGGCCTCTTGCTCAGCCGGCACCTAGGTAAACCTACCAAACCTGTGCATTTTTGAAAACTAGACATCATCAGAGTCCGGACAAATCCTGTATAATTGCCAATTGAACCTGTGCTAATGCCTGCTGCCATTAGCTATTTGAAGCCCAATAAAACATGTCCTTCATGCGCCATCAGCGCACTTAGGGGCATATTTATACTTTTTGATGCAAAACTGCGCTAACGCAGTTTGCATCAAAAATATTAGCGCCTCCTAGCGCTATTCCTGAGTGCAACCCGGGCGCCATATTTATGGAACAGGGCAAGCCGGCGCAAAGGAATGGTGAGTGTAAAACAATATTACGTTAACCCCTGCGCCCTGTCGTAAAGGAAAATGACGTTAATGCTGCAAAAGTGGCGCAAAACCATTTTGCGGCACGTAAGCATGTCGCAAAAGGGTTACCGCCATTTTTAGCCTGCATTTTAACAAATTTAAATGCAAAAGCAGGAAAAAGTGCAAGTGCAACTGAAAATGGAAGAATCAGGCCAGGAGAGACACCAGGAAGACCCCAATCACCCAAGCACCAGCCAGAAGGATCCACAGAAGTCCATGGAGAATTAGAAGAAAAAGCACAAGTGTCATTTCAGTGAGGAGGAGCACAACATCCTTGTCAGAGAAGTGATGGAGCACCAACCCCAGCTCTTTGTCACTTCCAAATTGCCAACTGGTAAGAGAGAGGCTATATGGCAGCACATAGTGGACAAAATCAACTCAGTGGCAGAGATGGAGAGAACTGTCACTGAGTGCAAAAGGTTCTGGCATGATTGCAAGCGTAGAACTAAGAAATAATTGCCCAAGAACAGAAAGGCAGCACTGCAGACTGAAGGTGGAAACCCTGCACCATAGGAGGACCTGGATGAGCTGGAGGAGATGTTAGCAGCGGTCATCCCAGAAGAGCTGGTCACAGGAATCCAAGGACAGGACAGGGCAGACTAACCAACCACCACCACAAGTGCAGGGTAAGTTGCATTGGGGAATAAACAGGAATCTTACAAATGCCAGAAGTGGGAGGTAGATAGGACACACCCAATGCATGCTAAGGAAGTGCATGGGGACACACGCGCCCTGAATCCAGATGCCCCATCCTCATACAAGCAACACAGTTACACACGCCTTGGTTGTGCCATGCCCCCAACATATACACAACGTGGATATACACCAATGACCCGTGCTATACTCCACTATGTAAATATGCAGCATATTGGCTGGAAGGGAAGTTTATATACTGTACCTGGGGCCATGCATCACAATACCCCTTGCATATTGTCAAACCTACTGTACCCACACAACTCAGACATCTGACACTAGAACGGAAGTCAATACCTTTGAGTGGGCTCAGGGTGGTGTATCTCCCAAAAATGCTCCCCTACTTCCTTGTAGCATTGCCATCACACATGTGTTTCACATCTTACAGCACACATTGAAATGCCACCTAAGCTAACATTACTTGTACATGTGCAGGAAGGGACACCACCCTGCACAGAAACAATTCAACCCCTCAAGGCAGCCACACCTACATAATGCAGCAACAATGCCTCTCTCGGTGCAGGGAGAGCAAATCAGTGCATCTGCAGTGGGAATTGCAGGGCTATCCCATATCCCAGTAAACATGGCACTTCCCTGCGTAACTAACCTGGTGCAGTGTTGAGCTACACATATTGCTGCTGACCTGAACTGTGCCACAAGAGAAAAATCTGCACTAAAGCTTACAACCCGTGGAACACAACACGTATAGGGTGATCCCACAACAACTCAGACACAACCATATTACACACATGGGAAAGGGTAAACAATTGAACAAATACAACACATGGTACATGTCTGTGAACATAATGGCGCCTATTATGAAATTTGCTAGTGGAGGCTGCCCGCCAAAGTCGTGTGTTTGAAAGACCGCCAGTTCGGCTTTCCCTCCAGGGTGGGCATTACGAGATTCTGGCTGAGACGGTGGGTGGAAACCGTGTCTCGAGTTGCCAGCTCTGTGGAAAACTCACCACAACATTGAGGCTGGCTTGTAATATAGCCAGCGCCAATGTTGGACTGTGCTTATCACTGCCTGTAAATTGGGCATTGGAAAGGACAAAGCAGCTGCCCATGAGGGCCCCGGCACTGCCCATGCCAAGCAGGAAAAAGTGCAAGTGCAATTGGAAATGGAAGAATCAGGCCAGGAGAGACACCAGGAAGATCCCAAACACCAGCCAGAAGGATCCACAGAAGTCCATGGAGAAGTAGAAGAAAAAGCGCAAGTGTTGCTTCAGTGAGGAGGAGCACAACAGTGCATGGGCAGTGCATATGCTGCAGGCAGCCTGGCAGTGCCAGGCCATTGGACAGTGGCGCTTACACCATGGTCCCAATGTGCCTGTTGGACCACTGCAGTTGTTGGTGGTCCTAGCACTACTGCAAGTCAGGTGGTCATAGGACTGCCAGACTCATCATGAGGGCCTATGTTTGCAGTAGTACAAGTAGCTGCAATCACACCATCAAACAAGAGAGAGGCCCTGATCAAGCTGGAAATGAAGGTTGGTGAATGTGTACCAAATTACGCTGGATCATGCACTGAAATTCAGTAAATGCATTCTTGACCAAAAATCAAAAGCATATGGGCCATCCCTGTGTCCACCTCTATGCCAGTGTCCAGCACCAAATGCCGCATCACTTGGACCATAGTGCAAGGAAGGCTGTGTTGAGGGGGAGAATATTGTTGCATAGGAAGAGGACCTTCCTGTACAACAAGAAACTGATATGGCAATCTGCTTGGTCCGTGTGTGCAGTGTAATGCAGCACACATTGACAAAGGAAGACATGAGGAGGAAATAAAGTATACATCGACATTGCACCCTGTTAATGTCACCCCTGGGGTGGTGATAGATATTGGTGCAGCCTCAAGTCTACAAAAACACATACATTTGGGGCTGTGTAAAAATGCAATAGGTGTTGGCATGGGCCACCCACTGCAACAGACAATGCATGTCCCTTCCACGCAAAGTACAGCATAGGAAGGGTCAGATTTTTACATGGTGGCGTCAAGGCACAAGAAGTGGTTTAATGCCGCCTAGTAAATACGACACAGCCCATAGCGCCACTGGAGTGTCCCTTTACGTGATGCTCCAGTGGCGCTAGGGGCTAAAAATATATGCCACATAATGTACAATTACAACCTAGGGCCTTTAACTAGTCACTGAGTCTCCACTACCGAATACATTATGTGCCATGTCAACTGCCACAACTATCTACGATTGATTTCAAAATATCTTATTGCAGAGGATAATGTGTACCCTCTTGCCAACCTGTCTGGCCTGGATTTCAATGATGACCTGGATGACCAGCTGACAATCATCAATAAACCGACTCTCCAGGAGGTCCTAGAATCCTTCCAGACACCACCTCCAATTGCAAGGAGGACACTTAGGCCCATATTGAACTTTTTTTAGCACTGCATTTGTGCAATTGTATTTTGCAAGTTTGTGCTGCTTTTGTGTCAAAAAATGACGCAAATGAGGCGCAAAAAAGTATAAATATGGGTCATAGTGTTGCGGGGTATCCACATGAACCACCCAACAACCAAAATATACCACCTGTCAGTAATGACACGGCCCTGGACACCGAGGACCAAGAGACCACCTTTCAGAGGACAGTGATAGGAGTCCAGCGGGAGCTGGCCAAGCAGGTGCAGGTGGGGATGGAAACCGTGACAGGCAGCCTAGAGGGACTGCGGACGTGCCTCATAACAAGTAATAAAAACACAGCTGCAATCCGAGGCACACACTCTCCACTGCGTGGAGTCCAGCAATCCCTGGCGGACATAGCTGCTGCCATGAGGGAGAGGCCACAACAATTCCCCTCCCAAACTGGCAGCAGCATAGCAGACAACAGGCTAGAGTCCATTCAGCGGGAAGTGGCCTCCCTCAGGGGAGACATGGCTGTCTACCACTGCGATGTTGCAGCTATATTGAAAAATCAGCAGTTCCTCCTTGCTGCTGTAATGCCTTATGTCTTACCACAAATGGCTGCTGCTGGGAACTTGGACTCCACATCTTTATCACCTGAAGTATGTATGGCCCCCTTTACCTCTACAGCAGCACCACCAATTGCACAAGAGGCACCACACACACATCAGAGGATGAGGATGTGGAACAAATGACTTTCAGTAGAAAGAGTACCCGGTAGCACTAGTATGTGCCACATGGACAATTCTTCTAAGTTCTGGCCTCAAAATCATGCCAGTGTTGTGACAGTAGGAAATGTGCTCTCTTCACCCACCCACTGTTAACTTGTCTGCTATGTACTGTCATTGTCTCTGACATACCAATTGGCAATTTGTGTTCCTCCTCACTAATGGACCCTACTCCTAAGAATGTCTCATGACATGTCCCTTGACCCTGGACTCTGATTGTGTCACATATCCATGACTTTTAATAATGGGGTCTTGGACCAGGACATTGTAAATAAGTCACTTTCCCACTTCCCTCTGTATATAAACACCTTGTACCCATTTAGCATGTCTGCATTGTCTGTGATCCAACTACCCAGCTCAATGATTGAATTGTGTGAGTCCATTGCAATGATTACAGTATAGCAGTGCAGGACTGTGGAACGCCAAGCTACACAAAAAATGCTAACATGAGAAAGGTGTATGATGGTGTTGTCTTATACAACCAATTCACAGAGTATAAAAACAAAAATTTAGCATTTATCATTTACTTCTGATATATGACAGATATGGCTGAGAACCAAGTCAATGCCAATATAGACAGCTCAGAGTCCAGGAACAACTCATTTGTGTGGTACAGAGGTAGCTGACCTCATCAGTGATGGGCACCTGTCAGTGGTGCAGGATACAGTTCCAATGGTGCCTGTTGTGAGATGTGTCACAGTTCTCAATATTGAAACTACAGGACCCCACTAATGACAGCTGAAGTACCAGACTTGCCTGTCCAAGACAAAGTTCATATGGACATTGTGAATGGCGGGTACACTGGATGGCAAACGCATGGACCAGTAGACGTGATGTTGCAGACAAAGTGAAAGCTCCTTTGTCAATAGGTGAAGCACATGGTCATTCAGGGATTACAAGACTGTAAGGTTTCCATTAGCCATTCCCCCAATTTGCCCTGTGCACTCATGAGAAGACCCAGATACTCAGGCAACTGACACAAAATGAAAGCTAAAATAAATAGAATATATTATTAAAACAACACTTATAAAGTAACTAAAACCTACCCTATCCTAAGCTTACCTATACTAATTATACTCATCAAACAACTACATCCATCTAACCTAATCTAAACTTATCTTACACATGGAACACCACACTCTAAACATAGGTCCCCCACCCCGCTTAAGAGACAAGATACAAGTAGGACAACAATTACTAAACTAAACTTATCCTATTTAGTACAAATATATATTTTTGGATTTTTCAAAAAAAAACTTTATTTTTTTATTTTTACATAAATAAACATACCCCAACATTACCCCCACCAAAAAAACATTATAATAAAAACCCACCCCCAGCATACTAAACCTAACTAATGCCTACCCTACATCAACCTAATACTAAGTATCTAAAACCCAACCCAAAACTAACAAAACCGCAATAGGGAGTTGAAGGAACTGAGAGTTAGTCCTAAAGTTAATTTTGTTGTGTTTCTTGATTTTTTTCATTAGGAACTTTAACATTCTCCTGTTGTAAACCGAATCCTCCTCCAGTTTGTACAGTCCCTTGAGGATATTCAAGTCCATCCTGAGGTCCAGCTCAAAACTGAGTCAGGACACTGGCTGCTGATGGCTGTACCTATGGCTATGTGCTGACAGGTGGTGCTGATGTTGAAGGCGTAGGTGGAGCTGGGACCCCCTGCAACCCTGAGGTGCTGGCTCCTGTGTCCCTTGGTGCCTGCATTGTGGGGCCACCAGGTGGAAAGGCACACCATTCTCCGGAAGCTTTCTCATGCCTGTAACACCTGCCCATCCTGCGGTATCCTGCTTCTACTTCTAGGATGTGGCGGTAACGGTCTGCTCTCTTCATAAACACATGCTGCTGCTCAAGAGTCATGCTGGCAGCTGAAATATGAGGACAAGCAAGCATCAGTATCAGCATTGCAACATAAACTAAGACATACAGTCCAACACACACTCCACAACAATGACTTGATCCTCATCTATGTCTAAAAACAACCAGACATCGCCAGTATCATGTACATGTCAGTGAGATGACGGCAATCCATAGAAATTCAAAAGGGCCCATAGCTGACAGGAAAAAATACAACCCTCCTCAACATTTGTGTCATCTAACTTGTGAGGATCACGTGTCTCTACAGGTTTGAATTAAGTGTCTCCCTGGCCATTAGGGGGCAAGGGCATGCTATCCATCTCCTCAACACACCCGGAGATACATCATGGCCTGACCACTCATTATTGAGTCAAGGTGTGGCCCATGCCAACCTGCTATTCTGAGGTCAGGTAAATCTACATTTATGTGTCCTGGGGTAAGACCTGTCCTGAGTATATGTTACAAGGGGTGACCCCATATCCCATTATGTGCCCACATGTACAACTGATGCACTGTTGGTCGAAGAATGGTTGGGCTGCACTTCACAGTTGTCAACACATTTCAGAACCGAAGACCCCTACGCTGTGCTATGTATGTGTAAAACGGCACACACAGGGTGGCTGTATGGATGGCATTAGGCCCACAGTGATAGTGGCACACCATTGGGTGCTGCAACTGTATCCTGAAAGGCGTTACATCATCAGCACATGCATGTCATACATCATTAAGGCACCAGCTACACACACACAAATCATATAATTTGCATATGTGATGTAACCTACATCAGTCACAATTATCATGGCGTCACGACCATGGTGTGAGAACTGCAGACATCTGAGCCGTATATTAATGGCAAAATGAAGAAGCGCAATGTACCGCCAACATTTGCTGTGTCACGCTCCATCAATTTCACAACGCAGGGATGCACCGTAGTTAATTGGATAAGGTGCACACCTGTGTCGTCCCCTGCAATGACCCTAAATTTATCTGTCTGCGCCAACAAAGGCATCCTTGCACCATTGTGTTATTGTGCATGTGCGGGAAGGTGTCCCTTCCTGCACATAAACAATAATTTCTTGCAATTTTGCTCTTTCTATGCATGCTGCAGAATGGACCACACATAAAAAAAGGGAAGAACGAGGAGGATAAAAGTATTCCTCCTCGTAGCACAATGCTAACGCCACCCCTGGGGTGGTGATTGATTTTGGCGCTGCCTCAGGTTTACGGAATCTCGTAGATCTGAGGCAGCATCAAAATGCAATGGGTGTTGCTGTGGCATGCTCACAGAAACACCCATTGCACGCCCCTCTTATACCGAACATTGCGTCGGAGGGGCCCATATTTGCAACGAGGAGTAGCACCACTAAAAATTGTGTTACACCTTCTTGTAAATATGGAGCTGAGGTTAGACGTACTGGAGCATTACATTAAATTATGCTCCAGTGGCGCCTGGGGCTCCTACATATGGCCCCTGGAATGAGAGAATCATAGATTTTTCCCACAACCATCTGGAGTGGATTTGTCCACAAATTGTGTACACTATTGACTGTTGTGCAGCATATAATGACTCCCTTCTGTCCTACAAACACATTAGGTCTGAAGATTACTTAGGCAACTATGGTGTGTTTGTTTCCTACATAATCCCCCAATGACCTCTGCAGACAGAACCCACATCTGTGCCATCATGTCAATAAGTGTATGCTATATGTGGCACACAGTGCTGACAATGGTGCTGTGACACAGTGGTTGTCAATAGGCATCCTATGTACAAGTACAGCTGCCCTGTGACCCATAATGGAAGACAGCTATGAATATGTGTTCAGCCATAACTATTCCTATTACACACAATTCCATGCCAGCATCCGTTGGCCCATGAGCTACATGCAGGCCATTTTCATTGCATACCTTTCCAACATACATGATGTCACTATCCATCCACCTATGATATCAGATCATTGGTCAGCACCAAATACTCCTGTATTGGCATTCCACACCTCTGACTGACTCACAGCACTCCCTGGATTGGCTCACAGGACGCATAATGTGACACTTACTGGATGCTTCGGGGTCTTGAATACACACCACCTCTCCAGTGGTGTAGGGGGCTGGGCCAATTGCAAGACATTAATGGAAAACATTGCTTAATGTAAAAGGCAAGTTGTAGTACATGGACAACATTGTACAGTGTAAACTTGTTAGACTGAATGAGGTAGTCAGCCAGGGTGGTAGATCACAGTAACTGACCAAGTTCTATGACCACTCTATCACACATATTCTCAGATAAGGTAGACCCACGCACCTACAAACCATCACTGTCCCTGACACTTTTGTGGTGCTTCTCACTGCAACATTTATACTTGACATTGTCATGCAGCTGTCTCCATTACCATATGAGACTGCTTGATAATGTTTATTCCATCTGAGGGGCATGCAATGGTTGTCACAGTGCTTGGCCCATTGTAACACCCCTGGCATTTCAGCCTGCATCTGATGTCAACATCTACATCCTTGTCACAGCTAACTGACAAACTACTACCCTGGGGTTGATTGGGTATTTCAAGCTCTGGAGGAATGGCATCACACATCATTCAGTCAAGTAAGTGATCTGTGTGTGCCATCTCAAGGCACACATACTTACAAAATAACTATGGGAGTATACACACGTGATGTCGAGGTACCTACCTGCACATTTACTGGATGAAATCATCGATGTAGTGCCAATAGGGTGTGGCCTGACATTGCTGCCATGTTATACCTTTGTTAGTCTAGTGAGGAATTAGCACATGGTCACAGAAATACGGCTCCACACGGACACACTTGCCCAGTGGTCGAAGGATTAATTTGATGGTGCAGGTTAGTGAGTGCTATGCCAGTGATGGAGCTGATACAGGGGAGCCCCATACTGTCAGTGACAAGCGGCAGGCCTGTGGAACTGACTCAGCACATGTGTCTGGTTATTGACATCGTGTAGGCTGTCTGTGATACACAATGAACTGGAACATAGAACTGCCAATAGTCTGGACAATTGCATGTTCAAGCACCGTTACATGGCCTTGGCTATTTACACACAGGGCCCAATAGGACTACATGGTGCATTACCAATTGTTTCTGTGCTGTCCTCGTGGCCCTCAGTGCACCTCTTACTCACTGCCATGTGTATGCGTAGTCAGAAATATGTCACAGCATGATGCATGTTGTCCAACATCATTAATTCATGTGAAGGTCAATGATGCACTTATCAGGAGATGCAACAGATCATCAAAACTACTGCTGATTAAATGGGGGTCATTCTCATACATTTGTATGCCCACATTACACAGCTTCTCACAGCAGCCATTCTGAGTTCTGGAAAATGATACCTAGGGAATTATCTTCTGACTCAGTGGGTGAAAATTTGGGATCACAACAATGTTTTAGGGCCCTCTTTCATGCATGTTGCGTGGCGCATGCCTTATTTGTAGCTGCTCATTACCTAGTTTCATTATGCATGCATCACCACACTTGGAGATGGTTGTGCAAGATAAATTATACATAAGTCCTGCATTTGCTTCCTTGTTGTACAACTGAAATACTGCCCTAACGTGGGGCATAGACTCCTCCTACATCTCGCATACGACATGTCCACATCCATTGCATGCAGGAGTCAAATTTAACAGCATGTGTCATGCATATGCTAACAAAATTAGGTTGTTTGCAATGGGTGATATACCAACTGTTCCAACAATTTCTTCTCCCAGATGGTCGAGCAGACCTTGCTTTCCCGACACCAGATCTGCCCAGTGGTGCTTGATTTAGTGGTTGTTCCTTCCAGTTTTGAAAACCCAGATGATGGAGCACTTTCCCAAACCGCAGCTGCCTTGTCTCTGTGGGGTAGCCTTGGATCATCTAGCCACCCAGTTGCAGCATCATGGGGAGGTAGTGGGCCACACGCCAGATGACCCCCCCCGAGCTCATCAGCAGACACCCGGCTCATCCTCCCTTTCCCAGACATTACAAGTGGTGAATGGAGTTCACCCAAATAAACAATAAATTAAACTTAACCCCTCCGCCTACCCCAACTACCCAATCTACCCCAACTACTTAACTACTCCAGACGAACTCCTGACAATACAGAGACCATTACAGTACACTCAATAGACAAAATAAAAGTATTGACACAATGATAATACAAAATTAACACAGGGCACAGCACAATGTACAAAACACACACAGCAAACACTCCACAAATCCACCAGCAACAAACACACAACCTCACACAGTCACAGGGAAACAGACTGTAAAGTGAAACTACACTAACTGTAGCATGTTTGCAGGCAGGATGTCCGGGTACATCACTTCCTGGGCACCTGCATCACATTTTTCAGTGATGCATCATTTTTTTGGGCGCATGATGGTTTTGTGCTGTATTTTCACACCATTAGCGTGAAAAAGGCATGTGGACTTGCAATAGACGCTCAGGGGCTTTGCGTCTCCTAGCCTAGGGAAATTTTATGGCAAATGGGTATGCATCAAAATTGTTCTCGCATGACGTTATTGTGTGGATTTTTGCATTATGACCCTTGAGTGCACCCTGAGTGACTTGAGGTGTTACATGGTGTGTACAACTATGGTGAATATGTGTAACGGCAACATGTGGGTGTAGGTCCAGTACGGTCATTACGGTGACAATGGGATGTTGGACCTATAGGTTCATTTGTGAGTGTGCTGCATGCGATTACTGAATACCATATGCACATTTGCATGTGTAGCTACACTGTGTCCACAGACATGTTGGCACATGTGTGGTATGTGTGGATACATGTGTACGTAAGCTAATTTGGTGTGGACTACATTGTTATGTCTGGGATACAGATGTTCACATACCTATGACACCAAACATGTTGGCCTATGTTAAACACACGGAATTCATGTGACAACCATGTAAACTTCTACGTACAGAACTCAGTGGACTTGGACTGCATTAACATCAAGTCAACCCAACCAATTTGCCTCTTACTCTGCTACACATGTGCCATTTGTTCCTCCATGCAACGTAGGTGCAGGAGATGTCATGTACACATGTGTTGTGTAAGATTGGTACCTGCTCTATGTGTGTTTCAACATATGTTTTGTGATTTCTGTCACACATGACGACAGTGATGTGTTAATGGGATGTGAAATCTCACATTATATTCTTCCTCCATGGACACATGTTGCCCTTTGACAAATGCATGTGTTGTCACATCAGTGCCACCCATGTTTTAGTATGTCAGAACACATGTGTAGCTCATTTCTGTCAGTCACTGATCTTGTAACACCCATGCCCTACTTTTGTGCTAGGTTGGCTTTTGCTCTCAATTCATACACATTTCCATGGCTGAGCCAATACAGTGGTCCATGTGTGCTCACATATGTGGCATATGTGTGCATGCCATCAACTAGGCACCCATATTTGTCTCCATCAGGTTAGTAATGACTGTCACAAACAATGGCATACCATTGTGTCACAGGGTTACAGTCTGGCATAGCTGCCAGCCTACTCATCATCACAACAGTGTGAGTTCCTATAGCAACACAAAACCAGGGTTGAATGTGAGGAGGTAAGTCAATGGAACCCCAGTTTAATCACACCCCTGTGCACAGGCATCAGGCCCCTGACAATGTGATATGTTCATGTAACTAGAGCAGTGGTGTGTGGGTTAATTGAGCAGGGACCTAGCCTCTTCATGTTTGCCACTCAGCAGTACTTTGCACACTTTCCAGCAGACACATGCACATTTGTGGTCATATAGTCCTGGATCTCACATTTACCACTGCTGTACCTGATGTCAGTTTTCCCCTCTCACGTACATCACTCTGATCTTGGACATTTTGTACTTGTGACATGTTTTGATGTCCTTTGCATTTCCCTTGGGCACCTTTTTGGCCTAGCATCTCTGTTGTGGCTTCAACATTGGAAACATGCCAGGGTACAGATGGTGCTATCTGTCGTAGTCCCCTGTCATGGTGGCATGCGATGAGTAAATACCATGGTATGCAAGTGGGCAACATGACTGGGTGATGTACGTACCCGACCACCTCTCTGTACAGGTGGTGTGTATTGCTTTGTGTTGTTTGATTTAGTTGTGCACAGCATACAAGATAAACATGCTGTCACATCAAGCATTGTTGATCCTGGCAAAACCGTTGCTACCTAGAACATACACCCTTACATCAGTATGCACATGTTTGCTTAGATTTGGGCTAGCCATGTGTCAGGACAGGAGATTTGTGTGAAAAGTTTGCACCTTATGTACATTGTGATCATTTGCTACTCTGACTACATTCAAGCCGGTTGAATATGTGGTGGTGCATTGTCCCAAAATATCCATGGATGGTGACAATGGGTCTTGTGTTTTGATAGTGATTCTGAACCCATAGCTGCTTATGTAGTCAAGGAAAGCAATTGCACATTCCACAGCCAACGTGTGAGTGCCACACATGAGGTACAGCCTACCATGTGCCTGGGTTGTGCACAGTGGCAGTGATGGGACACATTTCCATGATCACACTGTTCAGACTCAGCATGGGACATTGGTTACAATCCCTGGGCTTCAAACGAGGGACCACAATTCACAATGATGTGCCACCCTTGTCACACATGTACCATGCAGGCAATGCAACTTCACCATGAGTTGTGACAGTGTACTGTTCCTACAGGACTTGTTATCCATTTGGTGACAGCCCCTACCTCATGTGTGCCCCCCTTGCATTCATCCTGTTATGCATGGTGTTGTTGTGGTGGATGGTCTAGGTATTGGGACATTTTCCCCTTGACGGAACAATATGTTTGGTAGTGCATTGATCTAGACCTTCAGGATTCCCCTGCCCGCAAATTGCGTGTCACTGAACTTTGATATGGTGGCAGTAGAGCCCCTCATGTCACAAACAATGTTGCTACCATACTGGTCACCTTTGTGTTAGCTAACTGCTCACTGTGGTTGGAGTCACATTCCAATGGAGTATGTAGTCAAGAATGAGTAGACCAAGGAGATACAGGTGCAAAGTGATTTATTAGTGCTATTTACAAGGTGATGTTTAAAATATTGTGGTCAGGTGTAGAAGTTCTCCACAATGTGGAGTCTCCTACAAACTCCGGCTGCAGTGCTAATTTGTTCCCCTTACATATGATCTGCTCCATCATCATCCTCATCCTCGCTGGGAACATCATCCTGTTCATCCCAGGGGATATTTGTCCAGGCAGGATTGCACATACCTAGATGATCTTACAAACAAGTGGTGGAGCATATGAGAGCCTTCCTCGTGTCAGGGCCAGACAGCTGAACCTGGATTTCAGCAGACCAAATGTCCTCTCCACCACACTGCAGGTTTTCCTGTATCCCTTGTTGTAGGCCTGCTCTTCCACCGTTGTGGGATTAGCAAAAGGGGTCATCACCCATGGCTGGATGACATACCCTTGGTCAACTGCAAAGGACAGAGAGGAGATGTGTTGTTAAGTGTTGATAGTGGTTTAATAGGTCCCCCGGCAGTTGTATCTTTTCATTGGAGTTGTGACACAAACTTACTTGTGGTGTACTCTATGTTCCTCTTCTTGTGAAATGGTTTCTTTGAACTGTTTTGATGGACATGACAAACTTGGGTAGTGGCTCAAAGATCTGGGAAGCTTTTATGTTGTTCCCAGAAGTGATGGTCATGATTTGGGCCCATGTGTTGTGTAGTCCATATTTGGAGCTGTGTACTAGTCTTACATGGCACATACCACTTCCTAGCAGCACAATGGTGTGAGATGTTGATACAGCATAGTGGCCTACAAAGCAAGATTGTGCTATCCTTTTTGACAGGTTGCACTAGGCATGCAGTGTGACACTTAGGGGCATATTTTGAGCACCTTGTGCCATCACAGTGTCACTTTTTTAGAGGCTCCAGTGGTGATATGCCCCGCCCTGTATTTATAGGTGGCTTTATGCCATTTTTTGTTGCTTGATGTCACCTTGTGACTACGGCCCCTTCACACACGACATTTTGTGTGAAAGGGGCGCGTAATGGGTGTTGCTGTGGGTGTGTCACAGCAACACCCATAACTTTTTCCAGCTGACTATGATTTGGGAGTTTTTGTAAACCTGAGGCAGCACCAATACCTCACCCCACCCCAGGGGTGGCGTTAGGAAGGCATAACAAGAATGAATACTTGGATTCCTCCTCGTGTTTTAGCAAATTCGATATGTGCTCCATACTGCTGCACGCATAGTAGGAGTAAATTGACAGACATGGTAGTTTATGTGTTGGAAGGTGTCCCTTACACATTAACAATCACAGCCCTCAATGCAGACATCCTTCCACGATGGTGCGAGAATGCCTTGGTTGGTGCTGGTAGCTAATATTTGAGCAAGCAATGGTGGCAACACAGGGATGTGCTATATACGATTGAATTAGGCACATTCCTGCATTGTGAAAATGAGGGTCGGCTGCATGGCCTATTTTGGCACAGTGTTGCACTCTGTCATTTCCCTTAAATTAATGTGCCCTAGTGACCCTTTGTGACAGATGATGGTTGTGCCAGCCACGAAAAGTGCATAAGTCCAGGTCCCACATTGGTAGGATGAAGTAATTTTTTGCAGAAGTTTCTCCTGCCTTCTTTTACATGATTGCAGATAGACACAGTTCTGGCTTTGGGAGGGGGCACAGCTATTTTTCACATAGGTCCCTTGGTACGGTGCATATAAGGTCAGGTATCTCCACTATACACCTAAGACATCCGACTAAGTCATCCTTGAATGTTAGTGATTTTTTCACAGACACAAGACCATGGTGAAGCCTTTCTGGAAGTTGGAACAGACATGGGGGGTCATTCCGACCCTGGCGGTCATGGACCGCCAGGGCCGGGGTTGGAGGATGCACCGCCAACAGGCTGGCGGTGCATCAAGGGCAATTCTGACCGCGGCGGTAAAGCTGCGGTCAGAAAAGGGAAACCAGCGGTTTTCCCCTGCCCCTGTGAATCCTCCACAGCGGCGCTGCAAGCAGCGCCGCCATGGGGATTCCGACCCCCTTCCCGCCAGCCTGGTTCTGGCGGTTTTCACCGCCAGAACCAGGCTGGCGGGAATGGGTGTCGTGGGGCACCTGGGGGCCCCTGCAGTGCCCATGCCAATGGCATGGGCACTGCAGGGGCCCCCTAACAGGGCCCCACATTGATTTTCAGTGTCTGCCTAGCAGACACTGAAAATCGCGACGGGTGCAACTGCACTCGTCGCACACCAGCAACTCCGCCGGCTCCATTCGGAGCCGGCTTCCTCGTTGCTGGTGCTTTCCCGCTGGGCGGGCGGGCGGCCTTTTGGCGGTCGCCCGCCAGCCCAGCGGGAAAGTCAGAATGACCGCCGCGGTCTTTTGACCGCGGTACGGTCTTCTGGCGGTTCCCGCCAGGCAGGCGGCTTCCGCCACTGGCGGGGGTCAGAATGACCCCCATGGTGTTCTTAGTGGGCACTAGGGGTGCATGTGAAGTGACAATGGAGTAGGTGCTGCCCCATTTCTCATGATTCAACCCCATGGTCTTCAATGACAAATATTTTTGTATTTGTATGTGTGGGAAACCATGCAGCAGACAGGTGTATGTTTACACAAGAGGTATGTCAGGTATGTATAGCTGATTTATACTTGGTTATGGCACTGGACTTAGGTTCTGCCCGAGGCTTACACACCATGTGTTACGTGGGACTGTGCCTATGTGCATTCCTCAACATGACCATAGCTTGTGCCATTGACATACCAGTGCACTTCATTGTTTGGTGTGATGTGTGTGAGCTGTATTTATTTGTCAACCTGTGGACACTTGTAGTGATATGTGAGCAGCTTCTGCATGCAAAGGAAACTTGGCTCCACCTGTCAACACGTGGTTTGGCAGTTAGGGTGTTGCTCTGTAATGTAGATTTGGGTGCACGCATTTGTGACATGCAATGTGTGTAGTGTGGTATGGCATGTGGCTTATGTGTTGTTGCCTGTGCATCTCTGTGGCCCTGCCCATGTTTATTTCTTGTTGAGTTTGTCTTGTTTGTCCTTGATGGTAGGTGTGTTGTGTGGTATGATTAGTATGGGAACTTACCTATGAGTAGCCCATTGCCATATTCGCCATCCTGGAACCGCTGGTTGATGATGCAGTGGAGAAAGATGTATGCGTCATGGACGCTGCTAGGATATTTCACCAGCATGTTTGTGAAGAGCCCACGATAGTCTGCATATTGATGGAATGTGTGTGCTTGCAGTTCCTGTAGAGGTGTTCCATTGCTGCAGGTGGCACCAGTTGGACATGGCACCCAGCACATATGGAAACCCAACTATCTGATAGAAACCTTGCTTGGTCACATGCTGCAGCCACTGGGTGTTTGGGAAACAGATGTGTTGTGCCGTAAGGCATAGGATTGCATCCAAGACCTTAAGTAGGCAGATGGAGAAGGATGACTGGGAGATACAAGCCACTAGAGCACCTGTTGTCTGGAATGATCCAGACTCCATCATGTAGAGGATAGCAAGGAGCCTTGTAATGGGTAGGATGTTATGGGGAGTTTGCAGCCTTGCAGTGATGTGTGGTGCTCTCAGGTGCAGCAGGCGTCCAATGGACTCCCGGTTGAGTCTGTACATCCGGACCTCATCCTGTTCCCTCATTCCTAAGATGGCAATTTGCTCTCAGAAAATTTGCTCCCTCCTTCTGCACTGCCTCTGTGGCTGTTGTGGTGGAGTTTGAGGTTGCTGCAGTGATTGAATCTGATGTCTTTGAAGACGTCTTTGGCATGTGCTAAGTTGGAGCATTAGCACCTCCATGCTGTCCTAGCAGTTTCCAAGGCTCCTTCTGGGTTTTTTCTATGAGTGGTGGTGTGTGAGTCTCTTTTTAACTCCTGGGTCTGACCAGGTGTTAATTTTTTAAGCTAATCGGACTTTGCGCCATTTTTTGGGTCCGCTTCCTTCGTTAGTGCCATTTTTGCATCAGGGGATAAATATGGTGCGGGGTTAGCACCGTGTTTAGGACCGGAATGCCTACCTTGCATCTCATTGACACAAGGTGGTTTTACGCATCCTAAACATGGCGCAAACTCCAATATTTTTACGCTAGATTGGTCTAGCGTCAAAATATAAATATGGAGTTAGCTATGAGCCGTTTTAGCATCAGAATTTTTGGTGCTAATATGGCTCAATCCAAGCATAAATATGCACCTTACCATGCCAAATTCAACTCCTTCCAGTTTGTGGATGCAAGTTGGGGGTGTCCGAGTATGCCCTGGGAGGCCTATTCCTCGAACTGAGCATGCACATCGACCATTTAAACTAAGTCAGACATGCTGGTGAATCATTCATAAGGTCTCTAGAGTAAAAAGTTTAACAAATATCCTGTGGGACTCATTCACCAACACTTCTACTTTTGCTTTGAAAGTGAAGCTACAAATTGAGTTTGCACACTTTAAAACAAGAGGAAATGTTGATGAATATGTCCGACAGGACATTTGTTTGATTTATTACACCTACTCTGGTTCTCAACGGCAATCATGGTGGTCCTTGTGTAGCATACATAAGTTCCCTAACGCGCACTTAAAAATTCAGTCGTACCTTTAACATTTTGCCACACAGTATACTCTGTGACAATGTGGCATATGTTCTGACCACTAGTATGTGCAATGTGGGGAGTATAATGCACGTTAATCGAACAGAACACCTACCACGTTCTGACGGTAGATATAGGTGTCAAGCAGGCCATAAGGAAGTCCATGATTTCCTGAAGTAGATAAAGTAAAATTTTGTGGCTGCTTGCCTTATGAAGCAGTGGCTCATGGGCGTTCGGTATCCATGCACAGTCACTGAAAGGTTTACCCAATGGCAGCTCCACCTCAGTTGATTTCCCAGCACTTTGATTTAGTATGATACAACGTAAAGCACGTAGGGACACAGAGGCCTGACTTAGATGGGTACGGGGACAGTAATACCGACTCTCCTGCTGCTTTCCATGCTTCAAGCACACTTTACAGCGATGGCATGAATGATCCTTTTTGGATGTTTTAAGAATGTGATCTCCAAAGTGTCACTCCTGCAGCCTTGCCACATCCTCCAGACATATGAGGTGGAGGCAGCTACTTCAGTAACAGCAGTGAGGCTTTCAATTATAGACAACTGGAAGTCAAAGTAAGTCATGAGTCTTCCTGTGGCTGTCTGAGGATAAACAAAATACACATTATATGTTGCCATCTGGATCAGGTGGGTAAATAATTTCTTGCACCTAGTGCGAGTTTTATGACACACATTATATGGTTGAAGAACCTGGTCAGTCTTGTCCACTCTGCCCATGTACTTATTGTAATCAAGTATACAGGTGGCCTTGTGGACTTCGGTCATCTGACTCCAAATCATGATGGGGAAAGTGCTCTCATCATGAATTGTAGTGAGCACGTATACACCATGCCTATCCGAGAACTTGACTGTGAGCAGTTCGTGGGAACGCAATGCAGTACTCTGGGATTTCTTGAGCTTCTTGCAAACAAGCTCATGTGGGAATCTTCTGCGGTTACAACAAAATGTACCACAGGCCACAGTGCCGGCTTTGTAGAGCTCACTGAACAGCTCTACTCCTGTATAGAAATAGTCCACATAAAGGTATGACCTCTGTGAAGGAGTGGTTGGACAAGTTCCCATACAATCCTACCTGTGACCCTAACGTGGGAGGTCAACCTACAGGGTTTAGGGTGGAGTCCTTCTCTATATACACTCTCAAGCTGTACACATAGCCAAAAAAAACTCTCACACAGCATGTTCAGCTTGATGACATAGCAAGCTCTTTTGCTCTCAATGTTCTGTCTGAACAGCAGCTGCCCTTTGTACAGGATCAAGGATTCATCGACAGCTATATTCTTTCCAGGTGTATAGATCTTTGGAAACCTGGCAGACAAATGTTCCACGACAGGCTGAATTTTGACCAACCTGCCATGGTCTGGATGGTCGCAGGGCAATGCAGCAGAATTATCATTGAAATGCAACATGTGCTGCAATAGCAAAAAATGATCTCTGTTTATGTACAGTGTGAAGATGAGGGTTACACAAACCATGCAAGTCGTCCATTGGGACTGCAAGGTGGGTTTCTGCACTAACCCCATTTTGAGCGTAAGGCCCAAAATATCTTCAACTCTGCCAGCGAAGTGGGAGTCCACTGGTGTGCCCTAGAACGGGGCCCTAGAGTGCCTCCATGCTCCCTCAGAAATTGTTATGTACGCAAATCTGTTTGCTGCACAATTTGCTGAAGGAAGTCAACATCCAAAAAGAGATAGACGTAGTTGATTGGCAAAAAGTTGGCCGTATGGACTTTACATCCAGCGTCACCAGTAAAAGGGGGAATTTGGAGCTGAACTAAATCGGGGGGGGTGCCAAGAGAGCTCTCTCTCTGTGCTTGCTGACGCATGCACCTGCTCTCCGGGTTGGGCTAACCCGCTGTTTTCCAGCTGCACAGACTGTGCTTGCAAAGGAACAGCATGTCTGTCCGCATCCTCTCCGTCATAATTACTGGAAGAGTTGTCATTGGATGGGACTCCGCCGACTGAAAAATCACTCCCAGATTCTTCCCCATTGTCCTTTCCCTCAGATGCTGTCTCAGTATCTAATCCTGCCTCAGAGCTGTCCACCATAACTCGAGTTATGTCTTCAGCAGCAGCCATCCAACAGGACATCATCTCTGCTACTGGCTAAATTGTACTTCGAAAGCACTAGCCTACGTAGACGCCAGATAGGGTCACAAAATTGTTTGTGCTTGTGTGTGTGATGTGTGCAACAGTAAATGACAAGTCACCTAACCTTCGCGTTCTTCTCTGAATCATCAGATTCTCTGAAGACACTGGAAAAAAACAAAAAAGACACATTATTACTTTACCTTACCACATACCCATCATCACAGCCTTTAGCGCTGGTGGCACCCAGTGAGACAGTCATTTTTGGTGCTCCTCTCTCATGGCTCATCTCTCCATAGCCCCCCTCGCACATACATTTAATTTGTTTTAAAGCACAGGTGACGCCTGGCTTTACTAATCGACTCAGCTAAATACATATCTATCCTTTGCAGCAGGCATATAAACCATCTGAGCAAATTTATGGCATTAAAACTGCCACTAGACAAAAGAAAATAGAGAGAGAGAAATATCTGCAAGTACTTGGTCATTTTCAGCAACGCGCCTCCCTGCCGGTGCAGCGTTAGGGTATTACAACCAAAACCCTCAAAATAGACCAAAGAAAAACGACGCTGCACTCCCGAAGGCTGTAAATTGTTTTGTCATTTATTCACTTGATGAAAGCTTTCAAACAGACACCACAACGCGTTTCGACAATAAGTCTTCTTCCAGGTGGTTTAGTCTGCTCTCTCCATTCCTGTCCTGCTATCTAGGTTTATACTCAGCATCCTGGGATTATGAGTCCACATATTTCTCACACTTGGAAACAATTATAGCACTCCTCCTTCCCTTGAGCACGAGCGTTTCATTTCAGTTAGTAATGTATATTTTCACTTCTTGTTATTTCAACATACTTGTAAAGGTATGTGCTTATGTACAGTGTGAAGATGAGGCTCCATGCGAGCCGTCTAGTGGGACTGCAAGGTGGGTTTCTGCATGAACCCCATTTTGAGCGTAAGGCCCAAAATATCTTCAACTCTGCCAGTCATTTTTTGCACATCGCAAAGTGTTTTTCAAGCACATATCTTTCCTTCCAATTTAGAATTAAAATGAAAGTTATCTTTTCGCAGTTCACAATGTAAATAACAATTTGTGCCCTTTACAACTCTGCTTTTGAAAGTCTTATAATTTCCAGGTGACATTCATTCCATTTCCTGCTCGACATGCTTTCAAGTACGTGAACAAAAATAATAACACTCAAAGTCTCTGGACCCTATATTTCGGGCTGCATCAGCAATGTAAGAAAACTCTATAGGCATCTGCTCACCATACCCTGTCAGAGAAGAGCCTTCCATTGTGGAGTCGCACCAGGCGCTTTGGAAGTCAATCATATTCATTTATCTTTCAGTTTATGTACACACATCAGGCAATAAGTATGCCCTTGCTGACTCTAAAATTCTCCAGTCCTTCATGCCGGGCACTGTCGCTGTTCAATGACAAACACAACTACTTGGTCATTTTCAGTGACGCGCCTCCCTGCCAGTGCAGCGTTAGGGTAATACGACCAAAACCCTCAAAATAGACCAAAGAAAAGCGACGCTGCCCTCCCGAAGGCTGTAAATTCCTCCTCTCTTTCCCTCACTACCACCCAACAAAAGAGCCTCTCATCTCTCCATAGCCCCCCCTCGCACATACATTTAATTTGTTTTAAAGCACAGGTAACGCCTAGCTTTACTAATCGACTCAGCTAAATACATATCGATCCTTTGCAGCAGGCATATAAACCATCTGAACAACTTTATGGCATCAAAACTGCCACTAGACAAAAGAGAGATCTATTTCTATATATAGAGAATCTATCTCTATAAGATATATATATATAACTATAAATAACACTTTTATATATGTGTGGATTCCCTGGAGGCTGATCGTGGCTCCCGGAAAACAACACTGGTAAAAAAGTGATACAGATATATATATATATATATATATATATATATATATATATATCCAGAAAAATGGTGTATTTAAATCGCACATATATATATATATAGAAAGATTTCTCTGTCTCGCACTCTCTCTCTCTTTATATAGAGAGAGAGTCTCTCTCTACATCACGAACCCAAGGCAAACCACACATGTGTAAGAAAATAATATGCCCCCATAGGGGGTTCGCCCACGTCAGGAGGGCTGACCGTAACATAATTTTTTTTAAACAGCGATCGACCCCCCCATGGGAAACCATTTTTAAACAAAACTATACATTGCCCCCCCAGGGGTTGACCCTGTAAGGAAGGCCGACCCCACCATTTTGTATTTGTTTTATTTAAGTCTTTGGGGTGCAATTGGCCCTCAGGAGAACTCCAACATTCTTTATTTTAAAATAAAGCCCCCATGGGCCCCTGACCCCCCAAACAAGATCCATGATGCCTAGGGTCATTTCCTGGCCGTGCTGCGACCAATGGCTAGGAAACGGTGCCAGGAAGACATCAATGGAAAGGGGAGCCTCTCCCCTTATCAAAACAGAAATTCATTAAAATCTGGACTACTGTACTACATTACCCATGATGCACCAAACTTGAGCTAGACTTATAGGCATGGAAATATTTGAATGATGCATGCTTTTGTGAACTGTGGTTGCGTGCATAGTACCATGAAAAGTTTGAAAAAGTGAGATGTGCTACTTACTTTCGGAGGTACCTGGTGCTCAACTGTCCAGGTCCCCGATTCCCACAACAGCCTGTGGCTCCAGTGTGCTCTCTACCATACTCTCAATTGCTGTAGGTGGTGGTACTGTGGATGGTCCCCCACCTTTTCCATGTGCCCCTTTCATCCGCTCTGCAACCCTTTCCTTGGTTCATGACCTGGGGTTATACCATCTTTTGCGCACTTCCTTGATGGAGCGGTGACTGACTCCAATAGCATTGATTTTGTTTTGTATGTTCAGCCACATGTTTTGTTGTCTATGAGTCAGGTACAGTCAATGCTGCCTTCCCAAACAGAACCTCATAATGTAGGCAGCACTCCTCAGTGAGGACTTCCAACTCTTTTTCTGAAAATGTCAGCTTTCTCTTCCTCCCTGCTGTGTTTCCCTCCTTTGTTTGGCTAGCTATGGCTGCAGTTGCTCATCTCAGCTGGGTGCGCCTCTGCTGTGTGTGCTGGCTAGACTCCTCCCACTTCCATGGGGGGCACTTCCTGGTTCTAAAGTCATTACCCAGCACCAGGAAGTGAAATTTCTCTGTTCTTTTGCACCCGTTCACTAATTGTGACTCAATCGCAATTTGCACGTCTGGGTTGCAAATTGCGATTCGGTAACAACCCCATTCGCAATTTAGGTAATCACAATTTGCTATTTTGTAAATTGCAATGCGACTGGGCACCGAATCGCTAAATTGGTCTTCTATTTGTACGTACATTTGGATTTGCGAGACGGTAATTGAGATTCGCATTGAATCACAATTACCGACTCGCAAATTTTAGTCTTCGTACATGTGCCCCTAAGTTCATAACATTGTATGTTTGTTGTTTTGAAGAAAGTAAGACATGAGAAATATTGTTTAAAGTACAAAAACTGTTGATGTATTGTTGCATTTGAGGTATTAAGAAAGTTATCTGATTTTTATGATGTCGCGGGCCACCCGTGAGATTCCTGGGTGAGGAAAGACACCCCAAGGAAGGATTGTGATTGGTTCATATTGATGGCTTTATTTAGCAAAGAAAGATTCTTTACATGTTGCATTATTTGCCTATTGCATTTTTCTCTGATTAGACCTTTTTGGATACCTCTCCGACTTTACTGATTATCTGTAATCAAAATGTCATCATCTGGTTCAGATAAGAACTGTTGGAAATGGCCCTCTCTACAGGTTCACCCCAAAACTTTTTGCCTTCCTCCTCCTACTTTTTGCTGAATTTTTGCTTATTGGCCTTAGGACTCTGTGCACTTTATCACTGCTAACCGGTGCTAAATTGATTGTGCTCACTCCCCCAAAACATGGTTTGATTGGCATATACCTGATTGGTAATTGTAAATTACATGTAAGTCCCTTTTAGAGTAGTATACCATATACCCAGGGCCTGTAAATTAAATGCTACCAGTGGGCTTGCAGCACTTATTTTATCCCTTGCATTCCTAAACTCTCCTTTTATTACATATAAGTCACCCCTAAGGTGCACTCTAGGCAGCATAGGGAAAGATGCTGTGTAATTAACGGCTGTGCATGTTCTTTTAAGTTTTACATGTCCTAGTAGTCAAATACTCCCAAATTTGTTTTTCATTACTGTGAGGCCTACCCCTCCCATTGGATAACACTGGAGATTCCTTATTATATTTAATAAGCTTTAATTCCTAAACCAGAGGACTTGAAATTATAAACCCACTTTAATGGTAAAATCAAATGTATTATTAAAAGTTTGAAAATGTCACTTTTAGAAAGTAGGCATCTTCCTGCCCTTAGCCCTCTGTGCCTACAGCCTGACTTAGATCACATGACTGGGTATAACTGACAGTCAAGACTTTGTGAATTCACCCCAGATAGTCACACAATAGTGAGACTAGCAGAGCCTGAATGGGCCATTAACTGACTTCATGGGGGGCGGAGCTAGGCATGGCCCCACTTGCACCTGAATAGGCTGGGCTCTGCCACCACAGGGCAGGGGAGGCAGGAAACTCCTGGAACTTCAAAGAACACTTCTGGAAACCTCTCCAAACTTTCCAGGAGCAGGACACGAGGGTATAAAAATAGGGCTCTCAGACCTACTTTCCATTTCACTACTAGACCTAGGAAAGGACTCTCAGAGGACTGTCTGCTGCTGTGACCTGATGTTCACTCTACCAGACTGCTGCTGTACCTGGAAGGACTGCTTTGCTGTCTGGAGTCTGCCTTGCACCTTCAGAGGCCAGCCCTGCTGTGGAGCCCTGCATCTTCACCTGCACCCAGGACCTCAGAAGTGACTGCAAGGGCTAGTTTAGCTGTTCAGAGCCACAAGAACATAACAGGCTCCCACCATCTTGAACCCATACCTGGACCCAGCCTGGGTGAGTCCTGCACCCCCAGGAGGTCTTCATCCACTCCTGGGTCACTCGTTGTGGTACTAAAAGTGCTCAGGTGGCCATGTTTCCAAAAGTGAGGGCTTGCTTATTTGAACCATAAACTTTAAAAATTCCTAACTCTTGTTCTAATAATTGTATTTTGATTGGTGGTTTTGGTGTCAAATAATGTAATTTCTCTATTTTTCTAAATTGGTTTGGGAATTTTCTTGTGTTGTATTTTTACTTTATTACTGTTTGTGTGATGCATAAATACTTACCTTGACGTTTAGCCTGACTTCTTTTTGTGCCAAGCTACCCAGGGTTAAGCATAGGTTAAATGAGTGACTTTTTGCGGTTCACCCTGGAAGGCATTGTGGCTGATGCTTGCCCCTTACAACACAGCCAACCAACAACCTAGTTTCTCAAAAGAGCCTTACTCATGTTCCTTCTAGTCAGTTACCTCAGCCACCCAGGAAGTCCATGGTCTGGCAACTTTTTTAGATGATGCCTGGTGGGAAAAAGTGCCTGCCAAATATGTAAATTGTAATATATGCAAGAAAGAGTTCAGCAGGTGCAGCTGGAACATCCACTGGGATTTGGTGACGTTTGAGAGCAGCAGAGCTTTGATAACTCCCTAGAGGCCTCCAATTCTTTTAACCTGGTAACAGTATGCCTGCCCAGGTACTCACAACACATGCAGATAACAACCTGTCATATCTGAACAAAGCCCTTTTTTGCTGTTTATACAAAGAGATTTTTTTTTCTTCAGAGACAAGCAGGGGTGCACAGGAGAGGCTTATCCAGGATCATAACGCGATGTTAAAAATGTTATTTGAAAAAGCTCTTTTCAGAGCTATCCTATACTTTCATAAAGCATGTTGTTTGTAGTCCTTACCCCTTTTGACCTTGCTGCACTGCTCTGCAGCACAGGGAAATGGCACAAATGTGCTGTATCTACAAGATTCAGTGCATTTCTGTCCTCTTCCCCTGCACTGGTGCACAATGGGCTGACTAGCATTGATGCAGACACCCTTGCACCATGGTTCAAGGATGCCTGTGTAGCAGACAAGATTGCTTTTGTGCAGAAAAGGACACCTTTCTGCAAAAAAAACAATCCATGAAAGATAGAAAGAGGAAAAAATGATGAGAAATAAAGATATCTCTCCTTGTTGTGCGTCCGCTAGGGAGGCATATCATTTTGATGCATTCTCAGGTTTCCAGATTCTTGTAAATCTGAGAATGCATCAAATCCCATGGGTGTTGCGTGGGAAAACCACCTCAATACCCATGGAATGCCTCCCTGACACAGTATAAGGCAACTCGCAACTTGCACTGCATTGCCTTACACCTTATCTACATGGCCATGAAAAGCCACACAAAGTGGCTTTGCCTTGCCTTGTATATAAGGACCTGCACGAAGCGCCACTGCTGCATCACAAAAAGTGATGCACCAGCAGTGCTTGTGGTCCAGGGACCCCTGGGGGTCCAAAAGGAATCCTCAGGGGTCCGCGACTGCTAAGAAAATTAAATAATACTAACAGATTAGGTCGCCAGCATTCAGTAAAGTGTCAATGGGGGGTCCCCAGATTCAAATTATGATTCAGAGGGGGTCCCTGGGTTCCAATAATGATAACGTGGGGGTCCACAGAAGTTAAAAAGTTGGGAACCACTTCTCTAGTGTGTAGAGTAGTGTGTAAAGAGACTCTGCCTCTCCATTCACACCTTTCCCTGGGCTGAGTAGTATGCAAGAGTTGGGATGGTGTTTGCCTCAAATGTTTTCCTCACTATTCCATGCTAAGTATACCAAGTACTAGCCTTCCCACAGCTATCTTTACACAGGGAAACAACCATATATATTAATGTGTGGGAATGGATTTCTCTGTCTACACACAGCTCTCTCCACCTTGACAGATATATACAGTAATATGTAGGGAAGCTTTGTCTTCTGCACTAACACCTATCTCCACAACAACTTGGATATACAGTACAGTGTAGTGAGCCAGTGGCATCCGTCCCCACATCTCTCCAGCGATATGTAGTGCTGTTTATGAAGGAAGTAATCTCTCTGCTAACACATCTTACCAGGGTAAGAGGTGTCTCTAGTAGGGTTTAGAGAAATGTGACTCTATGCATACCTCTTTTTATGGTGACAGGTATGCATAGTAGCCTGTGAGAGAAACTGTCCTTTTTCCGGAGACATATCTCTTTCATGATAACGTTGTGTACTATAGTGTGTAGTGAGACTGGCCTCTCTCCTGTGATGTGTTTCTTGGATAATGCTTGTGCAAATTAGGGTATCAAAAGTGGCTTAGCTTTGTGGTCACACCTTGCTCCCATTATGAAAAAAGTACAAGTAAAGTATGCAGTTGAAATTACATTTATGCTCTTAAGTCATGATATTGAAACACACTGCCCTCTCAGGTGTGAGCTGTGAATCTTAAATTATGAACACCTAATCCTATTCAGAACCATATTGCACTGACTTGTGATGAATACCAACAGTAAACAGTTCCATAAAAAGGGGGGAGGACGTTGTAAATATTTACTACACAGTAAAACAAAAGAAACTATCTAGTTGGTGGAGAAAATGTAGACTATGGTCTCACATTACGAGAGGCCAAACCCCCACATCTCCACTGTACCACCAGGGCTGTAGGAGAGCTGGGCCGGAGGCCAGCACCTCTGGGCTGGTGGTCCTCTGAAGACCAACGGTGGTATTATGAGTCGCCTTTCCTCCAGGGTTTCCGCTGCGGGAGCACCGCCATGACAACCCTGGCGGAAAGGCCTCTGGCAACTGGAAATTCCTTTCCTGCTGCCAGCAGACAACTCCCCAAGCCCCCCCTTCAATTACATGACCCCCATTCTCCACTTCCATGACAGCACCACCCTCCCCGCATACACGTACACGCACCCCGCATACACGCATTCACCAACACTTACATACATGCATTCACCCACACGCATACATATACTCATTCACTCACACCAACAGACATGCATTCACACAAACATACCAAGAAGCACTCACTTAAACAATCACAAATGCATTCACATATGCATACATACACGCACACACACACTTACAATCACACACACAGACACACACTCACACACGCACACATAACACCTCCCACCCTCCCACACGCACCCTTGTCGGACGACAAACAACAATTTAACCCAATGTGATGCCCATTAGTAAAAATTATTCAATTCAATGTCATGTTCATTAGTAAAAATAACATAATAATTGATTAATATAGAGACACATAGGGCCTGATTCTAACTTTGGAGGACGGTGTTAAACCGTCCCAAAAGTGGCGGATATACCACCTACCGTATTACGAGTTCCATAGGATATAATGGACTCGTAATACGGTAGGTGGTATATCCGCCACTTTTGGGACGGTTTAACACCGTCCTCCAAAGTTAGAATCAGGCCCATATTGTCATGACCACACAAACTTGCCATGCTGAATCAGAAAAACATCTAAGAAAAGCAATAAGAATGCAGGCAAAAAGGTATCCACAGTGGAGACAGCGACGTCCTAGCTGGAAGAAGGTTTTCCAAGCAGTATTAGGTTTAATACAAGGAAAGAGTCAAAGAGCGAAATCCAAGATGGCCGACGCGAGTCTTGAACGTTAAGTTGTAGTACTAGTGTTGCATTCAGTTTAGTTGCTAGGATACGCGAGCGCTGCTTGGAAGCTTCGCACTTCAACTGAGGTTGGACAGGAATCAGCTGTGTGGAGAGAGCGCGCTTTCGATGTAAACGTCTTTTGAGGAAAACTAAGGTGGTCATTACAACCCTGGCGGATGGTGTTAAAGCGGCGGTAAGACCGCCAACAGGCCGGCGGTAAAAAATGTGCAATTACGACGTGGCGGAAACCGCCAACAAAGACAGCCACTTTTGCATTCCAACCGCCACGGCGGTACAAACAAACAGCGCGGCGGTCACTGCCAACAGACAGGCAGGAGACAATGTACTGCCCACACTATTATGACAGGCCAATCCGCCACCTTTTCCGGGGCGGATTCTGCGCGGATAAAAACACGGCAGAAACTGGAATTTCGAAGGGGAAGCTCTCACCTCTACACACTCCACGAGGAACGTGGACACCATGGAACCGGAACTCCAAATTCTCCCTGCGATAGTCTTCCTGCTCCTCTACCAGGATCACGAACGCCAGCGGCGAAGACCACGGTGAGTACTGCACCTACGACACAGGGGAGGGGGGAGGGAAAAAACAGGGACACACACACGCAACACACAACACTCCCACCCTCACCAACTACAACACACACACTAATACATCATGATGCATTACAGTTACACCCCCAACTCCCCCCCCGGAAGAATGCAAAGACCAAACAAAATGAGTGTAACCATCGGAATATATTAAAAACAAGTAGTCAGTAATATATATATACACAATGTACAAAATAAATACCAGGCATAGTAGTCCAGGTACTGCACAAAGAAAGTCCGTGGAACACTGGGACCACACGGCAGAGAGAACACTGCAGGGGCATCAGAGAGCAAGAAAACAGGCACCTCAGGGGAAGGGAAAGGGGGGGCACCTCAGCCGGTTGAGTGCATGATGCCAAATCCACGAGGGGGCCACATGGCCACTGTTCAATCCTGGGGAGTGCAAAGCCACAGTCTCACAAGTCACTAAAGTGGGTGGTTTGCCCACTGTTCAATCCTGGGGAGTGCAAAGCCACAGTCTCTCAAGTCTCTACAGTGGATGGTTTGCCCACTTCTTTATCCTGGGGAGTGCAAAGCCACAGTCTATCAAGTCTCTACAGTGGGTGGGTTTCCCACTGTTCAATCCTGGGGAGTGCAAAGCCACAGTCTCACAAGTCTGTACAGTGGGTGGTTTGCCCACTGTTCAATCCTGCCCAGAGTGCATCATTCACCCTGTGACGGACCCAGTTGCATCAGTGCCCCTGCCGCTCATGGGCTAGAGGTGCTTCAGATGGTAGTGCCCTGTTCAGCGGTGCTTCAGATGGTGGTGCCCTGTTCAGTGGTGCTTCAGATGGCGGTGCCCTGTTCAGCGGTGCTTCGGATGGCGGTGCCCTGTTCAGCTGTGCTTCAGATGGCGGTGCCCTGTTCAGCGGGGCTTCAGATGGCGGTCTACATTGCAGGGTCTCAGCTGCTGGTGGTCCTTCATGGCCCAACGGGTCTCAGCTGCTGGCGGTCCTTCATGGCCCAACGGGCCTTTTGCTGGCGGTCCTTCATGGCCCAACAGGCCTTTTGATGGCGGTCCTTCATGGCCCAGCTGGGCTGGTGCTGGTGGTGGCCTCCTGGACAGCTGGGCTGGTGCTGGCGGTGGCCTCCTGGGCAGCTGGGCTGGGGCTGGTGGTGGCCTCCTGGGCAGCTGGGCTGGGGCTGGTGGTGGCCTCCTGGGCAGCTGGGATGGGGCTGGTGGTGGCCTACTGGGCAGCGGGGATGATGGCGGTCTTCTCCGCCGTGCTGCCCTTCCCAGACTTGCTGGGTTTCTTGTGCCCCTTCCCTACCTTGGAAGGTGTCACAGCTGACTCCACACTCCCAACGGGACCCCTGGGAGCAGCTTTGGTGGCTGGAGTCTTCCCCTTCTCCCGCCGGGCACTGGCCAACTTCTGATGCTTCACAGGTGGGGGACTGTCTGTGCTGTGGCTCCGTGCCACACTGGCTGTCCTGGTGGCCGGTGCACTCCACATTCCGGTGACTACAAGCACCACTGGTCCCGGAGATGTTGTGGCTGAGGTGCTACTTCGGGACCTATAAGATGGACAGGGTGGGGGAGGTGTGGGAAAGAGGTCAAGGGTGGACAGTAAAAGTTTTTTGGACACACTGGGATGGGTAGCTGGAGGGGGTTTGGGAGTGGAGGATGAGGTGGTGGCTGTAGGAGGTGTACGTTTGGTGACTTTGGGTGAAGGTGCATGCGCTGGAGGCTGTCGTGAGGTGGATGACTGTTGGGAGGGTGTGTGCCTGCGTTTGTGTATCTTGGGAGGGGGCGTCACAGACACTCTAGGAGAGGACACAGGGGACGTGCGAATGGTAGTGGGGGTGGTGACTGCACATGAGCGGGGTGTGGTGGTGGGTGTGCTGGAGAGGGACATGGTGGCTGTAGATGTACTGCATGCAGGTGTGAGTGTAGACAAGACTGTGAGGGAGGAGGGAGACGAGGAGGAGGGGGACACAGTGGAGGCAGTGAATGTTGGTGTGTCTGCATGTGTGTGATGCTTGCGTGAGTGCCTGTGGGATGTGTGGTGCTTATGTTTGCCTGAGCTTCCCTTGTGTGCTGGGTGTGTGCAGGCTGGTCTGTAGGTGTACTTGGGATAGGCAGAGGTACAGGGGATTGGGTCGGGGTGGAGGAAGTTGGAGGGGGGAGGCTAGAGACAGGGACAATAGCTGCCATCAGTGCTGAGGCCAGAGTCTGAAAAGCTCGGTGAAGGGCTGCCTGACCAGAATGAATGCCCTCCAGGAATGCATTTGTTTGTTGCAACTTCCTCTCTACACCCTGGATGGCATTCAAAATGGTAGACTGCCCAACAGTGAGGGACCTGAGGAGGTCAATGGCCTCCCCACTGAGGGCAGGAGTGACTGGGGCAGGGCCTGAGGTGCCTGGGGCGGAGGTGATGCCCACTCTCCTGGGTGAGCGGACACGGGGCAAAGGCTGAGGGGCTGCTGGGAGGGCGGTGCTGGTAGGAGGGGTGGCGGCTGTACCTGTGGATGAGGGGGGCACAGATGTTGCCACCACCACAAGGGAGCTCCCATCAGAGGACGAGTCCTTGTCGCTGGTCTCAGCTCCTGTCCCCGCTTTGGAGCTCCCCTCGCCCTCTCTCCCACGGGTGAATTCTGACTCCGTAGTGTCGCCCTCCAGGGCCATGTGGGATGCAGGTCCCTCGTGCTCCGGTGCCACTGCTCTTCCGCCTGATGATGCTAATGCACACAAGAACAGGGAGACCAAAAAAAGGGGGGGAAGGCAGAAGAAAGAAATGTTGAGTGCATGCATTATCGCTACCGTTGGTGGACACGACAGACACAGAAGCCCCCTGCACTACGCCGCGCTCTTGGGCTCCACTGTTCAATTCCTGGGAAATGGCCTAGAAGGCTATGGATGACATCTGCACACATAAATGACACAGGGGCATGACTAGGTGTACTTGGTACTCTACAGAGGTGGGGTGGGGTGCCACATGGCCTGCCTTACGGAGGGGCCTTGACTACGGAACTCGCCCTGGCCTAGGGAAACCCACAGCCCACATCCCCCACCCAGACACCTCGTAATGCCCACAAAGTCAGCTGAATGAGAGTGTACTCACCCCCTTGTGTCTGCTGTGATGCCCTCAAGCGCCCATCCAACTCCAGGTAGGTCACCGCCAGGATCCTGAGCATCAGGGGGGTCATGGTGGGACGGGCACCCCTCCCACGTTGGGAGGCCACCCCCAGCTGAGCCTCCACCATCTTCTTGCTCCAGCGGCGAATGTCCTCCCATCTTTTACGGCAGTGGGTGCTCTGTCCGTGGTAGACCCCCAGGGTCCGGACGTCCTTGGCGATGGCACGCCAAATATCTTTCTTCTGGTGGGTGCTTACCTACATGAAATGTACAGGGAAAAAAGAGATGTTATTACCAACTGCACCGTCAAACTGATTGGCCCCCATCCCTACCCTTCCATGTGACACATGCATTCACTGTCTTTCATGCACACAGCACTCTGCCCCCTTCCTTCTTACATCCAGCCCTCTCCACACAGGCATAGCCCATACAACATGCTCCTTGTGTACTTACCTGTTTGTCTGGAGGACCGTAGAGTAGCTTGTACAGGGGGAGGACCCCATCAACGAGTTTCTCCAACTCCTCCGATGTGAAGGCAGGGGTCCTTTCCCCAGACACTCGAGCCATTGTCTCTTCCAGACTGAGGTCACAGCAGCACTTGCAGTGTAGGTCCTCTCCTGTCGAAGATCAGGTATCGAGTGATTGAACAGAGAGAAAATGGCGGTCACGTCCGCATCGGTGCGTACCGTCACCGCCAGCATACATCGTCATTGGCTCCTGGGACCCATAGGTTAACCAATGCAGCATTGCGCCGCAGTCTTCGACCGCCTACCGCAAAGGTGTTCAATGCCAGCTCAGTTACCTCACATCCCATTGTCCCACTTTAGAGATCAGGCAGCCGCTATTTCAGGGGCCCACATGGCTTCATTTTCAACTGCGTCACACAGACCTAGGCCTAGACTCAACACATTTACAGGCCACCTTTTGTATATGAAAGGTGTTCTGTGTAAACTGTGGGTATGTACCTCTGAGTTGTTTGACTCTGTGCACGCTGTTGTCCTTCATAGGCACCGTCCGCTGGGACATGTGAGGAGATGGCGGCATCCTCCGGTGTACCGACCGTTGGTGGGCCTGTCGACAATGGAGGACGACATTTGATTATCACATACAGGCTTGACCATGCCACAATCATCCAGGAACTGTGAACCCAGTTGGAGCCAAACCTGATGTCAGCAAACCGCCATCCCACAGGAATCCCCCCTCAAGTGCAGGAGCTGTCAGTGCTCCATTTCCTTGCCAAGTGGCTCATTTCAAACAACTGTGGCCATGGCACCAGGGATGTCCCAGCCTATGTTTTCCAACGTATTGTCCAGAGTGTTGTCTGCCCTTCTGAAACACATGCAGAGCTACATCGTTTTCCCTCAGGTGGAGGATTTGCCTACAGTGAAAGGTGACTTCTATGCCCTGGGACATATCCCCAACATCATAGGTGCCAGTGATGGGACACATGTGGCTTTGGTCCCCCCCCACAGGAGTGAACAGGTGTACAGAAACCGGAAGAGTTATCATTCCAAGAATGTACAGATGGTATGTTTGGCCGACCAGTACATCTCCCATGTGAATGCCATGTTCCCTGGCTCAGTGCATGACGCCTACATCCTGCGGAATAGCAGCATCCCTTATGTGATGGGGCAACTCCAGAGGCACTGTGTGTGGTTATTAGGTGAGCACCTGGAAGCAAGTAATTGGGAATGGTTGTCTGGGTCTGGGGATATCCCTACAGGTTAGTGTGTGTCTGACAGTTGTCCCTCACCATTTGCAGGTGACTCTGGTTACCCCAACCTGTCATGGCTACTGACCCTAGTGAGGAATCCCAGGACAAGGGTAGAGGAACGCTACAATGAGGCCCATGGGTGAACTAGGAGGGTGATCGAGCGGACCTTCGGCCTCCTGAAGGCCAGGTTCATGTGCCTCCATATGACAGGTGGATCCCTATTCTACTCACCAAAGAAGGTGTGCCAGATCATCGTGGCCTGCTGTGTGCTTCACAACTTGGCTTTGCGACGACAGGTGCCTTTTCTGCAGGAGGATGGTCCAGATGGCGGTGTTGTGGCAGCTGTGGAGCCTGTGGACAGTGAAGATGAGGAAGCAGAGGAAGAAGACATGCACAACAGGGACTCAGTGATCCTGCAATATTTCCAGTGAGACACAGGTAAAAATACAAACCTGCCTACTACATGTATTTTAACACTACTACCTCTCTACTGTCTGTCATTTTCACCCAGTGTGTGGTCACTGAGTTGTCACTTTCCCTTACGATTTCACAGATGTGGGTCCCACTGTGTGACATCTGCTTAGATTCCTCATTGACTAGAGCTGTGTGACATAGGTATGTTGACATTACTATTTAAAAAGCATTTTGTCACAGTAATTGCTAATACACTATTTCGAAATCACAGACAGATTCCAGATTGTTTTGTGCTTTAGGTGTGTTTATTTAAGTGCTCAATATTGGAGGGGGTAGTGAAATGGTGAGGGGTGATGGCGGAGGAATGTCCATGGCAGAGTCCAGTCTATTAGTCTCACAGTTGCATTGCCCATATGGGCATAGGAAGTGGAGCTGGGGCAGTTAAAGTATGGACAGGGTGACAAAGTGGGACAGTAGGATGACAATCAGGGTGGTCTCATTTCTTGGCGGGGTCTTGGCATCGTGCTCTGTCTTTGTCCTGGATCTCAGGGACTGTTTGCGCGGTGGTTCTCCCTCTGCAGGGGGTGGGGTGCTGGTGCGGTGGTCCTCTGGTGGGGCGTCCTGTCCACTAGCGCCGGCGGAGGTGGTGGGCAGTTCATCGTCCATGCTAGTGTCAGGGGCCCCTTGTAGTGCCACAGTATCCCTCCTGGTGTTCACAAGTTCCTTCAGCACCCCTACGATGGTGCCCAGGGTGGAGCTGATGGTTCTGAGTTCCTACCTGAAGCCCATATACTGTTCCTCCTGCAGGCGCTGGGTCTCCTGAAACTTGGCCAGTACTGTTGCCATCGTCTCCTGGAAGTGGTGGTAGGCTCCCATGATGGAGGAGAGGGCCTCATGGAGAGTGGGTTCCCTTGGCCTGTCCGCCCCCTGTCGCACAGCAGCCCTCCCAGTTCCCCTGTGTTCCTGGGCCTCCGTCCCCTGGACCGTGTGCCCACTACCACTGCCCCCAGGTCCCTGTTGTTGTTGGGGTGGTGGGTTATCCTGGGTTCCCTGTAGTGGTGGACACACAGCTGATTGACGTGTCCTGGGGACGGAGGTATGGGCCCGCTGGGTGGGTGCTATTCTGGTGTTTCCAGAGGGTGGAAGGTCTGTAGTGGCCTGTGCCTGTGTGATGGGAACCGACTGTCCCGTGGTCCCCGATGGGCCGGGCTGGTCATCTAGATCCAGTTGGACTGAAGTGCTGTCATCACTGTGGGCCTCTTCTGTTGGTGGTGTGGACATGTGTGGACCCTCCTGTCTGGTGACGTTATGTAGGGGTCCTGCAGGGGTATAAGAAGATGGTTTTTACATCTGTGTGTGTCATGGTGTGCAATGGGTGGGTGACCGTGTATCCCAGTGCTTGCATTCCTGTGTGGGACCTTGTGTGATGATGGTTTAGGGGGTTTTATGGGTATGTGCAGTGGGCATGCTTTAGCGATGGGTGTCCATGCTTTGTTGTTGTATGCAGGGCTTGGTGTTGGGATGGGTGGTTTGTGATTTTGGGACATATGTGAGGAGTTGGGGTGCATGCAGGTAGGGTGGGGGTGTATTAATTGAGATTTGACTTACCAGAGTCCATTCCTCCAGCTACTCCTGCGAGGCCCTCAGGATGCAGAATCGCCAAGACCTGCTCCTCCCATGTTGTTAGTTGTGGGGGAGGAGGTGGGGGTCCGCCGCCAGTCCGCTGAACCGCCAGGTGGTGTCTTGAAACCACGGAACGCACCTTCCCCCGTAGGTCGTTCCACCTCTTCCTGATGTCCTCCCAATTTCTTGGGTGCTGTCCTACTGCGTTGACCCTGTCCACTATTCTTCGCCATAGCTCCATCTTACTTACAATGGAGGTGTTCTGCACCTGTGATCCGAATAGCTGTGGCTCTACCCGGACGATTTCCTCCACCATGACCCTGAGCTCCTCCTCCGAGAACATGGGGTGTCTTTGCCTTGCCATGGGGTGGTGTAGGTGATGTGTGGGGTGGAGTGTGTGGTGATAAGTGTGGTGATATGTAGTGGTGTGTTGTGTGAGGTGCGTGGAACTTGTGTGCGTGATGGTGTTGTGTGCCTGTGGATGCTAGTTTGTTGATGGTGGTGTCTCTCTCTGGCCTTCTCTCAGTGATTCTGGTCATGGGGGTTTGTGGGTGATGTGGGTGTGTGTTTTATATTGTAATGGGTGTGTGGGAGTGGTGTGTGTATGTGTATCAGGTGTGTGTATTTAGAATTGTCCAGTGTGGTGGTGTTTCGTAAGAGTGTGTATATTTTGAGCGCGGCGGTGTGTCCCGCCAATGGAATACCGCGGTTGAAAGACCGCCGCATGTATTCGTGTGTCGTGACAGTGTGGGAGTATTTCTGTTGGCGATGACGGTGGAGGTTTTGTTTTCGCCAGTAGATCACTGACCTTTGGTGTGGTGGACTTGTGTGGGTGTCTGAATTTTGGCAGATTCCGAAATGTGGGCCATAATAGCTGTGGCGGATTTCCGCGGCGGTGTGTTGGCGGTCTTCTGCACGGCGGTAAGCGGCTTTTACCGCCAATGTTGTAATGACCGCCTAAATGTCAAATGCAATTTTATAAATCACAGGAACCGTTATAGGTATAGTCCGAGGCGAACAAGTCTTGCATCTATTGAGAGGGTTGGAAATTCTACAGAGTTTATGACAGGAACGTACAATAGCAAATGCGCATTTACAGACACCAAAGTGCTTGACAGCTCTATCGAGCTTGTTGAAGAAACGAACAATAACGAATAAACATTTGCCAATACCAAAGTCCTAGACAGCTCCATCGAGCTTATAGAAGAGGCAAACTATAACAAATAAGCATTTACAAATACAAAGGTTCTTGATAGTGCTATCAAGCTTATGGAAGAAGCTAACTTTAACAAATAAGCATTAACAAATACAAAAGTTCCTGACAGCTCTATTGAGCTTATGGAAGAAACAAACTATAACAAGTAAGCATTTACAAATACAGCACTTCTAAGACAGTCAAGAGGAAATATATCTTATCAATTCTATCTCAACCAAAATAAACTATATATGTATAGCAACCCAACAAAGTAATTAAGAAAGTCCTGAGAAGCTCTTCGTGTTTAATTGACATCCATTCAACGAAGTTCATTTTCACATCAATAATATTCAATTACACCAGTAGAGAGAAGCAAGACCTCTGGGAGCTCAGGGTGAGTGAGAATAACATTAATTATAACATTAATTATTAGAGAAAATAAAGGTTAGTACAATAGAAAGCATAGTAACAGATATAGGGCCTGATTCTAACTTTGGAGGACGGTGTTAAACCGTCCCAAAAGTGGCGGATATACCACCTACCGTATTACGAGTTCCATAGGATATAATGGACTCGTAATACGGTAGGTGGTATATCCGCCACTTTTGGGACGGTTTAACACCGTCCTCCAAAGTTAGAATCAGGCCCATAGTGTGTCCCTAGTAACTTTGAATGTGACTTTTTTCAGGTGCCTTATCCAATCATAGACGTGAGGAGGCAGACTGAGTATTGACGTACATCATCTCTGAGGCAGTCTCTCTAAATCCTATTCCCCTTTCCCCTTTCAGGGTGCTCAATACGAAGGTTCAAACTCATTGTGAGTAGTCTGGGTTGGGATTGAGGAGTTATCTTCTGCTCCTGAGGAAATCAAACTGAGGTAATCTGACACTTATAGTGAAAAGACTATAGAAAATATGTTATCAGAAAAAATTAGTTAAAAGCTAGCGTCACATTTGTTTCTACAACTTTTTATATTTAATCCTAGAAAATTCATATGTTATCTTGAATGTACACCTTATATCATCATCTAGATTCTTACAAACAAGTCATACAGTACAGGTTGAAATTAGTGTTGATGGAATAACACAACACCTTCAAAAGTAAAACTGCCCAAAAGGAGAAACACAGTATACCACATGTATACACTGTACATGCAGATCAATTATCACAGTATATTTTAGTCTGAGTAGACAACAGGCATAATAAATATGTAGATATTTCCACCTATTCTAGAAAATAGTGCAACTCTCTATTACAATGAAGGCCCAAGTCAACTGCTCATAGTTTGCAGATCCATCTGTCCTCTAGTTGCCTTACACATAGTGATCTATCTCTGTCCCTCACGTCCTGTTTGACTATATGTCTATTCCATGAAACTTAAAATAATTTTTATCAGTTTCATTGGTACAAGGATGCATTGCCTAAGAATACTAGCATCTTTATTTATGCATGCCCTTCGGTGTTCTTGAATACATGTTTTCAATTAGTGTGTTGTGCAGCCTACATAGATTTTTCACAGTTGCATACAATAACATAGACAACATAACAGCTTGGATAGTTGATGAAGCTCTTAATTGTATGCGTTTGTGCAGAGTTGTATGTAATAATCCTCAACTTTGTTGAAGAGAACTGTGATTGACATTGCAACTAAGCAAGGATATTTTTTCTTTTCCTGTCTCTTACTTGTTTGCAACTACTTGTTACTTATTTAAACATGGTGCCTACGATGGCCATTAAATAGTTCATTTCCGGATCTATGCTCTTCAGCAAGTAGGTAGAGCGGCATACTCGTTCATATTGCCTTTTTAATATTTCCATTTTAATATAAATAGAGAAAACAAACTATTAGTTTCTTATAACAGTGAAGAAACATATTGGACACAGTGGAAGCTAAACACAAGGAAGTGACATGCTGTGGGTTTTTGTTTAATCGGGACCATGAAAGATAGATATATCTATCTATATATATATATATATCTATCTATCTATCTATATATATATATATATATATATATATATATATATATATATATATATATATATATATATATATGGTTTTGGTACAGACATGGGATTTTGCAGTCTTAGTTGCTTTTTAGTTGTGGACCTTGCAAGTATGTTGTTTGATTACAATTGTGTATAAACTTGTCATGCAGCCTCTGGATATGAGAAATTAGTTTTGCAGGACCATGACTAAGAAATGATGGGCTTTCCTAATGGATGGGATAATACGAGTGGGCATTCCATTCCAAATGTCTCTAATAACTGGCTCGCTCTGCATAAATATGGCATCTCTCTTCACTTTAAATGTTACGGAGGAGGTGGGTGATTTTAAACCTGTTGTATAACCAAAAAAGAGACATGTTAGCAATGAGATCAACACATGTCTCAGTGACAGATAGTGGATACCATCATTTGAAGTAGGTACTGGACTAAAGCCTTTGTTGATCTGTGGTCTCTTTACTTTTGGGTAATTAAGGCCGGAAACTAGTAGGTATTCTTGTTTGAAGGACCTGGATGATCCTGTATACATTGCAGTATTATTAAAACTTAGACGTAACTATTAGTCCAGACTCACTTGTGGTTTTGTACTATGTGGAATTGTAGTCAATACCATGTACATATCTGAGAGGCAAACAACCTTTAACTTCACGGTTATGTTCTTGGTAATGGTTTTCCATGTCAAAAACAGATGGAGATTAATGGTATAAGCTGAGCCACACCCCGCCTGTAGTAGGTAAAGGCTGGGGAGAGGACGGCAGGGTCACTTGTCACCAAGAAGAGAGCATGTTCTGCTATCACAAACGAATGGCTGTAGGAAAGTACCATCTTGCCTGGCATGTTACCCCCATTTTTCACTGTATATATGTTGTTTTAGTTGTATGTGTCACTGGGACCCTGTTCACCAGGGCCCCAGTGCTCATAAGTGTGCCTGAATGTGTTACCTGTGTAGTGACTAACTGTCTCACTGAGGCTCTGCTAATCAGAACCTCAGTGGTTATGCTCTCTCATTTCTTTCCAAATTGTCACTAACAGGCTAGTGACTATTTTTACCAATTTACATTGGCTTGCTGGAACACCCTTATAATTCCCTAGTATATGGTACTGAGGTACCCAGGGTATTGGGGTTCCAGGAGATCCCTATGGGCTGCAGCATTTCTTTTGCCACCCATAGGGAGCTCTGACAATTCTTACACAGGCCTGCCACTGCAGCCTGAGTGAAATAACGTCCACGTTATTTCACAGCCATTTTACACTGCACTTAAGTAACTTATAAGTCACCTATATGTCTAATCTTTACCTGGTAAAGGTTAGGTGCAAAGTTACTAAGTGTGAGGGCACCCTGGCACTAGCCAAGGTGCCCCCACATTGTTCAGGGCCAATTCCCCGGACTTTGTGAGTGCGGGGACACCATTACACGCGCGCACTACATATAGGTCACTACCTATATGTAGCTTCACAATGGTAACTCCGAATATGGCCATGTAACATGTCTATGATCATGGAATTGCCCCCTCTATGCCATCCTGGCATAGTTGGCACAATCCCATGATCCCAGTGGTCTGTAGCACAGACCCTGGTACTGCCAAACTGCCCTTCCTGGGGTTTCACTGCAGCTGCTGCTGCTGCCAACCCCTCAGACAGGCATCTGCCCTCCTGGGGTCCAGCCAGGCCTGGCCCAGGATGGCAGAACAAAGGACTTCCTCTGAGAGAGGGTGTTACACCCTCTCCCTTTGGAAAATGGTGTGAAGGCAGGGGAGGAGTAGCCTCCCCCAGCCTCTGGAAATGCTTTGTTGGGCACAGATGTGCCCAATTCTGCATAAGCCAGTCTACACCGGTTCAGGGGACCCCTTAGCCCTGCTCTGGCGCGAAACTGGACAAAGGAAAGGGGAGTGACCACTCCCCTGACCTGCACCTCCCCTGGGTGGTGTCCAGAGCTCCTCCAGTGTGCTCCAGACCTCTGCCATCTTGGAAACAGAGGTGCTGCTGGCACACTGGACTGCTCTGAGTGGCCAGTGCCACCAGGTGACGTCAGAGACTCCTTCTGATAGGCTCCTTCAGGTATTAGTAGCCTATCCTCTCTCCTAGGTGGCTATTTAGGGTCTCTGTCTCTGGGGAAACTTTAGATAACGAATGCAAGAGCTCAGCCGAGTTCCTCTGCATCTCTCTCTTCACCTTCTACCAAGGAATCGACTGCTGACCGCGCTGGAAGCCTGCAAAACTGCAACATAGTAGCAAAGACGACTACTGCAACTCTGTAACGCTGATCCTGCTGCCTTCTCGACTGTTTTCCTGGTGGTGCATGCTGTGGGGGTAGTCTGCCTCCTCTCTGCACTAGAAGCTCCGAAGAAATCTCCCGTGGGTCGACGGAATCTTCCCCCTGCAACCGCAGGCACCAAAAAGCTGCATTACCGGTCTCTTGGGTCTCCTCTCAGCACGACGAGCGAGGTCCCTCGAATCCAGCAACTCTGTCCAAGTGGCCCCCACAGTCCAGTGACTCTTCAGTCCAAGTTTGGTGGAGGTAAGTCCTTGCCTCACCTCGCTAGACTGCATTGCTGGGAACCGCGACTTTTGCAGCTACTCCGGCCCCTGTGCACTTCCGGCAGAAATCCTTTGTGCACAGCCAAGCCTGGGTCCACGGCACTCTAACCTGCATTGCACGACTTTCTAAGTTGGTCTCCGGCGACGTGGGACTCCTTTGTGTAACTTCGGGAGAGCACCGTTTCACGCATCTTCGTAGTGCCTGTTTCTGGCACTTCTCCGGGTGCTACCTGCTGCTGAGAGGGCTCCTTGTCTTGCTCGACGTCCCCTCTCTCTCCTGGTCCAATTTGCGACCTTCTGGTCCCTCCAGGGCCACAGCAGCGTCCAAAAACGCTAACCACTTAATTTGCAGCTAGCAAGGCTTGTTGGCGTTTTTTCGGCAGGAAAATACTTCTGCACAACTCTCCACGGCAAGAGGGATCCGTCCACCAAAGGGGAAGTCTCTAGCCCTTTTCGTTCCTGCAGAAACCGCAGCTTCTTCTGTCCAGTAGAAGCTTCTTTGCACCCGCAGCTGGCATTTCCTGGGCATCTGCCCATCTCCGACTTGCTTGTGACTTTTGGACTTGGTCCCCTTGTTCCACAGGTACCCTAGATTGGAAATCCACAGTTGTTGCATTGTTGGTTTGTGTCTTTCCTGCATTATTCCTCTAACACGACTTCTTTATCCTTAGGGGAACTTTAGTGCACTTGGCACTCACTTTTCAGGGTCTTGGGGAGGGTTATTTTTCTAACTCTCACTATTTTCTAATAGTCCCAGCGACCCTCTACAAGGTCACATAGGTTTGGGGTCCATTCGTGGTTCGCATTCCACTTTTGGAGTATATGGTTTGTGTTGCCCCTATCCCTATGTTTCCCCATTGCATCCTATTGTAACTATACATTGTTTGCACTGTTTTCTAAGACTATACTGCATATTTTTGCTATTGTGTATATATATCTTGTGTATATTTCCTATCCTCTCACTGAGGGTACACTCTAAGATACTTTGGCATATTGTCATAAAAATAAAGTACCTTTATTTTTAGTATAACTGTGTATTGTGTTTTCTTATGATATTGGGCATATGACACTAAGTGGTACTGTAGTAGCTTCACCCGTCTCCTAGTTCAGCCTAAGCTGCTCTGCTAAGCTACCATTATCTATCAGCCTAAGCTGCTAGACACCCTATACACTAATAAGGGATAACTGGGCCTGGTGCAAGGTGCAAGTACCCCTAGGTACTCACTACAAGCCAGTCCAGCCTCCTACAATGGCCCATCATTGAAAACAATAGAAAGAACACTTAAACTATAAGAGCTGCAGTCAGTAAAGAAGTACTGTTGGTCTCCTTCAAGCATTTTGACATTGAGTTGATGGACACCTATTGGTCTGGATGTTGGCAAATGTACTTGGTGGAAGGTTTTTCTTGTTTAAATATGTTGTGGGGCTTTCAGTCGGATGTCTGCTGAACAAATAAAGAATAGGGTTAAGTGCATAATCCTCGCCTCTGATCCTCACCTCAGAATTTTGCATTTGGGTTGCTGTATATTGTAATTAGTGCTGTTACAACCATGAACGGCTTCCCATATATGAACATATGATAATGCTCACATGCCCACACCACAGCTAGTCTCTCTCTCTCTGCTTGCACATGCAACAATGCCCATCGGTGAGTCACGACCAGGCTTGGTTGGGCTAGAATCGCACGTAACCTCACTTGGCTGGCATCCACTATGAGTTCAGTGCAGAAGGAAGCGCTGAAGTATGTGAGGTGATCCACGGCTGTGACAGACTGCAGAATGTCTGCAAATGCTTTTTCACATTCTGGGGTCTAAATGAATGATTGTCCTTGCTTGTTCACTTCCCAAAGTGGGGTGCCCATGGTGGCAAAATCCTAGAAATTGTAGAAATGACCTCACTTCTGCAATGCCCCGTGCCTTGTGCAGTGTTTTGGCTTTGCTTGGATCCGTCTGCCTTCCCTTATGGGAAAAAAATGTGCCCAAAGAAGATGAGTTCCTCCTTTTTCAACTCACATTTGTCTTTGTTTAGTGTAAATCTTGCTTTTTCCAACTGACTGCATACTTTCTTTTGTTCTGTATTGTGATCTTCTTTCGTGTGGCCGAACACCACAATTTCATTGCTGTAATTCAGACAGTTTTTTATGGGTCTTATTACCCTCCTCACCCTCTCCTTAAAAATTTCAACTGTGGATGACACACCAAAGCTTAGGCGTCTGTAGTGGAACAGTCCCAGATGTGCGGAAAATGTGCTGAGGGTTAAGTTCCAACAGCTTTTGAAGAAGTCTAATTTAGAGAATACACAAGCTCTATTCAGGCAACTGATCATTCCATTCAGGTAGGGACCTGGGTGTCTTTCCCTTTCTATGGCTGTGTTCGGTGGGTGCATGTCTATGTAGATGTGCATTTTTTGTGTTTTTCTTTGACATGGCAACAATGGGGGACACCCCCATGGAGTTGGTCTTTCAGCCTATTCAATAATGTCTTGTGCGAGTAGACTCTTGAGTTCCTCCTCCATCCGTGGTTGAAGCACTAGAAATCAGCAGCGATTCTGAGATGCAGGTTTGATTGCTTCATTGATATGAAGAGTGACCTGCGTGTCTTTCAGCTTTCCAAACCCTATGAAGAGTTCTGGGTTGTATTTCAGGGTACTGTGATGCTCTGACATTTGTTATGTCATGGCCAGAAGTCCCATGAGTTGTACCGTGACATTGCTTTGCACGCATGGTGCTGGGATATCTCCTCGTAAGACATGTATTTCTTCCTACACTGACGTGTCATTATATTTGAGTGTCTCAATAAACTTGTCACGGTTTCTTACCAGGCATTTTGCTGGTAATTTCAAAGGGGCTTTCCAGACTTCAAGATGGCCCTGAAGTTTCACAAAATCTTGCATGCCTTTCCGGTCATCTAGGGTAGCCGCAATGGCTTCTGGGGCACTCCAGGGCCTGAATTTGAACTGAATTGGTGGTTGCACTTCCGCTTTGACTGCTGGGGGCAGTTTTGGAAACTTTGGAGAATGCAGTTGGCTGTTGTGCTTGCACGTGCTACATTATGGCTTGGTTCTTTTTTTTTACATGGGGTACATGCATATGATCACGCTTTGCGTACTTGGGAATGGTAGTGTTAGAGGGCGGCCTTTTAAAAAAAAAAAATCCCTCCCTAATCAATATTTCAAGACCTCAGAGGATCTTTTGCATTTGAAAAAAAGGTGTAGGACATGCTTTGAAGTGTAACATTTTATGGATGTCTTGACCGTTAAAATCCCAAGCATGAAATTTAGGAGCTCTGTCAATCATATTTGAATTTTTCCAGATTAGGAGCTTGATTGTTTTTAAACCATCTAAGAATTCATAGACTCAGCCACACTTGCAGTTTTAGACTGAGGAACCAACTTTAGCAAGAGAAAGCCAGACATAATGACAAGTTTTAAGCAATAGACGTAAAAAAAAATCAACAAATTAAAAAAGTGAAAAAAATCTATTCAAGGTATAGTAAACTTAAAAATAATCAATAGCACAGGGCCACCATTTTCTATCCAGAAACAGACGTCATTTTCCAGAGTTCACAACAAAAACTGAATAATCATATGTAAGTTACTGCGGGTACTGGACAGATGGCATTTGGTTGTAGGGAATCCAAAAGGCACAGTGAGCAGTAAACCCCTGCTGTGCTCATTCTTTGGTTGTGTCCAACGGATATTTGCTGCTCATATAAGCATTTGAGCACAGGGACTTAATGAAGATCAGGCCTTGAGGCAACGCCCGCTGTGTACAGCTAAAGGCCACCTAAAGGGTATTCATTAAAAGTCACAGCTATATTCTGTGTGCAGTGTATTTTCAGCAGAAATTGTAGTGCATAGTTACAGACTATGGCTACATCCTGCAATAATCTTATTCAATAATTATCATTTTGCTAGTGAAAGCCATAGTCTAAATTTAAGTTTATTTAACACGCTCGTCTGTTGACCTTTCCTAGATCAGACTATAAAATGACAATAAAAAGGAAAGCAAATTTATTTATTTATTTTTTATTTATTTTTATTTTTTATTTGAAGAGTTTTATGTAGCACTGGCAAGACCCGAAGGTATCAGAGTGCTTTATAGATAATCAAAACAGTTTTACAGAACATTGATTACAAAACACAAGATCGTTGAAAGTCATATAAAAATAAGTCTTGGAGAGTGAGCAAATATAAAGTAACTTTAATGAGTAGGAGAGTCCAATTGTGAGTTAGGAGTTGTGGTCCGAAGGGTTGAGGTGTCGATTGAGGGGATGATCTTTTAACTGTTGTCTTTTGAAGCTCATGAAGGAGGGGTTTGTCCTGATGTGAACTGGGAGGGAGTTCAAGGTTTTGAAGGTATTGCTTGAGAAGGGACATGTTAGGGCGTTTTGTTTATTTGTTTTGGGTGGGATGAGAAGGAGAGTGTTGGTGCTTCTTAGATTTCTTGACTGGCTTGAGTCCAATTGTGAGTTAGGAATTGTGGTCCGACGGGTTGAGGTGTCGATTGAGGGGATGATCTTTAACTGTTGTCTTTTGAAGCTCATGAAGGAGGGGTTTGTCCTGATGTGAACTGGGAGGGAGTTCCAGGTTTTGAAGATATTGCTTGAGAATTCACATGTAAGGGCATTTTGTTTATTTGTTTTGGGTGGGATGAGAAGGAGAGTGTTGGTGCTTCTTAGATTTCTTGACTGGCTTGCCTTTTTATGAGTTTGGCTGCTAGGTAAGCTGGTTTCCCGGTGTGGAGGACTTTGTGAATGAGGCAGGTCATTTTGAAGCAGCAGCGAACTTCGAGCTGGAGCCTCTTAATGTTCTTCAAGGATGTTGAGATGTGATTGTATCTTTTTACTCCAGGGACCATCCTTGCTGCTGCATTTAGTGTGGCTCTCAAGGGGCTTTGTGTGATTTTGCTGTGTCAGTGAAGGTCACGTTCCTGTAGTCGAGTCTCAATAGTACCATTGCTTGCGTGGTGGTTTTTGAGTAATTCGGGGGGGAGGAAGGGCTTGATTTTATGTTGGAGTTTCAGATTGTAAAAAGCACTCATCACTGAGTTCTTTATATGTAAGTTCATGTTCAGACTAGGGTTCAGGTTGATCCCTAGGGATCTGACGGATTCAGCCAGTGTCAATTTGCAGCTAACAGCGTCAATGGTATTTATCCATTCTTGGACCTGGGAGTCAGTCTGAGTTGGATAGGAGCAAGATTTTCATCTTGTCCTGGTTGAGTTTCAAGTAGTTAAGTGTGAGTCAGTTTTGGACTTTTATGAGAGTGGTGTTTAGCAGTCATAAGTCCTCTAGCATGGGTACTTCTAAGTAAAGCTGGGTGTCATCTGCATGGAGGTGGTAAACAATGCTTGCTTGTTTGAGTATGGTGGTCAGGGGTTCCATGTATACATTGAACAGTGTAGGTGAGAAGACAGAGCCTTGCAGGACAGCTTTTGTTATAGTAACAGTGTTAGAAGTCGCATTATTTATTTTTTATTTGTTGGGAGCAGTTATGTAGATAAGAAGAGAACCGTTTCAGAACCAGGCCATCAGCTCCTATCCTATTTTGTATGGATTCTACAAGCAGCTGGTGATCGGTGGTGTTGAAGGCCATGAATAGGTCAAGGAGGATGAGTAGGCAGCATCTGTCAGTGTACAGCGATTTGTGTATGTCATCTGCTATTTGCAGTAATGCTGGTTCTGTACTATATCCTTTCCTAAAACCTGATTGGAGGGAGTTGAGAAGATTGTTGGAGTCAATGTGATGGTTGAGTTGTAAGAGTACACATTTCTCAAGTATTTTGCCAAGAAAGGGAGGTTGGAGATGGGCCTGACATTGTTGAGGTCATTTGGGTTGGCACCTGGTTTCTTTAGCAAGGGGGGTGACTTGCCCTACTTTGAGGCAGTCGGGCATCATCCCATTGCTCAGGGAGCTATATATTATTTTAGTCCAGAGAGGAGTTAAGACGGTGGTTGAGATTCTTCACCAGGGAGGCCTGGAGTGGGTCTGCTAGGTTAGAGGAGGGCTTGGAGGTCGCAATCATCTTAGAATTATCCTGTTCCGTGAGCGAGTTCAATGTCGTCCAGCTCTGTTGATTTGAGGGGGTTCTTAGGATTAAATTGCTTCCTAATGGCTCACAGTGAGTGGCCACCTCTAGGAAGTTTGATGTAAGAGCAGTTCTGTTGATGGTTTCCAGTAGATCGTACAGTGTGTTTCGTTTAAGGAGAGCTCAATCTTTGTGATTTTCTCATTGAAGGAATTCAATAATTTGTCAGAATGATCTTTGGAGGATTTTGTTGGTTTTGATGTTTTTTGTTTAATGACATTGAAAAGTTTTTTGAGTCAGTTTTTTGCTGTGTCTAGCAACCTGTGGAAGAATGTGGATTTCTCTCTCACAATGTAGTTTTTGTATTTCTGCATTCTACTCTGAGCCGTTGCAGGTAGTTAGTGGATGGTTTTATTCTCTACAGTCTTTCTGTACTGTAGTTCTCAGTTGTTTTCTATATGCATTGAAGTCGTTGTTAAACCAGCATTGTGATGGAGTATCTCAAATTTTGTTTTAATTTCAGTGGGGCTAGTTCATCTAGTATAGATGACATAGTTGAGTTGTAGTGGGATGTGATATCATCAGTTGAGAGGTTATCTGTTAGGGGGGAGTAGAGACCACCTTTTCTATTCTAGATTACCTAGGGGAAATCGACTTATGTTGTAGGACCATTGGTGGTTTTCTGAGTACGAATAGGGGGTATTACCGTATGATTGATTTTGAATAGAATGATTTGGTGAACTGACCAGTTGACTGATAGGATGTTGTCAATACATATAATCTCATTTTGGGCTATGATGGCGCGTAGAGTATCACCTTTGGAATGTGTTTGTCTTTTGCAGTGTTGGAAGAGATTTTTTATTAAGAGATCATTTAGGAATCTAATAAATGTGTCTTTCTCATCATCCCAGTGTAGATTGAAGCTACCTAGTATTAGGATTAGGTTATTATAATTAGAGAGTGAACGTTGTATAATGAGTTCCGATAAGTGTTCTCCGTAAGATGGCATGTTGCCTGGTGGGTGGTAGAGGAGGTGACATTTCATTATATTATTTTTCTTCAATTTTATGTTCATGCTGAGATGTTCAAATGTGGGATAGATGAAGGAGTCTATTTCAGTTTCCTGCAAATGTAGCAGTATAAAATTGTTTACAAAGTAATGGATATTTATGGTGTCAACCTGCTTGCTTATTGAGAAGACATGGTGAAAAATTACTTTATGGAGATTGGACCATGTTAAATCAGTAAAAGAATAGTGGAATATTGAAATTATTTAATAAGAGCTACTTATGTTCAATTGAAATCGTCCTTAGCTACTGTTATTATTAGAGTGTAACAGTGACCACCTTTTGCAAGATTCCCAGCACTGATCACCTCAAATCATCATGCACAGTTGCCATCAGTATTGTAGAAAAATACTTTGTGAATGTGGAATTCCTAAACATGGGTAATGTACAATAGCAATAACAGCAATGCCCCTTGCAACAAGTTTAATAATAATGCTAATAGTTCTCCCCAATGCTCATGATATATCACTCAAATATCAGCATTGAATATATTTTGGAAATTCACCTTTTTTCAACCAAACATCAGTTTTAAGAGTTCTGAAAATACACGCATTTTCATCTCAAATACACGGTTTTCAATTTTGATATACATAAATTAATTCATGAAAGCAAAAGCTTCCAATGTAGTAGGTGGGGCTGCTCACAGGAGAGCTATTCACAAGTAGTTTGAAAGCTACCAGAAGCTCACAGGATACTGGACTTAGATAGGTGGGATAACATATAGGGAAACAATCAGGCAGTGCGATTTAACAGCATCGTGTCGAGGCCTAGTGAGTATGCCCCACACAGACAGCATGTAGGTTAGCTAAAACACCCTTGATTTTGCCCAGGTACAAAACATGCACAGGTGAAAGGTATTTGGGCACAAGGTACATATAGTTCTGTTATTATGAGTCTTTATCAGAGGTATGCTGCTTTAGCTTTCTCCACATAAGCAACTTGAGTCATCGAAGAATCGGTACTATGGGGACAGTGACTTTCTTTGAGTGTTCATGATGGTGGTGAATCTTCTGGTTTGGTATTCTATATGCCATATAGTCACAGCTCTACGGGTGGACGGGGGGGGATCCAGGATGGCACAGCGCATGGTGGGGGGAGGGCGGAAACAACAACAAAAATATTGAAAAAACTTACCTTCCTTGCAGAGCCACGCAGCTCCACTGTACTCACTGCAGGAACAGGCTACCAGCCTACCCTGCAGCCAATCCTAACGTTGTGCAGTGTTAGGATTAGACGGAGCACCATCGATTGGCGCTCCAAGGCAGAATGGGAGCTGTTTCCATGCTCTCGCCAACCCGGCAACACAGACTATTTTCTTCTTGATCAGGTGTTGGGTGAGGCAGTTGATGTTATAGTCTATTCATAAGCCCATATATTGGATCATGCAGCTGTAGTCTTAACGATTAAGCCACCTTCAAGAGCTGGGCTTTGGATCATACATTGCTGCTGGATAGAAATGTTGTATCTTACATTTGCATTGAGATAGAAGACTTTTTTAGGGCCAATTTGGGATCAGCTTCTATAAATGTGTTTTGAGATACTCATAAAGCAGTTGTAAAATCAAAAACTATTAGTTTTACAAGCTTTAGAATTAAGAAATACAGGAATGAAGTAGGCTTTCTAGAAGCAGAAATGGCAGTTTGTGAGAAACAACTATAGTCCGGGTTAGAGGTTGAAGGCAAGCTTGTCCTGTGGGAAAGGTTGAACCAGCTGAGGATGCAGCTCGAGGAAGTATTGCTAGCTAGATTGAGAAAGAGTTAGGAAGTAAGTAAGTACATTTTGAATATGGGGAAAGTCCAGGAAAATTGCTAGGATTGAAATCTAAGACAGACCAAGTCCGTAACTTCATTAAAGAGATTGTGTGTGGGCAGCCTGGAGCGAAGTGGACAAGTAGTGCAGATATATAGAAGGTCTTTCAGAGTTTTTTGCAGAGCTCTATACAGAGTAGAAGATAGTAGTTGAGGTAGAGTTGAGAGATTGGTTGGGTATGGATATCGGACCTAGCTTAAAGGACAAGCTCATTTGAACAGGGAAATCTCCCAGGGAGAAATAAGGTCAGTACTGAAAGCAAGTTAGCGGGTTAAAGCAGTGGGCCTGGATGGCATCCCGGCAGAGCTACATAAAGTTCGGGTGATTCCATAGTAGCAGCTACGACAGGCCTGTTTGTAAAGATGTTTAATGATGGGGTGCCTACCAGTGTTTTGAAACAAAAATTATCACCTTGATCTTGAAGCTGGAAAAGAGACCAACACATTGTGAGTCATATAGACCAATATCACTTTTGAATAGTGACTATAAAATGTTTGCTAAGGTGTTGGCGGAGAGGTTAAGAGGAGTGGTAGCAGGATTCCTACAACTAGATCAGAAGGGGTTTACCAAAGGTAGATTTCTTCATGAATTAACCTTTAATTTAACTGGGGCTATCGATTTGGCTACAACTTATAATACTCCTCTTGCAGTTATAACGTAGGATGCAATGAAGACTTTCAACAGAGTTAATTGGGTCTATTTGAGTACAATCCTAAAGAAATATATTCTTGGTGATAAATTATGTAGGATTAGTGGTCAGATTTATCAACCCTTATCAGCAAGGGCATTGGTAAATGGCAGCCTACCGTCCTCCTTTAAAATAACTAAAGGTACTAGGCAAGAATGTCCCCTGTCACCAGTATTGTTTAGTATTTATATTGAACCCTCTGCCATGAGGATTACACAGGACCCAACAGTTTCTCCCTTTCATTGATGTGGGTGGGAGAAAAAAGTCTCTCTCTATGCGGACGATCTCATGGTATACTCATCAGACTGAAGGATGGCTCTTCCTGCAGTGGTGAACACAGCATCAAACTTTAGCAAAATGTTAGGATACCATTTTAATGCAGGGAAAACAGACATCATGGCCTGGAATCAGAGGCGGGACAACCCGCAAATTAAAGATGAAATGAAATACATGGGTCTCAAGATTGTGCAGGATGTCAAGCAGATTCCCGTTGTGAACTTGAAGAAAGTTCCGTCAGAATGCAGTAAACTGATGCTGGGGTGGGTACATCTCCCTTTGACGATTCTTGGGAAAATAAGCTTGGTAAAGATGGTGATCCTGCCTAAGGTCAGTTTCATGTTTAATACAATCCCATTACAAATGACTAAAGTGTACGTAGAGAAGATCCAACAAGCTAGAAAGTTGTTTATATGGGCATGTCAGGGGCCCAGGATCTCATGCGCAGAAAGAGAGAGAAGGGGGTCCTTGCTTTGCCAGATCTACAATATTATGCTTTTCAACTTAAGAATGTAACAATGCTTTTTATCTCTCCGGACTTCTCATATACTGGGCGTGTATTTAAGGCCATGTTAGGAGGTGTAAAAGAGGTTGCAAAACATTTTTTGTTTAAATTTGGAGATCCAACATTTTTCAAAGAGGTAAAACTGAAAGTACTGCAAGATATTACAAAGGTTTGGTGCATTATAAGGCTAGCAATGGTAGCAGAATACTACAGCTATTGGGCTCCTATTTGAGACTCTCCAAGTACTCCTGAGTGTCTTGAGGATAAATTGGCTATCCCAATCAGGAAAGCAGGTATCTAACACTGGGATGATCTCTTTAGGGATGGCAGTTTCATTCTGTGACAAGCTAAATAGGGAGATGGGGGAAATAATCAAGATTAAAATATATCCAGCTGATAGGTTGGTCACAGAGAAGTTGAGCGAACCTGGGATTGATGAATCGTCAAGAAGAGAAGTTATTGGGGAGAACCCCTGGCACTAAGGAAGTGTCTACTTGTATTGGGAAATCTTAGACTTGCTGGAACGGGGACTTCAAATTGGCAGAAGATATTTGAGGACGTTGCTTACTGAGGGAGCAACTACACAATGTGTGGCAAGTATCAATGCGTACTTTACTTGCTGTGGTCAAACCTGCCTCTTTAAGAAGAGGTTACCAGTCTCCACACAAACGTACAAAAATAAGGAAAGTAGGAGTGGCTAAAGGTGTAAAGTGTGGTTTAGAAAATGCAATGATATGCACATGTTTACAAAGTGTACAGTAATTTTCCTATTTTGGGAAGAAGTGGGGAAGGCGGTCTCAAGTGTAGTGGAGGTCAATATCAAAATAAGCCTCTCTTTTATTATCTTAATTGAGAGGTATGAAGAGTTGAGCAGCAATACGAAGAAATTGCTTTTCTATTCTATATTGTTGGCCAGAAGGGAGATATGTCAGAAATGGGTAGGAGAAACACCTCTCTATGCAGAATGGCTTGAAGCACTTTGTTACACCTCGAAAATGCATATGGCAGGTGGTGTGTCTAAGCGGAGAAAATTATGGTTGCCTTGGTGAAGTGGACGGGAAAACAATGCAGTATATAGGCCCATAAGGTAACAAAACTAGGAGGGTGTATCCTGCCCTATAATTACACCGTATCCATACTCTCTTAGCTGCAATGGTAACGCGGCTCCCTAATAAGGGCATGGTGAGAGAGGTGCAGCCTCCCTTGTCAAGGTCTGCTCTGTAAGCAAGAGAGCGCAAACTAAGATGGCTCAGAGGAGACCTGGAGCCTGAGGTGAATGAGGCCAAAAAAAAATATATAATAATCAGGCAAAAGATGACCTAGACTATCATGGTGAAAAATGGGCGGCAAAATTGGGAATTCAGGACTTTGATATTCAGGCTTCATTTGAAGTGGCAATGAAAGTGCTTTGACTGCAAGCCTAAGAGTTCAGCATTATAAAACAATGTTCAGGATTTATTATACGCTGGATAAACTGTTCAGATGGGGTAGAAAGGCAGATAGTAACTGCCCATGATGTACGTTTATTAATTACTACGATCTGGAAAGATGAGGAGCCACCGACTATAGGTTAGTCAATATGTAAAATATTGAAAAGGCACTATACAACTATAAGGGGAAGAGAGCAAGAAGTCCGGGGATGATGATTTGGTCCCCTTTGACTGACTGGTTGGCAGAGAGTTATGGGTACGGGGATGGATAAGCACTTAGGTTTTGGAAAAAATATAGGTTTCTCTGATGTCCTCTAAGCTGCTAAGGATATATACTGTATGTATTGCTCTGTATTTTTTCTTTTTTTTTCTTTTTTTATTACAGCATGAAATAGTTAGGAATGAATGAATTGCTCTTGGCAAACCATTTGGCCAGATGGTAAATGCTTAAATGAATTTACTACAAATTATATGAATTTATAATTATGTTGATTTATGCTAAAAAAAAAAAAAAAAAAAAAAAAGGAAGCTATAGAAAAAAAAGGATAATTGTACTACTCCGATGCACCTTGACGAAATCTCCTCGCATAAAGATAGTTTGATTAGACCTTGTGATCCTAGAGTACATACAATGACCACAGTTAATGCTTGTAACATGGCGAGTGATGATATAAACTCTATTTTAGTCCCCCATAGATCTTACAGCATTTTGCCACAATCAGGGCCAGTTGTCGAGAGAAAAAATCTTGCTGGGAAACCCTTACCAACTGCAAAGAAACAAATTGTCCAGCAGCAGGATCAACTGTTATCCCGGTTTCAAACACAAAGTGGATCCCAGTTGACACAGGCACTTGATACTGTGATCCCTGACCCTAGTAACTACAACATTCTATGGAAGAAGCTATGTGACATTCTTGAAGAGGAATTGAAACCAATCAAGTGCTCCATGTTAGCTGTATCCAGTTAGTTAACTGCCTTTGGAAATAGGAGCATATCAGTGTCATGTTCTGCGAATACTGTCCTGTGAATACTGTCCTCCAAAGGGCAGAATCCCTCTACAGAACATGCTAATCCTGGACTCCCTTTAGCAGAGGATCTCCCCCTCTGCTTGGGCAATAAACATGGGTTGAACCCTGAATTGCCTATGGCTATAGCCCCTAGTTAAGGCCAAATTGAAGTTCCCCACAACCCAAACAAAGACACATTGGATTTGCCTATCGCAGCTTGCCCTTACGTTTTAGTATTGGCAGGGGTCCCCCTTCTCAGGGTTGATCAAACAGAAATGTGAATAGAGCTACCTTGTGTTTTTTATACTATGTATGCTAAACATTTTTTATTTCGGCTTATTAAAAGGAGCAATCTTCAAGACTTTAGGGTAGCATTCAACCTCCTGCTCCAATTCGCGGATGGCGAGGTAATTGTTCATATAGACACCTTTCTGAAAATGGCTGTATGGGCCCAGGGCTCAATGCTCACTGAATAAGTTTGCACTATTGATGAGGATGCTCTGTAAAGATTGAAGCTGCTAAGGTTCTGGATGTCTCTTTTATCATTTGTGTTTTTATGTTTCATACTTTTATGTATTCTCAATGTCCTTATGTATTTTATTGTGCTTTTATGGATACTTTCCTTACCCAAACAAAAACATATTTAACCTGGTGAAATATTAATGTACAACAAGTTGTAATGTTTAATTACTGGATTTACACTGTCCTTTACCAGCTACATCTCAGAATGAAACTGCGTTACTTCAATGGGCTTACAGGCTTAGTATTGGCATTTAAAAAAACTGGATGCTATGAGCACCATAATCTGATCCTGAAGAAAGCTCATTGCATCTACTAACGGCATTTCGAAGGGCTACAACATGTCGACCTAACAGAAAGGGTTGACCGATCCCTCTTCCAAATCTCATGTAATCCTACATACTGGAGAAGTTAACCTACCAGTAGGTACTTTTATATTACCTCTTTTTTGCAATAATCACACCTCACACCAGCAATTGTAGGTCCCCACAACCACACTGCGCCTGTGTTTCCATCACAATAACTCTTCTGTTTCCCAGGGTTGTAGCCATGTTTGTAAAATCCTGCTACCAATGTGAGGAGGGCCCTTATGATGAAGTATGCCATATCTGGTTGGGTGAGGGCTTTCATCCTTTAAAGAAACATGTCCATACACCATTGTAACTTAGGCTTGACACTTTAACATTTTGTTCCCTTCAAGAGTATACCCTTGGCACTCTGTTGTTTATGTGAATAATTGAAGGGGGTGGTATAGCTAGGCCTTTCCTGTATAATAATGTTGTCCAGAGATTTTCGTATGTGATTTGTGTTTTTGGATCATTAGAAAAGTAATTTAGCTTGGGTAGACATTGCTGATCCAGGCCAAATTTTTCTGGACGACATTTTTAAAAATGGCGAATGTGTTGTAGTCATGATGTAATATTTCAGGAACCATGAGACCTATATACTTCATTTTAGTATCAAAAATTTGACGCACCAGCAGCGCAAACGTTGCCCGGTATTTAAACTCTGACGCCCGAGCACGCGGACAACAAAATTCCGCTGTGTGCGTAATTTTTTCGATGCGGCAACCCGCCCTGCGTTAATGATATGCATGGTAGGCGTTCCCGTCCCAAAAATGAAGCAAACGGCCGTGCGACGTATTTATGCTTTTGGGCAAAAATGACGCACGGCCGGAGGCGGAGCCAGAAAATGACGCACAGCCAGTCAAATTTAAATGCCTGGGTCAGGGCAGGCGTTAAAATGGGGCAAACACAACTGTATTTAATCAGAACACACAGAACAAGCAGCAGAGCAGCAAGAGGGAGCCATGGAGGTGATTCTTATCCAGCGTGCACGCAGACGCAGAGCCCAGCAGCAACAACAGCAGCTACCACAACACCAGCGGGACCCCAAAGGCAGCGCAGAAGGCAGGAGAGGATATTCCGCCCAAGAACAACTCTTCAGGGCCTCAGGGAACACGACATCATACAGAGGTACCGGTTGAATTGGCAGGCCATTCAGCAGCTGCTGAGAAACATTGAACATCAGTTGGCCCCCACTTTGGTGACACCCCACACCATACCAACAGAAACAAAGCTGCTTGCCGTACTTCACATGCTGGCAAGTGGCTCTTTTCAAACAACTGGTGCCCTGGTTGGCGGAATATCACAACCATCATTCTCCGCATTTCTGCCTAAAGTACTGGATGCCATTATTTGCCTGACACCCCGCCACATCTGCTTCCCTAACACACTGCAGAAGCAGCAGGAAACTAAACAGGGGATCTACGCAATCAGTGGCTTCCCACACGTCCTTGGTGCAATCGACTGCACACATGTACGCCTTGTGCCACCTGCTGCAACTGAACACCTCTACCGCAACAGGAAGCACACACATTCAATCAACGTGCAGGCCATAGTTGATCACCAAGGAATGTTAACAAACATCGTGGCTAAATATCCTGGGAGTGTCCATGACTCATTCATCTTCCGTCACTGCACCATAAACCAACACTTCCAGGATGGACGGTATGGCAATGGACTACTTGTTGGTAAGTACAGAAACCTACTTATTCACACACTGCACAGCAACCCTCTAGGACACACAACACATACACCACAACAGCAACATCTAGACAGGAACACACTGAGGTCCTGACATCACTAGCCATGTTTCTTAAGTCACCATTGAACTTGTCACACATTGGAATTTACTGTACAGCCTAATGTGAAGACATTAATGAGTGTGGTATCCGAAATGTCACCTTGCAAATTGTAAGTGTCACAATGACCTTTACATTAATACACTGCCTAAGTCTAAAGGTATGGGATGTCCAGGGTACTTTCATATGAACATGCTAACAACACTTATAAATTAAACTCTACATTGAACTATCTACTCACCCCAAGTGAAGACACAAGGACACCTGTATCACAAGTCACAATGTTAGGGAGGGCACACTGCACTAAAAATCCCAAAACATACTGATGGCAAACTGTTAGCAGACAAACACGTGCTCAGCCAAGGTAAAAACACAATGCAGATGGTATAGCCTACAAGTAAAGGATGTCACATCAGTACACAAAAGAGTCACAGACAACACAAGACAACTACTGCCATGAACGGTCTTTTCAATAATGCAAGCTACATCAACATGATCCCATTGTTTTTTTCTTTCAGCTGATCAAGGGTATGGCATCCAGCCATGGCTAATGACACCATTTGGCAACCCGAGTACTGCTGCAGAGCGGGCATACAACGACGCCCATAAGAGGACACGCAGCATTGTCGAGCGGACCTTCGGCATCCTCAAGTCAAGGTTCCGCTGCCTCGACATCACTGGTGGTAGCCTACTATATTCCCCCGAGATGGTCTGTAGTATCATACTAACATGTGCAATATTGCACAACATTTGTGTCATAAGGAACATTCCCCTCCTCAAACCAGACCCATACATGCCTGAAGACGAGGAAGAGGAGGATGCTGGCCTGCAACAGGAGGGGGAACAACCAAACACGGCTGCTGGAGTGCGTAGGCGCCAACAGATTGTAAATAATATTTTTTCATAATTATCACCATCACCACTTAATGCACTATTGTAAATAAACACAAATAACAAACACCACATCATGGTCTGGCCTATTCATTTCTGCCCACCTTTAGCTTTAAATATCAGAAGTAGAATGTCGTCTCATGGAGCAATAATGATATAACAATCAGGACACAGAAAAACACACAACAAATGTAATGCCTATCATACAATGGTCACATACACACACAATGTAAATGACTGACATCCTGTACAGTTCACCTTTGAAGGGCAATAGCTGAGGACCACACATATGACACACATACATGTAGGAAACATGGTTCATCGCAGCAGATGGCACACAACTAAAACACCATCACTCAACTAGGGGAAAACAGGCCTCATACATCAGGCAGTTGACATGCTTATGCTTCAGGAACAGAAATGTATTACCAGACTCTTGGCAGCAGTAATTCCAACTACTTACAATCTTTGCAATGACTATCTGTCACTAGAGTTACACATAAGCAGAGCATACACAGCACAAGTACCACACATATGACAAGCATCCAGCACATCACATCCCATCTATATGTCAGGCCTTTTCTAATAACATTACACACACATGCGGCTGGTCATACCCCACCTGTCTGAAGAGGTCCCTGGAATGCTGATATGTGTACACTGAAATTCCCTCATCTACATACACACACTCACAAGAGTCATCCAGTGTGCCACACCCTTTCTTATGCCTACCATTGTCATAATACCATCTCACTGCATGGAACTCAGCTCATATAATACACTGGCTTGGAGTTTTTAAGGCCTGGTATCACCTGTAGATTGATTCTCGTGTGAAAGGTACTGTAGGCTATTTTTCAGCAAATCTCATCCGACAGGACTAGTGAGACACTGATGGAGGCCACACCAGTGATCCCCTCCATGCACACCACCCAAATGTACATGCCCCGTCCATGCTGATGCCTCCTATAGCATAGATGTTGGCATTTGGGCAATTACATCATTAAGCATTGCTACTAATGTTGCTGTGTAACACTTTATCAGGGTTCATGTGTCACCTTCAAGACAACACAGGACATACACAGTGTGCCATGTCAACTGTCAACTCCTCCCTTTGACCAGTCCTAGTCAGACCACTGATCATGTAATTTGTGAAAGAGCTGGCTCCTGAATGACCCAGCATCCTGTCAGCCTGACTGGCACCTGGCCGTGGGTCACCCTAAAGATACTCAATTTGCTTCCATGGGCCTGCTGCCAATGGTTTTGCATTACTGAATTTGGGAAAACCTTGGATAAAGTTGCAAGTCAGGAACAGCAAACCCCAGGGTGCTGGGGGCCTAAGTCCCCCTCTGCTGCACCCCAAATGTACATTTCTTCTGCACATGTGAAGCACACACATGCATAAGGCGCATGTGTGCCCTACATGTCAATAGTGAAACACATTTTAGATACAATAACTCATAATCAGGACATGGTTACCCCCAAAAAATGTTTACGTGACAATTGCACTACCTAATTGGCCTTTATGCAATTTGGAATAGCTTGATACATGTGGACACAATTTTGCTAAGGAATACATCCTGGTATCTCTTTCATATTTTGAAATTAGCAATCAGCAATTACCTACATATGTGCACATTTATGCGTAATATCCATTCTGGCCAATCATTACTATTGCACTGTGAATACCTTCTATACATCCTATAAGGGACATTTGCTATAGCTAACCCCAAAGTTTATCACTTAGCACCGTTTGGTCATGCCAAAATCCATTTCTCATTTGGACAAATGAAATACATATTTGTCATAATGCGTCATATTTTCACGCATACAGCTTGTGCATCATAATTTTTGATGCACAGGAGTGCAGATAATGCACAGTCAAAAATATATTTCATAAATAGATATCATAATATCCTGCATAACATGGCCGCCGTTTTTTTCCATTATGCGTCATATTTCCACACATACAGCTTGTGCGTCATATTTATTGACGCACAGGAGTGCAGATAATGCAGAGTCAAAAATATTTTTCATAAATAGATATCATAATTTGCTGTGGCTTAATTTTCACCTCTAGAACTGTAAAATATGCCACAAACAAATATTATATCCCAATTATGAAAAATATTTTGACTCTGCTTTATCTGCACTCCTGTGCGTCCAAAAATATGACGCACAACCTGTATGCGTGAAAATATGACGCATAATGGGGAAAAACGGCGGCCACTTTATGCAGGATGTGATGTAATAGGATATCCTGTTTACAGAATCTGTACAGTGGGTGTACTTTCACTTTCACTTTGCAGTCTCTGATTATTCTAGACTGTGTGGCTGTGTGCAAAGTGTTGTCCTGTGTATTAGTGCTTTTGTGTCCAGTGTGCCATCTCACTTGTTCTTTTGTCATCATTATCTTGTTGTAGAATACTGTCTGAGTCTTTGTTGTATAAATTTGTCAAGTCCAGTGTTGTATATATTGTCTGTGGGAGTCTGTTGTGGGTACTGTGATATAGGGGATAGTTGGGCTCTTATTCTTGTTAAGTTTTCTTTGTATTTCCCCACTCTAACTTTCCCCATTTCCCCCTTTTCTTTTTTTCTACTACTTTTTCCCCTTTTTCAGTGCTAAAATGTCTGGTAGGCCACGGCTTTCCAGGATGGGTGAGGAGGAATTGGGGGGGTTTATATGCCTTGTTTGCCATTTCCACCCACTTATGCTGGAGGCTGGGGGTAGGGTGATACAGGGGTATCACACGGAGGCCCGAAAAGTCCGGTGGGGGAAGGTGCGCCATCACTTGGTGCGTTTATATGGTAGCCAACGGAATGACCATCAATTGAAGCACCGCTGGGCTGACCTGATCTCCAGGGAGCAAGATCTGCTGGACCACCTGGGAATCAGGATTGGTGGCCATGTTGGTGAGTACATATCATGTAAATGTGCACAGTTTAAAGCTGTGTTGTGACATGTGATGATTGTTACCCTATCTGCCAGATAAGTAGCTGACTGTGTGTAATGGTAGGGAAACATACAGGGTAATTGATGCACTATGTGAAGGATGACAACTGCTAGCAGTCAGATAGCTCATGTTTTCCACACATTCAGGTTGCTTGTAGCAGAATGTAATGTAGTGCCGCCTTTGTGTCAGACAAGCAACACATAAATGACGCAATCAGGACTCTACAGGTCACAATAGCCAGTGAAGTATGGATGTAGAAACATCATACCTACATATATTGACGCTATAGCTAGACTGACATTTTTAAACCCTACATGATGCTGAAAATGAGTGCTGCCTTCACGTCAATTGAAGTTAGCAATGTGGTACACACATATGTCACATGTGTGTCTGGTTGGTGTGTAGGGAAAATGTTCATGGAAGTCCCATGCCTTGTCGTGATAAATGTGCTCCTTCACATTTAATTGTTACATGCCAGATCTGAGCATGAACCATATTTGTAAAGGACTCAGGTCCCCTCAGCTAACATATTAGACAGGTATTTATTGTCACTTGTGCCCAAATCAGAATAGGGATGGTAGTCCGAAGGTATGGACTAGGGTACAAACGTCTATGTTTGGCGCCAATCACCATTGTTTGGACACATCAATGTATGAAACTGTAACATCATGAGGTATTGCCAAAGTACCTGGCCCTCTGTACCATGTACCTATCTGTCACATATGTGTCATGACCACATAGGCTGTTTGACAGGTCATGCAGTCCTCAAGTAACCAGCTTTTGGGTGTCTCTCTTGGAGGCACATGATGAGATGAATGCACACTTATATTGTTGCTGCATACTAATGGAGGTGTATCTTTGCCACCACATGACAGTCTGGCCACTGCATGTGTGTAGAAGTGTGTGTAACTGTAGCAGGAAACTCATCCAATGTAAATGTTGCGCATGAATAATTCCATGCAGTATGAGCATGTGTGAAAGTGTTTCATTACTCATGTCATATTATCACATTGTGTTTATATTTGAAATTGTTTGTCAGTGCACGGACTCTGAGTATATTCTTCCTTCCATGCTTTACAGGTGGACCTGCACCGTACACAGTGGGAGAGGTGGCTCGTTTTGAGGACCCCTACACCTACAGTGAGTGTTGCATGTGTGTTATGTTTTGTGTTTGCTGGTGATGTGTGATGGACTACTGTGTGTTGAACACATTGCAAGGTTTGATGCGCTGCCCAATCATTAGTCTTGTTCCATTAGTGGGATTTGAGTTATCACTTCATTTTGAGTTGACTTATCCATTTGTCTGATTTTGGGTCTGTAGGCCATTCCTGTAGGGCCCGCTATGGGAAATGGGGGAGTCATGTGGAATACACTAGTTAATGTAAGAGTTGCACTGGGACTCGTCTCGGACTGAGTCTGCATGTCAGACTGACATTCTCCCAGATAGCTTCTGCAAATGGCTTGTCTGAAATCTGCTGCTTCCCTAGTAACCGATTTACTGAGTACACTGTAGGTTGGATCTTCCGGGTGCATGTACTTCCACAAGTTGTACTAGACGTGTGTGGGGCTAGAGTGCAACGGCCTAGGTGTGCATGCTATTCATGATCATGGGTGTTCTTGCTCCTCTGTGTCTGTAGAAAAATATGTCTCACTGGAAGTATGTGATGTTGGCCTAGGTCAATACATTTTGACATGTGCAGACCTTGGATAGGACAAGGTTTAGCTGACTCCAATTTGTTGATAGCCCTTCACTGGTGGTGTGTGTGTGGAGGCAAAAACATGTTGAGGTTTCTATCCACTCCTGGGTGTGCATATATTTTGGGATTGTTGGTTGTTCTTCCCACCCCCCGCCTCAAAGACAGGCCTGTGTTTGGAAATAGGGTACCTAGGACTGAAGCAACCAGTATGTTACACATACTTGTGACCATTTGAAACTTTGTTTTGAACCTAGTGTACACAGTCGGTTATGGCACATGAGTTCTATACTAGCGAATCCCATTACAAATTGCAGATCTTGAGGTTTGTGATTGTTATAACATACACTGACGTATGTAGTGCAGGCAATAGATGGAGGAGGTGCAGCATGATTGTTGGCTGCATTTGGAATTTTTATGATGACAAGTTTTGACTGATGTTACCCATCATGTAGATTATTGTATATGCTATGTGTGAGATGACCTTTGTCCGCAGGCTTCCCATGTACTTCCTCTGAGACTTTCAATGATCTATATAGTGATATGAGCAGTTACAACTACAGTAAATGTATTTTCTGAATTACCACTTGTGCTATTCCACACAATGCAGTTCCTATGGTAAATAGTTGCCCTTTCTCTTCACAGCTGCAAACATGAGTGCCGCACAGAGGCATGATTTTGAGAGGCGGGCCATGAGGTACCGACACATCCTGCAGGTGCAGTCGGGTTCCGACGAATGGCCCGAAAATACCAGTCGGATCGGGCCTCCGGAGCATGGTGGGCTTCACCACAGGGTGGCCCAATGTTGCCCACTACAGCCACCACCACCACAACCACTGGTTCTCCCCAAGTGGCCTCAGCCACGGCGGGGACAGTTGTCCCTGCCTCTGCAGCACAACCAGGACCCAGCATTATGACAGCTGCAGGACAGTCCAGTGGGCTAGGCTCAACACCCACACAGAGCACCTCTGCCGGGACCCAGACAGCAGCAGCACCTCCAATTGACCCTGTAGCATTCCAGGCTTTGGAACGCAAAATGGACAAATTTATGAGGAAGGTGGACAAGCTGAGACAGGATGTGGCCTACATCAAGAAGCGGGTCAGGTCTATCAGGCGGACCCTCCGGAGGGCCAACCTCTAGGACTGATATGGGCAATTTACATTATTCCCTCCCCTACCCTCCCTCCTCTTTCCTTGTTATCATGATTAGTGGGCTTGGGGGATTAGTGTTAGGTTAGTATAGGTTGTTAGCTTAGTTAGTGTTAGGGAGGAGGGTGGGGGGTCCTTATTCTTTCTACTTTTCATTATTAAGTGTGTGGGTGGGTGGGGGTCAATGGTGGGGTTCCTGTGTGTTTAGAAAAAAATATATATTTATATATACAAAAAAATATATGATTGTTTAGGATAGTATAGGATGTGTGTAGGTTAGTATGTGTTGTCCTGCATGTGTCCTGTCTCATAATGGTGGGTGGGGGGTTGATGTTTAGATCGATTCATTATATGTGTAGAGTAAGTTTAGCTTAGGTTAGTTAGGGACAGTTGTGGGTAAGGAGTAGTCAGGTTAGATTAGTTTAGGTATGACTTTTCCCTTAGTTGCCTCTGGTGTGATTACTTTTGAATAAATATATAGTTAACCCTTTGCATTATGTGTTAACTGCTACTTGATCATGGCCTTGCCATCAGTGTAGGTGATTGTTGTTCTATGACATTTGTGTCCTATGCTACAAACCAAAGAAAACAGAGGTTTAAAATGGCAGCTACCCCTGTGCTAACTTGGTAAGTATCCACCATTTGATAGAACCACCATTTGGAGATGATATGGATCACAAAGGATTTGTGTCGATGAGTATGTTTTCTACATCACAAAGGGGGTGATTCTGATTCTGGCGGGCGGCGGAGGCCGCCCGCCAGAATTCCGCCCCCATAATACCGCTCCGCGGTCAGAAGAACGCGGAGGGTATTATGAGTTTTTCCCTGGGCTGGCGGGCGGTCTCCAAAAGACCGCCCGCCAGCCCAGGGAAAAACTCCCTTCCCACGAGGATGCCGGCTCGTAATCGAGCCGGCGGAGTGGGAAGGTGCGACGGGTGCAATAGCACCCGTAGCGTATTTCAGTGTCTGCAAGGCAGACACTGAAATACCTTGCGGGGCCCTCTTACGGGGGCCCCTGCCGTGCCCATGCCATTGGCATGGGCACGGCATGGGCCCCCAGGAGCCCCGCGACCCCCCCTACCGCCATCCTGTTCATGGCGGCTTTCCCGCCATGAACAGGATGGCGGTAGGGGGGGTCAGAATCCCCCATGGCGGCGCAGCAAGCTGCGCCGCCATGGGGGATTCTGAGGGCAGCGGTAAACCGGCGGGAGACCGCCGGTTTACCCTTTCTGACCGCGGCCAAAGCGCCGCGGTCAGAATGCCCTGCGGGGCACCGCCGGCCTGTCGGCGGTGCTCCCGCCGACCCTCGCCCCGGCGGTCGAAGACCGCCGGAGTTAGAATCAGGGCCAAAGTGTGCTTCAAGACTTGGTATTGTGGGGAAAATTTTAGGTCAGACTGCAGTGTGATGTTCAGGGACATCTTTGAAGATGAGGTCTTGTTAACACTCTTGTCTTCTTGTCTTCATTACTGACATAGATCATTTGGGCAAAAAATCAGCATGATTACCTATTTGGAAGTTTACTCAGAAAGGTTGATTGATGCTGTGTTTAGTTGTGTTTGCTTAGATTAGACTGCATATTTCAATGTATTAGTATTGCATGGTGACAACATTTATCAGCCACCATTAGTTGACTTTGATTTCTCTTGATGAAGCATTATTCTGTGCAACACAGTATGATTGTGTGTGTTTTCTCCCTTCATCCGTTATTCTCCTCAGGATGGGCAGGCTATGATGCAATCGTGGCCACTGCACAGATGTATCTGACTACATGATGTCAGGACAGTTGTATTGACAAGCTACATGGTTGTCACACAGGCACTTTTGTGTTATCTACTGCACAGTTGATGTGTCAAATTACACAGAGACATATTTGGTGTGCAAGTGCTATTCATTGATAGGTGCTGTAGTGCAATATGTACATTGTCCATGTTTGCTGAGTCCGTTCTAATGAAATCTTATATGGTGATCCTACAGAAGGGGTGTGAATAATGCTCCTGACATGCTGGGGTGATGTTACCGACAGTGCAGAGGGACAGGATTTGCCAATTAGTAGGAAAGAGACATTCACTGGCAATGCTGACAAGTTATACAGTGGTTAGCAGAACAGTCATTGAGTATAGTTGTTGTGAGACTGGCATTTGACAATACGTAGGACCTTGATCGAAGTAGGCCATGGTGCAGGGACTAGTGCTTCCGGGTACTCTTCCTTTTGAATGTGATCTGTTCCATGTCTTCATCTTCTGATGTGTGTGTTGCCTGCTTTGTCCTTGTTGTTGTTGGTTGTGAAGGGGCAACACACACCTCAGTGTTAGAAGACGTGGAGTCAGACATCCCAGTGGCTGCTCCCTGTGAAGTTCTTAAGGGCAGTACTGCAGCAAGGAGGGCCTGCTGGTTTTTGAGAATAGCAGCCACATCACGATGGTAGGCAGCCAGGTCGGCCCTGAGGGAGTCATGATTTCATTTGTGCATGCAGTGGAAAGTTTGGGGTGCGAGGTGTTGTGGCAACTCCCTTACTGCAGTGGTGAATTCCTTGACAGTTTCTTGTAGTCCTTGCAGTATGGATGTTAGGGCTTGCATAGCTGCTGCCTGATCTGCAGATGACATCATGCACGAGTGCACCCCCTCAAGGCTGGCTGCCATAGTTTGCATCCCCACCCGCACCTCCTTGGCCAGCTCCCGCTGTACTCCAACTACAGTTCTTTCAAAGCTGGTGCCAGTGTCGTCAGAGTCCTCAGCTGTATAGGAGCTGGCAGGTCTTGCAATTGGGGTGGTGGGTGGTTTTCTGTGATGGCTGCTTGTGCTGTTCTCCTCCTTGTGACTGAAGGTGGGGTCTGGAGGGTTTCTAGGACCTTTTGGATGGTCTCCTGGGGAATGTTTATGAGCTCGTCATCCATGTCGTCTGGGAAATCTGGGACAGGCATATCGGCAGGAGATCCATCTTCCTCTGCAATGAAACAGGGTACAATTAGTGTGGCTGTGTTGTGACAATTTTGACGTAACATGCCTGCCTTTTGATGAATTCACTTTGTGATCTTGTTTGGTATTGGTATCTGCTGTCCTTCATATGGGCATTGTTATAGGCCTATGGCCCACCTGTGTGTCACATGTATGATTTGAGTTATCAGACTTGTCTGCCTAATTGCCTCTAGGTGTTGCTTTATACCAAATAGAGAATAGCCACCTTTTTGTCCTACTCGACCCTCCGTGTATATCCGTTCTCATGGTGAGACCTTTCACTGGCTGTGGGTGTTCTGATGGTCCTGGCAGCACAATTGCCTCTCAGGACCTGCCCCGATCCCTGATTGTTCACATTGACTTAAGTTTAATTGACATGTAGCATATCCTATGCATGGCAATATTATGATGTGATATGGATGTATGTTGATATTGTTAATGTGTCCTGCTGATGTTGGGTAATGTGTGTTACATTGGATTGCCCTGATTATCGTATCAGTGTCCTATTTCCCCCTCTGACTGTGCAGGTGTATTTCAGTGACCAGTTCCATGTGTCCCCTCCTCAATGCTGTTGTCTGAGCAGTATGACTTTTGTGATGTTGCCTTGTATGCCAGGCACAGGATGGACCCTGACATATGCAGCATGAGTGTGTCCTTAGTGCTGTGTCGCTCCTATTGCTGTTTACATTGGATGATGTATGCGGCAACTCTGGGCATTGACATTTGAGTGTACTGGGGGCTTTGGCTTGTTTCAGGAGATTGTTGCAGATGTCATCCTCACCCCCTAATTTAGGTATGTATGTTCCATGGGGAGGTTACTGCCATTGGCTACTATAGCTGCACACAGATCAGAGGTGGTAGTGTCAACTGTTGTTGCAGTTACATTGCAGTTGTTGTTTTGGCTAGAAGATTGCTGATAGGGCCCTAGTTAATGTAGGAGATATGTTGGCTGACGAGTGCCAGGATGTAAGTTTGACGTAGTGGCCTTCCCTCCTGTCGAGGCTTTCCCTTTGCTCCATTGTTGGCATGACAGCATGCCCCCATGGGACTTTTGTTGGTGTCGTGTAATGTTGTGCCCCAGCTTTTGTCTGCAGGCCATGCCCCCCTGCGGTACTCCTTTACCCATGCCACTCCATGTATATGATGACTTACATGCAATGTGTAGTAGGTATTCCCCCCCCTGCTCACAGTTGACATTATTGCATTATGATTCCCCATGCGACTTACCCTGCATGTGCGTTGTCTCGTGGTAGTCTGCGCTGTCCTGTCCTTGAATCCCTGTGACGATCTCCACAGGGATGACGGCTGCAACCATCTCCTCCATGTGGTCCAGGGCCTCCTGGTGTGCTGGACTCCCACCTCCAGTCTGCAGTGCTGCCTTCCTGTTCCTGGCCATTTTTTTCTTTGTCCTACGTTTGCAGTCATGCCAGCGTTTCTTACACTCGGTGACTGTCCTGCGTACTTCTGCCACACTGTTGATCTTGTCAACAATTTGTTGCCATATGGCCTCTCTCCTACTGATTGGCAACTTAGAGGTGATAAACAGTTGGTGCTGGTGTTCCATCACCTCTTTAACCAGGATTTCCTGCTCCTCTGCACTGAAGCAACACTTTCTTTTTTTTCTATATATGTCCTGGTTCTTGTATGGATCGTCCTGGCTGGTTCCTGGTCTGTTTTCATCTTCCTGGGGTCTGTAGTGGCATCTGGGATCCATTTTGGCTCTCCTCTGGTGCACTTGCAGTGTTTGCGGGTTTTTTAGATGCTATTGCGTAAAAAAAAAACAGCGCATATCCGGGTTGCGGTGTCGTAAATCGACCCACAGTCATTTACGCCGCGTTAACGTTCTTTTCCTTTACGACTTGACACCGCGATGTGCGTAAAAAAAAATTACTCCCACCTGTTGATTGCGCCGCAGTGCGTCAAAGTATAAATACGGCGCTACGAAATGGCGTTAGCCGGCGGTAACATTTTTGACGTAAAACTGCGGCGGCGCAGTTTTGCGTCAAAAAGTATAAATATGGCCCATAGTTTTTAGGGGTCAAGTAGTCTCAAAAAGACAGGAAATAACTCCTCAGAGCAACCCTTCCACCATTTTCCAAATGTGTGGCTATATAGAGGAAGAAGAGACATACATAGAAATTAGATAAATAGTAATGGTTTTTAATCCTTTTATGTATACACCAAACAATGTTTATGATTGGAGTATGAAAAAGAAATAATGTTTATCACCTCTGTTTTAGACACATTTTCACCTTATTTCTTTGTTTTGGCAATCACTTGTGGTACATTTGCAGAAAGTTGAAGATTTGAGAAGAGCATATCAACAGGGACATCTTCCTTTGGTGCAGGTTTTGCAAGTACGTATACATGTAAGTACAGTGGGTAGAGTCTTTAGAACTTTCATAGGTTTTAGCACCCCCTCAATATCTTACCAACCAAATTCACACTAATCTTTCTGTACGTATGCATAATCCAAAACATCTTCTGGTTAAGTAGAGCGCTCTTTTAATGTGTCCATGCACAGAATATGACATCGGTGGAAGGTTACTTAGGGACACTGATCTTTTGAACACACTGTGTTGAAGATTGTCAAATGTGTGACAGTAAAAATTTATTTTCCACACACGCACAAGGTATTTTTCTATGTCTTTAAAGTCACATTCCTCTTCTGTCTCAGCAAATCCATTGAGAAACTCCATGGCAGTCTTACTGCCCCAGACCCAGCGGTAAAGACCGCTACATCACAAGTTGTGGTGTTTGGCAGATGCCAAACCTCCAAAATGCCACCTGGCCCGCTGGTGCCGTCGCACCACAGCAGCCGGTGGTGAGCACCTCCCTGTCGGCAGGCCTGCCGGGTGGATTACAAGGCTGCAGACCACCAGGCTTTCCGTGGCGGTCAACCTATTCTTGTCATTGGCACACACACCCCCACACGGCCACACACATGCAGACACCCCGCACTCATCCACACAACTACAAACACTCCCCACCCCTTCACGCATGCATGCATCACATACACACCCCTTGGCATACACATACATTCACACAGACACCCCCACGCACTCGCATACAAGCAGACACACACACCCATTCACCCGCATACATGCAAACACACACACCCATTCATGCACACATACATACACACAAATATTCACATTCAATCACATACACGCATGCACGCATCAACTCCCTCTCCACATACTCACACACACAGACACACACATACAGACACCCCTTGCACCGCATACATACACCTACAAACACCCCCCAACTGTACACATCCATTTACACACCCGCACTCACACCTACGCACCCCCTTCATCCGCACACTTGCACAAAGACACCCCTATTCACTCGCTAACAAACACACACTCATACACTCCCAATCGCAAACATACACGCACACACCACACATACATGCACCCAACACTCCCCACCCCCCTTTCAGACGATTACTTACTTTATCTGTCGAGGAGGTCGTCCGGGAAAGGATGGGTCATGGGGGTCTTGCATCGTCAGCACCACCACGCCAGTAAGACTTCACCATTCACTAAGCTGTATTACGGCTCGTAATACAGCGGGCGGAGTCCTGCTGGTGTGGCGATGCTAGTGATGCAAACGTCTCTTCTGAGTCAGACTTCCGCATCCCCCAATGACTCCTAATATGGCTACAGCTGCTTCGGCGTTCTTTCAAAAGGACCACCGAAGTCAAACTGAGGGCCTAAGGGGGTCATTCCGACCCTGGCGGTTGACTACCGCCAGGGCCGGGGACCGCGGATACACCGCCAACAGGCTGGCGGTGCATCCATGGGCATTCTGACCGTGGCGGTACAGCCGCGGTCAGAAACAGGAAACCGGCGGTGTCCCGCCGGTTTCCCGCTGCCCTAGGGAATCCTCCACGGCGGCGCGGCTTGCAGCGCCGCCATGGGGATTCCGACCCCCTTACCGCCATCCTGTACCTGGCGGTTTTCACCGCCAGGAACAGGATGGCGGTAACGGGTGTCGTGGGGCCCCTGGGGGCCCCACTAAGATTTTCAGTGTCTGCCAAGCAGACACTGAAAATCGCGACGGGTGCCACTGCACCCGTCGCACGCCTTCAACTCCGCCGGCTCCATTCGGAGCCGGCTTCCTCGTTGAAGGCGCTTTCCCGCTGGGCTGGCGGGCGGCCTTCTGGCGGTCGCCCGCCAGCCCAGCGGGAAAGCCAGAATGGCCGCCGCGGTCATTTGACCGCGGTGCGGTCATTCGGCGGCTCCCGCCGGCCCTGCGGTTACCGCAGCCGGCGGGAGTCAGAATGACCCCCTAAGTGTCTTTTCTCACCTGATTCATAAGGTATTCATAACTCTCACAATCCTTGACTTATGAACATTGCCACACATCTAAGTAGCACAGTAAAAACATCTGTCTCATTTGACAGAACAACGCGAAGGTTGCTTTCCTACAATTTGCTGTTTAGTTTTGGAACAATAGGGCCCGTACCTTTTAAATATATATCTCTGCAGGCACCAACACCTCATTGGCAATCATCCCACTTGCAATATTTAACAATTCAGTGTTTACTGAACAATCAGCAATGTTTTGGTGAGTTACCATTTCCAAGTTCATCTTTTTCGATGTTGATGACCATCATTTATCAAGTTGCACAGGTATAGGTGTTGAATTTTTGATGTTGACAAGGTCAATTGTTCCACTTGTAGACATTTGTCTGTTTCTCTCACAGTCACAGATAGTTAAAGATAACTGTCAAAGACAATGTGCAGTTTTTGCAAGGCGCCACTGACTGATATCTGTAGAACAGTCCAAATGACCTCTCCAAAGTTTTGCAAGGATGAAATCTTAACCATTCACAATTGTGACACATAGTCCACAGTCCACAGCAGTTTTCAATGAGGACACCTTTTCGAATTGTAATTCTTCAGGTATAAGTTTTTTTTCAAGCTCTTGAATGAGTTTGTGTTTCACTGGTTTTGTTGCAGCATCTCCATCAAATAATGAGTTTGTTGGAAGAAGATCATGCAACAGAATGTCCTTGATGAATTCACCCCTTTCATTTGCTACATCCATATCAATATGTGCTTGTCAAAGTTGTTTTTTGTAAGGTGTTTTGTAGTGGATGGTTGGCCAAAACTCTTTCTTTGGCAATTAAAGTGAAGAAATGTAGTTTTAGTGATTATGTCAAAACAGCTTTTTCGCTTTGAACACAAATCTGACGCTACAGTCTTGACCTGCAGCTCCTAATCCCCTGAATGAGGTGCACCATGACTTCACACTTCTGAGATAATATATGCAAAACCTAATCTGTCATTCTTGTCCCAGAATGCATTCCATTGTTTCTATGGTCTCAGATGTGATGAGCTTAACTTGTAACAAATGAACATAATGAGTTCCGCCTAAAACTCACTGGACAGTTTTGCTTCCAAAGATTTCAGCCTCAATAAGTGCATTGTCTATGTCACATCTACTGAGATAACTTCCTGCACACTGCAACACAATTTTTGCCATGTGGAAAATGCTCATCATTGGACAAAGATAATTCAGTTCTACTGGATTGCTCATAAAAATATCAGCTACAATAAGGAAAGTAGCTTCATCACACTAAATTGGCAGGATAGGCTGGTCTTCAAGCGGAGTATGCACATTTTGGAAAAGTTTTAGAGCTGTGTATCTTGTTATGTAGTTTCTGACTGGAGATGATATTACTGGTAAAACCCCAACCTTCCTCAGTGGAATGGTATTCTGGGAGATCAGAGCATGAATTCCAGCCCACGGAGGAACTGGCTTTCCTACATCCACACGAATAAGCAGTATATTAAAGTCAGTTAAATCAGCTTTGAAGACCGCAGCATCAGGTAGAAGAAAATCCATGTCCTCAGCCACTTTGAAATTTTCTGGTAGACTGGGACGTGTTGATGGCTTTTAGTGATTTTGCACACGTTGGCAAGGCAGTTGAGTTTTAAGTTTGCAGCTTCGTTTGTTTATGCTGGCAGCTGACACAGCTTCTTTTCCAGCAGCCACTTCATTGCTACAGCCTTGAAAAGTACCATGGCAGTATCATGCGTGCTGGATGTTCCAGACAAAGAAGAGCTGTCTTCAAAATCTAAATTATCAAGAGCAGCAATTGTTAATCCTTTCTGTGTAAAGTGACTTGCAAGTGGTGTGCTGTTGGATTCACAAAATTTTACAGCATGAGCTGCTAACAAGTTCGTGCTCCGTACTATGTCATTATAACTTGTTGATACACCAATCCTATTCATTGAAGTAATTAGCTGTCTTCTGCACTTGTCATAGATTGCGTGGGCAGTCATCATGTGCAGAGTTTCCTTTTTGCCATGATGTAATTCATAAAACATGATTTGGAAAAGACAGTACATTTCCACAGCATAAGCCTGTAGGTTCAAGGGATTGTCTTCGACTTCTTCGCTTATACCTTCAAAGCTATCATCAATGTTGTCAGCTTCTGTTGCGAAATCAAAAACTTTAGTGCTTCATTTACTAAGAAGTGGTAGAATGCAGCGCTGTGCCAAATTTGGCAGGGATGGGCTGCATCACTTCAGAAACACAGGGATGCACAGTATTTAAAACAATAAAGCGCACAGCTGTGTTTTCCTTAGTGCTGGCGCTTAAATTAGCTGACTAGCACCAATGCAGACACCCTGGCATCATAGTGCAGGGGTGCCTGCGTTGTAGGGAATGATTGTTTGTGTGCAGGAAGGGACACCTTCCTGCACATAATCAATAGTGGTGATTTTCAAGTCCTATTTATGCTGCACAATGCAGCACACATATGAGTAGCAAATCGTCATTATTTAATGATTGTTTATGTGCAGGAAGGAACACCATCCTACATAAATGATCATCAATGGTGTTTTCCTCATTCTATGTTTGCAAAATGCAGCACACATTGGAAAAACAAAAAAGAGGAGAAATAAAAGTATTTCTCCTTGTTGCGCCATGCTAATGCCACCTGGTGGTGGTGCTAGTGTTAGTGCTGTCTCAGGTTTAGGAATCCTTGTAAATCTGGGGGCAGCATCAAAATGCAATTGGTGTTGCAGTGGAACAGCAACACACACTGCACGCCTCTTTCATGCAAAGTGATGCGTGTAAAGGGGCCATATTTACAAAGCGGTGTAAAGCCACAAAAAATTGGCTTAATGCTGCTTTGTAAATATGGGGCAGGGAACTGCATCACCGGAACGTCAGTAAAAGTGTTGTTCCGGTGGCGCAATGCCTTTGTAAATGAGGGCCTGAGTGTATAACAGTTTTCTTTGCTGATATTAAACAATGATGTAAAAAATGTTAATACAACATCAGGCATTCTTCTCGACTGACAAAAACGAATTCTGCCATTGCACATTGTCACCAACAAAATCTTAATTTCATTATTATGGATCAACACAATTTCCTCAATGTTGACAATTATTTATCTGATCTCAATGAGTGTGAACCCATAGCCAGCACTCTAGAGTGGATTTAAAATTTAATTAGCTTTTTCAAATAGTGCAAACTTAACTGAAAACCGGCGCTTACAGTGCTTCTGGGAGCTCATTGTACATTCATATTTTTGATAGTATGCATGCAGTTCAGGTGGGCATACAAATCTGCTGCAAATACATTCGCCTCACTGTTTAAATCAGCTACTGGACTGAAAACTTCACCTGGGAAGAAACTAGCTGAAGATAAAAACATTTCTACTTTTTGAGACTCACATACTTTGTTCTTTCGTCAACCCCTTTGGCACTTGTTCTGGCTGAACCACAGACAACACATTGAAGATTCTCTGCTTTTTGATCAGTTGTTGGCAGTGGATGAGGGGTAGCCATCATTCTTCTAAGTAGATATACATTGGGTTTGTTGTCATCGCTTTCTCAGAAGACTCAGATTCTTGTTGTGATTACTAGTTTCTGCTATTTTTTGACAATTTTTTTCCAAACTTTTTTCCATTGTATATGACCTGTAGCACTTGTTGTTACAATGATAAAATATTTGATCCTCTTCACCCATCAGTTTCAATCTTTTGTCAACTTCGTTATACTGTATTTCTGCAGCATCTCGAACTCTCTTCTGTCCAGCCGCAGTTGATGTTAACTTTTCTTTCGGATTAGTTTGGCATATAACACATTTTTCTTTGTTGAAGGAGTCATCAGATTTTGTAGTTAGCAACACTCTATCAGGAGGTAAAGATCCTTATGTTTATGAATTAGAATTAATGGAAAACCTGAAACAAAAAACAATATTAAAATAAATTACTTAAACATGACATAAACACATAATTATAGACCCGCCATTTTGGAAAATGACAGAAGGGTTGCTCTGAGGAGTTATTTTCTGTCTCTTTAAGACTACTTGACTCCCAATACCTATGCTTTGACACCCAAATGAAGTATTTGGTCTCATGGTTCCCAAAATATTGCATCAAGACTGCAATGCATCTTCCATTTTTAAAAATGTCATCCAGTAAAAAAATCAGCCCGGATTAGCAATGTATACCCAAGCTAAATTACTTCTCTAATGATACAAAAACACAATGAAAATCTCTGGACAACAAGTTTATTTACGGGGGTATATCAAGAGGCCAGGACTAGTATCCCCTTATTGAGTTTTAGTTCTATAATCAAAACACATTCTTAGTTCACTTCATTGTGAGGAACAATAAGCGAGGGGAAGAAGCAGACGACTGTGAGTACCAAATGAACACATTAGCTGTTAGCCAGATTTTCCTGCAAATACTGCTTAAGGTTGTGGTAGCATTTACAAAACTATCAAAAATGTGCAAATTTGTGTGAAAATTATTTTTCATAATTTGAGTTTTTTATAATGCATCAAGACATAACTGATGTACTAATGATTTTGGAACTAAATGTAATTTCCGTAGTCATTTAGAAGAGTAGATAATGAGGCAAATAGTTATTTAACATTTTGTGTGTGATACACCATTATTTCTAATAATTTCTGTTGTAGTTGTAGTCAACTTGCTCTTACTCATTCCCCCTCTCATTCAGTGCTCATTCCCCCTCACATTCAGTGACCCGCTGTAGTCATCTGTACCCTTGTTTCCACAGAACACCAAGTGAATGACGAAAATGTAATGGTCATGTACAACATTATTAGAAAAACTATTGTGAAAGAAGCTACCATGTGCCCAAAAGTATAATTTTCAAGGATGTCCACTGGAAGTGTTGATGTAGATGTGTAGAATCTATGATCCATTGTTAGAGGGATGTTTTATTTTGTGCTGATCATCTCTGAAGGGTGGTTGCTAAGGGAGAAGACGAATGATTTCTCCTACCTTAAGAAATGAGTTAGTGTTAATGTATTTTCATTCTGTAAATGTTCCTGATTTGCCAGAGCAACCCTAACTATGATCATATCATGCTGCATTTGAAGAATTTTATTTTAGATAGTGTTATTTGTGTATAAAAGTTATTGGACTTTAGCTGTTCAAGTTTAGTCTGGGCTTAGTTATCGATCAGGGTTGGCTTATGTGGGATTTTGCAGTTGTCATTAAGACTGCTGTAACAGAAGACCTTATTTTCTTATGCCCATTTGCCTTAGATTTTCTGTGTAATTTATCTATTCTCTTTAGTAGTCAGACACTTTGAAAGCATTCTTGAATTTTGTTAACTAGAGATTCATATTTTTTATGGATTTTAATTTATTTTGTAATTCTGTATTGTGAGCATTTATGGTTTTTCATGCATATTTTCTCTGTACCACATTTAACTTTTCCTGTAATACAAATCCACCTTTTGCCTTATTTGTGGCCTAGAACTCAGGCCCATATTTATACTTTTTGAAGCTAAACTGCGCTAACGCAGTTTAGCGTCAAAAAGTTTTGCGCCGGCTAACGCCATTCTGAAGCGCCATGCGGGCGCCGTATTTATTGAATGGCGTTAGCCGGCGCAAGCAGACCGGCGCTGCCTGGTGTGCGCGAGAAAAACGACGTACACCAGGCAGCGCCGGCGTAGGGGGAAAATGGCGCATGGGCGTCTTAAAATGGGGCAAGTCAGGTTACGTCGAAAAAATCGTCGTAACCCGACTTGCGCCATTTATTTTCGACGCCCATCCCCCATCAACATGACTCCTATCATTGTAAAGATAGGAGTCATGCCCCCTTGCCCAATGGCCATGCCCAGGGGACTTCTGTCCCCTGGGCATGGTCATTGGGCATAGTGGCATGTAGGGGGGCACAAATCAGGCCCCCCTATGCCAAAAAAAATTATAAAAAAAAAAAAAAAAAATACTTACCTGAATGTCCCTGGGGTGGGTCCCTCCAGCCTTGGGTGTCCTCCTGGGGTGGGCAAGGGTGGCAGGGGGGGTCCCTGGGGGCAGGGGAGGGCACTCTGGGCTCATTTTGAGCCCACTTGTCCCTTAACGCCATGCCTGACCCAGGCGTTAAAAAGCGGCGCAAATGCGCCGTTTTTAGCCACGCCCACTCCCGGGCGTCTCTTTTGCCCGGGAGTATAAATACCACGTAAAGGCCTGGGAGTCATTTTTTAGACGGAAACGCCTCCCTTGCATATCATTAACGCAAGGAAGGGGTTCACGCTAAAAAATGACGCACATTCCGGGAACTTTGGCGCTATTCGCCTCTAACGCCATAGTATAAATATGGCGTTAGTTGGCGTTAGTTTAGCGTCGAATTTGCGTCGAAAAAAACGACGCAAATTCGGCGCAAACGGAGTATAAATACGGCCCTCAGTTCTTTACGCTTCCAATATTCATTTCTGTTTTAATTCTGCTAAATTATGTTATTCTGATGGGGAGTCCAGTCTCTAACCGCTAGATCAATTGGAGAGGCGTGAGCCGAATAATTTAGGTACAATTTTGGGATTTTCAAATATTGGGATTCAGGTGGTTAATGGGGTTCGTCTTTCACAGATTATGTAGCAGGAAATGGATGGCATTACACCACCTTTTCTTTAAGAGATCTCAAAAAGAATTTTAGAAATGTTTTGACATAGGCACTTGAAACAAAAGAGAGATGAGTTTGGGATTTTTTCAAACTTTTTTGGTGCTGGAACCTACTGTGGGGAGACATGCTGTACTACTGTGCGGTCCTGAATGAATTAGAGTAGATAAACTTTGAAAGTGTGAGTCTGTAAGGATGGATTTCTGTTTTGTGGTGAATTGTTTGGTTATGTGATGATTGTGGCTTCAATTTGTGGGTTGATTACCATTATGATGTTGTATAATTTGTATTTGTGACACCATGTGATGTTATTTTGTTATAGAAGAAAATCGAGTTGGTTATGGAATTTCATCATAAATCCATGTGTTCAAAATATTAATATTATTACGTTGCCTGTAATGTGGTATGTACAGCAAAGTGCCACTTACACATCGAGAGGGATCTATATTAATGCATTTTCATTGTATTATGTTTAGAAGAATAACTTGGGCTACTGTACTAATCTTGAATTTACGGGGTAAAGTATATTAACTTACAGGGAGATTTCTGCTGAACAGAGAGCTGCCTAGCGAGGAACTTTGAAGGTAGAGTGGAGTTTTAAATCTAATTTTCTGATTCTGTCTTTCTTCAACTTGCATGAAATCAATCTTTTATTGTTGAGCATGTATTTCATTTATGATACTTGTCTTAATTTCCTTTTTAGGGTAAAAAGACAGGAGGTCTATTGATTTTAAAGATTTCGTGTGGTTTTTGAAGTTGGTTCTGTTCACAGAGAAACTGCACTAGGATTGGCTGATCACCTAGGGGAGCTTCGCAGGGATTAGTGCAATATCATCACTAGCAGTGCTTTGATTGGCTGTTTGTTACTATAGGATAGGGTGAGCTTTGACATAGCTCTGCTGTTATTGGCTGTTGTTCACTAAGCTCATTGCAGCATTGTTTTGATTTCTGAGTTGCTCTAAGTGTGAGAAAGTGCAAATATGGGTGGAGTAGTGACAAAACTTACATCTAAGAAAAAGGATAAGCTTAAGGATGGTCAGAAAATACCAAAAGCATGCACCTCAGCATTTGAACGGGTAGAAGAGACTTGGCATTACATGTATCTCTGGATACCTGAATGGAATAAGTACACAGCACACAATGAGAAATTACAATCCCCTATGGAGGGTGTCGTAGGACTCTTACCATGGAGGTAAGACTGATATTTTTCGGGCGGCAACACCACCATGTGTGGGGGACTGAGTCATTCTCTCACTGCTTGGAGGCTGTCAGCCTAACTATTTTGGTTAGGAAGCAGCATCTCACCAAAAACTAGAAATTATAGGTGATTTGTGGCAGCCTAGCAGACATGACAATCTAGCTCCTCAAGGAAGTAGTGGTTGATAGATCCTGCCCCTTTCCCTCATTTTACAAGTCTCATACAAGCAAAGGCAGACAAAGAGATGCAGGACAGTTTTCAATGCATTTATTGAAAAGACTGCATTATATGATAAAAAGACATGAGCTGCGATTGTGAGGAGGATGAATCATATCACAGTTAGAATTGTGACCATTAGTGAAAAAACAGATAAACAATCACAACATCATGGAATAAACATGGGTCTAAGAATTCTGACCTAAACCCTTAGCATCTACGTGAGAGGATAGCAGTGATAGACCTTTCTGCCCACATTAGTCCATGGAAGGAGTCTGCGCTTTGATACCTAAGAACAGGGGTCTGCTGGCCGTCTCCTCAGTTGGCTGTAGAGACAAATACTGGTTCAGCAAAGCAAAGCTGCAAAGTGACACACACAATAGGATTGCCCCTCTAGCTAGAATGATCTCTCTAACCTCCTGTGTGTTGTTTTTATAACAAAACGTGTTAAGTTCTGAGAACAGGCCTAACGTGATAATGTGTCTAAATGTTGAAGGCTGGCTCTGCGCTCTTGTGGTGGCAATACTAGATAAACTATCATGAAAAGCCTTGAGCAGAGGCACAGAATGAACTGTCATGCAAAGGAACTAACAACTGTAAAAAAGCAATTAATTAGAAAATAAAACATCCCTGCTAGAAGCAAGCCATGCTAAAATGAATTAAAATGAATAAATGGAATAACTGTGTAAAAGGGCGCAGGCCAAAGGCCCAAGCTAAAATAAATGTGTCCAAGCAAGGGCACCTTTAATTTTAAGAAATTAGGGGTCATATTTACACCACACAGTACAGCGCAACTTTTCTTGCGCCCCTTAGCGCCTCCCTACCTCCACCATGTGTGTGACGTATTTAAAATACAACGCACAATGGCGCAAAGTAGGGGGCAACAGCGTCATTTTTTTATGCTATTGCTGTACTCTGCAGGAGTAGCACCAAAATGTTGGCACTACTCCTGCAGAGTACATAGGTTACCATTGTAATCAGTGGCATGCCCCCTTTTAACGCCTGTTCTGAGCAGGCGTTAAAAGTTCAGAAAAAATTACTAACGGGGAACGCCCCACTGGTATACATTAAGCCTGGTAAATATGGTGCAGCGTTTTTGGCCTTCTAATGCCGAAACACAAAAAATTACACTAATGTGGTGTTGGAAAGGCACTAGGGTCTCGTAAATATGCTCCTAGATTTCTTGAGAGAGACCAGATATAATATGAAACCAATGGCTACAGCTACTCACTTTGAAACTCTCAATAAATGGGATTGCATGAAACAGAGAAAGAAAGAGAAAAGAAGGATATATCACTTAACAAGTCCTTCAGGGGCTGGTTAGAAGCCAAAATAGATGGCGAGGAGAATGTATGGAGAATGGGTACACTGGAAAGTGAAAAAACATATCCAGCTACAGTGACAGAGACAGAGCAGCCAAAATGGATAAGGCAAAAGAGAATGAAGGAGATGAAGAGTGCATAGATGATGATGATAAGTTATTTAATGAACTATTGATTTCGAGACCTCCTCTGCATACAGACAAACTATCAGAACCAACTCAGACTATTGTAGGAGTTGGTAGATGGAGAGATACCGTGGCAGTACAAGCTTCTACTGGAGTATACCAAGCGCCCCAAGTACACTGGTAGAAATCCTGATTACCCTGGCGATGCCTAGCAAAAGGGGGACAGAGCAGGTCATTACTATAGTGGTAGTGGAGATTAGTTTTGAGAATGGTAAAATGGAATTTGGAGAAATGCTTCAGGGTAATGTGGATTTAAACACAGTACTGACCTATAATGCTGATGAGATGAGATATTTGATCAATGAAGCAGCCAAGCATGCTAAAGAAGTGCATGAAAATCTGGAAGAAATGGATGGTGAATTTGATGCTGATAACTGATTATATCGTTTTAGACTATTGCAAGGTTCTGGCAGATGTGGTAAAATCTGTCTTTTGCCAAGTGGCTGCAGCTATAAATTATTACAGAGACACATCATTTCATAATCTGAAGGCAGGAGATTTTGGGCCTTATTTAGATCTTGGGAGTAATGGTCCCACTGTCAGTTTTTTGATGGATTCCCCGTCCGCCTACTAGGCGATCCGCCCACTCTTTTTAGATCCTGGCGGGTCGAAGGGCAAAAGACCATTGGAGTGCCGCTAACTCTACCAGGTATGTTCAGCAGACCACCAGTTTCTCCACCGAGCCAATCATGATGTGCCTTTCCACTGATGTGCCTGTGGTGGGGAAACCTCCACACAAGTTGGGGGTTTCAAAGGGATATGAGGCAGAAACTCACAATTTCTCACTTTTCTACTTCCTTTTCTGCCATGGACCCGATCTTACAAATACTGCCTCTGCTGCTGCTGCTTGATGACCAACAAAATAAACACTGTTGTGCCCAGGATTGAAGATAAGCTCCACTTTCACCTGTACTCTTCTGCCTTGTCTGTTAAGATTTGCACTGGACTTGTGCACTTTTAAAACTCTCTTACAAGCAAAAGCATACCAATGTGCAATGCATTTGTTTATCATGTTGACGTTTAAGAAATTTCAAGAAACATACCTGCATGACATTGTATTCCTAAATGTGGTGCAAGCTCCCTTCAAACAAATGGAAACATGCAAAAAGGATATCAATCAAAATTACAAACATCGCCATGCAGTTTTGTTTAAATGCATTTAAAAAAAAAAAAAATCAAAACATATGCATTACACATCATTGAGATAAGTGGAAAGTAACATGATGTAGACATTACACTTGACAGGGTGCAACCTTTACCCTGTTAACTACCTGTCAAATAAATATCAGCCCAAATTTGAATCATTCAACATACTCATCCATGTAACATTTCACCTTATCTACTCCAAGTCATGTATTGGATTCAAATTAAAAAGTCTCATTATTTTTTAAGGTGTGATGCATATGTGTTTATTTTAATCAGTAATCTAGGAGAAATAAACACACATGTAGTAACACTTAAAAAAATAATTTCAGAAATCTAATTGCAAGTGTCCATTATAATGATGAATGGCTGAACCTAACTACAAATGACCATCACATACTATTTTAACCAGTGTATGCACTTAACAAAGTAACCATCAAAAGTGATGTTGTTTTTCTTGCCATATTGTTAAATAAAAAAAGGTACTTCACATTTTAGTCAGAAACATTGCTAGGAATCAAACAATTGCCAAGGAAATATTAATGTGAGGACAAACTTGGTGAAATCAAAATAGTGGTTTATTAAACCAATGAGATACATCTCTCAAATTAACTTTGACAACAAATAAAACATCATTTGTAAAGAATGTCAAGTTCACTGTTGTGCTTTAACACTAAGCTTGCCTCCTAAACAACTGCCAAGGGGAGCCTCTTCGGGACGGGGCATCCTCAGGACGGGGCACAGAGCAGGCACATCATTGATCTTTCTTGTGAGGGTAGGTTTGGGAGGGGTGATCGTGATTTTTCCAGGGCTGTTTTCAGGTTTGAGAGGGGTAGTTTTGGCTTTGGGATGGGTACTTTTGGGTATTGGGGGGGTGGTTTGGGGTTTGGCAGGGGTGGCTTTGTGTTTAAGAGGGGTTTGGGATTTGGAAGGGGTCAAGGCAAAGGCAAATAAAACATCTTTATGGAGAAAAAGGGCATGATGGTCAGAAGGGAGGTGGGATTGGGAGTTAGAGGGAGTGGCAGTGGGTGATGTGTGTGTGTTTGTTTGAGATTACAGTTGCCTGTGGGTCTGATGTATGTTGTGTATGTTTGTGTTTGTGTTTCTTTAACCTTGGTGTATGTTGTTCGGGTGAGTGTGGGCGTTTGTGTTTTGTGAGTGTTAGTTCTAATGTATGCATGTGTGTGTATGAGTGTGCCGTTGAGGTGCTGGGTATGGTTGTGGTACTTGTTGATGTGGTGGCGCATGTATGTTGTGACACGGCCACTCATGGCCTGAAATGCAGGTTGTCTGCAGGGGTGATGACTATTCCCCCGACTTCCTGAGACACCTCTTGGTGCTGCTGATTGAACCAGGAGTACCACCAGGTGTCCCAAAAAGGAAGGGAATTTAGAAGAGAAAGAAAACACTGCAATCCTTGTTACCAGGTCCAGCCAGGTGTCCGGGTTTTTTGGTAATGGAAGATTGCCAGTGTAACCTTTGGGGGAATGCTTCTCTAGATGCTTTTCTGAGATGGACAAGAAGAAGCAGAATATAAGCGCAGCTATGGGCCACAGGAAGACTGTCAGCACAAACAACATACATTAGAACATGCACTGATCACTTTTGTAATGAACACATCCCACCCAGTAATCTCAGTGCATTCACCTGGTAATCTCAGCAACTCTTAAAAACTGAATGTCCAAAAACTGTTTACGTAGTTCACCAAGTCTCTTGTGTTGATCTGACACTTTCTAAATAATTGGGATAATAATCCACTGCACAAACGAGTAACACATCACAATTTAGTGAAATAACAAACATCAGGTATTCTCAGTATAGGACTGCAAAAAAGTACTTGCATATACAGAAACCAAAAAACAATCAGAAGTCCATGGTGACACACGTCATACTCACAAAATAAATCTTGTCAAGGCCTCCAGGTTAATAATGTAAAGTTATCCTTATCAAGGCCCCTGTGATTTAAAAGAGGCCTTCAAAGTAGAAAGTCACAAAAGAAGGCTTGCATGAGTTAAGTTTCAAAGTTTTCACCAACATGAAACAAAAGATAAATCCCACAAAGTTTCTGCTCATCTGGGTCTCCGGTGAAGCTTCTGAAGGTCAGCAGGAGGGGTTGGAGGGAATTCCAGAGCTCTGAAGGCCTTCCCAGCAAGACTGGGAAGATAGCCAAGCAACGTCATGCATGAGGCAAGAGTATTTTTAGCCCTCATGACTCCTGCTTGAAAGCACAAGGCTTGAGGTTGCTTGGTAACTGGTAAACAACAAGTGTTCAAGGCACGGGGTACTTGACAAAACCATATGGGTGAAACAAAATAAACAAACATTGGTAATAGCAAATATGTAAATATAGCCTTGGCACAGAGTGCAACAAGCATTAGCAAAGTCAAGTAAATTTAGAACAAGTATTGGCAAAAACTAGCATGTATTCACAGTTGTACAGTAACATTACAGACAGTCTTGTGGTGCAATATGCATATGGTTAAAACAACATCCCTGAAGATGCTGGCCGATCAGGCAGAGTTGTGGGGTGATGTCAGGGCCCTGATAATGTATGTGTGGTAATAGGTGTGGCATCTGAGGGTGTGTTGATGGTTGTGAATGTGGGTGTGGTGGTGTGGGGTCTGTAGGTGTGCTGGTGGTGGTGGCGGCAGTGTTGGTTGTGCATGTGGGTGTGGTGGTGGGGGTGTCTGTAGGTGTTCTGATGGGGGTGTCTGTGGATATGCTCTTGGTGGTGGTGCATGTGGGTGTAGGTGTGGTGGTGGGTGTGGAGTCTGTGGGTGTGCTGGTGGTGGTTGTGCATGTGGATGTGGTGGTGGGGAGTTTCAGTGGGTGTGCTGGTGGGGGATGGCTGTGGGTATGCTGGTGGTACATGTGGGTGTGGTGGTGGGTGTTGTGTCTGTGGGTATGCTGGTGGTGGTGGTACAGATGGTTGTGGGTGTGGTGGTGGGTGTGAAGTCTGTGGGTGTGCTGGTTGTGCATGTGGGTGTGGCGTTGGGTGTGGTGTCTGTGGGTATGGTGGTAGGTGCGGTGTCTGTGGGTGTGTTGGTGGTTGTACATGTGGGTGTGATGGTGGGGTGTCTGTGGGTGTACTGGTGGTGGTGTTGGTTGTGCATGTGGGTTTGCTGGTGGGGGTAACTGTGGGCATGCAGGTGGTAGTGGCACATGTGGTAAGGGTGTGCTGATGGGTGTGGAGTCTATGGGTGTGCTGATGGTGGCTGTGCATGTGGGTGTGCTAGTGGTATCTGTGGGTGTGCTGGTGGTGGTGCATGTGGATGTATCTGTGGGTATGCTGGTGGCACATGTGGTATGGGTGTGCTGATGGGTGTGGAGTCTATGGGTGTGCTGGTGGTGGCTGTGCATGTGGGTGTGCTGGTGGTATCTGTGGGTGTGCTGGTGGTGGTGCATGTGGATGTATCTGTTGGTATGCTGGTGGTGGTGGTACATGTGGGTGTGGAGGTGAGGTATCTGTGGGTGTGCTGATGGTGGAGGTGGTGGAGCGTGTGGGTATGGTATCTGTATGTTGTGGTGTGTATGTGTTTATGTGTGGGTATACTGCTTGTGTGTGTTGAAGTGGGTGCGTACAAAGGATTGAGTGTGCTTGGGACAGGGCTTGGAATAAGATATTGGGGATGGTGAATGGGTGGGGCACAAGGCTGGGATGGTTGGAAGCTGTGGTCAATGAGGAGGCTAGACCTTGAAATGACCTCTGTAGGCACTGTAAATACCTTGCAGGTATGCTACCATTTGTTGCATATGGCAACTAAGCCCCTGGACAGCATTCAGGAGTGCAGTCTGGCCAACAGAGATGTTCCATAGGAATTCAATGCCACCTCACTTAGCGCAGTAGAGGGACATGGACAGGGGGTAAGGTGTCTGCAGCAAAGGAGACACCACCAGGTAGGGCAGGTTTGGCCAACTGGGGGAAGGGAGCAAGCGGTAGGGTGGAGATGGTTCTTGGTGTGGCGGACAAGGATGCAGGTGTAACAGTTGATGTAGGGTCCACCACCACTAGGGACTGGTCACTTGTAGAGACTGCCGAAGAAGATGATGTAGAGCTGGTAGCCTCCAGTCCTGTTCCCTCACCCTCTGTGCCACTGGGTTCCCCGGTGTCGGTGGACTCAGCACATGAATCACAGTGGCCAGCTGTTTCCCCACCTACGTCGTCAATTTAATCTCAGCCTGCGCCTGATGATGCTGAAATGACATGAACTTTGATCACAAAGCATTTTTAAAGTTTTCATATTTTACCTGCTTCAATGCTCTCAAAATTTGGCACTTTATTATCATTATTTCATGCATGTGGAGATCATTATCAGAAAACATTTGGTCTCAGTTTTGTAATTCAACATGATATCCCTATATCATGTATGACTTTGCCCATTATCCATTTATATTTCTCTGCAGGAACTGGTTAACACCTTTGAATGGTTGGGCTTTGTTGTTTAGAATAGTGAACTGAGGTCACCAAAAAGAATATAAACCAAAAATACATTCGTACAGTTTGTTTACAACGCCCAAAAATCTCCATGATTTTCATTCTCAAAAGGTAAAATATAAATCAATTTGTGTCAACAGATACTGCAATGTGGTACCGATATTTGTATAAATTGAATGCCCTTTGTTTGGGCATTTTACAAAGGTAACACTTACTTCGAGTAACTAAAGTATATTTAAAATATACAAAAGATTATATGGATTCTGTATTGAAGTAGCTTATCAATGTATCACACACAATGTAGATACCTATGCTGTTGAAGAAATGAAGAAAAATATTTTGTGGTGGATTGACAAATGACTTCTACAGCATAAGTAAATATATAGGCCTTGATACATTTTTAATCCACTTCAGTTCAGAGCAAAAACCTGTTCACATTTGACTCCTAAATATCTCTAGTTATTTGAAGTCTGTTTTACCATTTTGTAATTATTTGATAGAAGTTGCTGGCTTTCACTTTAGGCAAGAATTGGTACAACATCACAGCAAATATTACATACACTGATTCATATATAATTTTTGATCCAAGATTCACAAGCAATTCACAACATGCTACAGATTACACCTTAATGCATTTCTATATTTTCAAAATGAGTCACGACCAGGGCATGATATTGAGTTTTCCAGATGGGATACTCCAGCAAATATGTGATGTAACTTGCCATCTGCAAAAGCCCCATTCAGTATCCGATTTTTCTCCATCATTAATTTATCATCTGGGCATAAAGGACATTTAAACATGGTTTACAGTATGTGGTACTCTGTCACCAATGTGTACACATTCCTGTCCGTTTCAATTAAGAATGTTTGTCTACCAAATTCATGTTGTTGGAACAGACTGGCCTATCGGCACATCTGTGAAGCAGTAAAGCTTCATGCCAGTCTGCTACTGTTAACATGAACTGACTTCTTGCAATGAAGACATTTTTAGCAAATGTCTTTGCTAAGAAATGTTGCCATTGTATTCATGTTCGTAGTAATTTTTGACCAGATGCTGAATATTGTTTGAACATAATAACAACTCACCATTGTGAAGTCAGAAACATACACTGTATCATAAGTGCATTGTATGTCATGCCATCTGTAAAAGGGCCAACATTAACTACTCGCAGTTGTGACGGAGCATCACACTTTACAGAATCCTCAATTGGGGCCTGTGTGGTACAACTGTCCCCCATAACATAGGCAAAAAACAGGCATCTTTTTGGTCTTAGGCAGGCATGTGTCTGCTCAAAACAGTGCTTTATTTGTGATAAGTAATCTAGGGGCATCCTTTAACACAAATCAATGCACAAAACACATCATTGTTCACCTTATGTAAAACGTACAGCTTCTAGATATCTTCTAGTGCCTTGGATGTGTGTCATCCTTTATATTTATCTCTTAAACCATTGTTGTAAAACAAATTAGCTAAGTGACAATAAGAACTCAATAAACTAACTTACTGCCTTGATGCTGCTGTTGAGCTCTCAACTGCCTATGGAGGTCCAGATAGGCCACCACAAGAATTTGGGCCTTTAAGAGGTCAGGGTGCGGCGCACGCAATTCCTACATTGGGAAGACTGGCTGAGCTGGACTTCAGTTGACTTGCAGGTCCAGTGTTGTAGGTCCTCCCACCTCATACGACAATGAAGGTTGCACCACTTCTAGAACCCCAGGGTCCACACCTTCCTGGTAAAGGCCTCACAGATTTCCTTCTACTGGTGGACGTTGAACTGTATGGATATAAAAAACAAAAACAAATATGTTTTGTGAGGTTTAGTTTGTCTGTACGGCTGTGACACAATTTGCTTTATTTTTGTGACAACATCACTCACAGGCATTACTAAAATGTTAGTACAGATTATGTACCAATATTTCATGTTTCCTAGCAAATACTAATTTGTTGAGTACCCTCAACACTTTCACTGTCCTCATGTTACAAATCCAGGCCACAAACATCATCTAGGTGAGGGGTATGAAAGATATCCTGTAGCTGAGCTGTACAATTCATTGTGAGCTACTGAAGGCTAAACAACTTGTACATTATTAGCACATACCCCCACGCACAGCTACATTGGTTATGCCTAATGTTTCAAGGGCCAAATACTATGGTTTGAAACACATTCAATGAGTAGAGCAGTATCGAAGGGCTGCCAGGTGTGTCCATGATAGCATGGCTTTGGTGATGGATGAACAAGTGTGTGTAGTAAAGGAACATACTTGTGTGTGTAATTGAGAGCCTGTGTCATATGTACTTGCAGCACAGGATATTACTTTCCCCATACGTGCCACCATTTGATGGGTAAAACATACAGATACTCATTTTTCAGAAAATGGGATAAAAATAAAGCACAAAGCGTTATTCTGTCAAGTCCATAACTTGAAAGTTTTTACTTGGACTTAACAATTTTCTCATTTCTACGTATAGCTGTGTTTTCCACTAATACTTATGATACAGTGTCTACTGACCACTGGAAGTAAGGGACATGCAGTTTGTAAATTGAAACCTTGATTTGTGAGTAAATAGAAATGAAAAGTCACCTTATTCTTTTTAGATTACTTTTAATTTAATTATATAGACATTTCAAACATTGTTAAACATTATGGGGTCATTACGACTTTGCTCGAGCCAAACCGCCAATGTACCACTCCATCCGGCAGGGCGGTAACAGCAGCCAGGCTGGAGACTTCGGTCTCCAGGCAGACGGCCGTCACAATCCCACACTCGGGATCATGACCCCACCTACCCCCATGGTTTTTGTGGCAATCTTACCTCAACGAAAAGCATGGAGGTAGGCACTATCAGTGCCAGGGAATTCTTTCCCTGACACTTATAGGGTTCTGCCCCCCTACCCAGATACCTCTCCTGCCCTTCCCCTTCACACATCTATACGTGCAAACATACACACTCATACACACATGCATACCCACATCCACCCATGCATGTATACATACATACTCACACACGCAACACACACTAACATACATTATAGCACTCACTCATCCACAAGACACAACATACACGTACACTCACACCTATTAATTCACACACACATTCCACACGACTCACACCCACATGCATGCATACAAATAGAGACACCCCCACACAGACACCACCCACTCCTGTCGGAGCACCCGACTTACCTGCATGCAGGGGATTTTCCGGCAGGAGACGGGATGTGGCTCTGCTGCCAGTAGCAGGGTCCGCCAGCAGAATTCTGCCAGGCCGTATCATAGGTCATGATATGGTCAGCGGCGTTCTCCTGTCGTAGCGTTGCTGCTGACAGCAGCGCCACCTTACTGCGGTCCACCGCCATGACCATAGCTGGAATTCCGCCAGTCTTCTGGAAGTATTCTGGCGACTGTCATTTTATGGTGGACGGTAGGTAGCCACGGCAACGGTCTTTTGGAGACCGTCGCCGTGGTGGTAGGTGGAATTTTCCGCCAATGTTAAAATGAGGGCCTATGTCTCCTGCCAAATTATTGCATTGACTACACTCCAATCACAACACTTCACTCAGTAACTATAAGGGACAAATTAGCCTTTGTATATAATTTTTTTTTATTTATTTAGAAATACATTTTCCATTCAAACATGAAACTGTTCCTCTTGATTCCCATACAGCTGGCTGTATAGGGACAGGACCTCAGTGGTAAGGAGTTCCAACTGCTAAGGGGAGAAGTTAGGGGCCCTGTCACCTGCTTGCCCGGCACTCTGGCTCCCAGACATCAATAACGGCAGCAAAAGTAGAGGAGGTGTTGTTGGTTGTAGTGTTAGCTGGCAAGTGAACCTTATCCCTAACGCTGTGTACATGTACATGACGTACATGATCCACAACGGAGACAGGCACAACCATTGACTTTCGTGCACTGCCGTCACACACGTTTGCCTATGGATGTGCCCACTGTGAAGTGTTACTTACACCTACTACGCAGTCAACTTCCGACAATGGCTGTCAGATTGCCAATGCCCTGGTGGCAAGGTCAGGGGGCCACCTTTTAGGATGTGAACCAGTGTGTTTTTAAATGTGAAAGGTGTCACCACCACTTAAAATGGTGGTTAGGTTGTTTACCACTGTAAAATGAGGACAACGCTGTCTTTTTAAATATATAACACATTGTAATGTAATGTTTTACTGTTTTTAAAATTGATAGTGACGCAGTGTATTTTATACTTCTGTTGATGGACCGTTAGAAAAAAATGTTAAAAAAGTGTAAATACTATATTTCAATGTATTATTTACACACTATTTCTAAAAAAAGTATCAGATATAAAAAGCTAATTCTAGGTTGCAACATCAATAAAAGATTGGAGTGTATATATATGTCACAAAAACATATGTGAATTTATAATGGTATGAGATGTATGTTGATTATAGAAGCTTTGTATGACCATTCTAAGATAACTTATTTCTTATATGCAGACATACAAACCCAGGGAGAGGTAAAAGATGACAACCTTAAGTGCTCAGACCTTTCCGACCTTGCCACCATGGAAGAAAGGGCCATTATAAAATATTCAGATTGAATAAGCAAATAATCCTGAATTTATGTCATCAGCTGGAGCCAGATCTTCTGACTCACAATAGGAATCCCACAGCAACAACACCAATAGTAAAACTCATGTCAGTATTCCATTATGTGGCCACAGGTTCCTTCCAATACACAAAACTTTCAGTGGTGTGCTACAAGAAGCCCTTGCTTCAATGATGAGACAGATCAACAGCTTCATCAAGTTTGCAGGATATGAGGATTTTGCAAATGTGAAGGGAGATTGTTATGCTTTGGGTGCCATACTACATGTGGTTGGAGCAATTGATGGCACACATATTGCCCTGGTGCCACCACACAACAGGACTAGCGCAATCGGAAGAACTTCCATTCAATCAATGTACAAATTGTCTCCTTACCAGATTTGTACATCTCAAGCGTGTGTGCCTGTTTCCAGGGGTCAACACAAGATTCCTTTGTGCTATGAAACAGCAATATACCCATGCAAATGTCACAAATTGGACCTGATAGGGCATGACTTGTTCGTAAGTACAATATGACAATAGGATCTTTTTTTTATAGTTTAGGAATGCTCAGTGGGATAAGAATTTATTGGTCAATATATTTTATACTTTCATGTAGGAGACTCAGCTTATACATGGTTGTTAGCACTGCTGAGGAACTCAACAACGTCAGGAGAAGTGTGCTTCAATAAGGCCCATGAAAGAACACGGAAGCCAGTGGAGTGGGCTTTTGAGCTCCTGAAGGCCAGATTTTGCTATCTGGACAGGGCCGGCAGAGTCCTCCTCTACTCACCCGATAAGGCTCGCCAAATCACTATTGCCTGCTGCATGTTGGAAAACATAGTCTTGTGGCGGAACTTATCAATCTTTGCAGATGATGCAGACCATGAAGAGCAACAGAGTGAGGATGTTGAAATGGCAAATGGAGATGACAGTGGTGAAGAGGAAGGTACTGACATATGTCCAGATGTTATTGACAACTTCTTCACCTGAGTGTCAGTTTACCTTTTCATATTGTAACATCAAATGTCAGAACAACTTGTTACATAGTGAATATATCAGGCTGTGATGGTAAATTAGCACTAATAGTACGTTCAAGAAAGTTCCAGGGCAAAGAAGGTGTTGATGAAGGTTTCCATACATTGACTGCTGTGTTTATTGACTGTGATTGTCTTTGCTTGTACTAAATATATATGCCTCTTAATTTATCATTTGAGTCAATTTTCTCATGTGAAATCATTAATTTTCCCTTGTTATTCTATTTTAGGATCCTTCATCATGTCATCTTCATTTGGACATTTCAAAGTTGGGGCATTTGCAGTGATGTGTTGCTGTTGAAAAATACAAAGAGAACATGGGTTGATCCTGGGACAGACACACAATTTAAATGTACAGATCTTGAACAGAGAACAATTGCACGGTGATTGAATGGAAGATCTAGAGATTGTCTTAGACCTGTTTTCTATTGAATGTTGGCACTAAGGCAATATGTGTTGCTTAACTCGCTCTAACCACACTAGCATGCTGATCTCCCTTTGACTAAGTCTTCCTTTTGTGTTAAGCGTAAGTTGTTGGTGTGTCTTATCATTGTGTAAATAACATTTTAATAGGATACCACTGAAAGTTGGTTGTGACATGTCTCCACATACTGCCACAGTGCATTGAAAGGATCCTGTGGCCACAAAATGTAGCACTGCCATGATTTTGACTGTTGGTGTAATTGAGGTGGAATTCATATTGTGAGGCAGGGATGACATGAATCAATAATAATTTGCCTATTTAATATGTTTATTTGGATTATTTCCCCTTCTTGCATGCTGTGTGTCAAGGTCTTGGAGCGTCAAATTCTAAATGGCGCACACTATTTTGGTTACGCATGGGTTGTAAAAAACGATTAACATCTTGGCAAAGAATTGTTACGTACACATGTATGACACCAATACATTGAGATATCAGTGTTTTTACCTTTTATTGAAATTAAAAACATATAACATAATTGTTATATCTTATTTTTGTTTGAATCTTATTGATTAAAAGGATTTTTTTATTTTAAAATGATGGTTGAAAGAAGACATATAAACGGAAATACCACAATAAATACAACACCGGTCTTTGACTTTGTGATATGTGAATTTATTTTAATAACACAGATTAGCTAGACTTGTTTGAAACATGAAACAAAAGGAAAAATAAAAAAGAAATAAAGTCCATCATGGTGGATGAAACTATTTTTGTTGGCCTAAAATTGGTTGAAGTCCAATGTACAAAATAGAACCGTCCTCAAAAAAGGTAAATGTGTCCATGAATAGTTCACAGAGTGAATGGTAGGCACACACAGGAGGAAATTAGGTTTGGCGTCTTTTAAGGTGGAGGTCTTGCCATCCTCTCCAGGTGGTCTGGAGGAACGTCCTCTCCTGGGGGCAGGAGGGAGTCGACAGCTGCAAAAACTGGGGTGGGTGGAGCAGTTTCCTGTTGTGGTAGGCTGGTGTATTTTGTCCTGATGTTGAAGGACCACAGACAGGAGTAGATGGTACATGAAAAGCCTCTCACATATGTTGGTAAATGTCAAACATCAGTCAGTGAGCATAAATCTGAGTTGTGATTCTGCATCTCTACATTGTGCTCTCTCTGCATCTCTGATGGCCCACAGATTCACTCCCATGACCCCTACCCTCACTACCCTGTACCTGGAAACACCATGCCCCATTCCACTGGGTCCTAGGAGAACAGGTTTTGTTGGTGGTGTTTGCCCAATAGCAGCCAGGACTGGGGGACAAAAGATGGTTATAGTAGTTCTCTAGACATAGGAAGTAGATCTATCAATTGGCTGAGGTGTTGCTGCAGCTGGGGTAAGAGGTGTATGTGTGGGCAGAGTGAGAATCACTAGAGCTGTCTGGCAAGACAGACTAGATGGACCAGGCAGCTCCACATGATTCGGACTTGCAGGAGTGGTGTCCTCACCGAAGGCTTCATCCTGGTCTTGAGTGGAGGTTCTACAGCTGCAGATGGTGGTCCACTGGCCCTGGGTGTTGGACCTGATATGAATTACAAACAATATGAAATTAAGGGGCAGATTTATGAAAAGTGTCGCTGCTCCTAGTGAAGGGCCACTTTTCTAGTGCCCCTTAGCGCCCCCTAACGCCACCATAGTAGCACCATATTTAAAATACGGTGCACCATGGCAGTAGTAAGGGTGACTAGCGTCATAATCTTTGATGCAAGTCCAGCGCTTTGCAGGATTAGCGTAAAAAATTGTGACTCTAATCCTGCAAATCACCCAGAGGCCCACTGTATTCAATGGGAGCCTCTGTTTAATGCCTGCACTTATCAGGCATTAACAAATGCTAATAAAAATGACACAAAGGAATATCATAGATTCCTTTGCATCATTTTTACAGCCCCCCTAGTGCCGGAACGCCCCCTTGCATACATTAAGCCTGGTGCAGGCATAATGTGGCGCAAAGGGTTATAAAGTGGCGCAATGCAAGCATAGCGCCACTTTGTAAATATGGCACAGTGTTTTTCCCCTTCCAACACCACGTTATGTAGCGTTGGAACGGTGCAAGGACAGCATAAATCTGGCCCTAAATGTCTTTCCTCAAATGTGTCTTCAGCTACAAATAAAGCTACTTAAAAGTAAACATTATGATTAATGGAATGATTAGGCCTTTGTGTGATTTTTTTAAAAATTTATACATGCAGGTTAATTTACACAGATGAAAACTTCACTAAAAATGTTAAAGAGGTGTTCTGAAATGACAAATATTATTTAGAAGGTGTACATTGCCTGAACCAGATATTCACCCAACACACTAGAGAGGAGAATTGAGAACTAAAGCATTCCAAGTCCTAGCAAACTAGAAAACAGACTATAGTTCAGCTTATTAGAATTAAACAAATTGGTCATCATATGAACACTGCAAAAAACAATTGTGTATCAATATTACTTATATTCAGCATGCCACAGAACATGATTGGAAATCTTTGATTCAACAGACCATGAATTATGTAAACAATTATATCAATTCAATGGAATAAAAAGAAGGTGATGATATACTAGACCAACACAACAAATGGCATTTTCAAACACAGCATGAAATGGTGATTGACAAGGGCATAACACTTTTACATATGTGCATTTATGGATGAAAAGAGAGGTTGACCAACATTACATTGCATTATTGTTTTCCAGAAACAAAAAACACGAGATCATGGTAGTTGTAGTAATTTGTAATCACTATTGACAATACTTGTTGAAATATGAGTTAGACATACCAATATAAATTTCTGCAGTGAAAACGAACACACATTTACAATATGTATACACACATGTGAATGATGTAAATAGCTGAAAAGAACACTTATAATCACTATTCCTTGTGCAAATAGATGGAGTTTGGAACCTGTACAACAACATACATTGAAATAAAGGAAGGGACTAGGCAAATCCAGGTGATGATCCATGGAGAACAACGTACATTCTGACAACACAAAGTGAGCATTGTTAAAAAGAGAAATACAACCATGATGAAAGTAATTTGGATGAAACTGGATATTTTGATTAATTAAGTTTAGATTTATTTGTTTTGATAAGGGTCTTAAAACATTCTGAACAGCTAACGTAACGTAAGGCAAAAACTCCATTTGTGATTAGGAAGGCACTACTAAGTTAAACTTACCAGTCTCCACTCCACCTGGGATTCCTTTCAAGCCTTCAGGATATAGGATCTGCAAGACCGTCTCCCCCCAGGGAAATAGTTGTAAGTGGGTCTGGGAGAATCAACACCAGCCCTCTAGGCCTCTAGGTGATGATAGGAGGCCAGGGAACGCACTCTCCCCCTCAGATTGTTTCACCTCTTCCTAATTTCCTCCTGCGTGTATAGATTGTTTGCTGCAGCATTCACTCTGTCAACCATTCTGGTCTATGTCAACTATTTTGGTCTACATTTGCCTTTTCTGAGATATGGTTGTAATTTGTACTTGGGCTCAAAAAAATTGTGACTCTACTCTAATAATTTCAGCCACCATCAATGGCAATTCTCCCTCTGTAAAAAATGAATTCCTCCTTCCTACAATAGTGAATAACTAAAAAAAGTATCCACTGCCAGAAAAGTTAATCAAAAATCAAAAAAAAGAAAGGTAAGGAAAATAAACTGAGGGAGGAAAAAACAGAGAAGAAACCTGACTCCTGAGAGACAGACTTGCCATCAGAATGGTGTTCTGCAGTGAAACGGCAAATTATAGTGGTCTGAAAAGGAATGTGTTTTATAGTGTGGTTTGCAGGAGTTCACAATTGGCCAATCTATATCAGGTGTGTGCTGCTAGCATCCATCCAATAGCCACAGCCATAGTACTATGCTGAATGGGTCCTGAGACAGACTCCCGCCATTAGGGGACTGCTGTTGGTACACTGCCTGCATGACTGTGATATCTAAATATGCTTTGCGCTATCCCACTGTCCCGTCGGTGATGGAGTACAATATGCCAGCACTGAAGTCGGCAGTGTTGGCTACGGGATATCGCTCATGCGACATAGTACACTCTGTCGACAAGGATGGAGGTTGAACCGCCACAAATCTGAATACAGCAGTAGAAACTCCATCAGCTTGACAGAGTACTTGGGACTGCCACCGTGGTGGAATGGCGGTAGTCCCATCAAGATCTAAATCAGGCCCTTTGTTGTTATTCAGAAACATCTCTGCAAAAATTGCTTGAACAAAAGGTGGAGTGACCCTCACTGAGTTTTCTTAACTACCAATAGTGCAGTCAAATGTGTGCACGTAGAGCAGTTGAAGTAGTGGAAGAGGAAGTCACTGATGATCAAAATAGACAGACCATTGAATATAGAGACAGTATGAGTGACAATCAAAACAAAATTCGCAAAGTATTCAGAGGGGGAGAACATTTTGTGACTGGTGAAAACTAAGTTGATAAACAAATTGAAAATCAGCCTGAAAACTCAAGAAGAAATCTGAAAAGATTTAAAGTAAGTGACATTTCAGATGAAGAGCTTGAAACTTCAGCTGTCCAGTTACAAACTGATCAGAGTGAAGAGCTGGTACCAAGCAAAACCGTATAGCATGAGTGGCAGCAAGAAGATGTAGACTCTGATCAAAATAGAAAGCTTGATGAGTTGCAGGTGAAAATCAGAATTGAAAATCCTCTCGAAGAAGAAAATTTGCTGTGTAAAGAAAAGACAAGAGAAAAATCAAACAAAGAACAAGGCGAAGTGAGAACCGAAGCCCTGAGTAAAACCACGGCCTGAAAACTGTCACTGAAGAGGCATGGCCTGAGGAGGTTCACAGAAAAAGAACTTGAAAGAAAAAGCACTGTGAACCAGAGTCAGAGACAAGTAAGCAGCTACTTTAGGGAACTAATGAGAGTTAAATATTGAAGAGATCAGGTAGAAGGAGAGGACCTAATAAATTGGTACTTTACCAGAGTAAGTTTATGTAGCTACTGTGTCAGAAGAAAAAGGTTTTGATGGAGGTGAATATTGCCAGTTGAACACGTATCATAATTTTTTTTAGAAAGAATCAGATGTAGAGACTGACTCAGAAGAAGAACCACCTTGAGGGTAAAAAAAACTTTGGTATATTAAATGAAGATCACAATATTGGTGAGTTATGTGTTCAAAGACTGAGAAAAAAATAATAAAGAGTCTTTGGAAAAAAAAGAAGGAAAACATAAAAACTGATGAATGTCCTTTTCTTAGAACTTATAATCTGATTTTGATTTTGAAGATGTTCCCTATTTTTCATGAGAGCTGTTAGAAATTGGGTCCCTAGTTAGCAGCAGTATGAATCCTGGCCAAATCGAGACCACAATCCTAGTCAGGGTAAGTCGAATACACAACTTATTTAACCTGTCCTCATCCTCTAGTAGCTTGGCACAGAGCAGGCAGGCTTAACTTAGAAGGCAATGTGTAAAGTGTTTGTGCAACACGCATACAGAAATCACAATGGACCACCACAAAAAGTATTAGAAAAATAGATTAATTATATCTGTTAATAATAATACGACCAGAACAACAAAAATCCAAGAACGATATTTCACTTTTTAAAGCAATCAAAAAGGAGTGCTTTGCAATCTTAAAGGTTGATACAGTGTTGTCAATCATATGGCTCAAGGAGCCAGTGCGTTTCCCTTATGGTAATTAGGGCTCCCTCTGGGAGAGTGAGAGCAACCCACTGGTGGGGCAAGAATTACAGGGAATACAGGAGGCCTCTGACAAGAAGTTCCTTATGAGGAGTGCTGTACGGTATGCAGGGATCACTCAGGCCCTTACCTGAGTAATCCCGATATCCACGGAGGTGCACGCAGCTGGAGTCGAGCTAACCTGCTTGTGGACTCCTGCGCTGGGTTGTTGTGTTGCCATTGCTCATCGCCAGGTTCAGCTGCACAGGGCCATGCCAGAAGTTTCCTTTGGGGAGGCTGTGGGCAGACACAGCTTCTCACTTGCAGACGGGCGAGGGGTTCTGCGTAGGAATACGATTTCCTCCAGTGCGATGGGACCAGATGAAAAGATGAGGTCTTCGACCGGCACAAACGTCAGCAGTGCCAGGAGCTTCGTCTCCAAACAATAAGTTGGTGAAGGCTGATAGAATCTGGAACTGCACAGCGCACACACTGCACTCACTGTCCAACTATCAATGTGACATTCTAGAATTAAGTGGAGCTTGGAGACAAGTTGAGGCGACACAGAGAGCGGCAGTCAGACCGATCATGAGATTGTTAATGTCCCTGAGATCTCGGGTAGAACAGGGGGAAAGCCAACAAGCCCTTAGAGTCACTCTGGAGGTGGCTGAGGGTGCTTAGTTTGCAGGGCAGTGATCAGCAGACAAGATGGCGGCACAACAAGGCAGAGCATCAGTTCCTGCGAAAATTCAGTCTCGACAGAGAGGCAATCCTGGCACATACAGCAGTCTTTACTCCAGAAGAATTTCCTTGAGTCCAGAAGTGTACCGATTTTAGTGAGCCAGAGCCCCAGTACTTATATTAAAAAGTGTCTTTGATGTGGGGGATGACTTCAAAGTTTCTGTGAAGTGCACAGATCCCCTTTCAGCCCAGCCCCAGGCTCCAATCTATCTGTAGGAGGTAATTAGCCCCCTTGTGTAGGCTCTGGTCACTACCCTTTGATGTAAAAGTGTGAGCTTTTCCTAACCTCCTTCCCAGGAAGACCGATCAGTATGCAGATGAATGCAGCTTCAGTTGAGTATCCTGTGGTGTGGGTGTCTGGAGGGAATGTACAACACTAGCTGTCACCTAGCCCAGGTCATATGTATAATTAAGGCAGGCCGTAGGCACACAGGCCAGTGAGAGCAGAGAAATGCCCACTTTCTAAAAGCGTCATTTCTAAAATAGCAATATTAAATCTGACTTTACCAGTAAAGAGGATATATTTTCACCATTCCAATGATACTAAACATGATGCAGCTACTCCTCTTAGATCAGGAATTACAGCTTAAAAGTATTTAAGGATTTCCCAATGCTGGCCTATGAGAGGGACAGGTCTCACAGTAATGAAATGACTTTGGGATTTTTTTATTATCAGGATATGAAAAACGTAAATGTACATGTCCTGCCATTTACTCACATGGCACCCTGACCTATGGGCTACCTAGGACCTACCTTTGGTGTGGCTTATATGTACGAAAAGAGGAGTTCAATGCTTGGCAAGAGGCTTTAAATGGCAAGTTGAGGTGGCAGTGAAACTGAACACACAGGCTCTGCAGTGGCAGGCCTGGGTCATGTTTACAAGGCTACTTAACTGGGTGGCACAATCAGTGCTGCAGGTCCACTAGTGGCATTTAATTTACAGGTCCTGGGTATATGGTCTACCACTTTACAAGGGACTTACAGGTAAATGAAATATGCCTATTGTGGATAAACCAATGTTACCTGCTTTAGGGGAGAAGCAAATGCACTTTAGTCCTAATTCCACCACCAAAACAGGAGGTAAAAGGCAACAAATCTAAGTTAAGACCAACATAAGGATGACAGGTCCAACAAGAACTGAGAATTGAATACTAATTTCATCATAGATTGAAGTAGAAATTCATTTTTGCTACAATTATGTTTGTTTTGGTTTCTAAAAGGAGCGCCCGCCGGCCCAGCGGGAAAGGCCCTGCAACAATGAAGCCGGCCTGGAGTTGCAGGCTCCGAATGGGGCACCCGTCGCACCGCCGCAACACCACCGGCTCCATTCGGAGCCGGCTTCTGTGTTGCAGCCTCATTCCCGCTGGGCCGGCGGGCGCTAACTTGGTTAGCGCCCGCCGGCCCAGCGGGAATGTCAGAATGCGGGAAGCGGTATTTTGGCCGCATGGCGGACATATACCAGTTCCAGCTTGGCGGGCGGCGGTAGCTGCGGATGGCTACCGCTGCCCGCCAGGGTTGGAATCAGGCCCTTAGCTTGCTTGGAATTAGCTCCTCTTCTCTCTTGTCTAAACCAGAGCTAAGAGCTAAGTTGCTTGGGCACTATTTCTTCATATTTCATCAATTAATGGCCTAATCTTTTCAAGTTTTATGGGCTAACCCCTTTACACAAGTCATCGTAAGAAACCAAGGCACGCTGTAAACATCTGCCCCCGCCCCCAAGACGTGGAGCACACTAACGACCGAGTAATGATGGAAGGGAAATGTTTCACTGGTATTATTGGACTATAGGGTTATTTCACTGATAATCGGGGTCATTGTGAGAGGGGAGAAAGATAGGGAAGTTTTTGTTGATTAATTAATAAATAACGGCCTATTTCTCAGCGAAGTAACCACACGACATAGGCCAAATGTACACAACTTGCCTAACAATTACAAATAGTAATAAACAACTTGAAATGTGCATGGGCTTATTGACCTCAAGAAAGCGAAACTAATGTTCGTTTACTAGAGATACAGCACCATCACAGCCATTTGGGGCACTTACAAATTTTTTCATCATACATATCATACTAAAGGTGGGTGGTGACCATATTCTGGTATAGTCATCAAACTTCACTTAACACAAACGAATAACAGACACACAAGGCAGAGAAGACACACAAGGCTCCATACGCACAATACTCAAGAGTTCACGACTTAAGCTCCATAACTGAATTTTGGTATATTTCAGTGTCATGGGTTGTGAACACAATAATACTCCTGAGACTAGTGCCTGACCATTCTCATATCATGCTCACAATGGCAAGCTCTTTGACCTCTCCTACGTGCCGATGAATGAAATTAAATATTTTGACATCAATGAGGATTCTGTGCCAATGAATGATACTTTGTGAGAAGCATTTGAAGCATATATTTGTGGAATGAGTTTATCTAAGAGAGGAAGGGGCATATTTATACTCTGGTTGCGCCGAATGTGCGTCAAAAATTTTGACGCACAATCGGCGCAAACCCTGCCCCATATTTATACTTTGACGCCCGACCCCGCTGGCATCAAAATTCCACCATGTGCGTCATTTTTTTGAAGGGGGAACCAGCCTTGCGTTAATTATATGCAAGGTAAGCGTTCCCTTCCAAAAAATGACTTTAAGGCCTGTGCCCCTTATTTATACTCTGGTGTCATTTTGACGCACAGGAGGGGGTGGGCCTTAAAAAACGGCGCACAGCCTGATGTGCGCCGTTTTTTAACGCCTGGGTCAGGGCAGGCGTTAAGGGACCTGTGGGCTCGGAAGGAGCCCAGAGGTGCCCTCCCCTGCCCCCAGGGACACCCCCTGCCACCCTTGCCCGCCCCAGGAGGACACCCAAGGATGGAGGGACCCATCCCAGGGAAGTAAAGGTAAGTTCGGGTAAGTATTTGTTTCCGGGTTTTTTTGTGGCATAGGGGGGCCTGATTTGGGGCCCCCTACATGCCACAATGCTCAATGACCATGCCCAGGGGACATTAGTCCCCTGGGCATGGCCATTGGGCAAGGGGGCATGACTCCTGTCTTTGCCAAGACAGGAGTCATGTCAATGGAGGTTGTGCGTAAAAAAAAAGGCGCAAATCCGGTTTGAGGCCTGAATTTTGCCTCAGACCTGACTTGCACCATTTGTTGACGCACAACCCCCATTTTCCCATACTCCGGCGCTGCCTGGTGTGAGTCATTTTTTTTTACGCACACCAGTCCGCAGCGCCGGCTAACGTCATTCCATTAATAAGGCGCCCGCATGGCACGTTGGAATGGCGTTAGCCGGCGGTAAAATGTTTGACGCACAACTGCGTTGGCGCAGTTGTGCGTCAAAAAGTATAAATATGGCCCGAAGAGTCTTGAGAGCATTACACCACTGACATAGCTGTCCTAAAACCAAATTATACGATTTGGGAGTTGAAAATGAATACCAGGGGGACTGAGGGAGGATAGCTGAAGTAAGTGAAAAGGCCTGGGACTTCGGAGAAACCACAGAACAAGAGGTCCTGCGTTTGGGGAGGCAATATATGCATTAGACAATTTGGCAAAGGAAGATAGACCAGGCTAGACCGTGGCGTGGGTGTTGGCAAGACCCAGGAGCAAGCGAAATATGAAGCAAGTCACTCAAGTCGGTGGAAGAATAGTGTCTAATTTCCTAGGGATATTAGAAACATTTGTGTATTACCTGAAATTATCCTCTACATGCCTGACACACAGTGCATCTCCAATAACTGAAAGCCTTGAAAAGGTTGCACCTGCCCGAGCAGAGAGAGACACAAGGAACCAGATTATTAGTCCCGTGTCTTTAAAATAAATCTCAGCTGTAGGAAAGAGTGTTGTGGAAAATGCACTGGACATGATGGAGGCTGAGTTAAATTGTAAAAGGAATACCTAGCAATGCTAGTATCCCGTCATCTCAACGTGCACAATGAGCATTTAATAAAGAGTAAGCATTTCCCGACAGTCAGGGAGGCAATAATAACTGTAACACCAAAATCTAATACAGTCTCTCAGGAATGTTCTTCCTACTGGACATTGTCTTTCTTGAATACTGACAATAAGATATTAGTGACAATCTTAGCTAGCAGATTACAACCTTGACTACTTTATATGGTGATGGCAGATCACTCTTGTTTTGTTCCACAGAGATGTATTATTTACGATCATTGATGCCTGCACTCGATCACTTTGACACCTTCCTTCCAGCGATGGCAGCATTTGTAGTTGTAGAAAAATCATTTGATTCGCTACAATTACTGATTTTGCTAGAAGTGCTGAATTGCTGTGGACTGGGCGCTAAACTGTGCTTTGAATGATCCAACTGCTATACACAAATTAAATGTCACTGTCAGGCCTCCTGGCTGTAACACGCAGGCACTTGTCAAGGTTGCCATCTGTCACCTCCAAACTTTGCAGTAGCAATTGCTTACTTAGGGTGTGTGTCCTCCTCCTAAAGTATCATTCATACAATGGCATATACATAAGAGGCTATCCGTTAATAATATCTCTCAATACTGCCAACATTGTGATATAAATAGAACATTCAGACCACAATTATGGATCCAATAATCAGGTAAATATTAAGGTCGGGGACCCATTCAGGTCTGAAGATAAATTGGGATGAATCTAAGGTGTTACCACTGACCGAGGCAACAAAATAAATGTTAAGTGAATACACATTAGAGTGGAGGCCGGACATGGTTAAATACTTAGGAGTGCTAATTAGTAGAGACCTGTCCGAAATAGTCTGAATGAACTTTGGTGCTGTCCTCAATAATCTGCATTTGCATACTGATAAATTGATTTATCTTCCTGAACTATATGATGGAAATGATTGCCCTCTTCTTCAGTAACCTGCCTATTTTAACACAAGACTTTTCCACACACTGAAAAGCAGCTTGCTTAATTTGAACCAGATATGGGGACAGGCAAGCATAAAGTAGGTCATCCTCGTGCTGCCTGTAGAGCATGGAGGACTCATAATACCAGACTTCCAAGTAAGTTATTTAGCAGCATAGCCGCAATTTATTTTGTTTTGGTACCAACCACCAAGATATATTTGTAGAACCATATCCATTACAAACTATAGTTAGACGAACCCTTTGTGCTAGAAGGCAAGTGATAAACACACTAAAACACTTGCCAAGGCATTTGTGGACTAGTGAGGACTGCAGTACTAGAACTGTCTACCGTTCATATCCACTGCAGACAATCCTACCTTGCCGCCAACCCTGGTTGCAAGGATTAAACATATACCCCTGTCTGTAAACATCAATAGGATGATCGGCTTATAACAATACAAGAGAGTAGTAGGGGGGGATACCTTTTCTCATCAACTGTAAAGTGACAGTTATCCCGCCCCAGAAGTGACGTCACTTCTGTTACTGAGACTTTCGGTGCCCCAGAGAGCCCACCCCGGAAGTGACATAGGTGTAGAGGTGTCACGTGGTTTTTGACCTCATGATGTCACATGTTAGCCATGTTCCAGTGTCCTAGCCCCCGGGTATTGGTCTATGGACTGTGTAAAAAGAATGGTTTGGTGTTGTGCAAGCAATTTCAGAGCCTAAGAGGACAGGTCTGGACATGTCAGACATTCAGGACCAAGTGGCTGTTTGGGGCTCCCCTCACAGGGCTGTGAAGTGGGCGGGCAGGCCAGACCTCCTCCCTGTTGGCTAGTCCAAAAAGAGGGGATGGTCAAATGACACAAAAGCCGTGACATGTGGTTAGAACCACAAGTAACCAGGCTGCGTATCAGAGCCACCAATGTGAGCATGTGATAGTTATGGGTTGTAGAGGCGTACGCCCTTTTTGAACCATTGAATACATATAAGTGGTGGTTAGAGCAACATGTCAAACCATTGGAATAGAGTGTCTAGGCAACATGAGGAGCTACAATCCGATAGCCAGAAAAGCCACGGCCTCAGGAGTCCAGAACCCTATCAATAGATACTATCGGACCCTCGCACCGATGGTGATGGATGAGAATGCACAGGTATCACCCATCAAGGTTGATAGCAGCGACAGAGAAGCCTCGAAAGATGAATTAAGTGATGCAATCAACTTCAACGATGCTGAAGAGGTTGAAGAAGGTGTAGCACCGCCAAATTCTCCTATCCATGAAGACATGGGTATTCAGGAGTGCCCAGATCCAGAGGTCATCCTGATGCAACCAGCAACTGTAAAATCCGAAGTCACTTATACACCAATGGACATATGCGACTCGCAAGATTTCAGAGGCGCCGCTGAGTGTGGCGAAAATGTTGAGGTTAGTAAAGACTCTATAGTCAATTATCGTGTATACATGGTTATCACACTTTTAACTAAAAGTATGTCTTTTGCTTTTCTGTTTGAACCATAGAAAACAACTGCCGCAAGAGCTACACTAGAAGGGTCTGCGCCAAAGGTTAACAACGGAAATTTTTACTGCTTATGCTGTTCCAGACAGTCTGAAAGTATTACAAGGCTGAACAAAGAGCAGCGTCAGAAATGTGTCAGCACTTACATTAGCACCGATTATGAAAAGGAAATGCCGGGCGTACCCAACAACACCATATGGCCTGTTAAAGGTTTTGTGGTAGCAGTTGTGAACACGTGTTTAACGTGACTATTATAACCTGTGTTGCAGGCATAAAATTAACAAGCCACAGCAGGAGGCTCACGACTGTCTATACGAGTTACACACTGCCAGAACAATTCGGAACATATGGAGCCGTTTAGATCCGCACAAGGTATATAGGTTGTTAAGGGTGGTGTACGGGTTGGCAGCTGTGAAGAAAGGGGTCACGATGATATGATTAAGATCTTGGCAGATACTGTCAATGGGATCCAATACGCTTCTGAGCCCTGCTCAAAACTGAAGAGCATGCAGCGGCTTTGTACCTATTTTGACAAAAGTTTGATAGAAAGGGTCATAGAAAGACGTGTGTGATATTTATTATAAAAATAGAAGAATTACGTCTTTAACTCCCAGAAAGTTGTTTAAAAAAATAATAAAAATAATAATAAATAAATAAAAACAGAGATCATGGACAACAGACCATAACGGTGTTACTTAACGCTCCATACTTACTCACTTTTAGGACGAGAATCAGAGTGTCACGGGGCAAGATGTCTATGAGTTACACCCTGGCTACATCTATATTGGGAGATTGATATATGTGCTGGTTAAAGAGAGAATAGCTGAAATACACCCTGTGACTCTGTGCTATCTGAACATTACGGAACCAGCGGCTGCGCTGCAGTGCAACAGTCCAGTGTGTATCGCCAAATGGTGTATCAACGCGTGGCTATCCGCAGCAGATAAATACTGGAGCGTGGCCCGAGACTGGACGTGTGAGTTAAGACTTTCACCACTGACGGGGCTACACAGTGCTTTGGAGCTCATGACTGAAGATTATTTCACAAATAAAGGTCCTATACTGTCCGACCTAGAACTGTATGAACTGCTTAATGCTGTCAGTATCCTGAGTGTCCAAAGTTATAGGCGGGGGGAGCGGGAGGTCATGTCTAGAGCTATTGAGAGTATAGCTATAAAAATATCAAAGCTTGTAACGCTGAGACCTGGTAAAAGGAACAACTTGGAGTAATATGTGTAACATGTGTCATGCTATGTATATGCTGTCATATGACCTCAAGGTGACCAGCAGCCTTTTATGTTTTTTATGTTTAATAAAACAAGCTTACACCAAACAAATGTCTTTCAATTTGTGGTTGCTGTGTGTGACAACATGGCAGGGGATGCTTTAAGGAGGTTTTATTACGATGCACGTGGGGTTGGAAGCTTTGGTGGCAGCAAAGCTCTATTTAGAAGGGCTCGAGTTGAAAATGAGTCTTTTAACCGCTCAAAGGTGAAGACCTGGTTAGTGGGGGAAGAGATGTATTCACTCCACAAGCCAGCCAGGAGACGTTTTAAGAGGCGGGCCACAGTCTTTGGCGCACAGCTAGATTATCAGTGGCAGGCGGACATAATCAATCTTCAAGATCTAGCGAAACATAACAACGGTGTGGTGTATATATTAACAATCATAGACGTATTGTCCAAGTATGCCTATGCTGAGGCGTTAAACAATAAAAGTGGTAACAGCGTCACTGCCACCTTTGAAAACATCTTTGCGAGAGGTCGAGTACCTCAAAAACTACAAACAGACGGCAGAAAGGAATTTTTAAACAAACCTTTCCAGAAATTTTTAAAGCAACGCGCTGTTCAACATTTTGTAACGCATACAGAGGTAAAATCGGCGGTTGTAAAGCGTTTTAACAGAACTTTAAAATCAAAGATGTGGCGATATTTCACAGCCAACAATATCTACAGATACGTGGATGTTCTACAGGCTTTTATAGATGTTTATAGCGCCAGTTACCATAGAATAATCAAAATGGCCCCATGGAGGTAACAGCTTATAATTCATTCATGGTGTGTAGAACCGTGTATGGCAGTCCTCTTGCATCACGGGTCAAGAAACCGGTTTTAAAAGAAGGGGATCATGTCAGGGTTTCAAGGTTTAAGGGTGTCTTCACCAAAGGCTACCAACAGACATTAAGCAATGAGATATTCATAGTGGAAATTGTGGAGCTTAAAGAAGAGGTGCATATTTACAAGTTGAAGGACTACGCTGGGGAAGAGGTATTGGGTGTCTTTTACACCGCAGAGTTACAAAAGGTGCCCTACGATCCGAACAGGGTGTACAGGATTGAAAAGGTACTGAAAAGGAAAGGCATCGTAGCTAAGAGACAGGCGTTGATCAAATGGCGGGGGTGGTCCGAGAAATGTAACAGCTGGGTGTTGGACAGCTTCCTGCACGGGGTGAGAGGCTGCGCTGTAAGCGCCGCAATGGAGAACTCACCTTTTTACATTACGCTATCGTCCAACGCCTCGAAGGGCATGTTCCCCAGCAATCAGATTTCTAATTATACAGTGAAACTGGTGAAACCTGTGGACTTGAAAGGGCCAATAGGAGGTGGCCCTAACAGAGAGATAATACACTAGAATGTGGAATGCATTTACAAAGCACAAGGCTAAATTTAGTATAAAGCGTGAGCGGGACCCTCTGATCATCCACATGGGATTTCCTCATGGCTATTACCCAACCATTTCCTCGGTGGTCGACGCCATCAACAAATTTAAAGGCAACATTGAAACGTATGCAAATATACATCTGGTGTCGGATAACGTTAGAAGAAAAGTGTTTCTTAAAGCCCCGGAGCTCAGTACAGTGTTTAACTGTTCCAGTAAATTACAGAGGGTTTTAAGGACTGTACAACATGTGAAAAGGCAGGTGGATCCAGACCCTACGTGCCCTGATATTAACGGCGGATTTTATACATTCTGTGTGTATAGTGACACCGTCGTAGAACCACAGAGGTTTGGTGACAGTTATTCGCCATTGTTGAGATGGGTCCCTGTGAAGGGGGAAAATAACACTGTGGTTAATATACAACATAGTAAACCCGACTACATGGCAATTTCCCAAAAACGTTTTGACACTATAACCATCATAATCTACGACGATCAATCAGAACCGGTGGCCTTTAAATATGGGAAAGTTATTGTTAAGCTTCATTTAAGGCCACGCCGTGACGGTGACTATTAGGCAGGCGCAATGGTCATTATGAAAACGTACGGGGATCCCTCGATGTACAGGGATTATTATAGAGTTCAGGCCATTTATGAGGGCCCACCGCCCTACTTTCAAGGGGCCCCAGTTATGTACGGTGCTGGATTGGGGGGCTTCTTTTGGAGTTTGTTTAGAAGAGCCATGCCATTCTTGAGACGGGGATACAAAATTGCAAAACCTCACGTTAAAACCGCAGCCTCGAATAATAGCCCACGACGTTGTGGGCTCTGTAACGTCGGCTGTCGCAGAGCGCATGAATAAACAACCCCAGGAAGGAGCAGGGTTGCTGTACAAGGCGCGTGCTGGTGTTAAAAGGAGGCGAAGGGCTTCAAGGCGTAGGGGCCCGCAAAATACCCCATAACAAACGGAGGACCTCTTCAATAGGCCCACACAAAAGAAGAGTCGTAAGATGGAGGAGACCTTCCAAGAAGAAGAAGCTGCGTTCTAGTGCAAATATTTTTTAAAGCCACTATCATGGCCTTCATACACTGTGCCTCGGGTGAATGTGTCAAATCAGAGCTAGATCTGTTTTCTCTTAAAATCACACGGACCAGTATCGAGAACAGTTTTTTCATGAAAGTATCGCCTCTAGCCGCTCTGACACCTCTGGCGCTGATAGAGTTTTATGTATCAGGGTCAACAGACATGTATCTGGATCTCAACAACACCCTGTTACACCTTGTATGTAAAATAACCAAAGCGAACGGCACCAACATCAAGGATGATGTTAAAGTGGCGCCGACCGCCTACCCTATTGCAACCATGTTTAATCAAGTGGACATTAACCTGGGCGATCGACTCATCACGCAGAGTGATAACATGTACGCTTACAGGGCATACATAGAGAGTATTCTAATTTACAGTTTCGAAGCCCTGGACACACAACTTTCAGTGGGACTCTTCTACAAAGATACTGAAGCGCATTTTGAGGACACGGCGTTGGACGGGTCCAATGTTAGTTTTAAAAAAAGAGCCACCTTAGCAACCGGCAGTAAGCAATTTGATCTCCTGGAGCGCATACATTCAGACCTTTTCTTCCAAGATAAGCTTCTAATCAATGGTATAGCTCTTAAGATCAAATTCAACCGCAACAAGGACGCATTCTGTTTCATCAGCGGCGATGCGGAACAGTATAAACTGGTTATATTGTCCTCGAGTCTGTTTGTAAAGAGAGTGAAAGTATCACCGAGTGTCAGACTGGCCCATGCTGAAGCTTTACAACTATCGAACGCAAAGTATGCCATTGAAAGAGTGGCTCTGAAGATATTCAGCATCCCCGCCGGTACTAGATTAACGCAGCAGGATAACCTATTTCTGGGCCAGTTACCGAAACTCATCATCATCGGGTTTCTGGACAATACAGCTTTTAGTGGACTCTATACCTCGAACCCTTTCAACCTCAAACACTACGATATCAACTATGCCGCTCTGGTCCACGAGGGCGCTGTTATCCCAGCAAAACCATTCATTCTGAGTTTTGGAACATCCAATTTTGTCAGGGAATATCTCGGACTGGTCTCGATGACGGGGAAACATCTACGGGACTCAGGAGTCGTTGTTTCAAGAGAGGGGTATGGGGCTGGCTATACGTTGTTTGCGTTCAACCTGACGCCTGATATGGAAGATGGTGACCACTACAATTTGATCAAAAACGGAAATCTAAAAGCTGAAATACATTTTACACAGGCCTTGGCAACCAATGTGAACATGGTTGTATTCTCTGTATTTGACAGTGTTATTCAGGTCAATCACGCCCGCCAACTTATGTTTGACTATCATTAAAAGCTTGCAAAATGGACAGTACTGAGTTACGTGACTTCTTAAGTAGGCATAGATACGCTAAGAAATACTTTTTAGGTGTCTTTCCGAGCGATGGGCTACAGGAAAAGATAGGCCCTGAAAGACACCGCATCCTAGTCTTTAATACTGACCCGCATTACAAGGGCGGTACACACTGGGCTGCAATGTTTCTCGATGTGGACAAGGTTATAGTGTTTGACAGTTTAGCGGAGTTCTCCGAGCATGACTATTATATAAAACCAATATTCAAATATGTAAAAAAAAAGCATCACCCACTGTTGTGTTTAACAAACTGCATGTACAGGATTCTCTAGCCATCACATGTGAGGAACATTGTATATATTTTGTTAGTAAAATGTCTGAGGGTATGACGTTTAGAACTTTTTTAAATCTGTATTCCGCTGATCTAGTAAACAACGACGGTATTGTTATGAAATATGTGAACTGATGACTGTCTAAAATAAAAAAAAACATTGTAACCTGAAAAGAGACTATGCATTTTTATCCCCCATCACACATTATAAAACCATTTAAAAAAGATTGCGGACTACTGATGAAGTGTTTAACGCGTTTATTAGAAACAGTTCTCACCCCAAACATGTACAAGGGTAAAAAAGTAAATGAAGTAAAAATCTTTCAACATGTGAACCTTTTAACAATACTGTACAATGGTTCAAATTTCAGGATTACATTAGAGCGGTAACCAGGTGTCCATTTTGAACAGCCTCTTTTTAGGAGCCAGTTGTAGAGTGTTGATGCTCCTAGACGATGTTAGCTGAGGGAGGAAAGGCGATGTCTGCACGAGGGGGCCCCTGGTAAAAACACCAGGGATGGAACCTTTTCAAATTTTCAAGCCTTCGCGGTCGGCGTTACTGATGATCATGGGGGGATATTGAGTTCCGCAGCAGCGCTTAGGAACTGCTCCCAACCTCTAGGAGTGTCTTGTGTCGATAGGGTTTTACTGTGCGTGAGACCTCTGGCCAGATCATACATGTGTGATCCAGCAACCGGCTGCCCCTTGTAAACAAATTCACCCCTGTTGTTCCAACAGGTCAAATCTTTAGTAACAGCCATTTTACTGAGCAACATTTGAGCAGCCCCTCTATAGTTCTGACTTATATTTTTTAAAAGGTCTACAACAAAGGCGTCCATGGTGGGTGATGGTCCATGGTCTTGAGGAGCTACTGGGTCAGCTGCCGGCTGTTCCTCGGCAGGGGTGTAGAGAGTTAGTTTGTTTTTTTCATTGTGCAGTTGTTTGTAATACTGTAAAAAGTTTTGAAGTGCTCCTGAGTAAAGCCCTGCTTTGTCGTGTGGTTTTAAATCGTTTCGGTTCAAAATGGTTTTGGTCTCAGCATCAAGCCGCTGTGTCTCGTTTCTGAGGATGTACCAAATGTCGGCGGTCGAGGGGCCCAACTGTTCCAGCTGATGGCGAGGCACAAGGTACATCATGTCCTTGATAAGAGACCTGTTATTAAGGGTATAGCTATACCCAGCAGCGAACCAATAAAGCCTCCTGACTGTTTGACCAGTTTCCTTTTAGAAAGGAGCGACACCCTTTTATTGCTGAGCTCCTTAATAATGTGCTGTTTCTTCTTCAGCACACGTAACTGGCTTATCGATATCGGAACATTACCTTTTAGGGTGTTTAGGGCTATATCTGAAATGGCCGCAACTAAATCGTCCAAAGCAGTGCATGGGATAGCTTTTCGTTTCATGGGGCTGGCTGTGACCAGCATTTTAAGGAGGTCGAAATTTCGCCGTAGCCACGCAGACATTGTGGGGACCTTATATTACAAGGTTTAGTGTGTAAATGTTATAAAAGTCTTCTTACGGGGAATTTTTATATGCTTTGGGGGCTGTTTTATGTATGTAAGCGACTGGAAAGTCCGGGGGGAAAATACCAGTGCATAGTCTGTAGTCTTCTAGAGTGCTGAGTTTTAAATCGACAAGTAAATAACCATAGGGTTTTACGGTGGCATCGTTAAAAGCATCCATGAAAAACTGGGTGTTTCTGGGGTACATCTGTTTAGCTATAATTGCTATCTGTAGCTTCTCGCGTTTTCTTTTTAAATAAGACCAAGTATGAGGCGTTGAGAGTTATAGAACGACTGCTTTTGCTCTTGTAAAACAAGTTCTGCACGATGTAGCATATACTCAGATTACGATGATGCGAATATTGAGTAAAGGCTCTTTCGATCTCGGAGTGGTCTCCTTCTTCACGCATGAGATCGTCCACAATGACCATGTTTACAAGGTGTTTAGGTAACAAGTTGTAGTTGTTGAGGTTATTGGGGATGCCTTCTATATATCTGAAGTGTGCGAACTTTAGGAAGAGTTCCGTGTAAAGATCTTGCCAGCAAGAATAAAGCCATACAATGTTGTTAGGAGTCTGAGATAAAACACCAGGGGCATTTTCAAGCAGTTTCTTTATAAAATAACTTTTACCGCTATTTGAGGGGCCGGCTGGAATGCATAAGAATTGGTGTTGCAGCCTGATGTCCATAGCGGTTGGGGGTCGTCACTCTAATGTTTTTAAATAACCATATGGTAGCATTTTGTAGTCCTTAGCAAGGACCCGTCTATCAAACACTACGCGCAGTGTTTTAGACAGCGGTTTTGTTGTAATTTGCCACCTCTTTTTGAACCTGTCTGTGCTGGGGTGATTTACGAATATTGCTCGGCTATTTTCATAATCACTCGATGCATAGTACTCATGCACCAGCCCCTTCAGACTGTCAAAATTTATTTTAACTGTATTGTTAACATTGAAAGTGATGCCTTTGACCTTCATGCAGACCCTGTTGTTAGAGGTTTTGTAACTGTAGGTCTTGGGCCCTGAGGATGTGTATTCAAGTATGTACTCATTCTTTTCGAGTTTGCTGGTCAAATCCCCTAGATAATCACCCAACGGCAGATCGTCATCACCCTCTTTACTAACAAAAATAACGGAGTGTGTGTCATGGTACAAAGAGTGATCCTGAAGCTTATCCAACAATCTGTAAAGCTCTAGACGAGCGTGAGCGGTTGTGAAGCACCCTATAAAGATGTTTATATTGTTACAAGATGTGGGGTACTCTTTAGTGTATTTCCAGCATAGAACAGCCGTCTCATCATCTATAAATTCACAACTGGATACGTCATGAGACGGAGCCAATAGATACTTAAAAAGCTCATCTGGGTCTGTGGACAATGGATGTGTTTGACAGATTGGTGCGCTGTGCGAATTTACCCCGCAAAGAATTAAGACAGAGCTTGGCCAGCTGGCGTCTGGCAGGGTTAACCTTGATGAACTCAGGTCTCAACGTAATACCCTTTGAGCATGGTAATCAGCGATATACTTTTGCTTTGAGGGTTCATCAATGCACCAGTCGGGATAACCCAATGCCTTCTGTTTGTCTCTGAGAAACAGGTTGATGTACTCAGAAAAAAGTCGAGCTGTGGTGTGTGGAAAGTGCCAAATCTCTAGGATTTTACCGAGATGGTAACCTTTCTCGAGGGCCGCTTGTACCTCGATGGTACACCAGGTCCCCTCCAGCAGCCTTTGCTCATCACTATGTCTACGCACGCTGGTCTGTTTACTTTCAGCGCATGTTCGACATAGGGGGAACATTAGCTTGCCATTGACTCTGTACGGAAGTACTGGGAAGTAAAGCTTCTAGGGAGGGTGAATTTGACACTTAACGAACCCAAAGTACTCGTTGAGGGGCTTAAAGTTCATGTATATGATCCTAGGATGCCCCACTGGGTACAACTTCACTTTGTTCACATAGGGATACAGACTGGTAAAGTCATAGTGGTGTCACAGTACAGTTGTATGGCATTTGTATGACCGCCGAATAAGGCGTTGCGGGGTTCCAGAAGGTGCTGGTAACTGTTGACTCTTAATAAAAGTGCTCAGTTAAGCATCTTTTGCTAACTCGTCTAACCACTCATGCTCCCAGAGGGTTCTCAAAGCAAAACCGCTGTTCTCAATATACTGCGCCTTGGCCAGAGTACGCCAGTGCAGATGTTCAAATGTGGTGCCCTGCAGTCTATTATACTCATGGGGCTTGTAACAACACGGGTACCCATGACAAAAACAACCGTTGAACTCAAAGGCGGTTGACACCCCGTTTATTAGCGCATACCCGTCTAGGTAGTAGTGGCCCAATTGGTATTCACCACCCTGCAAACCGTGCTGAATGAAGATGTTCTCTTTCTACGAGACGTACATGAGCCACTGAATAGACGGGGTGGAGTAGCGTTTCTGTTTACCGTTATAGAGGTCGGTGGGACTAGAGCTTGGGTTTCAGTTTTAAAAACATGTGCTAATAAATAGAAATGCACATCGAAGCCACAGTAATGTTCCTAAATGGGTCTAGGTATTCAATGATTTTTTTTGGTTTAATAATCCTAACCCGCTTTGTCATATCCACCACAACATCTCTGAAAAGGTTGCACCTCGCGCCAGCTGTTTTTTCTAATCTAGCCACCCTCTGGTGGCACAAGGAGGGCTCTCAGAAGCTGCGAGGGGCACCAGCGACCTCTGAGAGCCGGTCACAAGGATTATTAATCCTTCTGACCAGCTCTCAAAGGTCGCGGGTGTTCCTCGAGGCCTCTGAGAGCCGTGCTACTGTGTACAGGTAAACGGAGGTCTTCGAGGCGTTCAGCGCCCTGAGACCTCCGTAATTAACTGAACAGAGCAGAGGCCTCGTGGCCTCAGAGAACTGATCGGTTTTGTTGATAACTGAGTCTCAGAGGTGCTCAGCGCCTGGAGACCCTTGTGATTAACTTGACAAAGGTGCTCTCAAGAGACCTGACGGTCTCTTGAGAGCAGCGCTGAAAAGTTAATCACGAGAGTCCCCAGAGCACTGGACGTCTCTGGGAGCACTGTTATTAACTCTTCTGCGTTGCTCTCAAGGGACCTTGCTGTCTCTTGAGAACAGCACAGTAAAGTTAATAATGAGGGTCCCGAGCGCTGGATGGCTCTGAGGACCGCAGTTATTAACTTTTCAGCGCTGTTCTCAAGAAGAGACCTCGCAGACTCTTGAGAACAGCGCTGAAAAGTTAATAACTGTGTCCCTCAGAGCCTTGGCCAGCTCTAAGGAACACAGTTATTAACTTTAGAGCTCTGCTCACTGAAACTCGGAGAGGAGAGCTCTAAAGTTAATAGCTATGTACCCCCCAAAGCTCTCCTCTTAAACACACGACTGCTGCAATTAATTGTGTGAACACAGAATACTGAGGCTGAGTGTCGTACCTTTTGACCACATTAAAATGTTTGAGGCAGAGAAATAAATGCAGACTCAGAAAAAATGCAAAGCACCAGAACAACCGTGTACAAATCAAGATTTGGCTCCAACCACCCGCAATAAGTGAAGACCAACAAGAATACGAACAAATGCACCGCACCAGAACCACCATACACAAATTAAGCATGGGCTACACCCTCAAAATAAATGCAGCCCCATAAAAATGCAAACAAATGCACAGCCCCAGAACCATCAAGTACAAATTAAGCATGGGCACCACCTCAACAAAACAAGTGCAGACCCTCAAAAATACACACAAATATGCAGCACCAGAACCTACAAGTACAAATTAAGCAAGGCCCCCACCCCACAAATGAGTGCAGACCCTCAAAAATACATACAAATACGCAGCCCCAGAACCTGAAAGTACAAATTAAGCAATGGCCCCCACCCCACAAATGAGTGCGACCCTCAAAAATACATACAAAAACACAGCACCAGAACCAGTAAGTACAAATTAAGCATTGTCCCCGCCCCCCAAAATTAGTGCAGACCCTCAAAAACACAGCACCAGAATCTTCAAGTATAAATTAAGCATTGCCTCCGCCCCCCAAAATTAGTGCAGACCCACAGAAATACATGCAAATATACAGCCCCAGAACCTACAAGTAAAAATTAACAGTACCCCCAGCCCAAAAATGAGTGCAGACCGTCAAAAATAGGTGTATATGGTCAACACCAGAACCATCATGCACAAATTAAGCCTAGCCATCACCCCACAAAATAAGTGCAGACCCTCAAAATACATGCAAATACGTAGCCCCAGAACCTACAAGTACAAATTAAGCACGGCCTCCACCTAACAAAATAAAATGTAGACCCTCAAAATACATGTAAATTTTCAGCAACAGAACCAATATGCACAAATTAAACATGGTATCCTGCAGATTACCGCTGACCATCTCCAACATACATTAATATCACTTTAAAAGCATCTGCATTTTACTCTGCTATGTATAGTTAAACAGGTTGGGGATAATATCAATGTTAAACTATCTTAGAACACATACAAACTCCACACTGTTACAGACCTTAAGTAGAAGAGGTTTCGCAACACCAGTCTGCGCTCTGCCTTTCATGTTTTCAGCCATGATGTCCTGATGGTGCCCTGCTTGCTGCAAACTTCAGTATGTAGTTCAGAAAAAAAGAGATCTGTGAAGGTGGGGGCTCTTACACCAGACTCACTATGCTAATTATGCCTAGGCTTTGTGGTGGGTGTGGTTGGAAATAGACATCTGTTTTAGGTTGGCAATACTCGTCCATTGTTTTGTTTCAAACATTTAATTGCATGGCCAGTTTCTAATTTAACCTCCACTCTGGGGCAGGGAAATCCTGGAGGCAAACATCTGTTTTAGATTTGGAATGCCAGTCATCCTTTGAGGCCAGTCCTTTGGGGGCCTACATCTGTTTTAGATTTGCAATACTAGTCCATTGCTTGTTTCAAACTTTTAATTGCATGGCTAGTTTCTAATTTAACCTCCACTGTGACCCAGGGAAATCCTGGAGGCAAACATCTGTTTTAGATTTGCAATGCCAGTCATCCTTTGAGGCCAGTCCTTGGGGGCCTACATCTGTTTTAGATTTGCAATACTAGTCCATTGTTTTGTTTCAAACTTTTAATTACATGGCCAGTTTCTAATTTAACCTCCACTGTGGCCCAAGGAAATCCTGTAGGCAAACATTTGTTTTAGATTTGCAATGCCAGTCATCCGTAGAGGTCAGTCCTCGGGGGCCTACATCTGTTTTAGATTTGCAATACTAGTCCATTGCTTGTTTCAAACTTTTAATTGCATGGCTAGTTTCTAATTTAGCCTCCACTGTGGCCCAGGGAAATCCTGGAGGCAAACATCTGTTTTAGATTTGCAATACCAGTCATCCTTTGAGGCCAGTCCTTCGGGGCCTACATCTGTTTTAGATTTGCAATACTAGTCCATTGTTTAGTTTCAAACTTTTAATTGCATGACCAGTTTCTAATTTAACCTCCACTGTGGCCCAGGGAAATCCTGGAGGCAAACATCTGTTTTAGATTTGCAATGCCAGTCATCCTTTGAGGACTGCCCTGGGAACACTTGGGGCTACATATGTTTTAGGTTTGCAATACTAGTCCATTGTTTTGTTTCAAACTTGTAATTGTATGGCCAGTTTCTAATTTAACCTCCTCTATGGCCCAGGGAAATCCTGGAGGCAAACATCTGTTTTAGATTTACAATGCCAGTCATCCTTTGAGGACTGTCCTGGGAACACTGGGGCCTACATCTGTTTTAGATTTGCCTTTCTAAATTGATAGGCTGGCTCTAACAAAAGCATCATTTGACCATCCCCTCTTTTTGGACTAGCCAACAGGGAGAAGGTCTGGCCTTCCCGCCCACTTCGCAGCCCTGTGAGGGGAGCCCCAGACAGCCACTTGGTCCTGAATGTCTGACATGTACAGACCTGTCCTCTTAGGCTCTGAAACTGCTTGCACAACACCAAAGCATTCATTTTACACAGCCCATAGACCAATACCCAGGGGCTAGGACCCTGGCACATGGCTAACACGTGACATCGTGAGGTCACAAACCATGTGACACCTCTGCACCTAAGTCCCAGTAACGGAAGTGACGTCACTTCTGGGGCGGGATAACTGTCACTTTACAGTTGATGAGAAAAGGTATCCCCTCCTACTACTCAAGAGTTTTAAGAAATTGGGGGTAGTGGTCCATTAGAGCTGTTGATATACTTTAGATTAAGACACCCTGCGCCACATTCTGACCATCAGTCTTGCAGGTAGGAAATTTAGATCCATGGCAATACTACTCGCCAAAACCTTAGCAACAAAATGGATGAGTTGCAGACTTCCATTACACAAAAAATGGATTAAGGATCCCATATATTGCACTGAGATGGTTGAAACCTAATGACATTCATACACCCAGGTTTCTCAAGCCCTTTGTACATATACTGAAAAAAGAGTCTGTATCACCCATATGAAACAAATTGTAAAGATTGGTAACTGAAATATGCTAATCCCAGTTGCATTAGTGATGATTAAACAAAAATGTTTTTAATAGTATCTTTCATATTGAAAAAGAGAAGGAGAACTTTAGCCATACTGTCTTACAAGATCGTCTATAATTTGGAAACAGGAAAAGACAGTAATGAGTCAGATGTAAAATACAAAACATCTGAAGTGAAATGTTATACAGTAGTTACAAGTGCATGATATTCTACTGCTATATATATATATATATAAATATATATATAGTTATATATATATGCTATGAACTGTGGATTTATGCATACTGTGCCCTTTCAATGTGTAAAATTTTAATAACATTTCTAAAATATATATATCACCAACCTCTCCATGCCAAGGAGGTGACCAAGTCATGCATTCAATTGCTGGAGAGATATCAATTTCTGCTAAAGCTGTAGAAGGATGAGTGTTGAACCTGTCAGCCTCAGAGTGGTCTTCCACCAAAGTAGTTCCCTCCATTTGTTTTTCTGAAATTCATTAAATTAAAAGGTTGGATATGTATTTTTTAGTTCTAAATGTCCTTGTAGAAAAAAAAAACTAAATTTATTTTTCAGTACTGTGAGGCCTACCGGTCCCATAGAATAACATTGGCTTGTCTCATTACGTTTAATAAGTGCTAACTTTTGATTGAGACCAGGTAAGCATTTCATGTTTTGTTTCTATGAAATTGTAATGCAAAATCGTCTTTAATCGTAATGTTGGATTTTTAATTACAATTTAAAAAATGCCCTTTTTAGAAAGTTGGTCCTACTTGCAACTCAATAGGCTGTGCTCTGCTTGCACACAAAGGGTTTGTCACCTCCACATCGTCACTGCGTCAAGCTTGGAGCATAGGAAGGGAAGTCATGAAACTCCAACCACTTTAAAGACAAACCTCTAGAAACTTCTACCAACTTCAAAGGAGACGCTTGATATAACATTAGACCCCCTCAGACCCTCTTGTCAGTTCAGTATCTGGTCCTGTGGAATAATTCTCAGAGGACTGTCTTCTGCTGTGGACTGCTGTGCATTCTGTAAGACTGCTTTGCTTTACCTGGCAAGACTGGTCTGCTGTCTGGAGCCTGCCCTAAACCCTCAGGGTCCAGCCCTGCTGTCATAGCCCTGTATCTTCACCAGAAACCAAGCCTATTAGAGTGACTCCATGGAATAGTTTACTGGCCTCCTGGTCAGAGCCACAGGGACATAAAGGGCTCAATAAAGGGCTCCTACCATCTTGACTCCACACCTGGTCTGAGCGTGAGTGAGTCCTGAGCCCCCAAGTGGGGTCCCACTAGACCTTGTCCTTTGGATGTGGTGCTAAACGCGCCCAGATAGCCAGAATACAAAACTTGTGACTTAAAAGTGTTTTGGCTAAAAGCTGCCTTGAGAGCTGAGGGAAGACCGGGACAAACCTGCAAGTCGATCCACCCAAGGTGCACCGCTGGTTGGTCTGACTTTGCGGCTGTTCCTACTACGTTCTTCTCCGCAGCAGCAAATACTTTTCAGAGGTCCTTCACCAAAGGGGTATCCGACCTCCAGGAACTGTCTTTGGCTACTACCTCCTGCCTTGTCCTGCTGAAGATTTTTGACCTCATACCAACGGCCTGATTTAGAACTTGGCGGGGGGAATACTCTGTCACAAACATGACAGATATCCTGTCCGCCATATTGCAATCCCATTATATTGTATAATGGTATATCGTCACATTTGAGTATTCCCTCCGCCGAGATATAAATCAGGCCCTCCGTCCAAACGTAGAATTCTTCACCATGTCGTCATCCAGCAGCTCCTCGGCGGTGCCACACTCCCTCCACGGACACTGCCTGCAGCCTTGCCCCACTTAGCTTTAAATTCTCAGAACATCCTTCTTGAAAAATCTTCTAAGTCCAAATGTAAGATATGACCACGCCCAATCCACTCATCTGCATCTGAACTGCACTCTATTTCAGTAGGCCATATTTGTCAACTTAGCCTGGTCTCATGCAACTAGATGTCCGCGAATGGTGCTTTAATCTTTTAGATGCTAGTTTTTACTAAAAAGTTTAAAAGTTCCTAATTCTGGTTCTTCTGATTGTACTTTTATCCTTTTTGTGTCAGTAATTTATTCAAATGTACTCTATTTTTCTAAATTGGTGTTGGATTTTTCTAATGATGTGTTTTATCAATCACTGTTTGTGTGCTGCATAAATACTTTACACATTACCTCTAAGTTAAGCCTGACTGCTTTTGGTGCCCAACTCCCCTGGGTAAGCACAGGTTAATTTAGTGACCTTTTGTGGTTTATCCTGCTAGTGATTGAGGTTGTTGCTTGACTAGGGCTCACCAACAAGCCAATTTCTCACAATGAGTGTCATGAATATTAGTACCAAAGTATCAAGGAGTATGTTTACCCAATTATTGCAGAGGTTATGTAAAATCAGCCAAAGCAAACCCAGAATCGTCTTAAATTGAGGAACATTTATCAAATCAAAAGAAATCTTTTCATTTTCAAAACAAATCATAGTAATCATATATGCATAAAATTGCACCATATCTGATATTATAAGAAACCATGTTCTTGATTACTGGAATTGGTATAGATTCAGCAGATTGTACAGCCGTAGTTTCTTGATGCAGCAGATATTAAAAGACCAGAAATTGTCTTTTCCTGATGCATGAAACACAATAATTTTTATAGGAATTATCATATGAACTAGTGTAGAATATGTAGTATTGTCTACACATCTTAAAAATTACTTAATTTTTCCACTCAACAAGGCAATCCTCTTTGTTGTCAAGAAATCCAATTTTCAACTGGCTGTTGGCTTTCTGTAGGTAAGGTTAGCAATGTCTAATTCTTAAATAAGCTAGGAGTACTTTAACAGTCCTAGCCTAATCTTCCGTAATTTAAAGACAAGTTTGTACATGTCTTTTCTCACTTCCTTATATATAAAGTCTCTGATCCTTCCTGGCAATAGGTTTCAGGAATGTCTGTAACCTTATTCTTCTCTTATATTGTTTACATTACTAGTACTATAGTTTGTTTCTGAATGACGTACAGCCAATAATCTAACTGCACCATAAGATCTATCAGTTCTGCACATTTAGGAGGGGAAGAAACTGCTTGAGGCAGAAAGTCTTTATTTCATAAACCCTGATAAAATAATGATGTTATGTTTGTTTCTTGTGGCCTCCGTCACAACCACTAAACAATTAAATGTGGTAATATGGTTAAACTAGTTTTAGTGAGACTCTTTTAGATTAAACAACTCATTAGTTAAAGAAATACATGTGACTTCCTGCCAATTTTTGCATCAGAAAAGGACACAAAAATATAAAACAAAAGGCCATTCCTCTCAACTATTGGAATACTCCAGCTAGAAGCATTTCCAGTTAGATATTACAAAAAAGGCCACGTTAGTTTACTCATCAGGGAGGTTGGGAGGTTTGCATAACAAATGTAGCCAACATTGATTAAGGAATACTGTACATTTCTTTGGGTCTCCAAAATCTTCAGGAGGTATCAAAAGTAAGATGGGGGTTACTACTGAATAGAAACATGTAAACATCTAAGGGTCTAGCGTTTGGCAGATGAACCATTGTTACGTCATGGGTTCATTTTAGAGGCTGGCTTGGCCACACATATTTTAGCATAGGCCTGCGGCCTGTGCCCTTTTACCCAGTTACATGCTTAATTTAATTTATTAACTTTAATTCATTTTAGCATAACTGGCTTTTTAGTGGGGATGTTTTATTTTTCTAATCAGCTGCTATTCTGGGAAAGTGTTGTTATTGCTTTCCTTGCACAACATTTCACTGTGTACCTCTGCCCAAAGCTTCCCAAGGACTGTACATGATAATATATCTAGTATTGGTGCAACAAGAGTGCACAGCCAGCCCCAACACTCAGACACATGATGACGTCAGGACTGTTTCTCAGAACACAACCTTTTTCATTATAAAAACACCACATAGGCCAAAGAAGGTTAGAGAGGTCATTACAGCCAGAGGAGCCATGCTATGCTGTATGCTATTTCATTGCCACATTACTGACCTCAGCCCTGTCTCTACAGCCAACTGAGGAGACGTTGGGCAGACCTCTGCTTTTCAGGTATGGGGTGGGTGTTCCTTCTATGGACTAAGTGTGGTACAGAGAAAAGGGCTAACACTGCCATGCTCTTGAGTAGAAGTTAGGGGGTGTGGGTAGAATTAGGCAAATATTTATTCCAATATGATGGGATTGTTTATCTGCTCTTCACTCATGGTAACAATTCTGATTGTGCTATGATTCATCATCATAATAATCGCAGCTCCTGCATTTTATCATAGAGTGCAGTTTTCCAATAATTGCATTGAGAACTGTCCTGCAACTCTTTGTCTGCCTGTGTTTGTGTGAGATCAGTGCTAATGAGAGAAAAGGGCAGGATTTTCCAACCACAACTTCCCTGAGGAGTCATAAAGTGTCATGCGTCAAGCTGCCGCAAATCACCTTTTGTCTACGTTTTGGTGAGGTGCTGCTAGCCAGCCAAAAGGGTTAAGCCAACAGCTGCCATACGGTGTGGGTTTGACTGAGTACCCTACACGCGGTGGTGCTGCCACCCGAAACCATCATTCTTGTCCCCATGACAAGAGTCCTATGACATGTCACCCAATGTTGGGAAGGCACTAATTTTGCAAGTCTCCTGACTATCTCTTTCTCACACATGCCAAAGGTACGCTAATTACCTTATATGGAGACGTCTGTGGGGTCTTCCTCAGCTAAATAGGGAGTATCTATCTTAGGCAGTAGGTTGTTCAAGCTTGAACCTTAAGAGGATTCTCCCATTGGTGTTCCCAGCTCTGATCCCTAACCTTTGATAAGGCACAACAAGTAAATATCCCAGAAAACTGTAGACAACTGGTCACACAGTTTCTTTTAGCTAATGAAATAACCAATGAGGGTGGGAAAGTGAAATTTGTACATGACACATACAGAGCAGAAATACTATACTCCTGGGTCACCTTTCCTGCAGTCAACGCTGACTCAAATACACTCCACACATATAGAATAGCGAATGTAACACAACAATACAGAGCATACCAATACTTAGAGATACCTCTAACTTATCAAGAACAGCACGATTGGTTTAAGGGCGCCCTCCCACATGTAATACAACCTGTTAGATTAGGTCCCTTAAGTAATGATGGAACCACATGACCAACATTGGCTACATATACACAACATCCCAATATGCAAACTATGCAAGCAGCTGAAATGAGCACATTATACAATGATCTCGTAGCTATATATAGATGCTTAATACAATTTGTAATGCAGACTTTAAACACCGCCCCAGCAAGTACTGATCCGGCTATATTCCATTTGGGCATTGTAGTATAAATCCACAAACAGTCCATTCAGTAACGGGAAACGCACCTACTGAGCGGGAGAAGATTCCGTTCTCGGTTGCACAAAAACAAATCAGCTGGAAACAGTGTTTCCCCATACGGGACCCCAAGATAAACATAGAATTCTCACAATGTGCTTACCTTTTGGAATGGTTCCCTCAATAGAGGATTGTGTCACTTGGGGAACGGTCTTTGCTGTGCCACCACACATGGTACACCGACGGTTATGAATCTTCTGGAAGTGTTAAAACAGATTCAAAATTAAAATGGGGCAGCTCCTGCCCTGGACTTGGGGTTGAAACTGATGCACTATTTTGACACAGCTTCCGCAATTATTTTAGGTACCAATAAAGGGGAAGCAGTAGTATTGGCAATTTGCCACCAGCTCTGGGAGATTCCCCAGTGGGATCAGGAACATGAGCTACCAAAGATTATTTTCAAAACTTATACTGGTATAGGTTGAGATAATCTGGCGGCTGACCAACTAAAACACAACTACAGAGTACTTCGGGAAACGAAAGTACTAAGCAGGCACAAGAGAGCTCTAAAAAACACTGAGATAAACAAAAACAAAATAAAGAAATAAGAAGCCAAAGTGGAGAATATCCGCAACCGGAGACATCAGAGAAAAGATACAATCTTAGAAATAGAACATTTTTTAAACTCCTGACAGATACCAATATACTGACACTCACCCACCTTGTTCCTTCCATGACACATAGGATAAACAGAGTAAGAGAGGAAGGCAGTCAGAACACCGAACTGACTACATGAAGCTGAGAAAGGACTCACAACATTCTTCAGAAACTTTTACGAAAAAAGAAGAGAAACTTCCATAGAAAGAAACCCCAATTTAAAAAGAGAAAGGTCAAACATGCCAAAACTATTGAGCACACCACTGAATAACAGGATGTGAACAGTGACTCTGCTAGGCAGACCAGCAGAAGTCACAATATGTGGCTAGAATCTTATAGATCTCCTGGATGTGACACCCAGCAACGACTTCCTTGATGTCCAACCAGCGGACAGGCACATCTTCCCACCCATCAGGGTTTACAAACTAAACATGTACACGGAGGGAGACATAGAGCACACTATTAAATGTATCTCCTGCAGAAAATGAACACTAAATTATGACATGTTATTGGCAGAAATAGATTGGCAACCTGAATTTGTCCGCGTTCTCCCACAAGGGGAAAATGTAATTTTGCCTTCTTTCTCAGTCCTCATTCCAGATACAGTAAAAGAAGCTTATGCAGTAGATTGGGCATTGGTGCATGTGTCTGAACTGTACTTTGACCATGTACAGTGAGATAGAGATTCCCTCTACCAAGTTATTTCCTAAAGATCCATACCACAGATCCAACCTCAATACCCGATTAAGCATGAGGATAAAGCACCAGTAAAAGAAATACTCTCACAACTTGAGTACCAGGAAGTATTTGAACCCTGCGTATCTGCAATGAATAACCCTTTATCTCCTCTAGCAAAACCTGATCATTCATATAGAATAGTGCTAGATTACAGTCACACACGCACAATTGCAATACAAAATGCACACAGCACAGCACTTATCAACAACATAGTGCGTAAAAAATACAAAATGCCCTTGGATATTTCCAGTGTTTTTTTCTGCCTAAATCTAGCACCTGAAAGCTGGGACTTAAGTGCCTTTTACAACACCTGGCTCCCAAAGGTCATTTTGCAGTTTGCCCCAAGGGTATAAGAACAGTCCAGGTTAGTTCTCTCCCAATGTGACAGCAATATTACATGATATTGATTCTGAGGCTTTGTCCTATCTGGATGATATTTATTTTACAGATGATGACCTCAAAACACATTTAGCCAGGGTGGATCGCATTGTTTTGGGATTTGCCACCCAGGGCTGTAAATTTGTTTTTAAAAACAAAATTGCTTTTCTTACTGGCCTATTTTTAGGATAGAAATTATCAGATGAGGGCAAAAGCCTAGCCCCGCACTTTCTAGAAAAATGAGCACAACTACAACCTCCAAACAACCAAGAAGGCTACAGTCATTAGTTGGCTTTTTTAACTTTAGCAGAACTTACATTCCTGAATATGCGCAATGCATAAAACCTCTTTATGACTTAATATGCCCCAATATTTCAAGCTAACATTGGACACTTGAACATACATGCATTCTCAGAGCATTACAACAAGACATGCTTGAAGCAAAACATTTATACACATGTAACAACCAAACAAACTTGGTCATCAGAGTAGTTCCTGGTACCATCGGGTGACACGGTACTCATAGCAAACAAATTGCATTTGTACTCCAATGTAGAACAATGTTTTGCACCAACAGAAAAAATACTGACTGCTGTTCAGATGGCTGTCATAAAAGAGAGACCGCTTTTCCAGGGGAAACGCATTATTGTTGTCACGTCAATACTGGCCCTTGAGGCTGTCACCAAGGTTAGCGCCCCGAATGCAAAAGCACTACATACATTTTGGATTCAATGGACAACTTCTCTCAATGGTGGCCACTGATGTTGATTATGTTTTCAACTCAAAACGTCAGACCCAAAAGCTCCTTCAATATGAACTTGAGTACCCCATGTCCACTAACATCTTGCCTTTTGGTCCATATCAAATCATCCTTTATACTGATGTTTCAGCACAACCACCTGCAGATACCAAACACCAATACTTTGCTGCTTGCACAGCTATATAGGGATGGATGGTAAATTCCTCCGTCAACACACCTACACGCAGACCCTAGGGGACTGCACAGCATAACTTGCAGAGCTTAAAGCCCTAATTTTGCCACTGGGACACACAGATCCTGAACTTTCTACTTTGATTGTGTGTGATTTGTATTACTGTGTGCAACCCTTCAAGGAATACTTACAATACTGGTGCCTACACAGTTTCAGAGATTCACTACTTTTATACCAAGGCACACCGCCGTAGTCCATAAGGTCCATTTCTTTGTACACTGTATCAAAGTTCAAAACACACATCTATACACATAAATCCAATAAACATCAACCGACACATGTTTCGTCAACAAGACATTCTCAAGGCAAAAGAATGTGTTACAATGTAATGTCCAGAAATGTTGCAAGATAAACAACATCGAGAAGACGCAAGAGTGATAGGTTGCTGTGCCAAATTACTGACGAGAAATGAGTATTTACGGTGGTTACGGCCTAGATAAGCTGTCATAAGTTTGTGCTGCAAGATATAGGAAGTAAGTAAACAAGCCCTGAGATTCAGAGATTCAAACAGGAACACCATCAAACATAAGTTCTTGTGGGGGAGGGTGTCAGATCATAAAGACAGGCTACCAAGAGCTCATGTAGCTCATACATTGGGCCATGTTGTAGAGAACACTTTGGCTGATGAAGCTGCCAAATCTGCAGTTGCTACGGCTTCTGTTGCTGCATTTACTCATTCTCATATGAGACTGGATGATGAAACACTGGCTGCTGTGAAAGCCTCTGCTGACAGCAAGCCCTTACCAAAATCATACCCTGCGAAATATTCCTACCACTTAAGTGGTCTTTCTTAATGGAAGCGAAGACCAGACTTCTGTTAGTCATTCTATGAATTGTAAACAAGTGTCCTTGCATGGCACATGCAATACGGCTGTGGCAAACTTGTCTTGCTATCGGAAGAGTACTCTTGTTTCTTTGATTCACCCAGTCTTTCAAATAATTTCGAATGGAAGGTATTTGATGCTGAGTGATGAAGGCTGCTGTGGGATGAAATTTGGAATCGCCTAAGTGGTTTTGTTTTCCCAAATTGTAATTTGCTACGGCAACATTCCCACACAAGAGATATTTTGTGACCTCACATCGCTACTTCAGATGTCAGTTTTGACAAGCTGAGCAGACTGAAGGCTCTTCTGTTTCAAAAACATGTGGCTCTGACATCAGCCAGAGAGACCTATGATCTCCAAGTAGCAAGGTCACCTGCTGAGATACAGCTCCTATTAAACACCAACTTCCCCAAACATTTTAGAGAATTGGTGCGCAGGATTTTTAATGCATCTAATACTGGTGGGATTGTGCACGTTTTTAAGGCTGTTGGTTCTGGATTCATTAGCACTTTCCAGACTATATTTGGAGTTAATCCATCAGCCATCCACTCACTTTTTTCAAGCGTCTTTGTTGGATTCCCAATAACTTTGACACTGATTGGCGGTATCCTGCTGTTGCTATTTTTGATTCACAATGGCTGTCCCATCTCAACAAAGCGGAGTGATGGAGCTCTCACCAACCCACCTGTGTCATAATAGTATGATACAGTATTTCAGAGCTTCACTGTTGAAGGCACTGGAATTCCACTTGAGGTGCTTCTTCAAATGCACACTGAGGGCAAAGGACAATTGCTGTGCAGCCTGTGCCTTGTTGGCCATGGATATGTTAATGTTCTCGATGAGGGTTCATTCAAAGAGTTGCCCATGGGGACTGCAGTTGTTTCGCCAGGCATCCTATGACACACCCCTTTTTCAGATGTCATGTCTCCTTCTCCATCTGGCACCACACAGAATGCTGTCCCCTTGGCCGGACCTATGACTGACGCACCTGCACATGTGTGCTCCGTGGCTCTTTTATCTAATGAGCTGGTCAACTTATTGCCTGGCAAAGTGGGGTCCTTCCTGGCTTTAATCACCATTGATGACATCTGAGATTTCCTGTAGGACCATGACTACTGCTGAATTAGAACTTTGGCATTTTTTGATTTTCAAATTCTGAACTGCCCTTTTAATTTGGCCCGTCTATCGACCTGCCTTGCTTGTTAACTTTGACATTTTATCTCTTTCAATGTACATTTTAGTATGCTTTTAGTATTATAGTTTTGGAGTGTAGTTATTTTTAGGTATTGAGCCATGCAATTCATCAATCTAGTAGATATTCATTTGCCACATTTAGAATTGGCCTGAAGGATTTCCTCTATCATGATGGACGATGGTCTGTTAGTTGAACCTCAATCCTCTGTTAGTGTCCCCCCCAGTCCACCATTGACAGGTTTAACCCCATCCACATTGGTAGGATGGACATGTGTCTGCCATAGTTAGAATTGTCTGCCATCAGAGTGGTATGGAAGGAATCTCACAATAGAGGACAACAATAACAGGAAGGATTTCTGATAGTGGACATGTCAGTCAATATTGAGAGATCCATCCATCAACACAATCTTGATGACAAGCTACTCAAAAACAACACATGCAACTCCCACAACAAAAGACACTCCTCTAATCATTTACCACTCAAAACATGAATCACCAGTGCAAGATTTGTGTCTTTTATTTGGAAATTGTCGCAAAGAACACTCCCCAGGTTATCTGAAAATGTATTAATTGTCATGGTGTCATGGTGGAGGAGATAATTAGGGTTGAGCCCCAATTGTTTGCAGCTCTGACCCAGACAACAATCATGAGACAGAGAAGAGAAATGTTGGCCAGAATCATGGATGAGGTGAATGCTGTATCCAATATCAGACACTCACATGAAGACGCAAGTCATTGAATAACCTGAAAGTCTATTCCCTCACTTACAGGGCACACCAAGAGGCCATGGCAGCTTCTATTGGCCAGGATCCTCAACCTCATGTCCTAAGAGAAAAAGGTATTGTTCATATTCCACAATAAAGGCATCATGTGAGTTCCATACAGAGTGGAGAACTGCTAAGTATCTGTACCACCTCTGACCTCTCATGAAATAATTCACCCTCACACTCCTAATCTCTACAGCAAAATTCTACACTAATGGTAACCTATCCACACAAGTATGCTAACTGATGTCTCTCACAGCTCCCTACATTCTGTATATACGTATAATCTCCCATATAGTCACTTTCACACAACGCTCTCATTAATTCAACTCCCACAGGAAACACCATAAACAAGTGCTGCCTTAAATTTGGACAAACAAATCACAAACCCAATATATATATATATCAAGTTACTCATAAAGCTCTGCCCATTCTTTTCAGATTCACACAACACTTACTGTTAAAAACTGGATTTTTATTTGCACTGAACAACTGCCCCCTCAAGGATTAATCACAAGTCATGTCAGAGTGAACCCTTAAAGAACCTAACTTAACTTGAGCTTAACCCCCTGGTAGCCATGGCATGGAGTAGGCAGGCTTAACTTCGGGCAATATGTAAAGTAATTATGCAATACCAAACCAGTAAAAGTCTCAAACTGAATCTGAAAAACAGAGAAATATTTAATAAACAAACTGACACCAAAATGTCAAAAATCCAGTAGAGGAACTGGAGAAGTGAAACCACCTCCACAAAGCTCAAAGGACCAATGATAGTCAATGGTCATGCTAGACCAGAACCTACGCATAATTTAAGGCCAACTGTTATGGATCCGTGATGGAGATATTTCTCCTTATTACACCTCTGTTGGGTAGGTGTACTATTTTTGCACAAAGCCAAGTTTACAAGTCTTTGTAAATTTGGGTTTGCATAAAAATACATGGTTGGATGCAAGGGAACACCCATGCTCCACCCATTTAACACCTATCCAACACAAAGTAACGCAAGGCAGTGGTATGCACTATGTCGCGTTACTCTGTGTGTACTAAACCTAGAAAGTGGCTTCTCATGGCTTAGAAGTCAAAAAGCACTGGTCTGGAAGAAAAGTTTTCTAAAATGTCCTTATTTCCCAATGGTGCCCACACAACCACAGGAGTACACTTCTAAATCCCCCAGGACCTCAGGGAGTCACTTAGGGACATATTTATAAGCTCCTAGAGCCAACTTGTGCCAGATTAGCATCATTTGTTTTTACACTAATGTGGCCCAATGAGGCCAAAATCCGAGGCGCCATAATTACAAAGTGGCGCAATGCAAGCATTGCACCACTTTGCAACCCTTCGCACTACATTATGCCTGCGCCAGGCATAATGTATGCAAAGGAGGCCTTCCCATGTTAGGCGGTGGCGGAAAAATGGCGCAAGGAAATCTAAAAGATTTCCTTGTGTCATTTTGTATGGCACTTTTAATGCCTGCTCGGAGCAGGCGGTAAAAGGGGGGCTTCCATTATTTATAATGGGCCCCTATGTACTCTGCAGGAGTAGCACCAACATTTTGGTGCTACTCCTGCAGAGTACATCAATAGCGGCATGAAAAATGATGCTATTGCCCCCTACCCTGCGCCATGCTGTGCCGTATTTTGAACATGGCACACACATGGTGGCGGTAGGGGAGCGCTAAGGGGCTCAGGGAGAGTGGCGGTGCACTCAGTGCAGCTCCACTTTCCAAAAATCTGCCCCTAAGAGACTAACTGGGTGTCAGGCAGAGATCAACAGCAGGGTCCAGTCCATGTTCAGTTGCCACTGGCCAGCTGAGTTTTTCCAGGGAAAGGCATTGGCCAACTTTTTGTGTCCCTGTAGCCACACATGAATTCAGCCAACTGAACTTTTAAGTCGTGTGCACAAGGAGATCAGGAACAGTCCTGCTAGGCTCCTCTTAGGTCACAGACAACAGGTTCAGTCCTATTCTGTTCTTCCACAGGTACAGAACTTTTCTGATAGGGTGCTTGGGGTGCCCCATTTATGTCTGGCATTAGCTGCTAGATGAGGATGGCTCATGTGCAGTCCCTACCCAATGTGGTAAAAGTTGTGCAATCCTACCCACTTGTTCAGTAGTTCCTATTTGCTTTACTGCAAACAGGCCCAAAATGCCATGTAGCAGGGCATTTTCAAGCTGGCTAAAGTCTTCGGCCACACTTAGGTGCATATTAATACTTTGTTTGCCCCAAATTTGTGTCATATTTATACTTTGGTGCTTGACCCGTCTAGCGCCAAATTTATGGAGTTAAAGTAATTTTTGGGACGTGGAAACCTACTTTGCATCATTGAGATGCAAAGTAGGCATTCCCGTGCACAAAATGACTCTATGGCCTTAGCTCCAAATTTATCCCCACGTGCTAAAATCACTCACAGGAGGGAGGAGGGGTCGAAAATGGTGCAAAGCTTGTGTTGCACCATTTTTTAAAGCCTGGGTCAGGGCAGGCGTTAGGGGACCTGTAGGCCTATTTCCATGGTGGAACACCATGGAATAAGTCCACAGGTGCCCTCCCCAGGCCCCAGGGACACCCCCACCCACACCAGAGGGACAGCGGAGGATGGGGGACCCCATCCCAGGTAAGTACTTCTTTTTTTTAAGTGCCATTGGGGGCCCTGAAATGGGCCCCCCTACATGGCACTGAGTGCAATGGCAAATCCATCCATACCACATGACTCCTGTCTTAGAAAAGACAGGAGTCCCAGATGGATGGATTTGCATCAGAAAATGACTCTAGGCAGGTTAGAGTCATTGTTTTTACTCTAACCTGCCTAATGTCATTTTTTTGTGCAAAGCCCCATTCTTCTATACCACCAGCCCCACCCGACTAACGTTGTTTTTGTTTACGCTAGCCTACCTTTTACACCGGCTTGCACCATTTCAAATGGTGCCCGACTGGTGCACAGAAACGGTGCAAGCCTGCGCTATACTTTTTGGTGCAAAACTGCGTTAGTGTAGTTTTGCACCAAAAAGTATAAATCAGGGCCTTAATGTGGGCTCTGAGGGCTATGGGTTTGCAGGGGAATGCACTATGGTAATCACTAATGTCTTTACTCCTCTAACAGTACAATCCAACTTGAAACAGGCACTGTGCCTACAACGAACCAAGAGACAGAGGTCTGGTAGGGCGAAAGCAAGGTTCTTCAGGAACTAGACAGGGGATACACAAGAATTGTTCTGGCATCCTGTTCTCTCCATTTCAAGTGCACCAAAGTGTTACATGTGGCTCAACACACCTGTCAAGCAGGATTTTACACTATGGTGTCAACAAAATGCCCACAGCTCCCACCATGCATATTGTGTTGAACTCGGAGTCCTCTCTACCTCTTAAGGTCAGCATATTGTGTGCAATTGTGATCAATTTCACACATCTTTCACACCTCTTTTTCCTAGAAAGTTTCTTGAAAGTTAATGCAAATTATCCTCTAGGAACTTCAGGCAGGGAAAAGGTAACTTTTTAAAAGTTACTTTTCCTTAACATTCAATAAAAATCTGACCTTACAATTGAACTGTACTGTAAACTATATTAAAAATAAGTGTTTCATTATGTTTCTAGCTTATCCAATTCTTGATATACACTATTAGTATTATAATCTGCACTCTAATTTTCTATATAGGACAACCTAGACTTTTAACAGTGAAAATATCACTATGCACCCTGCCTTGTGGGCTACATGGCAACACAAATTTGAATTATTATTATTCAAAAGCAAGATCTTTACCAGTTTAAAAAGGGTTCGTTCGACAGTCCATATAGCAGGTTTTATGCTGCAGCAGTCAGACTACATAAAATAGGCCTTAAGTCATGGTGGCACTGCTAATATAGTGGATTGCACAATAGGTGCTGCAGTCTACAAGTGGCATCTAACTTCCAGGCCCTATGAACACTTTCTACACCATATACAAAGGACTTTCAGGCAAGTTAAAAGCAATAAGCCAATTTAACCATGTTTAGAGGGGGAGCACAGACACTTTACCTGGTTAACAGAGGTGAAGTGCACTGAGATCTAAATCTAGCAAAAATAGTCTGTAGAAAAAGGTGAAAAATTTGGCATGATCACCAGAAGTGGCAGATTTCCTGTACATACTGCCTATCTTGATCTGATACAATATAAAATAAATAATTTGTGGTAGTGGAAGTTTGAACAGATAAACGCACGTACCAAGACTACAATATTCCAGATCTGGTTTTAGAAATCATATTTTTTTGTATTCTGGTGATATATGTTTGTTCATTTTTATTATTGTAGATAAAGATATCTGAAAGATAAAGAATGGAAAACTGTATTCATAATCAAGTTCAGCAATTTTGTGTACTAAGTACGGCTCCCGATTTTATGCTACTTATTTTTTTAACATTTCCATTTGTATGTATCCATATTTATTTTTTGGCCAATTTATTTGTATTTATCCATATTTACTTTGTGTTTTGGGAACAGATGAGGTGATAACTCATATTTCCACATTTATTTAACGGGTAAATGTACACTCATACATTGATGCCTGTCAGGCTTTAGCACATTACACAGCCAAAAATAACAAAATAACAAATTCACATTAAAATAATTGAATAATAGCACAAATTCATGTTGCGATATGCAGTAATTTGAGCAAATATCATTGAGTTTTCTAGTATGTACAGCTATTGGCCTGAAATTCATTATTCTCAGCATGGAGAGGCACTCAAAAGAAGCCAAATCAGCTGTATTTTTCCACTTTAAAAAAAATGCAGACCGGAAACATAAGCCCTCATTTCCAGTTTGACAGGCGGAAAAGGCTGCCTGCCAAACTCCCGCAGTCAGGTCACTGCCTACTGGTCCAGCAGGAAACACCCCACAACATCGACGCCGGCTCATAATCGAGCCAGCAACAATGTTGCGGTGTGTAGGGTACAAGAGCACTTGTTTCGCTTTTCACTGTCTGCTAAGCTCTTTCTCTCTCTCTCTCTCTCTCTCTCTCTTCTTGAGTACAGATGATCTAATACTTTCAGCAGAGAGTCCAGCCAACATAATGCACATCAGTGACCCCCACAAACCCCCTGTGGCCCCACACCAACAACTGTTGCCCCCCCTGTCCTGTCTCCTGTGACAACCATAGTCGTAACATCTGTAGCACAGCTATGACACACTACACCTGTGACTATCCACTCAAAGTCAAAGGTTGGCTTGGGGAGGGCTGCGAAAGGACCTGCTGTGCTCAGGGTACAGTCACCAATGCCAACATTTTGATTAAACCTAATGGGTACAGCTACACAACAGGTGGACAACTGGGTGAGACTACTGAAGTTCTGAGACACCAAAGCCATCTTATAAAGACCATGAATAAGATCCATAGGACCTAAAATTATCTCCTGCAGCATCACATGAGTGTCAACACTTTACATTAAGGCGTAGCATAGGATGGCTTCAAAGCATTGTCTGTAGAAGTTTCTCATTTAGCTTCCACTTTCCATGGTCAAGCACATTCGTCTGCCATCATAGTACTAGAAACATTTTCAGCAGGCTGCCTAAGTGGTCCTTCGGAGTGGTCATTCATCTAGCCCAGATAAGGACAAGACCCAAGAATCCTCCACCAAGAGATTAAAAAAACTGATGTCCTTATGTGAGTGTCTGGATTATTCACCATATCCACCTTATGTCCACACGTTTCTAATCCACTCATGGACTGTTGTCTGAAAAAGGACACCTTTAACTTCTCATCCAACATACAAGTTAACTTACTTTCAGAGAACCTGTTATCATTTTGATAAAAAATTAAATAATGAATGCAAGTAATGTTCGTTATGACCCTATCATAAAATGAATTAACTGTTACATTGATGTATTATGAAACCCCTACATACTTCTCTTTAAATATACATACTTGCAAACAATTCATTACATACACACATTGCACATTTCATCATAGCTCAAATTTTTATTTACTGTCATACCAGTATGTCTAACCACGTCTATAGTGGTTTGTTACATTTGCAATTGTATCGAAGAGGGGTTATTTACAAGCCACCTGTGCCGCTAGGACATTGCTTTTTGTGATGCACTGGTGGTACATTGTGCAGGCCCATATCTACAAGGCCATGCAAATTCACTTTGCAAGCATTTTCATGGCCTTATAGATATGGTGCAAGGCAACAGAGCGCAAGACGCTGCTTTCTCTTCCACTGTGTCAGGGAGGCGTTCCATGGGCGTCAGGGTGGGTTTTCCCACGCAACACCCAGGGGTTTTGGCGCATTCTTATGTTTACAAGGCATTGTAAACATGGGAATGCAACAAAATCTTGGGTGCCCCTTCCTGCACAAAACAATCCTGTCTGTGACGCAGGCATCCTTGCATCATGGTGCAAAGGTGTCTGCGTCAGCGCAGGGGGAGAGGACAGGAATGTGCTGTATCATGTCGATATGGTGCATTTCTGTCCTTTCCCTGTGGCACAGAACAGTGCAGCAAGGTAACTTGCTGTGCTGCCCTGTATCACAGGGCTTGTAAATAAGCCCCTAAATATTTTCTAAATCCTTAATCCCAGTAATGGAGAAGGATAGGTCAACAATGTGTAAAAACACTTCTGTTCATAGAAACTACACAGATAAGACCCAACATTAGGAAAATTAAAAAAAATACTATAAGACATATTAACATGGTAAATATGACTTCTACTATGCAATGCTTATGATGACCCACCTACTGTGAAGATATAGAGGCATTGTTACATCTTGTTAGCAACTGCTCTTCCAAAAACATTAGCAACACCAATGGTACTTATATACCACACATTGCACTGTCTTCGTGTTGTACACAGACACAGTCATAAACTACAAAAGATATGCTTTCTTTTGACATTAATAAGTCTGAGTTCTAGATTCTGACACACACGCAACCTGTGTCAGGTACCTTTGATGAAATTAATTTAAATTGGTATCTCTCTATGACTAAAGGAAAGAGTACCAATTTTGTTTTGCAAGAGCATTTCACCAATAATCAGGCAACGTGCACTGCAGATCTCTTGATAACTAGTATCTGTGCAACACTTCAAAGTATCCATCTATGTCTTGCTAGTGGCCCGGCAAATGATAGGATTACATGACCTAGAAATGACTAAGGGCCTGATTTAGAGTTTGACGGAGAGGGAACTTTGTCACAACACCAATTAAGTACTCTTTCTGTCAACCTCTCTGTTCGCCTGCCCATTTCAACTTGGGCAGGCCACCAGGTTTAAGATGATGGACTAAAATTTACTCTGTGTAAACCTTCCTTTGACAGAATAACTGGATCAGACAGCATTATATATTTTTCTTTTCCTGTGTGTCACTGCCAGGTAAAGCCTGTTGGTGGGGGGCAGGAAAAAAAATTATTAACCACACCATGGGTGAAAGCTCCCATGGTGTGGAGGCCATTAGATTTTATCAAAAACAATCTCCAGCTTTGGGAGTTTGTTTTACAAATGCAAAATTAAGGAAAAGTTTGACTACCACTGTCATGTTTCACTTTTCTAACATGATGGCAGTTCCTGACAATGTGTAGAGCTGTTCGCAGGGCCGGCGGCAATCTCTTAATTTGGCAACTGGAATAAAGGCAGGGTGGCTGATGTAAAGTCCTCCAGCCCTTGCCTCCATCCACCAAGCATTAAATCAGGCATTAACCTTATATTTTAAATCTGAACTTTTTCAGAGATTATTTACCAACAGCTGTAAATAAATTCTTGTATACCATGATCATCATTAAATGTGAGGTATTGGCAATATACTATTGTGCTTTCAGAACATAGATATAAACAAGCACACTTTCAATAGAATACAAATTAAACAATCAGAAATATTTCTACTGGTCTAGCAGCATACATTGTAAAAGATGGTATGTCAACAGGGAATTGAAACTAATGACATTTTCCTTAAATTCACTTACTTTATGGCAAATATTTTTACAACGAATTAGCGCCTGAGGTCACTGCTTTGTTCTATTCTATAAGTGGGGATTGCTAAAGTGCATGGCTACCCAGGAGGGCTTCCCAGCACTAAGACAGCTAACAATCAATCAATGCTGATCACGAAGGCAAAAAAAGAGCTGTTTTTAGCAGTTTCCTTCATTTTAGTTCTGACTCTGGTTTTCCTTATATGCTGAGGGAGAACATTCCAGAGCTTGGGAATTAGGAAAGTGAAGGACCAATTTTCCACCCCTAGCTTTTATGCAGCGATCCCGTGGGATCATAAGGGGTAGATAGTCTTTGAGTCAGTCTGGGACCCTTTTTACACATCACTCGATGGGCCAGGCAAGTACCTTGAAATTAATTGCTTTGAGCACTGGAGGCCAGTGCAGGCTTGCCAGGTCTGTGGTTGCAGAATGGTGTTTAGGGATTCTCAACAGTACATCGGCTGCGGCATTCTGAGTGACCTGGAGTCTGTTTATTACCAATTTTGGACTTCCCAGGTACAGGGAGGTCCCATAGTCAAGTTGTGATATGACTAGGCCTTGCACCAGTTTCTTGTGCAAGGGTTCAGGTAGTCATCTAGCACCTTTCTAAGAGTCCTTAGCAAGCAGAACCAGGTTTCTGCCAATTTGTTCCTCGTCACTGTCAATTTGCTGACGCATGTCACCAACATCACCTTTTTATTTTCACTGATAAGAAAGGAATATTTCTCCGTATTCAATGTTATGTAGCATACAATATAACACAACAATCTTCTAGACCTGCTCAGGATAGTAAGGGATAGCCCCTCTGGCCTAACCTAGGCACCAGAAACAGGCCTAAAGGAGCCCAAAAGCCTGTTCCACAGGACACCTCGTTCACACATGGGCCTCACTGAAGCAGACTTGCTCTGATGTTGTTGGGTTTCTCAGGGATGCTAAAAGCCCCAAACAAATAGGATAAACTGAGTCTCCTGAAAATATAATCACAAAAGCAAACCAAAGAGGAATCATGTTTGGAAGGGCAAAACTCTCCAACACAAATTCACATCAACATAATCTTTAAAATGTACTAAGTGAGGACCTACTTGGTTTGGAGGTCTGATGGAAATGGCCCTATCTTCATAGGGTCACCCCAAAATGTTTTGCCTTCATTTTTTCTGGCTTTAGGACTCTGTGCACTTTACCAATGCTAACCAGTGCTAAAGTGCTTACACTCGCTCTCCTAAAACATCATAACATTGGCTTACCCCTAACTGGCATATTTCATTTACTTTAAGTCCCTAGTAAAGGGCACTACATGTCCCTAGGGCCTGTAAATTAAATGCTACTTGTGAGCCTGCAGCACTGATTGTGTCACCCAAGTAAGTAGCTCTCTAACCATGTCTCAGGCCTTCCACTGCAGAGCCTGTTTGTGCAGTTTTGCACTGCCAGGTTGACTTGCCAAAAATAACCCTTTTGCCAGGCCCATACCTTCCCTTTTTATACATTTAAGTCCCCCCTAAAGTGGGCACTAGACAACGGAGATGGCAGGGTGAAATGTATTTAAAAGGCAGGACATGCACATTTACGTTTTACATGTCCTGTTAGTGAAAAACTCCCAAAGTCGCTTTTCACCACAGCAAGGCCCATCACTCCCATAGGATAACACTGGGATTACCTTATTACATCTTGTAAGCTGAAAGAGATATGTTTGTTGAGTTTGATGTCTCTGGACTCACAATTTAGAAATCATAACTTATGGTGAAGACGGATTTTAAATTGCAGTTTTGAAAATGCCACTTTTAGAAAGTTGGCATTGTCTTACTTTAGCCAATTGGTGCCTACTGCCTGTTTCCAATACATGTCTGGGTTGAGTGATAGTTGGGCTTGTGCATTCCCTCCAGACAGCCACACACAAAGGGAGTTTAGGTGTGACTGATGGGCCATTTACAGCCTGATGGGCCATCCTGAGGGATGGGAGGGAAGACCTGACACACCTGAATATGCAGTGTCTCGTCCCCACACAAAGGGCTGCATACCCCCAGTAGTGAGTCGGGAGCCAGGGCAGGAAGGGAGGACCTCTGTGCACTTCAAAGACCTAGACCTTTCTTTGAAGTCTCCCTAACTCCAAAAGCATAACTGGGTATAAGTATTGGACCTCTGACAACACCAACTCAATACACTTCTGGACCTGTTTATACCCTGCCAGGAAGAAGGACTGCTGTGCTGCTACAAGGACTGCCGCTCTGCTGAGTTGCTACTCTGGAGGACTCCTGCTCTGCTGTGCTGACCTGCTGACCTCTTTCCTGGGAGTGAGAAGGACTGGACCTGGATCTCTACAACCCAGAACCCAGAGTAACTCCAATGGCCAGCTGACAGGTCTCCTGTTTTCTGCAGTCTCAGGGACACAAAAGACTCCCACTCACCCTACTCCAGCACCTGGACTTTGTTTGGTGCAAGTCTTGCCCTGCCAAGTGGTGCCAACATAGTTCTTGGCCCTAGGAAGTGGGTATAAAGAGCTGTTTTAACCAGAACCCGCGCACCCTCATTGGAGCTGTTGCATCTTTGCCTCTGCATGGGTCAGAACCAGCGCATCTTCGTCGTTAGGGAAAGTGGAGCCGGCGCACTTGCTTCGGAACCAGCACATCACCTTCGGAATACAACACATCACCCACTGGAGGTGCATCAGCCACACATCTAATTAGGAACCAGTGTGTTGCACTCGGAACCGATGCATCGCCACAGTTGCATGGAGAAAATCAATATATCTTGTCCACGGAATGGCTCGACACCGACTCATCACTTCAGCTGCACCTCACATTTTTGTTGACGACAACGCATCCCGGTTCAAGGTACTTTGGTTTAGTGGCCAAGTGGATCCCTGTATCCGGCCCGCGCTCCATTGCTGAGAGCCTGTGGCAGCTCTCCATGTTTTAAAATTGAAAGGCAATGCTTGACCAAAAACACACAGCTGCACATTATTATTAGAAATAGATTTGGCTGGAACATTATTTTGTGTGGGGTAATATTTTCTTTTCTAAAGTAGGTCAGGAATTGATATATTATGACTGCCACTAACATTAATGAGTGCTGAACAAACACAAAATGAACTAGTTAATCATAAAGACGTTACCACAAGGTAGGTGTGTTAAAAAATGAATGAGTCGGACATTGATGAGGCCATGCAGCATCTGCCGTTGGCATGAGTAAACTGTGTGCTCAAACAGAGCAACAGCAATCAGAGTGACAAAATGATTAGCATCCATGGTGTCACTAAGCATCTCATGCTTTTGAGAGAATGTTGTTTTAATGTAATAAAAATGTATTGATGTGACACTACCAGGGTCAAGAAAGGTGGACAACCCATCCGTCATGTTGTTTCGGAGTAACATAAAAAAGTGTCCCTAAGTATGGACGTCAATGGCATCACACAACATTCAGTGATGGCAAAAGTAAAAGTAACATACACTTTTCGAAACACAATATAAAAACACTGGTCACAATTTGGAAGTTGTTTGACATATTAGTTACTCCAAGGTAACCCTCATAAGGCAGCCATACTACATTTACTAAGTATATAACACACTTGTAATAAGGTGGACAGTACTTCCATCACAGTTGTGTCAAAGTGACACATCAAACAAAATTCCAATCCACACCATTGACTATTAATAAAAAGAAAAAAATATATACACCTAAGTATGCTTGATAAGGTGTTGTTTAAGTAAACATGATTATTGTCTATTTGTTATTTTGTTTTATTATCTTTCTCTCTTTGGGTCAGTCAACACAACAAGAAAAAGACCCGGTATACTATTGCAGGACAATAAACCAACAGGGTGTCTTTAAGCGCTGCAGCATCCACTGCAGGACACGGTGAGAAGACCTTTGGTGGTAGGCTCTCCTCATTGTCCCAACAACTGCAAAGTTTCTCCCAGCGAAAAAAGACATGCCATGATGGAGCACATTATTGCAGTGACCTACCCCAATTTGGAACATGGCTATGAAGCATCCACAAGGGGCTAAATGTACCAGCTCAAAAAATATGTATGTTCTTTTGAAGCACTCCTTAAAGTTTTTAGGCTGCAATATAACTTCAAAATCAGAACACCAAATGGTTTGTTGTACTAAGGTCACCAACTTCTCAGCTTTCAGGAACATGCAGAGCTGAATCAAAAAACCTAATTTTGTGCCACAGTGTTGCCATTTGTCAGAGAGGTAGCCCCTTTTTCTTATTTTTTGTTTTGCTCTCAACCTTCTTCCAGTTTGTGGTGGAAACCAGTGTGAAACCTATGAATGATCCAGGAAAGCTATAAACTTCTGAAAGGCAGGTGAAATTCCAAACTCAGCAAGGGGTCATAGGTGTACATCCTTTAAGGTTTTCCCAAGAAAACTAACTGCTGAAATAAAAAAATATTGAAAGTGAGTAAAGGGGAAATGTTCATTTGTGACAACATTTTCATCTGGACCTTTTTGTCACGATGAAAGATTTACAAAATCAATATACCATTACATCGGCAGGACTGGTGTGGTTGCAGGGATACACAGGGTTTGTAGGTTCTCCAAGAACCCAAGGTATCCAGACCCAGCCACTGAGTACCGAGTACCGAGTATAGACCAATTCATACAGCGAAATAGGCAAAGTGAAAATGGGTATCAAGGAAACCTTTGTATTTACTATGGGGCAGAAGAAATGGAGTTTAGGAGCAGTGGTTATTTGTACAGCTCTGAATTTGTGGGTACCTGTACTAGTGTATGATTCAGAGGTTATTTTTCAAAATGTCATCTTTCTTATACCCTGGCTTACTTTTGAAAGGCACAAATGCAGCAAAATTCAATTGGTAATTACAAATGTTCCAGTATTCTATGCTCCCACAAGTCTTCTGATACAAAATGGTACCTCATTTGTGTGGGTAGACTTGGTGCCTGCAACAGGAAATGGGTCAAAACATAACATGAACACATCACATTTTTCCACTGCAAATTGACCTTTTTTTCCAATGTGGGTGGCGCTAGATTTTGGACCCTAGCTCAGTCAGCACCTAGGGTAACTAGCAAACCTGTGCATGTTTGAGAGCTAGACACCTAAGGGTATCCAGGCTATGGTGACTTGCGCGGCTGTCATCTGTTTTTTTTTTTTTACCCAGAATACCTTGCAAACCTTAAATTTTGACTTAAAACACAATTTTCTCAAATTTCTGTGATAGAAAGTTCTGGAATCTGCAGGGAGCCTCAAACTTCCATCGATCCAGCATTACCCCCCAAGTCTACCAATAAAAATGCTACCTCACTTGTGTGAGTAGGCTTAGTGTCTGCAACAGGAAATGGCCCAAAACGCAATATGGAAATTTTTCCACAGAAAATTGCCCTTTTTTTTCAAATGTGGTAGCTGTAGATTTTGTGCCATAGCTCAGCCGGCAGCTAGGGAAATGTTAGAAATGGGGTTTTCGGTTGGCAGCCAGGTTACCCCCTGTCCAAGCAAGGACCCTTACTCTAGTCAGGGTAAAGGAAAATCACCCTCAGTTAACCCCCACTCACCCCCTTGGTAGCTTGGCACAAGCAGGCAGGCTTAACTTCAGAAGCAATGTGTAAAGTATTTGTATCAACACACACAGTAACTCAGTGAAAACACTACAAAATGAAACAACACAGGTTTAGAAAAATAAGTGTTATTTATCTAAACAAAACAAGACCAAAACAACAAAAATCCAACATACACAAGTCATGAATTTAAAAAGCAAAAAGAGTCTTAAATCCTTTTGAAAAAAGTGAGAACTTTGTTAGTGTTCAAAGGTACCTGGGTAGCATTGAAATAAAGCTGCACAGGCGAGCCTGCATCGAAAAAGGGCAGTGATGCGTTGATTTCTCACTCGCAAGTGAGGGCATGCATTGTTCCTCCTCGGGTCGGGCCGGCGTGCATCATTTCTTCTCTCCCGCAAGAGAGCAATGCTTCGATCTGGATGGGCACCTCAGGTCCGAGTAGGCTTTGAATTGATTTTCTGTGCCCAGCGATGTTGTGTCGAAATCCAGTGGCACAGTGTCAAGAAACCGCGCTGCGTGGGTCGCTTGCCTCGTTAACAGCAGCCACTGCGGTGTTGCGCGTCATTTCTCTCGCTGCACCTTTCAAGGGCCCGGAGGCAATTTAGGGCACCACTTGGCAGTCAGGACTCTCAGCAGAAAGCCCAAGTGCTGGAAGAGAGAAGTCTTTGCTGTCCCTGAGATTTCAACAACACCGCTTTTTTGCATTGGACAGGGTTTCTTTGTATAGAGACCTGGCTTGTTTGATCTCCCCCTGGGAGCCAGACATTACTGCTACTTTTAGCACAGACTTAGCCTTTGAGCACCTCTCTTCAAACCATCCCTTACATGCCCCTTTCCCTTCGCATGGCTTTGACCGCCTTGCTTTGTAAAAGAACCCCCATAGCTGAGTAGCCATGCTGTCATGTATTTTAGGAATCTGAATATTCCCCACAGCCTGGTCTTCATACTCAGTCAAACTATTTAAAAAGATTTGGTATATTGCTCTAATATGGTAAGGATTGGACATCACTTTTGGCCAAGTAATCTTAGTAAATTTATTATTCCAGCATGGAGGTGGGATTATTGTGACATGGTTATTAAGTGTTCTCCTAAACACTTCCCCAGAGAGGGCAAGAAGCAGGGGGAAGTGGTCGCTGTCACATCTCACATCTACTTTCATTTCTATCAAGTGGGGCCACAACCTGAAATCGACCAAAAAGTAATCAATAGTGCTTATAGACATGCCCCTTTTGAACGTTGGTGCGATGTTCATATCAGATGGAGTTCTATCATTACAGGCCCTAAGGCCATGTTTTAAGCATAGTGTAGCTAATTGCATGGCCGCCCGAGATTTTTTGCAAGGCAGAGTGATAGATAATTGTGGAATCCCCCACAGCTCGTCCTCTTCATCGGTTAGACCACTTGTGAGGGTCAAAGGTACAATTAAAATCTCAAGCTACAATTAAAATAGTCGAGGGGTGGAGGCTTTCTACAAATTCGGACAAAATAGCCAAGGTGTGGGACTCAGAGCTGCATGGGACCGATCGTATATAGTCATTAACAATAACAATTGATAAACTTCTTTTGAAGGTGATGCACATGGCTTTTAGATCTACAGAATCAATTTCCAGAAGTTTATAGTCACACTGCAGATTTTTGTTAACAAGTAATAACAGCCCACCTTTTGCCCGGCCCATCCCCTTCTCTGGAGGTATAGCAGGAGCACTAAATGAGAGAAATCCATCTATATTGGTAGTGTCCTCTGCCCAAGTTTCCTGAAACAGACATATATCTATATTTTTAATAAAAGAGGCCCATTCGCTATCATCTAATTTCTTTGCCAAGCCAGCAATGTTCCAGGACATGAGATATAACGTACATTTGCCTTGGTTAATCACCATGGTTGTACAACCAGCATCCACCGGGCCCAAGTCATTACTACAGGTGTCTAATGATGGTACTTTATCATTCCCCGTTGGATGTAGGACCTTGGAGCGGGCCGTCACATGAGTCACTGATTCAGTTTTCAGTCATACAGGATTAGGCAGCAACCCAAGATCAGTAGCTACTTTTCGTACAACACCTCCACGGGAATTATTTAACCCATCTAGTCCATCCGGTCCCATGGCTAGTCCAAAATTGTGTGGGTATAACATGAGTCTTATTCCCCCCCTAGTTGTTACACTATTCGAATAGGTGCGAGAATCAAAATCCATTAATTGAGTCACCATGGTCTTATCTTCAAGATAGATAGTGATTATATCAAAATTGGTCCCTGGGATACTGCTTCTCTTAGCCGATATTATATCAGAGCGGATAACAAAAAGACAACTTCGTCGGGAGCGTATCCAGTGTATGACTTTGTTAATCAAAGAGGCTTGGTTCTCAGCTGACCCTGGCAATAGTTTTGGAACATTGGTCAAATACATTTTATTTGTTCCTTGACTTGTAAACAAGTCCCGTTCTTTAATAACTATACTCTCAATATTATTACAGGAGGGAATAATGTTGTTATAGGGGATTTTATATGGCCTGTTAGAGGATTGTATAAAACTGTCCTCTTGGACAGTTTCTGGAAGGTCAGGTCCACTAGTCCTACTTCTGACTCTATCACCAGTTGAATTACTCGGCCAATTACCTTGACGATCTCCGTGTCTGGGTGCATTTACAAACCTCCTTCTGGGCCTCGGGTTATCTTTGTTAGAATCACAACAGTAATCTTCCCTCTCTTGTGGAGTTGTCCCCCCTCTAATGGGGAGACAGAAATTATCCCTTGACTCCACCCCCTTTGTTGGGGCAGATGATGAGAAAACTTCTTTCTCCCTGGCCTCCCCACAAGCCTTGCAAATCCCTTCACAAGCACAGTTATTTCCGTGCTGATGCACAAGGTTGGTCTTCATAAGATCTATTAATACTAAAACCAATCCCTTGACTTCATCGACTCTCTGGAGAACTGTGGCCAGGTTGTCTCTACTGGCTGCAGATTCGTTGCCTTCCGGCTCAGATTGGGAGATCAATGGGATAACACTAGGATTGGATATTTCAACTACTGGCTTGGGTTTGGACACACTAGCAGACGCGGGCGAGTCCTCTATTACTAACAATGGTTCAAAGCGATTGGTACAAAATAAGCTTGGTACCACCTTAATCACCGGGGTCAGCGGTAGGAGAGTCGGTGTGTGAGGTACATGTGGGAGACCCCCTTGGGATACTGGAGGACTCACTATGCTATAAGTGGGTTTTGGGGTGGAGCCCCCCAGTTGTGCGGGACCCCATCCCAATCAACCTCTGTTATAGCATCTACAGAATTCCTCGTCCCCTTCTTTTTAAACATCTCCAAGATTTTCCTATCCTTAGGGGAGCATTTCTTTAACTTGTTTACCCCTATAGTTGGTTGTGTACCTAACATAGACTCAACTTCTTTGACTAAGAGGTCTATTTCATCCAGTGTGTTAGACCTATTGGGTGGGCCCAAATTCAAAGGTCTACTTGGGCGATTTTTTGCTATTTTTGTACCCTTGGTTTGCGCTGGTAAATCTACAGCCTTCCTTTTCCCCATGTTAAGAAAATACTCGTGAGATCAATAAATACAAAATACAAGGCAAAAAAAGGAAAAATAGCTCCCTTACTTGTATGTTGAATGTCCTGCCACTGGAGTATCTGGCCCTGCCTGCCAAGCCTCTTCCGGGGAATAGCAGCGTCCCACTCGTCGGTTGAGTACTTGTTTAAAAAAACAGCCCTCCGGGTAATAACCTCCGGATACCAACAAGAGAACTTGTAAGAGAGGCCTACTATTGTTGCAATGCAGATGAAAGAGGGGGGTCCCAGCCCAGCCTCCTCCGGTCTCTGACGGGGACAGGACGGGCCCACCCAGGCGGAAGCACTGTTCAGGATTTAAAGGGCTCCTGCCCTTTACTGCGATGCCATCTCCTCCTTGGCCCCCCAGGTGCAGGTCTAACGCGCGTCCCGCGAAGCGGGAGCGCTGTTCAGGATTTAAAGGGCTCCTGCCCTTTACTGCGATGCCGTCTCCTCCTTGGCCCCCAAGTGCAGGTCTAACGCGTGTTTACATTATATCTGGCAGTTAAATCACCCCGAGACCAGGGAATACTCTGACTATGCACGGGGATACCTAATTTCTGTGGTTCTGAATATCTAGGCAGAACACTATCGGATCATAATCCTCTTAAAGTTACTTTCAAGTGGGGTAAATCCCAGCCACCAATCCTATTGTGGAAGTTACGAGCTGAGGCTCTGCAAGATACAGTGTATAAAACTAAGATAGGTGCCACTATTTCAGAGTACTTTAAGCAAAATTCAGGCTCTGTAGGTGACCCCAGAGTGGAGTGGGATGTGATAACGGTGTTTTTGCGAGGCCATTGAATGGCCACCTCTTGGGGGGGGTGAAATCTACCCTTACGCGTAGTATATTGAACCTTGAACATGATATACGTCGGCTGGAAAAGGAGGCTATATGTGACCCCCTTGCCGTGCCCGCTGTTGCTAGCCCAACGCTGTCAACACCGGGAAGAACTGCGGAGGCTCAGTAGGGTAGACTATAAGGTATACCTGACTCAACAGCATAAGGACGGTGACAAACCGGGATGCACACTGTCATGGCTGCTACACTTGGAGGTGCCCAGGAGGGTTGTCGGGCGATTCGCAACAACAGGGGTGAAGCCCAGGAGGCAATTAATGAAACCTGTACACAGTTTTATGAAACATTGAACACTGCACTGCCTGCACCTGCTGTTTTTCACACTCACTCATTTCTGCAAGGTCTGCCCTTGCCCACCCTGACACAGCAGCAGAGACAGGACTTAGAGCAACCATTACAGTTAGACGAAATACAATTGGCGATTCAGCAAATGGCCAGGGGAAAGACCCCCCGACTGGATGGGTTTTCAGTTGAATTTTATGCTCCCTATAGGGACACTCTTGCACCTTTGTTGCTTGATATGTACAGGGCGTCATGTCAACAAAGGGAACTCCCACCTTCATTGAGTGAAACACTTATAGTAGTGTTATCCAAGCCGGGTAAAGACCCGCTTGAAGTGGGCTCATATCTACCCTTATCAATGCTTAACATTCATTATGAGATCCTAAGCAATACCCTGGCAAACAGATTGCTCCCCTTGATTTCTACCTTGATACACCCCGATCAGTGAGGATTTGTACCGCGCAGGGCCACATATTACAATACCAGACGGCTATGCCACATCATATATACGGTCTCCAGGGGTATGGACCAACCGGTGGCTGTATCCCTGGACTTTGAAAAGGCATTCAACACACTTAGGTGGGCCTACCTGATGCGGGTCCTGGAACGATTTGGACTGGGTCTTTGTTTTATACGGTGGGTACAGCTGCTATACACCACCTACCGGGCGAGAGTCCGCACTGGCAATCAGGTATCTCGCTCCTTTTCCATCCAAAGGGGGACACGTCAGCGCTGTTCACTTTCACCGATGCTTTTCTGGTTCTGAGATGGCTCCCCACACCGGACAGATTCGGTGCGGACTTAGGTCTATTGCTGCGGACAGAAAGGATGGCCTGGACTCAATATATCCATCCACGACAAAGGTTGTTCCCCTACTTATCTCGACTCCCGATATGGGATATACATTGATTGCGAGACCTTACTCAAATATACAACTTTAACACATGGAGGGAGGGTAGACTTGCATACATAGGCGACCTCTATGAGGAGGGGCAGATGCGTTCCTTTACAAACATAACCGAAATATATGGTCTGGACACAGGGTAGTTCCTTGCTTGGGAAAGTCTGGCAGTTGGGCTCACTGGAACTCACAATACATCATGGGCTACATTATATATTAACACGAGGCTCAGTGAGGAAGGTGATCTCTAATTTATACATAGTACTGAGGGGGACACAGGGCATACTACATCCCCGTAGCAAGGCTCAGTGGAACAAATACCTGGGCATTGACTTGACCGAACAGCAATGGAGAATGACGCTGGAGTGTGTGAGACATTTTCATTAAATGCCAGACTGAAATATTCACACTTCAATTATGTTCATCAAACTTACCTGATACCACATCGCCTTCATAGTATATTCCCAGAAGCTTCTCCGTTATGTCTGAGATGTGGCCATAAAGATGCCACTTTTTTACATATGACATGGGAATGTCCGGTGTTGCGCAGCACATGGTCCCACATAGTACAACACGTATCGGACATTATGGATGTACACCTCCCACTGGACCCACTCCTCTGCCTACTGGGGATAGCCAAGAAAAACAAACAGACTAAACACTATCTAAAATTTGTAGACCTTGCATTTGTGCTGTTCAGACGACTTATTGCTATGTCTTGGAAAGCACCCCAACACACCAATGTGAAGGACTGGCTGCATGCAGTATCCTGCTGGGCTACAGCGGAGGCTGGAGCATTAGAGCAGGATTGACGTGCGCAGGGTAGAGATGGGGGTACGACACTCTGGGACACCTACTTGATGAAACTGGTGGACAAACTGGCCCCTCAGGGGAATGAGGACACCAGCCCACTAGGACCATCCCAGCCAGCAATGAGACCTTCCACTGTACAACCAGCTATTACTTGATAAAACTCTGTGCCCGTCAGAATCCCAGCACTCTCCTTTGCCTCTATCCCTCCCTCCCTGGACACTGTACACTCCCCTGACCGCATACTTACCCGACCTCTAAGGTCCTTGAGGGGTTGGGAGGGGTGAGCACCCATATGCGCGCTGGGGGGACACTTTGAACATTGCTTAGGGAGCATTGATCCCCGATTGCTCGCTCTTCACCCCCTGATTCCAGTGATTACCCTTATGACCGAGCTGACAAAACTTCTCTGGAATGCACTTCTAGTTCAAAGAAGACATTTATTATTACTTCACCACGAGGTTCCTGAGAGACGAGATTAGTAGGTTGGAAGCACACGTTTAAAAGTAGTCACAGTAATGAAAGCAAAATATATCAAAGTACTTCTCAATTGCAATGTACACAGCAAATACATGTGATTATATTATAGCATAACTTCAAAGCAAAGAATAAAAGTCCAAATTCATCACCGTAGGGCCTATCACTGCTTGGCATCTTTCTCATGCCTGCAAGTTGATGACTCCTGTTCAACTGCGAGAAAGAGATTATCCACCCAAACGGGAGGTCAGGCAGCTGACGTACACTCCTGACTGAAGTCCTGGAAAATTCCCCCTTGCTGCTGCCCAGGGACACCGTTAAAAAGCCTGCTAACAGGCCCTTTAGTCTAAATATGCTGGCTCAGTGGGGGAACCGAACAAGAGTTTGGAGAGTGGCCAATTCTCCAAACTTCGCTCGTTCCCAGGCTGGATTGAGAGGTAAGCACAACATATACGCTCTCTTATCACGTTTAACACAGCTTGGTCTATCATGAGTAAAAACACAGCTCATCTGCCATATCTCAACTGCAATGTTGAACTCCACGCAGTTTAGCGTCAAAAAGTTTAGCGCCGGCTAACGCCATTCTGAAGCGCCATGCGGGAGCCGTATTTATTGAATGGCGTTAGCCGGCGCTAGCAGACCGGCGCTGCCTGGTGTGCGTGGAAAAAAACCACGTACACCAGGCAGCGCCGGCGTTGGGAAAAATGGCGTTAGGGCGTCTTAAAATGGGGCAAGTCAGGTTGAGGCAAAAAAATCGCCTCCACCCGATTTGCGCCATTTTTAACGACGCCCAGACGCCATTTACATGACTCCTGTCTTAGTAAAGACAGGAGTCATGCCCCCTTGCCCAATGGCCATGCCCAGGGGACTTATGTCCCCTGGGCATGGTCATTGGGCATTGTGGCATGTAGGGGGGCACAAATCAGGCCCCCCTATGCCCAAAAAAAATATTAAAAAAAAAAAAATTATACTTACCTGAACTTACCTGAATGTCCCTGGGATGGGTCCCTCCATCCTTGGGTGTCCTCCTGGGGTGGGCAAGGGTGGCAGGGGGGGTCCCTGGGGGCATGGGAGGGCAGCTGTGGGCTCATTCTGAGCCCACAGGTCCCTTAACGCCTGCCCTGACCCAGGCGTTAAAAAGAGGCGCAAATGCGGGGTTTTTTGCCCCGCCCACTCCCGGGCGTGATTTTTGCCCGGGAGTATAAATACGACGCATTTGCGTCGCAGTCATTTTTTTAGACGGGAACGCCTACCTTGCATCTCATTAACGCAAGGAAGGCGTTCACGCAAAAAAATGACGCTCATTCCTCATACTTTGGCGCTAGACGCGTCTAACGCCAAAGTATAAATATGGCGTTAGTTTTGCGCCGAATTTGCGTCGAAAAAAAACGACGCTAATTCGGCGCAAACGGAGTATAAATATGCCCCGTAATGTGCTACTGATGAACATTGAACAACTAATATGCGCAGTGGTGAAACACAAAGTCATTGGTCAAACACAATTAATGGCATAACACTCTCGGGGACCAAGAGTCTTGATTGGGTGACTTACCGTGGATACCCTCTAACCCTGAACCGCACATACCAGACATGTTATATAGTTCTCATCTTCACCAAGTTGTGTTCCCTTTCCCAGTATTATTTCTACAAGGGCCTTATAGTAAATGACGCTGACCGACCACAATGTGAAATGTGATTGATAATATGGGATTATGACATATGGCAGAGACAACTTAACTAAAAGATCATTATACCCCTAATTATAGTATTGAAATGTCACCCTATTGAGTATGCATGAGATTGCGACGTATGATTAAGATGTTAAATTACCAGCTGATATATGATGTTATGTATCCCATCACTGCTGAGACTATTTTTATGATTGGCATTATCCTTACCGGCTAGTGACCCTGTAATGTTGAAAATTAACAAAAATATATGTTAAAAAAAAGGACTAAAGCCACGCCCTTTTTGAGGCACCTCCTTGTAAGCGAACAGAAGGCATGGCAAGAGCACATCCCACTTCCACCTCAAGGGGTCTGACAGGCCCATTATCATGCCCTTCCAGGTGCGGTTGAATCTCTCAACCAGACCATTGCTTTGGGGGTGGGTAGGTGTGGTGAACTTGTACGTTACCCCACACACCTTCCACAGAGACTTCATATATGTTGATATGAAGTTGGAACCCCTATCAGACACCATGGGGGTGATTCTGATATTGGCGGGCGGCGGGAGCCGCCCGCCAAGCGGGAACCGCCAGAAGACCGTACCGCGGTCGAAAGACCGCAGCGGTCATTCTGGGTTTCCCACTGGGCTGGCGGGCGACCGCCAAAAGGCGGCCCGCCAGCCCAGTGGGAAACAGCCTTCCCACGAGGACGCCGGCTCAGAATTGAGCCGGCGGAGTGGGAAGGTGCGACGGGTGCAGTGGCACCCGTTGCGTATTTCAGTGTCTGCATAGCAGACACTGAAATACTTTGTGGGGCCCTCTTACGGGGGCCCCTGCAGTGCCCATGCCATTGGCATGGGCACTGCAGGGGCCCCCAGGGGCCCCACGGCACCCCCTACCGCCATCCTGTTCCTGGCGGGAGACCCGCCAGGAACAGGATGGCGGTAGGGGGTGTCAGAATCCCCATGGCGGCGGAGCGCGCTCCGCTGCCATGGAGGATTCTCAAGGGCAGCGGAAAGTCGGCGGTACACCGCCGACTTTCCGTTTCTGGCCACGGCTGAACCACCGCGGTCAGAATGCCCAGCGGTGCACCGCCAGCCTGTTGGCGGTGCTACCGCGGTCATTCGCCCTGGCAGTTTTTACCGCCAGGGTTAGAATGACCACCCATCTCCTTGGGGAACCCCATGCGGGTAAAAACCTCCAATGCACGGCCCACCACAGGGGCAGTGATCGATCTCAGAGGAATGGCTTCCGGTTATCAGGTGGCATGGTCCACCAAGACCAGGATAAACCTGTTGCCCATGGCTGTCTTGGGATCCAGAGGCGCCACAATGTCAATACCAACCCTCTCAAAGGGGGTACTAACCACAGGGAAAAGTTAGAGGGGAGCTTTACATTTCCAACCACTCTTGCTACTTGTCTGACAAGTTGGGCAAGACCTACAATGAGCATCAGAGTGCCTGCGCATTTGGGGCCAATAGAAGTGGGTGACAAGGCACTCAAAGGTCTTGTCCTGCCCAAAATGACCAGCTTAAGGCACGTCATGAGCCAGACCCAGCAGGAAGGCTCTGAAGCACTGGGGTACCACCTCCACATGGGCCGACCCAGGCTCAGGAACCTTAGGCTCGCTATGTAGGAGGCCATCCTCCCAGTAAATCAAATGTGATCTAGGCTCCATGCCAGACGTCTGGTCTGCAGCCTGCTGCCGCAAACCCTCCAGAGTAGGGCATGACTTCTGTGCCCCACAGAATACTTCCCTGGTGGGCCCCTCTTCCTGCTGCCACTTTGACAACTCAGGGATCTCACCCAGTTCAGCCACCTGTTCCCCTCTAGACTCCAGGGCCTCCCCCTCAGGTTCAGCCTCCTCCTGGACTGTAGGAACTTCTGGGGCCGGTTTCCCACGCCCCTTGCCCTTCCTCCTTCTGGTAGACACCTGGGCCACTCTTTCAGGCTCCAGGGTCTCCGGATCACCCTGACGGGCTGCCATAGAGCGGGTAGATACACAGGCCCACACAGGCAGCCCCAACATTTCCAAGTGTGACTGGCATTTCACCTCCTGCCAAGGGGAATCCTCCAGGTCATTGCCAAGCAAACAATCTACAGCCATGGCTGGACTCACAGCTACCTTCAAGGAACCTGAGACCCATTCAAAGGGAACCTGCGCCACTCTGTACAGGCACTCTGAGATGTCTACTGCAACTACTTGGTGAAGTACACGGGGATCTATCTGCTCTTCAGATACCAGGTGACTCCTCAGTGTAGTCACACTTGGTCCTGTGTCTCTCAGAGCCTCTACCCTCTGTCCATTGATGGTCACCCACCTCCTGTACTTCTTAGTATTATCAGACACGAAGGTCCTCTGGACCATCTCATTGTCTCCTAGTGAGACAAGGGTCATCTCAGCTGGCTCCCACCCACCTGGAACAAACTCCTCCAAGCACTAAACTGGCCAAACCCCGTGACTGAGTATCAGTGGGTGCTGGGGGTGTCCACTTGGGACATTTGGGGTCCCTCCTCATGTGACCTTCCTGATCACATGAAAAGCACTTGTGGGACCCTTTCTCTGCAGGTTTCCTTGTAGAGACCCATGGTTTCTTTTCTGCTGGGGACTAGGATTCTTTACCCTGGGAACTAGGTTGGAGCCCTTTTGCAAACTCCCCCTGTTTACCCTTACCCCTCCACTTCTTCTGATGGTGACCATGCCCACCATTGGCATGGTCTCCCCCATAACTCTTTTGGACCCTGGTGCTCTCACAACGGTCTGCCTCCTGAGCAAGCTTCCTGGGGTCAGTCGGCTTGCTGTCAATTAGGTGCTGCCGCAGCTCTGGAAAACATAAACTGTACAAGTGCTCCCAAGCAATCAAATTGTAAAGCCCCTCATATGTTGCTACCTTACTGCCCTTCACCCAACCATTCAGTGACCTGCAAAAAGAGTCAACACATTCCAGCCATGTTTTGGATTATTTCTTCTTATAGGACCTAAACTTGTCCTTATACTGATCAGGGGTGAGACCATACTTAGTGATCAGGGCGTCCTTCATGATAGGGTAAGTGAGCCCCTGGGGATCCCCTAAGGATGTCAGAGTATCCCTTCCCTCTACCTCGAAGTGCTTCCACAAATCTGCCCCCCAATGAGCTTCAGGGACCAGATTCACATGAAGAGCAAACTCATACCCCTTAAATCACAAGAGTATGTCATCCTCCCTCTTGTAATCCTTCACAAGGTCCTTAGGAATGTGCACCTCCTCTCAGGCTGCACTGTGTTATTGCTGCCACCATCCCTACTAGGCTGGCTCCCTCAAGCTGAGCTCATGAGCCAACAATAACTTTTTCTCTTCTATGGCTATCCTCATTTTCTCCAACTCCAACTGGTGAGCCCTCTGTGCCTGTCTGTCCTGCAACTCTTCAGGAGTCGGACCCTTGGATGACACATTGCTACCTGTCCTGGAGACCCTCTCCCTGAACATAACAGGCCCACCCTCTACACCATTGTAAATGGATTGCTCTTCCTCCTCCTCCTCCTCATCTTCCTCCTCCTCTGTGTGCCCCTCAGCCTCCTTGGCCTACTTGGCTGTTACCCAGGCCCTTAGTGCCTTTTGCAGTTCCTCCTTCCTGGTGGAGCCCTTAATGGGACAAGCAAGGTTTTTGCAGAATTGTCTCAACTGGGCAATGGTATAGCTCTCCAGTTTCCCGAAATCAAAGACAGCTCCAGCTGATGCATCTCCAGATTGAGACATGATGAAGAGTTAAAAGTGCAAAGTTCCAAAGGCAGAAAAACAAGTTCCCAAATGAAGTTCAAAAGTCAAACAAGGATTACCACAAAAAAAAGAAAAAAGAAAAAATCACAGTAGTAAGAGGTCACATAATGGTCTACACTGAAAACAGTAGTGTACACTTAATCACTGTATGTAAAGTACAAATACAAGCCCAATCCCAACCGCTGATCACCAATGTTAGAAATGGGGTGTTTGGTTGGCAGTCAGGTTACCCCCTGTCCAAGCAAGGACCCCCACACTAGTCAGGGTAAAGGAGAATCACCCTCAGTTAACCCCCGCTCACCCCCTTGGTAGCTTGGCACAAGCAGGCAGGCTTACCTTCAGAAGGAATGTGTAAAGTATTTGTACCAACACACACACAGTAACTCAGTGAAAACACTACAAAATGACACAACACAGGTTTAGAAAAATAAGTAATATTTATCTAAACAAAACAAGACCAAAGCGTGTTACACGTCGTTTCTCCAGCCACGTTGCGTCGATCTCCCATCCGTAATGCAGGGGGAGCGTTGATTTTAGCCTTGAAGCTGGCGGCGCGTCGGTTTTCAGCCACGGAGCGGGTGGTGTGTCAAAATTTTCCCTGCACGCCAGTCTTTGCATGGATTTCAGTCCTTTTCCACCAGCTGCACCTTTCAAGGGCCCAGAGACAGGTCAGGTCACCACTTGGCAGGCAGGACTCTCAGCAGAAAGCCCAAGCACTGGCAGAGAGAAGTCTTTGCTGTCCCTGAGACGTCAACAACCGGAGGCAAGCTCAGTTTCAAGCCCTTAGAGAGTCTTCACCAGTGGGATGTCACACAAAAGTCAGTCTTTGTCCTCTCTCAGGTAGAAGCAGCTACTACAGGCCAACCCAGCAAAGCACAATCACAGGCAAAGGGGATGTACTCCTCTTCCAGCTTCTCTAGCTCTTCTCCTTGGCAGAGGTTCCCCTTGGTTCCAGAAGTAATCTAATTTCCAGGGGTTTGGGTGCCCTTCTTATACTCATTTCTCCCTTTGAAGTACACCAACATGAAAGGAAAGTCTCTCTTGTTTGTGAGCTCCTGCCTTGCCCAGGCCAGGCCCCAGACACACACCAGGGGATTGGAGACTGCATTGTGGGTGGGTAGGCACAGCCTATCCTCCTCTCAGCCCAGATGGCCTATCAGGATATGCTGGCTAAACCCCAGCTCCCTTTGTGTTACTGTCTAGAAGAGAGGTGCAAACAGCCCAACTGTCAATCTGACCCAGACAGGGAACCCACAAACAAGCAGAGTCAGGGAATGGTTTAAGCAAGAAAATGCCTACTTTCTAGAAGTGGCATTTTCAAACACACAATCTAAAAAACAATTTCACTAAAAGATGTATTTTTAAATTGTGAGTTCAGAGACCCCAAACTCCACATGTCTATCTGGTCCCAAAGGGAATCTGTGTTTTAAGAATATTTAAAGGCAGCACCCATGTTATCCTATGAGAGAGATAGGCCTTGCAACAGTGAAAACCGAATTTGGCAGTATTTCACTCTCAGTACATATAAAACACATAAGTACATGTCCCACCTTTAACATACACTGCACCCTTCCCATGTGGCTGCCTAGGACCTATCTTAGGGGTGCCTTACATGTATAAAAAGGGAAGGTTTAGGCCTGGAAATGGGTACACTTGCCAAGTCGAATTGGCAGTTTAAAACTGCACCCACAGACACTGCAGTGGCAGGTCCAAGCTATGCTTACAGGGCTACTAATGTGGGTGGCACAACCAGTGCTGCAGGCCCACTAGTAGCATTTGCTTTACAGGCACTGAGCACCTCTAGTGCACTTTACTAGGGACTTTCTAGTAAATTAAATATGTCAATCATTGTTAAGCCAATGTACACATATAGGCTCCGCCGCCCGCCAGACTTCCCCCCTCCAAAATACCGCTCCGCGGTCCAGAGACCGCGGAGGGTATTCCAAGTTTCCCCCTGGGCTGGCGGGCGGCCGCCAAAAGGCCGCCCGCCAGCCCAGGGGAAAACAACCTTCCCACGATGAAGCCGGCTCGTAATCGAGCCGGCGGAGTGGGAAGGTGCGACGGGTGCTACTGCACCCGTCGCGTATTTCACTGTCTGCTATGCAGACAGTGAAATACTAGCGGGCCCTCTTACGGGGGCCCCTGCAGTGCCCATGCCATTGGCATGGGCACTGCAGGGGCCCCCAGGGGCCCCGCGACACCCCCTACCGCCATCCTGTTCCTGGCGGGCGAACCGCCAGGAACAGGATGGCGGTAGGGGGTGTCAGAATCCCCAAGGCGGTGCAGCATGCTGCGCCGCCTTGGAGGATTCATTTGGGCAGCGGGAAACTGGCGGGAGACCGCCAGTTGTCCCGGTCCGACCGCGGCGTTACCGCCGCGGTCGGAATGCCCAAGGGAGCACCGCCGGCCTGTCGGCGGTGCTCCCGCCCCCGTTGACCCTGGCGGTTCTGTACCGCCAGGGTCATAATGAGGCCCATAATGTATACAGGGAACACTTACACTTTAGCACTGGTCAGCTGTGGTAAAGTGTCCAGAGCAAACAAAACAGCAAAAACAGAGTCCAGCACACAGAAAACAACCTAGGAAATAGAGGCAAAAAAATAGGGAGACCATGCCAATGATGCCAAGTCTAACAGGAAACCTAGCCAACCTGTACGTTTTTGAAAACTAGACTCCTAGGACATTCCATGGTGGGCTGACTTGCATGGGTCTCACCAGGTTTTTTCACCCAGAATCCCTTGCAAACCTCAAACCTTGACTAAAAGAAACCCAAATTCCTGAAATTTCTGTGATTGAAAGTTCTGGAATCTGCTCCACACCTCTCAACTGCAGAATAACTGCACTTGCTGGGCTGCCTCATTTGATTCTCCCACTGTGAGTACCCTGGTCACTGTCATCCATCTCTCACCTGCAGCATATCTCAGCAGTGCATGCCAGAACAACTCATATAGCAACATGGTGGATGACACCAACACTGCTTTAAGATCCCTGGCAACAGCACCAGGGCCTGCAACTTACCGACATAACTCTGTGGCTGTGCTGCAGCCTTTCAGCAAACTTGCAGACTCTGCTACAGCTGCTCCTAAAAGGAAAATGTGAGATGGCTGCCTAAACAATTACTCTAGGGCAACTTATGAAACCGATGGAGCCGTCAAGAGGTCTCTCCTGCTCCACTGTGTGTGGAAAGGGATCTACAAGTTGTTTCAACACCTTCCAACAACAGGTGCAGACAACGACTGCGAGTTGGCTGCTGGGGCCCAGAAATGATGCTTTTAACCCCAGCTCACTCCAGACTTCGAAGTGTTCAAACTTATACAAGCACACCAAAGAGAAGAGGAGTCAATTCATACTTTCTATGCCCTCCTGCAAGAGCTGACCAGCACCTGCAGGGCAGACACCCAGTCAAAGGAAGTGTGTGCACAACTTTCCAAGAGTGCAGGACAAAGACACTCAGAAACCTTATTCTTCAACAACTGGGCATCAGCCTGGATGACATTCTGATCCTCCGCAGGTCATAAAACCTCTCTGCATCACCAGCCGCTGAGATGGAATCGCCATTCACCGTCAGTCACAGTGGCCCCCACTCCTACAGTCAAGATAGAGACTGTCAACATGATTAAACCACGACCTTGAGGTGGTAGGACAAAACCACTACAGCATACGCACTGTGCTTGCTGCAAAAATTGCAGGAGAGAGTGGCAGCCTATTGAGAATTGCCCTGCCTAAGGACGAACACGCTCCACCTGCAAAAAGCCAACCCACTACATAAAGATATGCAGAATCAGGCTAAGAGGCCGAGGGGCTAGAAGGAGAGTTACTCCTTCAAAATTAATTTGACACCTCATAATCAATTATGCCAGCGGTAGACCCGATCTCACGCGAAACATGGGTGGGATGCTACCAGGAAGAGACCCAGTCCGAAGATGAGGAAGTCTTCCACATTTTGTTCACGGTGCACATTAAGTGGAACTGAAGGCCCCTGCCATTTTATGAAATTCATGTGGCAAGCATGAAATTTAAAGAAGTGATTGACACAGGTGAGTCCGTGAATGTCATGCGCTATCATCAGTTCCCCCACCTTTGACCCAAGCCAGCACTGTCACCGTCCGCAACCAAGATATATACATACTGAGGCCAAGCAGTTGCTAGGGACAATCAACGGCATGGTGCAAAACAGCAGGAAGGAAACACCGGTGAAGTTCCACATCATCAGGTGAAACTCAGAAACCTTCATGGGGTGTCACACAGCCGAAGACTTCATCCTCATATTCTTTGCCCGGAACGTCCCAGCTCATTAAATAGAAGAGTTCCTACACCAATTACCACACCTATTCCAAGGTCTGTGATGCCTCAGAGGACCTCCAGTGAAGATACACATTGACAAGACAGTAAAATCGGTGACATTATGACATTGCAGAGTGCACTTCCACCTATTAACCTGGTCGAGCTGGAGAAACTCAAACCACTGGATGTAATCAAAGTTTCCGGGCCCACTCCATGAGTCTCCCCAATGGTGATCGCTGAAAATCCCAAACAACCTTGCAAAATACGACTGTGCATTGACATGTGCCTCGCCAAAAAGCGATGAAGAGGGAATGACACATCACGCCTACCATGGACTACATAATTGCTGACCTAAATGGAGTAAGATAGTTTTCCAAACTTGACCTTTATGCAAGGTACACCAATTACAACTAGATAAAACCCATCTAGGCCTGAGGAGACACAAGCAACTACATTTTGGGATCTCGTCAGCAGCGGAAGTGTTTCAGAACACAATACGTGAAATTCTAGGCCCCAGGCCCAGCTTTCCCTGAGCTAATGCATTGCTCTTGCTCCTGCTATCCCCTTGCTTTCCCCCCCATTTTTTGGAGTGCCTTCTCCTTGTTTTTCCCTTATTCTCACTGTTTTCTCCTTACTTCCCCCTCTTCTTTGCATGTCCTTTCTCCTTGCTTTTTCTCCTGAGTTTTTGTGTGCCTTCTCCTTGTTTTTCCCTCATTTTCACTGCATTCTCCTTGCTTTTCCCCCTGTTATTTGTGTGCCTTTTCCTTGTTCTTCCCTCGTTTTCACTGCTTTATCCTTGCTTTTTTCCCATTTTTGTGTGCTTCTCCTTACTTTTACCTCATTTCCGTTGCTTTCTCCTTGCTTTTCCCTGTTTTTGTCTGACTCTCCTTGCTTTTCTCCCATTCTCACTGCTCTCTCCTTGCTTTTTTCCCTATTTTTAAAATGCCTTCTCCTTGCTTGTCCTTTATTTTCCCTGCTTTCTCCTTGTTTTTTTCTCCATTTTGTGCCTTCTCCTTGCTGTTCCCTCATTCTCACTGCCTTCTCCTGGCTTTTTGCCCTGTTTTATGTGTGTCTTCTCCTTGCTTCTCCCTCATTTTCAATGGTTTCTTTTTGCTTTTTCCCCTTTTTTAATGTGCCTTCTCCTTGCTTTTCTCTTGTTCTCACTGCTTTCTTCTGGCTTTCCCCCCATTTTGTGTGTGCCCTCTCCTATCTTTTCCCTGTTTTCACTGCTTTCTTCTTGCTTTTTCTCCATTTTTTGTGTGCCTTCTTCTTGCTTTTCCTTCATTTTCACTGTTTCTCCAGGACCTGCAAGCGCCTGGATACCCTGTTGAGTGATTAACTGCACTTTACAAATCCTGATTGAGTGATTGAATACTATCTGGCCTCCAGGGAGTCATGGATATAAGTGCCAACACCATTATCTACTTGACAACCATAGAAAGTCACCATCACTGGCTCTGGGCGACCCTGAAGAGGCTTAACAACCATAGCCTCACACTCCACCAGGAGAAGTGCTCATTTATTTAGACCAACTTAGAGTTCAATGGATACGTCTTCATGGAGAATGGCACCCAAGTAGACCTGCGTAAGTCCCAAGCAATCCAACAGGCCCAGGCCCCCAGAAATGCCACAGAACTATGTAGTTTTCTTGGCATGGTGACCTATTGCGGCTGCTTCATACCTAAGCTCGCAATGATTGCAGAACGGTTCAGGGCCCTGACGTGGGCCAACACTAAGTGGAGCTGGAGCCCCAAGGAAGCAGAGTCATTCAAAAAAATTAAAGGTCAAGAATGTGGTGCATCAGATCTGATGTGCCACTTTTCTTGAATCACCCTGTACCACCTAATGTCACCAGGTAGCACTGTATTTACTATACAGTGCAACATGGGGCCTCTTTAACGCCTCCTTAGTGTTAAAAAAGTGACACTAGGGTGGTGCAAGGAGGCACAAGGGGCTTGTAAATATGCCCCTAAGAATGATCCAGAAAGGAAAACGGAACTGATTGTTGATGAGAGGCCTGTTGGTCTATGGGGAGTGGTAACCCAGGAAGTGGCACCAGGGAGATGGGCACCCTGCGTCGTTGCTAGTAGGGCTTTCACTGCAGCTGAAGCAAGACACGCCAATATTGAGAGAGAAGCCCTTGCGATTAAGGGGGGCTGTGGACATTTTCACCTATATTTATGTGGATGACCATATCAAGTGGTAACTGACCATCAGCCACTAGTATCCCTGTTCAAAGGCACCACGCAACATCCCCCACCTCGAACACTGGGCAATGCAGCTATGATAGTACATGTTAGAAATGAGATCTTTGGTTGGCAGTCAGGTTACCCCCTGTCCAAGCAAGGACCCTCACTGTAGTCAGGGTAAGTCACACACAATCCAAATTATCCTGTGCCCACCCTCTGGTAGCTTGGCACTGAGCAGTCAGGCTTAACTTAGAAGTCAATGTGTAAAGTATCTGTGCAATAAATCATACAATCACACCATATAGCACCACAAAAATACACCACACAGTGCATAGAAAAATATATAATATTTAACTGATAAGATGCAGGTCAAAATGATTAAAATTCAATAAGTAGATGTTGGAATATCACTGTAAAACCAGTGGGGCGGCCTAAACAATGAGGCCGGAATCACTATGCAGTGTCCCCATATTACTAGGCCATCCTTTGTGGCCCTCAGGTCGTTCTGGGTTCTTCAGCTCTGTGTTAAAGTTCAAGCTTGAACAACCTTCAGTCCAAAGTAGGTGCTACCTATCTAGCTAAGGATGAAATCCTCAATAACACAGACATCTCTATATATGGTATTGGGGTGCCTTTAGCACTTAGTGGGACAGAGATACTCAGGGAGTTCCGTAATTCAGTGCCTGGCGAAACATTGGTGGCGTCAAGTCTAAATAAACAGACAAAACAATATGTTGTTTGCTGTGACATCTGTCAGCAAATAAAAAGATCAATTGTTATACGCCCACCTCATACACCACTGGAAGATCACTTCTCAGTGGCCACAGGTCAACCGTGACGTCCAGCACTTCATGTGAATCCTAAAGAAAGCATTACGGATTACAGTACAAGAAGGGTCGGACCCCAAAGTCAGCCTCCAAGGGTTTCTAAGGAAATCTCGGGGCACCCCGCAACGCACAGCAACAGGCTCACCATGGACACCCAGGATAAGGTGAAAGAGGCAAGACATCATTCCGACCAAACGAAGGTGGACACAAAGCAAAGGAGGAGAAAACAGAATACCCACAGGGTAAGCCGAAAATTACAGGCATACAGCCACCACTTAAGCTCAGGAGATCAGGTACTCACACACGCTCGCAGGCCAGGATGGAAGTTCCACATACTCTATGAGCCGGGAGGATGGACTGTGATGACGCTGGACAGAGCCAAGGTGATGGTCCCTAGTAGATGTGAGACCGTGACCAGAAATATATCCTAGTTTAAGAGGGTGAGGATCCTGGCTGGAGAAGAACACGGAGAGGAGTGGTATTCAAGCCACTGTTGAAGGGTGCCACCAGGGTATACCCCCCAGAAGGCGTACCACAGGAGTGCATATCCCTAGATGACAAATACCTGGCAGAAGAAGGAGTGGAGATGAATCTGGCAGAGCCCAAGGACACTATAGTCATGCACATGATGGATTTCTTGGTACGATTTTCATGAGTCCTGACTGTTGGACATGACATACGAGCCATATGAAAAACAAGAGCTCTATTGCACGGGCAGAGTGTGTTGGATGTTTTCAAAGGGAGTGACAATTCCTAAAATCGCTTTTCAGCACATACTTCTTTTACATCAATCTACTGGGTTATTTCAGGATTGGTTATCTAATATTGTTACGTTTGGATAACTAAGGTGAGCATGGTTACCCCGCTATGTTTCTTATGTTTGGAAACTCTGTCCTCTTGTTTATGGAAAAATATATTTTTATCGAATAACATTTGATTTTGAATTGGTTAGTTTATCCACTCTAGTTACCCCTGACGAAGGGTTCCATCACCCGATATTCAATGGGTTTCAAAAACAGAACTGCCATGTTAACATTGGTCTACGTTCAGTTGTATATTCACAGTGCATTAAATGTGAAGCAACATTTGTATGATACCACAATCAATAACTATTGAGAATAATTGCTTATCATGTCATGAATAAATTATGCATGATAGCATGTTGATTTTGGTTAAATCCATTGAACTTTATAACACGTACGCCCAGATTTATACTTTTTGACACAAAGCTGCGTTAGCACAGGTTTTCGTCAAAAAGTATACCGCCGGCTAGCGCCATTCCTGGACACCAGCCGGGCGTCATATTTAAGGAATGTTGCTAGCCGGCGGTAAGGCCAGATTAGCATAAAAATAAATGATGTTAACCGGGTGGGGGGGTGTAGGGGAAACAGGAGGTTGTGCGTCAAAGAATGGTGCTAGTCAGGTTTGAGTAAAATAAATGACTCTAACCTGACTAGTGTCATTTTTGCGACGCACAACCCCAATGGACATGACTCCTGTCTTAGCAAAGACAAGAGTCATGCCCACCAGCCCAATGGCCATGTCATGGGGACTTGTGCCATTGGGCACAGTGCCATGTAGGGGAGCCCAAGTTAGTTTCCCTGCGCCCGTTAGCACCCCTCTGCTGCCACCATGTGTGCACCGTATTTAAAATACAGTGCACCATTGCGCAGATTACGGGGCAATAGCATCAATTTTCATGACGCTATTAATGTACTCTGCAGGAGTAGCATCAAAATATTGCCACTACTCCTGCAGAGTACATAGGGCCCCATTGTAAAGAATGAAAGGCCGCTTTTAACGCCTGCTCTTGAGCATGCGTTAAAAGTGCCATAAAAAATAACATAAGGAAATCTCATAGATTTCCATACACAATTTTTCCGGCTCCCCTAACGGGTGAATGCTCCCTTTGCATACATTACGCCTGGGCGTAAAAAACATGCTAGGTAACGCTTACTGACTTACTCGTAAAAAATACTCCGGTTGGGTAGGCCATGATGCTCATTTTACAGAAACTAAACCTCAAAGGAAGCACTTACAAATATAAACGTAGCAGATGCCCCAGTTGAAGCTCAGCTTCTGGAAAGGACAAGCCACCCTAACTCTTGGGCTTGGCAAAGATAAAGCAAGGCTGTGCACTAAGAGATTCCATAGCAGAAAAGATCTAGAATCCTTCCTGGAGGTGAATTGATGATGTACTGGAGCGTAATCTGTATCTGACTGTGACACGCGGTTTCTATCTTCCTCACCTGGAGACACAGAGTAGAAGGTTTCTCCCTTTATAAGTCACCTGTAAGCTCCGCCCGCTGAGCCACGCCCCGTCCACCCTCGAAGTAGGCAAAGGAATTCCCGCTTTTACCAGGATGATGGACAGCTTTCCAAAACGACCCCACTGCGTTTTACCGCCGATTCAGGTGGTGCGTTGTTGATGCGCAGAAGCACGAGGACATGTCCACAAAGACGCACTAGTAACAATCACATTGCCAAGGACACACAGGGTTGCTGGAGACGTTTTCACCGTGGTCCATCACGTAGATTTAGTGTACAATATAAACAGTGCATATAAAACATGCTAGGTAACGCTTACTGACTTACTGGTAGAAATACTCCGGTTGGGTATGCCATAATGCTCATTTTACAGAAACTAAACCTCAACAGGAAGCACTTACAAATATAAACGTAGCAGGTGCCCCAGTTGAAGCTCAGCTTCTGGAAAGGACAAGCCACCCTAACTCTTGGGCTTGGCAAAGATAAAGCAAGGCTGTGCGCTCAGAGATTCCATAGCAGGAAAAGATCAGGAATCCTTCCTGGAGGTGAATTGATGATGTACTGGAGCATAATCTGTATCTGACTTGAATAACGGGTTCTATCTTCCTCTCCTGGAGAAACAGAGTAGAAGGTTCTCCCTTTATAAGTCACCTGTAAGCTCCGCCCGCTGAGCCACGCCCCGTCCACCCTGGTAGTAGGCAAAGGAATTCCCGCCTTTTACCAGGATGATGGACAGCTTTCCAAAACGACCCCACTGCGTTTACCTCCGATTTCAGGTGCTGCGTTGTTGATGCGCAGAAGCATGAGGACATCTCCACAAAGACGCACTAGTAACAATCACATTGCCAAAGGCACACAAGGTTGTTGGAGACATTTCCCCCATGACCCATCACGAATCAAGAATTCCGCAGCCAGGCTACTACTACATATAAAGCCGCAAGCCCACATCTCCCCTGCCTTGAGAGCACTACACTGGTTACCCGTTGCCAGAAGATGCACTTTCAAGCTGCTTTGTATCACCCACAAAGCTATACATGGAACAGGACCGCTTTTTATCAGAAAGAAAATGACCAAATACATCCAACAAAGAACCCTCCGCTCAAGACTGGCACCCTGCCTTAGAACACCACCATACAAGAAAAAGACTATAGGTGGTACATCCTTCTCCGTCCAAGCAGCCAAACTATGGAATTCATTACCCCCAACTATAAGAGCCACAGATAACTTTCTGCTCTTCAGAAAACTACTCAAGAGTTGGCTCTTTCCTTCATAACCACCTTTTTCAAACAACTATGAACTGCATATGCCTTTGTGGATAAATATTTTTTTCAGATTATGGGGGTCATTTCAACCCTGGCGGTCGGTGTTAAAGCGGCGGCCAACCCGCCAACAGGCAGGCGGTAAAAAAAATGGAATTCTGACCCTGGCGGGAACCGCCAACAGAGACCGCCACTTTAACACTCCGACCACCACGGCGGGACAAACAAACAGCGCGGCGGTCACCGCCAACAGACAGGCGGGAGACAATGTACCGCCCACCCTATCACAACCCACCAATCCGCCACCTTTTCCGGGGCGGTAGCCCCGCCGATAAAAACACGGCGGAAACAGACATTACGAACGGAAAACGCCCACCTCAACACACACCGAGAGGAATCTGAACAGCATGGAACCCGAACTACACATCCTACCAGCTATTGTCTTCCTGCTCCTCTACCAGGAGCACGAACGCCGGCGCAGAAGACACCGGTGAGTACTGCACCTACGACACAGGGGAGGGGGAGGCAAAAAATTACGGGCACACACATACGCGACACACCCACCCTCACCCTCACCCACAACTACATACACATCAATGCAGAGCAACAACTCAGAGTGACACCCCCCAAACCCCCCGGAAGAATACAAAGACAAAATAAAATGTTCATGAATTCTGAAGTATATTGAACGGCTAAGTAAAAAAATATATCCAACATCTATAACTATATATAGAAATGTAAATTGTCCTGTGCAAATTGGG